>NC_139027.1:90272893-90872893 GCF_964662115.1 Mustela nivalis
ATTGCCACTGGCCGCTGTGCCTGCCAGGGCCGGCTCTTCTGCTTCGCAACCATTTCCAGACCAGAAAGCCAACGGCTCCTGCTCTTCTCCCTGGGCAGTGTGCTGCACCTTCCACAGACATACTCCTGGGGATCGCAGTACTAGACGTGTCCCTTTCCTTAAGGCTCTATCCACAGGCACAACCGCGCTTCTCTCAGTCAGAGGGGTGCTAGGGCAAAGAGGATTTCGCTCCATGCGGGTATCTTCCACCTTGCTGCAGAGACTAGCTCAGGCATTAAGCTGCAGCATCACACATATCCGATTCTGATTTCCCAACAAAAGCTGTGTTTCCCAGAGGGGATGCCCGTCAAAGAGGTTTCGCTGTATGCGGGTTTCTCCCACCGCGAGACTGGGCTCAGGCAAGCAGCAGAAAAGCCAGCAGAACCGACTCTGATTTCCCAGCGACTGCTATGCTTTCCCAGAGGTTTCCAACTTGGCGCGAAACGCACTATGCTTCTGCTTCCTCAGCAAGACTTTGGTCGTTCGCTCCTTCGCGGCAGGGAAGAAGAACCGAGGGAGAGCTGGTGCCTCTTGGGCCTTGCTTTCCCGGGCTCCAAGTTCGCGCCCGGCGTTCACCTTGTTAAGCCGAACTATGCAGACACAGTCACAGCCCTGCAGCAGCTTGCGTGGCCTAGCATGGCACTCTATGCCTATTACCATCTCCTGGGGTAGGTAAGGCTTTGCCTTTTGCTCCGGCCCTCAGGCAGACTCGGGGTTAGGCCAGTGCCTTCAGCACAGGAGAGAAGAGGCGACAGGAACCCTGCACAAGGCCCGTGCTCTTGGATGGGGAACTGTGGGGGACAGTCTCCACTCCTTCCCCGGCACACCCCCTGCCACCCACATCGCTGCCACATCTTGGTGGAAGACGGCATCTGACTGCCCGTTTCTCCATGGGGTTGTTTCTGCGAGTTGCGGTATGGCACCTGGTGGCAAGCCCAAGATGCCCTTAGGACAGGTGGCCAAGGAGATGCTGTCCCCTTGGGACCAGAGGCACAAGACAGGCCTGCCTTCTGCCCAGACTCCTTCCTCAGAGGGGAGCACGCGCCCCTGCCCTAGTCGTCCCCTCATGTCTCCTTAGCAGCCAGCCTCCATCTCTCCGCACAGGGAGCGGGTGAGACTTGTCTTGCTACCGGCCTGCTGTTCGTGCCATGGCAGGCTATCCTGCTTCCCGAGCGTTTCCCGACCCCAAGGCCAAGGGCTCCTTCTCTTCTCCAGAGGCGGCCTGCTGCGCCTTCCCCACACTTGCTCCTCGGGAGCGCAGTGACACACGTGTGCAACCACGCTTCTCTCTCAGGCAGAAGGGATGCTAGGGCAAAGAGTATTTCGCTCCATGCGGGTATCTTCCACCGTGCTGCGGAGACTAGCTCAGGCATTCAGCTGCTGCATCCCGCACATCCGATTCTGATTTCCCAACGAATGCTGTGCTTTCCCAGAGGAGATGCCCGGGCAAAGACGCTTTCGCTGTATGCAGGTTTCTCCCACTGAGAGACTGGGCACAGGCAAGCTGCAGAAGAGTCCGCAGAACCGACTTCTGATTTCTCAGCAAATGCTGTGCTTTCGCAGAGGCTTTGGCTTGAAGCAAACAGCACTTCGCCGCTGCTTCCTCAGCAAGGCTTCAGTCGCGTCAGGGAAGAAGTGCTGCCGGAGAGCTGGTGCCTCTTGGGGCCTTCCTATCCTGGGCTCCAAGTTCACATCCTGGGTTCATTCTGCCAAGGTGAAATAAGCAGACACAGCCTCGACCCTGCAGCAGCGTGCGTGGCCTAGGATGGCACTCTGCTCACAATGCCATCTCTCAGCATAGGCACGGCCGGCCCTTTTACTCTGGCGTTCAGGTGGACAGGGGACTAGGCCAGTGCCTTCTCCATCCTTGAGGAGACGTGAGAGGATCACTGCACACCGCCCGTGCCCTGGAATGGGGAGTAATCGGTAACTGTCCCTGTTTCCCCGGGACACCCCCTGCCTCCGCCAATGCTGCCACATCCTGGAGGAAGACGGCATCTGATTGCCCGTTCCTCCAGGAGGTGTTTCTGAGAGTTCAGGGCTGGAAGCTTGGTGGCAAGCCCACGTCTGCCCTCTGGACAGGTGGCCAAGGAGATGCTTTCCACTTGGAACCAGAGGCACAGGAAAGGCTTTCCTTCTGCCCAGACTCCTTCCTCAGATTGGAGCACGTTCCCCGGCCCAATCGCCCCCTCATGTCTCCTTAGCAGCCAGGCTTCGTCTCTCTGCACAGGGAGTGGGTGACACTTGTCTTGCCACCGGCCCGCTGTTCCTGCCAGCTTCGCGACCATTTCCCGACCACAAGGCCAATGGCTCCTTCTCTTCTCCTGGGCAGCTTGCTGCACTTTCCCCAGACAGGCTCCTGGGGAGCCCAGTGACAGACATGTCCCCTTCCTTAAGGCTCTTTCCACAGGCGCAACCACGGTTCTCTCAGGCAGTGGGGATGCCCAGGCAAAGAGGATTTCGCCCCATGCAGGTTTATTACACCGTGCTGTTGGGTCTTGCTCAGGCAAGCAGCAGCAGGACCCCACAGACCCGACTCTGATTTCCCAAAGAATGCTGTGCTTTCCCAGAGGAGATGCCCAGGCAAAGACCCTTTCGCTGTATGAGGGTTTCTCCCGCCGTGCTGCGAATACTAGCCTAAGGCAAGCAGCAACAGCAGCCCACAAAAACGACTCTGATTTCCCAGCGACTGCTATGCTTTCACAGAGGTTTTCAGCTTGGCGCGAACGGCACTTCGCTGCTGCTTCCTCAGCAAGGCTTTGGGTGTTCGCTCTGTCGCATCAGGGAAGAAGCGCTGCGGGAGAGCTGGTCCCTCTTGGTCCTTGCTTTCCCGGGCTCTATGTTGGCACCCTGGGTTCACCCTGCCAGTCCGAACTAAGCAGACACAGCCACAGCGCTGCAGCAGCGTGCGTGGCCTAGGATGGCACTCAATGCACACTACATTCTCCCAGTGTAGGCAACGCTTGGCCTTTTGCACAGGCCCTCAGGCCGACTTGCGGACAAGGCCAGTGCCTTCCCCACAGGAGAGGAGAGGCGACAGGATCCCTGAACACCGCCCGTTCACTGGAATGGGGAGCTTTGGGAAATTGTCCCCACTCCTTCCCCGGCAAACCCCCTGCCACCGAAAACGCTGTCACATCTTGGAGGAAGATGGCATCTGACTGCCCATTTCTCGAGGGAGTTATTTCTGCGAGTTCCGGGTATGGCGCCTGGTAGCTAGCCCAAGTCGGCCCAACGGACAGGTGGTCAAGGAGATGCTGTCCCCTTGGGACCAGAGGCACAGGACAGGCCTGCCTTCTGCCCAGACTCCTTCCTCAGAGTGGAGCATGCATCCCTGCCCTAGTCATCCCCTCATGTCTGCTTAGGAACCAGGCTTTGTCTCTCTGCACAGGGAGTGGGTGACACTTGTCTTGCCACCGGCCTGCTGTTCCTGCCACGGCAGGCTATTCTGCTTCCCGACCTTTCCCGACCACAAGGCCAACGTATCCTTCTCTTCTCCTGGGGTGGCGTCTGCACCTTCCCCAGACATGCTCTTGGGGAGCGCAGTGACACACGTGTGCAATCACGCTTCTCTCTCAGATCTCAAATACCCAACATAACCCTACACCTAAAGGAGATGGAGAAAGAACAACAAAGAAAGCCTAAACCCAGCAGAAGAGGAATAATAAAGATCAGAGCAGAAATCAATGAAATAGAAACAAATAAACAAACAAATAAAAACCACAAAAAACCACCACCAACAACAAAAAACAATAGAACAAATCAACGAAACTAGGAGCTGCTTCTTTGAAAGAATTAATAAGATTGATAAAACCCTTTCCAGACTTATCAAAAAGAAAAGCGAAAGAACCCAAATAAATAAATTAATGAATGAAAGAGGAGAGATCACAACCAACACCAAAGAAATACAAACAATTATAAGAACATACTATGAGCAACTCTACGCCAACAAATTCAACAATCTGGAAGAAATGGATACATTCCTAGAGACATATAAACTACCACAACTGAACCAGGAAGAAACAGACCCATAACCAGTACGGAGATTGAAACAGTCATCAAAAATCTCCAAAGAAACAAAAGCCCCGGGCCAGATGGCTTCCCAGGGAAATTCTACCAAACATTTAAAGAAGAATTAATTCCTATTCTCATGATACTGTTCCAAAAAAATAGAAATGGAAGGAAAACTTCCAAACTCATTTTATGAGGCCAGCATCACCTTGATCCCAAAACCAGACAAGGATCCCATCAAAAAAGAGAACAGCAAACCAATATCCTTGATGAACACAGATGCGAAAATTCTCACCAAAATACTAGCCAATAGGATTCAACAGTACATTAAAAGGATTATTCACCACGACCAAGTGGGATTTATTCCAGGGCTATAAGGTTGGTTCAACATATGCAAATCAATCAATGTGATACAACGCATTAATAAAAGAAAGAACAAGAACCACATGATACTCTCCATAGATGCTGAAAAAGCATTTGGCAAAGTGCAGTGTCCCTTCCTGATTAAAACTCTTCAAAGTGTAGGGATAGAGGGCACATATTATCAATATTATCAAAGCCATCTATGAAAAACCCACTGCAAATATCATTCTCAATGGAGAAAAACTGAATACTTTTCCGCTGAGGTCAGGAACACGGCAGGGATGTCCGTTATCACCACTGCTATTCAACATCGTACTAGAAGTCCTAGCCTCAGCAATCAGACAACAAAAAGAAATTAAAGGCATCCAAATTTTGCCAAATTGGCAAAAGAGAAGTCAAACTATCCCTGCTTGCAGACGATATGACACTGTATGTGGAAAACTTAAAGGACTCCACTCCAAATCTGCTATAACTTGTATAGGAATTCTGTAAAGTGTCAGAATATAAAATCAATGCACAGAAATTGGTTGCATTTTTTTAAACCAACAAGACTGAAGAAATAGAAATTAAGGAGTGAATCCCATTTACAATTGCACTCAAAACCCTAAGATACCTAGGAATAAACCTAACCCAAGAGACAAAGAATCTATACTCAGAACTCTAAAGTGAGTACTCATGAAAGAAATTGAAGAAGACACAAAGAAATGGAAAAATGTTCCATTCTCCTGTATTGGAAGAAATGTATTGTGAAAATGTCTATGCTACCTAAAGCAATCTACACATTTAATGCAATCCCTATCAAAATCTCATCCATTTTTTTTCCAAAGAAATGGGACAAATCATCCTAAAATATATATGGAACCAGAAAATACCTCGAATAGCCAGAGGAATATTGAAAGAGAAAGCCAAAGTTGTTGGCATCACAATTCCAGACTTCAAGCTCTATTACAAAGTTGTCATCATCAAGATGGTAGGGAACTGTCCCCAAAACAGACATAGATCAATGGAACAGAATAGAGAGCCCAGAAATACACCCTCAACTCTATGGTCAACTAATCGTCAACAAAGCAGGAAGAAATGTCCTATGGAAAAGAGACAGCCTCTTCAACAAATGGTGTTGGGAAAATTGAACAGCCACATGCAGAAAAATGAAGTTGGACCATTTCCTTACACCATACATGAAAATAGACTGGAAATGGATGAAGAAGCATAATGTGAGAAAGGAATCCATCAAAATCCTTGAGGAGAGTACAGGCAGCAACCTCTTTGACCTCAGCAGCAGCAACTTCTTCCTAGGAACATCGCCAAAGGCAAGGGAAGCAAGGGCAAGAATGAACTCTTGGGATTTCATCAGATCAAAAAGCTTTTGCCCAACAAAGGAAACAGTTAACAAAGCCAAAAGATGACTGTCAGAAGTTATCTGGGAGAAGATATTTGCAAATGACATACCAGGTAAAGAACCAGTATCCATCCAAAATCTATAAAGAGCTTATCAAACTCAACACCCTAAGAACAAATAATCGAATGGAGAAATGGGCAGAGGACATGAACAGACATTTCTGCAAAAAATACATCCAAATGGCCAACAGACACATGAAAAAATGCTCCACATCAATCGGCATCAGGGAAATACAAATCAAAACCAGAATGAGATACCACCTCACACCTTTCAGAATGGCTAAAATGAACAAGTCAGTCAATGACAGATGCTGGCGAGGATGTGGAGAAAGGGCAACCCTCCTACACTGTACGTGGGAATGCAAGCTGGAGCGACCACTCTGGAAAGCAGCGTGGAGGTGCCTCAAAAAGCTGAAAATAGAACTAGCCTATGACCCAGTGATTGCAGTACTGGGTATATACCCTACAGATACAAACGTGGCATTCTGAAGGGGCACATGCACCCAAATGTTCATAGCAGCAATGTCCACAATAGTTAAACTATGGAAAGAACCTAAATGTCCTTCAACAGATGAATCAATAAATAAGATGTGGTATATATGTACAATGGGATACTATGCAGCCATCAAAAGAAATGAAATCCTGCTATTTGTGATGACGTGGATGGAACTAGAGGGTATTATGCTTGGCGAAATAAATCAATCTGAGAAAGACAACTATCATATGATCTCCCTGATATGATGAAGTGGGGATGCAACATAGGCGGTTTCGGGCGTACGAAAAGAAAAATAAAAGAAGATGGGATTGGGAGGGAGACAAACCATAAAAGACTGAATCTCACAAAACAGACTGAGGGTTGCTGGGGGGAGGTGTGTTGGGAGAGGATGGTGGGGGTATGGACATTGGGGAGGGCAGGTGCTATGGTGAGTGATGGTGAGTGCTGTGAAATGTGTAAACCTGGTGATTCACAGACCTGTACCCCTAGGGATAAAAACACATTATATGTTTATAAAAAATTTTTTAAAAAATAATTTAAAAAATCCATTAAAGAAAAACCACATATTGCAAGCCCAGAGCTAATCTCATATTCAATCAAAAAAGTTTGAAAGTTTTCCCCTTAAAGATCAGAAAAAAGACAAGTGTGTCCACTTTCACTACTCTCATTTGACATAGTACTGGATGTCCTAGCCAGAGAAACAAGGAACACAAAGAAATAAGAGACTCCAAAAAAGAAAAAAAAAAAGGAAGAAGTAAAATTTTCTTTTTTTGGATAACATGAACTTACATGTTAAAAAATCCTAAAAACTTCACAAAAAAAATTTGAATAAACAAATTTAGTAAAGCCGCCAAATACAAGATCAATATATAAAAGACAAGAATTTTGTTTTGTTTCATTTTTTTTAATATGGAATTCTTCCCTGTTTTTCATATCATCCAAAGTAAGCAAAAGACAGGAGCATTTTAACACTCTAATGATGAACTACCTGAAAAAATAAAGAAAACAATCTAATTCACAATAGCATCAAAAATAATAAAATACTTAGGAATAGATTTAACTAAGAAGATGAAAGATCTGTACTCCATAAACTATGACATTGATAAAGAAATTGAAGGAGACACAAATGGAAAGATAGCTCATATTTATGAATGGTAAGAATTAACATTGTTAAAATGTCCATACTACCGAAAACCATCTGTAAATCCAATTCCTATCAAAAATCCAATGTTAGGGGCGCCTGGGTGGCTCAGTGGGTTAAGCCGCTGCCTTCGGCTCAGGTCATGATTCCAGGGTCCTGGGATCGAGCCCCGCATCAGGCTCTCTGCTCAGCAGGAAGCCTGCTTCCTCTTCTCTGTCTGCCTGCCTCTCTGCCTGCTTGTCATCTCTCTCTGTCAAATAAATAAATTAAAAATCTTTAAAAAATCCAATATTATTTTTTACAGAAGTAAGTAAAGAATCCTACAATTTATATGAGACCATAAAAGACAACAAATAATCAAAGCAGTTCTGAGAAAGAATGAAGAAGAGAAATTACACTTCTTGATTTGAAACTATACTACAAAGTCCTCATGCTCAAAACAATAAAGTATACTGGCATAAAAACAGACCAATAAACAAGTAGAACAGAAATAAATCCTTTCATACAGTCACCTAATATTTGACAGGGGCCAACATATGTAATGGGTAAAGATAGTCTGTTCAAAAATGATATTTAAAACTGAATAGTCACATAAACAGTATGAAACCGGAACCTTATATCACTCATAAGTCTTAACTTGAAATAGATTAAAGACTTAAAGGTGATGCATGAAACTACATTTCCTAAAGGAAAACATAGGAAAAATTCTCCTTGACATTGGTCTTGCCAATAGTTTTTTGGATACCAGACCAAAAACACAGGAAAAAAAGCAAAAATAAATAAATCGTATTACATCAAACTAAAGTGTCTGCATTGCCAAAAAAAAAGAGAGAGAGAGAGAATGAAAACACAATCCACAGAATGTAAGAAAATACTTACAAATCTTATATCTGAAAAGAGGTTAATAACCAACAGATACAAATAGAAAAAATATATATAATTAAAAAAATAGCAAAAGGATCTCAATAGACTTTTTTTTTTTTTCAAAAAAGTTATATAAATGACCAACAGGAGCATTAAAAAGTGCTCAACGTAAAAAACTCAGGGCAAAGTCATTATGATGTTGTTGTTGTTGTTTACCTCTGAAAAACACAGCAAGATATTACTACCTATTAGAATATATACTACCAGAAATTGAAACTAACAAATTTTGGTAAATATTGGGGAAAATGCACTGTGATAGGGATATAAATTTGTATGGAAAACAGTATGGAGATTATTCATATTATTAAAAGTAAAATTACCATATGATTCAGTAATCCCACTTCTAGGGATATATCTAAAGGAAACGAGGTCACAGGTCAAAGACATATCTGCACTCTTATGTTTATTATCACATTATTAACTCTAAGCAAGAGATGGAAATAACTTCAGTATCCATTAATGGATGAATGAATAAACTAAGTATGGTAAATATATACTATGGAATACTACTTACCCATGAAAAATTAAGAAATACTGCCATACAACAGCATGGATGGATCTTGAAGGTGTTATACTAAGTGAAATTTTTCAAAGATTTTATATATTTTTTAAATTTATGTATTATGATATCCCTTACATACAGAATCTGAGGAAAAGGCAAACTAATGGAAACTTAGAGTTGAGTTGACAAGGGGTGAACCTGGGGTGGAGTAAGGTGGTCAAAGGGTGCAAACTTGCAACTATAATACGAAAAAGTTCTGGGGATCTAATGTACAGCATGATGATCATAGTTAATAAATTATACATACTTTTTTTAAATTGTGCTTCCCTTTATTAAACTTTGCATATATCACATTCTTACAAGTTGAAAGTTTATAGCAATCTTGTATAAAAGAGGTCTGCTGCCACCATTTTTCTAACATTTGTTCATTTTGTGTCTCTCTGTCACATGTTGGTAATTCTTGCAATATTTCAAGTTTTTTCATTATTATTGTATTTGTTATGGTGATCTGTGATCAGTAATTATGACCCACTGAAAACTCAGAACTAGTTTACTTAAGGTATATACATTGTTTTTCTTTAAAAACATAATGCTTTTGAACAGTACAGTATAGTGTTTATTTTTTATATGCACTGGGAAACATAATTTTTTATATGCACTGGGAAACCAAAAAAATAATAATAATAATTTGACTTAGTTTATTGAGATAATCACTTTATTGAGGCAGTCTGGAACAAAACCCACAAGACCTCTGAAGTTTATCTCTACTATACTATATACATAGAAGTTGCTAAGAGAGTAGATCATAAATTCCTTATGATACATGCATAAAAAACAGTGGCAACTATACGAGATAGTAGATGTATTAACATTTTTATGTAGATTATATTGCAATAAAGATGTATACCGATTTATCAAATTGTACAAAATTTACACAATGTTAAAAGTTTGCAATGTTATAAGAAATCATTTCTTAAATTTACAAATTATAATATGTCGATTTTTTTTCAATAAAGCTGGCAAAAACTTTTTGTAGAATTAATCTATTTTTCAAAAAAGGAAGTAAGGAAGTAGAAACGGCAACTAACTCTGAAATAATAGAATATAAAATCCATTTTCGTTATATACACTGTGACAAACACTATTACTTAGTTTACAATGAAGGAGTACTTATGAAGCATGAAGGATGGTCTATAAATAAGGCTGAAAGAGCTCAGTTTTAAGGTTTAAATTTAAAATCTTCTTTTGAAATACTAAACTGACCACCCAGTTTTCCAAACATAAATGTCTTAACTGCATGAATTTATTTCATACAACTCTATAATCTAGTTTCATAAGAAAGCAGCATGCAAATTTTGAATAAGACAGACTTGCTTAAGTTTCTTTATGTTCAACAGTAAAGGATACTTCCCTAAAAATAAATAGAAGAAAAATCAGCATATTTATTATGATAATTATTACTCATAATGAGATTCATATTGAATTAGGGAATACATATCCTCAGAGGGGGTAACGTAAAATAAAATTTATTTTGGTAAATGTGTCTATGAATAGTCAATACAATGCCTCAATATAGATGAATATTACTATTTTGAACAATTTAATTACTATTATTAGAATTATTATAAGTATAAAAATAGCTATCATTTTAGCATGGAATATGAGACTCTCATGCTCCATGCTTCATCACATCCGCACAACAACTCTGCATAATAAGTATTATCATCACCATTTCATGGGTGAAAAAACTGAGGCTAACACATTTAGATAACTGGTTTATGATTACATGGCTAGTAAAGATGCATCACACTAATTTAGGCTTTATGATTTCAGAATTGTACTCTTTCCACTGCACATTCTATTACTCTGTAAATACTTGGCCTGTTTTCATTTAGTTCTTTAATTTTATTCATGTGGTGATGGCTTAAAGCTTCATTTAAAGGAAGCTTAAAAAATTCATTTAACCAAAAGCTCCCAAGAATTAAAAATGTCATGGATCTAATGTAGACATGGATATCATTAGTTAATGGGTAACTATATATTTTCCACTCTACTGAGATAACAATCAGAGTATTTTTCTAAGTTTTAGTCTCTCAGTTTTAAAAAGGACTTTGTTAAAATAGAAATATTTAGACAAAGGTGATCAAAAGTCTGGATCAGGTCACCTTAAGATAAATATTAGGAAACTGAGGAAACAAATGGAGATTTGAACACTGAGCTATGATATAATGAATGGTTTCAAGTATTTAGTAGAGTATAGAAAAGCCCTTTAAAGCCTGGTCTTAGACTAGCCTTGCAGCTTCTGGGATATCTGTCCATCTATCCTCTATCTATCTAGATATAAATTTGAAAACTTTTTTAACTTAAAGATTTTGAGAAATAGAACATAATCAGCACCATAGAAGATCTGTTTATGATAACAACCTAGCCCCTCCTCCTAGTTTGTTAATATTCTCTCTTATTTAATGTAACATTGTGCAAATAGACCACTACTGATCTGCCGTTATGAATAAAATAGCTATAATCATCTGTTTGCATATCCTGGTGAAAATATTCATTTAGTTCCATGTTGTATTTCTAGGAATGGACCAAATCTTTATTTTTATTTTTAAGTTTTCTAAATATTGTCCAACTTACCTCAAATGTTTTTATTATGGGCACTTTCATTCTTTCACATTCTTGCAAGACAATTTTACTGTTGCCCAATATGGTAAGTGTGTAATAGTATGTCATTTTAGGTTTTAATTCATTTTTAATTTAATTTAATTCCAGATTCATAATAAAGATAAACAGTTTTTATATATGAGTGGCCATTTGGATTACCCTTTCTGTAAAGTACATGCTCAAATCGTTTGATATCTTAACATTGTGTCAAACTGACTTCTTTAATAGTAGATTTTCTGAATGAACTTTTAGCTGTGTAGGTCTTCTCTATTTTATTTAGAACTTGTTTTCATTTCAAAATCTTTATATTTATTTTCATAATCTGCTTTTATTTTGCTTTGTCTATTATCTATCTATCTATTTATTTGCAAGCAAGAGAGAGTGAGCAAGTGAGAGCTCAGGGAGGGATAGAAAAAGAAGGGAAAAAAATCTTAAGCAGGCTCCAGGCTCAGCACAGAGCCCAACTCTGGGCTCTATTTCACAACCCTGACATCATGACCTGAGCCAAAATGAAAGAAATAAAATAAAATTAAGGTGTTAAAAAAAAAAAGAACAAGAATTGGAGGTTTAATTAAGTGAGCCACCCAGGCACCCCTGTGGTATCTTAAATTAGCTGTCATATCTTTAAAGTTCTAGAGTATCCATTTGGTTCATTTATAAAACCTTTCTCAATATCATTTTTAGTTTCAGTTTTTTGTTCAATTTGCTTCCCCTCTCATTTCTTTGAGCAGAGTACTCAAGCCATTTTACAATCTTTATTGATCATTTTAACATCATACTTAATCCCATTTTGTCTATCAAATCTTGTTAATGGTTTTTCTTTGTGCGCTTTGTTACATTTTGCTATGTTCAAGACATTATATTTGAAACTCTTATTGAGTAGGGATAATTAAGAGCTATAATAATGGTATGGTCCTCCTTGGCAGGATTTTCTCTTATATCTGAGACTCTACAAGACAATCCTACTCCAAATTCAGTGATTGACTTTCTCAGTTTACACAGAAGGCAAGGTAGGCTATAGTCTTATTTCTGCTTCTCCTTGTGCTTTGGGGATCTCAACTTAAATTTGGGTTGTACCAAAGTCCTCAAATTTGATTGCTGCTGGATTATGAATTTTGTTTCTCTAGTATCAAGAGTCTATTAACAACACAGCTCAGTGTGTTTTAGCAGTTTCAAATGCTCTCATAGCTAAAATGGCTTCAGGGCATATATCTCTAGGCTCTCATTGTATTTCGTATTTTGGCCCAGTAATCCCACACTTAATTTTTATAATCATTCTGATATTTTTAATTTTAAAAGCTATTTTGTCTGGATTTTTAGTTGTCTTAAGTAGGAGTTTTTAGATCACCATTACTAGAAGCAACAACAAATATACATGAAAATGTCTGTAGTAGTTTATCACATTTTTATGGCTTTGAACTTCCATAAGCTGAGGCATCCTTCTCTAATCACTTAGGCAAACTCCAATTTACCCTTTCAAACAACACAAGAATTGCTTTATTTAAGAACATGTTCAGGGATGACTCTTCCCAACTGTTCTTACCAACATTCCCACACACTCTTTGCTACCCACACCTTGTTTCTGAACTTTCATTAGGTATATCAGCGTGACCAGAATTTTGCTCTATTGTATTTTTGTCCTTTAGAGCTTTAATTAAATATGAATTCCATAGAAAGTCTGTCCCTTTTCTTTCAAACCTGGGTTAGTTATTTCTTCTCATTCTTTGTCAGAAGTTACTTTATTAGAGAAACTTATGGCTCTATTGTGACTTTGGAGCCTTTACAGTTTTTTGACTGGAAAAATCACCCATCCCTGAGATTTTTACGCAGCTTCCTGGCTGATATTATTCAGAAATCTGTTCAAAACAGACTTTTTCAGGGAGGCCCTTTCAGACCACTCAGTTAAAAAGCCTCTTCTCAATCACTGCTCTTTTTAAAATGTGCTTATTTAGTTCAAATATGCATCACTATTAAAGAAAAACCAGTACGATTTTTTTTTAAAGTTGGCTTACCTATTATCTATCTCTCCCATTAAAATGATTCCTCTGTGCTGGGGTTTTGTTGTGCTCATCTTAGGCCAGACACTCAATAAATTGTCTCTGAATGATTGAATTGTTTGACTCCCTTGCTAGATTCTCAACTTCATGAGGCCAAGGATTGTTCTATTCAGTCCTTCTTTACCCTCAATGTCTGTTATATTGCAGTCACTTACCTGACTAATGGGAAAAATCACAGAAAGAAAGAGTTAAAACTACAGAAAAACCCTGTAGGTTCAATAACACAAAGCTTTCTAAAATTATTTAGCCCAGGAATTGAATACTGGCTGCACTTTTGATTTTTTTTAAATGGTATTGAATTTAATTTAAATGGAAATACTTGAATGGTAGAATAATAAAAAAAATTATAAAAGCAACTTGCTCCTTAAAGTAAGAATTATATAGGGCATCTCTTCTAGAAGCAAAATTTTCAAATGTCAAACATCTGAAAGCATAGAAGGAGAAGTAAGAGTGTGAATTGTACTTCAATGCTCTTTTCTTTATATTCAGCTAACAGCTTCATTCACACCTTTCCAATTTTTTCAACCCATTTGACAAAGCCTTCAGAGGAGTTACTGCTCATGACAACCATCACAGCCTAACAGGAGAAATTTTATAAAGAAAAATAATAGCATGTTTTTCCCAAGTTGTTAAGGATATGGTGAAGCTCTGTCGGATTCAAAGGAGGAATGTGCAATACCATGCTATATATCATAATAACTTATTTTAATAGTGGCTTTGCAATTTTTCAGATATATCCATTTACTGAAACCACTATCAAATAAACAAAACAAACAAATTAACAGGAGTTCGAGACAGAAGTTATCTAATCTAAAAATAGCACAGAATACACAACACATATCCCAAGTACTACTATAGGTTTCAAGTAATAGTCAAAACAATAGTAAAAATGATTCAGACCCTACCAGTCAAATCATAAATGGGACCTTAACTGTAAATCCTTATCTTTAGATCAAAGCGGGTAATTGGGTGCTGAAGATACATTCTAGAACTAATATGTTATAGAACTCCTCTGAAATGAGTCATTTATTCCATCACTTTTCCTGCACAGCTGCTGACCCATGTTTTGGTTCCTGGAAATAGCTGCTACCCTGTCATACTTCTTAAAAGCACATATATTGATAACTCTACTCATTCCTCCATTCCTCTGTGACTGTCACTGTGTTAAAATGTGGAGTCAGCTGACTCACTTGTGGTGGTAATAAAGTAGATGAGTTTGCAAAGTATTTTGTTATTTCTAAAAATGCAAAAACCAAATTACATTGAAATCATAAAGGGTGTTTCAGGGAGAGCTGTAGGATGTGGTTTCTTGTGTAATCCACAGAGATTAGCTCCAACACATATTTAAACTCTCCTCTAGGAGCAACCTTAGTGGTAAAGCAAGAAGATAAACAGATGTATACACACCCTGGCACAAAAGTATCACTTATGTTTGGCTTCCTAGTCTCCTCGTGTTCCTTATTTATCTTAACTTCTCTCTGAAATCAGGGAACACAGAATCTCAATCAGTTGACATTTTTCTACTGAATTACCCAATAGTCTGATCATACCCCTAAGACTTTTTTAAATTATTTCACTCATAATCCCAAATCTGCTTTGCTTCCTCATCTTAGTACACTGTAATTTGATTTCAAAATGAGGACAGTTGTCAGTAATGCCACATTCATTAATCTATTTTACAATTCCATGTACTTATAACTATGAAGATATGTTAATAACATCCATTCCAATAAGCCACCCTAAATTGATTATCATGAAACAAGACCTCAAGAAAGAGAATTCAAAATCATCCATGTATTTGCAACTTATTGCAATAAAGCCTTTATCAATAGACTTCCCTGTGCACATGGTGGTCAAATTGCTGGTGAAAACCAGCCAGATCTATTACAAGCTTTCTCATGGCTTCTAGGTAACCCAAGTGAGCCTTTATTGATACTGGGAAGGGATAAAGCAGGGAAGGGATAAACAGTGGTGTAAGAATTGGCTAGACAAAAGTAATGACTCTCATTACAAAGTGAGTATTTTAAAGCAAAAGAGCCTGTTGGGAATATTGTTTTATAAAATAGTGGGTTTTTTTAAATTAACTTTTTAAAATTCAATTAGTTAACGTATAGTGTACCATTAGTTTCAAATGTAGATTTCAGTTATTCATCCATAGCATATAATAGCTAATGCTCAGTACTTACTGTTATAGCTTCTTGAAAGCAGAATTTTAACCCACTGAGCCACGCAGATACCCTTGAAAGCAGACTTTTAGATCACATTTTCTGATTACTTCCATGTAGTACAACAATTTCCTGCTAGCAACCTTCAAAACATACTGTTTGTTAGAGGAATTTCTTTAATAATAAATAAATAGGAATTTATTTAAATTTATAAATATATAAAATAAATAGGAATTTATTTAAATTTATTTAAATATTGCACACTGTTTAATTGTTCATAAATAAGGTGATGACATTATAGCCATTAGTTGGTAGCACTGATATATCACTTTCTTTTTACTTCTCAGTGCATTCTCTTTACACAAAATAGATATATATTTTAAAAGAATCTAAATCTGTGGCAAACTTTTAAAAACCCTATACAATAAAGTTTATCATTTTAAGTAATCTCAATTATCTTCCTCAATTGTGATAGTATATCCTTCTATCTAGGCCAGATATTGTATGAGGGATTTGAAGAGACATACTTTTCTAAATTTCACTTTTCTCATCTGCAAAATGCTGATCATGATCCTACAATAAAATACACTTACTATTTTTTGATGAAAATTTATTTATTTATTGTTGAAAATAGAACTGCCCTATGACCCAGCAATTGCACTATTGGGTATTTACCCTAAAGATACAAACGTAGTGATCCAAAGGGGCACGTGCACCCGAATGTTTATAAGATTTTATTTATTTATCAGAGATTGTGGGCGAGAGAGCAAGCACAGGCAGACAGAATGGCAGGCAGAGGCAGAGGGAGAAGCAGGCTCCCGGCCGAGCAAGGAGCCCAATGTGGGACTCGATCCCAGGATGCTGCTTAACCAAAGGCAGCTGCTTAACCAACTGAGCCGCCCTGGCATCCCTTTTGATGAAAATTTAATCTGTATAAACAATATATTTGCTGTAATGCGTGGTTCATGAAAAACATCTTATTTAATTATAAGCAACAACAGTATTAGAAATTAAGTAAATGGGTCTATAATATTTAAAGTTTTAACACATAATTCCAGTGCTTTGCCTTATTTTCTCAAATCCCTTTACCACTTTCACTGACAGAGTCAAATGTACTTTTTCTACTAGTAGCCAGCTCTTTGTCTTTTGTCAGAAAGATGCCCTTGTGAATTATTTATAATAGAGATATTAGCAATAATAATAATAATAATAAATAGCAATGAAAATGTTAAAAAAAGTTTTCTTAACTAATTAGGGTTCTTAGACATCAAATAGAGGAACCACCTCTGGCAAGCAAATTAATCTGCAAGACATTCCCAGAATTTACAAGTCAGTCAGATACAGGGTTGTCCGTAGACTGAAAGGTGAAGCAAAAGGACTAGGTTTGGAAAATAGGTAAGGACAGTGAAAAAAATGATCAAAGTTTTGGGCAAAATAAATTCTTAGGTGTCCTTTCAATGGAGTCCTGGGCATTATGTAGCAGAAACTCTGGAGATTATCTCAATTCATTGGAGTCACCCTGTTTACTAGCTTGCTATTGACAAAGTTATTTACAAACTGTAGAGCAAGAGGTTATAATGTAGAAAACTGATGGTAATGCACAAGATTCTTGTTAACAATAATGCAAGTTAGTGATATTTCATTAGAAAACATAAATTCTATAACCCAAATTATGGGCCCAGAGCACTTCTGCTGCACAACTCTGCTTATATCCCAAATAACCATGTGAACTAGTTTTAATATCTGCTTCTTATTAATTTTTGAATAAAAATTCTTGACACAAGTATTTTATAATTGTGTGATAATCATGCATTTAATTTCTTGGAGAACAAAACACACTTTAGCGTAACTAGGTTCGTTCACAGGACCAGCCTTGATAACACACTTCTATATGTTAGAAATGATATAATAAATGTAGAATATTGGGCACTCGTTTGGTATTCTTTGCCATGTTTTGCACTATCTAAAATGAGATCAGTGAACTTGGACTGGAGTTAGTAGACATGGAAGAAAATAAAATATTACAGAGAGGAATACTCTGTGGTCCACAACCTAAACGGGCTGGGATTCCCATCATTTGGATCCCTGTAGCTTTACAAAAGTCAATTAAATTTTTGTATCTCCTATTAAAGTTGATTCCCCAGTACTTTTTCAAACATCTCTTGTAAAGTATTGTTTTCCAGAAAAAAAAGGGATTTTGCACATGTATCTGCCTTTGTCTCTGGTCATGATCTCAGTCAGGATCCTGGGATCGAGCCCCATATCGGGCTTCCTGCTCATTAGGGAGTATACTTCTCAGTCTCTCTCTGCTGCTACCTCCCCCTGCCCCACTCATGCTCTCTCTCTCTCTCAAATAAATAAATACAATCTTTAATTTTTTAATTAAAAATAAGATAAATAAAATAAAATAAAAAGTCTGGTCTTACTGCCCCATTTAGCTCCTTTTTTCTTTTTGAGTTGTATTTAAAGCAGCATGAGAGAACATGAGGCTCTCAAACTTAAAAAAAAAAGGAAAAAATTGAGTTTTGTTAGGATTTAAGATCTTGTCTGCTAGAAAATACGTTGGCTTTGTTAACATGTGAAAATTAACAAAAGAGAATAAGATAGAATTCTAATAATTTTTGTAGAAATTAAAAATTTCCTCCAACACAATGACATACAGACCCATTAAGTAAATTCATTCCAATGTCCGAAACCAACCTTTTCTAATACTAATGCATCTGTGTAAACAGAGTCAACCCAAGGAATAAATAAATATTATTATTTTTTTCCTGTCTCTTCCACAGTCACATCTGGGTATATTGGTAGCAAGCCAATTATCTATCTTATAAGACATGATATCATAAGGAAGGGTCTTCTGTCCATTTGGAACAACTGAAAATCATTGTAATTTTATCTTGGTGCAGTAACTTGAGATGGCACAGTGTGGGTTATGAATATATTTTATTTTTTTTTTACTGGGAAGAAGAGATTATAGAGATATTGGTTATCCAAGAGAGACTGACAGGTGTTGATAGTTGCCAGGTCAATATCCATTTACTTTTTCCTTGAATCTCAGAAAGCACTGAGGGATTGACAACAAGGAAACTTAAAACAACATCAAATATTTTATTGTCTCTTTTCTATTTATATTGTAACCACATGACAAAGTATCAGTCGTACAAGATATCATTCTCTTTACCTCTATCTTTCTGCAAGAAATGTGGGCTTAATAGTGAGTACTCCAACAGCAATTTTTGCAACTGTGAATAAAAAGCCATGAAAACCTCTAAGATACTTCACTTGACTTTCTTAAGACGCTGAACCAACACCAGAATACACTCTCTGTAGTCTTCTTGTTAAATGAAAAAATATGGTTAAACCACTTTTGAAAGTCTACTACATACAGCAAAATGTAAATCTTAATTGAAATATGTCCTCTTAGCTGTGCTTAAGCAACTGAGTCCTGAGCTTTTCGGGTTTTCAGTCTGAAAGAGTACACCTCTGGTGCTCTGAAAGGGAAGAGAAAGGACACCCTGTTCTCCATATAAATTAAAGAAGAGAAATCTATGCATTTAAGTGGGCCATATAAAATTTATCAAGCAATTATCTCCTAACTCCTTCCTATCCAAATTACCTGATATGCTCTCCCTACTCCTTTATTCCACGTTACTGCCTTTTCCAGGATTCTGTATCACATCACAACATGTCTTCTGTTATTTCCTTCTTGCAAGCTAGTTTTGTTTTCTCCATCTAAAAAAATCAACAATCATTGTGTATTTCAATTCCCATTTTCCTCAAATGCATTGATTCTTCTTATCTATTACTCTTTTCTCATACTCAGTGTCTTTGTCTTTATGGGGTTTGTACTTTGCTTTTCCCCATCCTTTACTGCCATTATATAATCATATCTAATAACTTCTTAGAGAAAGTTAAAAATTCCTGCATAGCCACACGTGAACACAAAGTCACTGATTTTTAGCAAACCTATAAGATAGTCAGACATCCATTCAATTTGTTTTTTTTTAAGATTTTATTTATTTATTTGACAGAGAGAGATGACAAGCAGGCAGAGAGGCAGGCAGAGAGAGAGGAGGAAGCAGGCTCCCTGCTGAGTAGAGAGCCTGACTTGGGGCTCGGTCCCAGGACCCTGGGATCATGACCTGAGCCGAAGACAGTGGCTTAACCCACTGAGCCACCCAGGCGTCCCTCCATTCAATTTCTTAACTGAGTCTCAAATGCATCCTGAGTTCTAACCTAAACCTAAGTTCTACTTCTTACACGTTGTTCTATGACCAAATCCTTTCAGTTCAGTATTTTGTAACATTTAAATATTAATCAATTGATGCTTTGTCTGTGTATTTCTATGATAATAATTTGAATACTGTAGATTTATTGTTATATTTATAGATTTATAATCAAAGTTTCATCAGTTGAAGTTTTTGGAAATTTCAGATATAATGATTAACCTAAAATGATAGTGCCTCAAATCCCTCTGATATCAAGGCCCAACACTTGATTATAGCCAAACCTGTGGTGGATAGTTCCATGGGAAATTGCAGTTACTTAACACTGATAGCATCTCATGTTCTCTCTCTCATTTTAGAATGTCTCCAACACAACCCAAAAGTGTAGGAGAGTTAATGTCCTCTGAGGACAGCTCTCAGTGAAGTGGAAATAAGAGCTATAGATAAAATTGTCAGTTTTCAGGTCTTCATGAGGACAACTTAAAGAAGTTTCTCAGGACCTTTCAGTAAAAGCAAGCCTTCATTTTCTATCCACAACAATTATATCAACAATGTACCTCTTTGACAAAGTTGCTTCTTCACTGTATCACTTTCCCATTCTTTTCTACCTTGGATAATCTCCCAGATAAACTAACAGTACTCAAATCCTTTGTCCTACTCTTTGCTCTCAGGATAAATGGAGCCAAAAGACTTAGATTAATATCAAGTTCTGAATGGGATCTCAGAGCTATTTCTGTCCAGATTTTCATAAACATAGGGACCTTTGAATTATCAGGCTATAAATAAGTTCTAAATGGAGGGGGCAAAAGCAAAAAGTAGGAATTTTTATGTTTGATTTTTAATCATGATTAAAAATAATGTTAGTACATTATAAAAGTGTGGATCTTTGTAAAACAATGTCATAATGTAAGAAATAGGTTGCATAGTCCTTTTGAGAATATTAAACCAAGTGTTCAGGTGCCATCTAATTTCTTGTTTAATCCAGAACTTTGGTGTGCATTATCTTGAGGAATAGAATTTTGAAGTCCAGACAGACTAACAGAAAACTGACCCAAATGTGTGTGTTTATATTTCTGCTTTTGTTGTGAAGATCAAAGTGTGATTGCTGGTTTAAAATGGTAAAACTAATAATGTTCATGGACTCTATTATAAATTTTCTAATTGTATGGGAAGAATCCAAGAAACATATAATTAATTGATTTGCAAATCCTCAAAGAGCTACAGGATCAGGTAGTGGTATGTTCTGATTCAACAGCATCATAATGCAGCATTTTATATGTGTGGCTAATGGATATTTTCATGAATGTTTGCTAGCTAGTCAACCAATACAGAGAAATATTAGGTAGGGTAATTACTCACAGTTGTGTTTAATAAAATGAGAGAAAATGATCAAATGACACTAATAATAATAATCCTATAGCAGGCTAAATAATTCAATGATAATTACAAGTATTAATCTACCTTTCTTCCCTGATTATGACTCTTCTCTCCTTTATCCTAATGGGAGTAGCAGATTGTCTGCTATGAATTGTGAAAACCCAGCAGTGACTTTGGCAGTGAAGGCCTCCCATCAATTTTGATAGGTTAAAATGATTCTGGATGGTCTTGAGCAAATGTGTCAATTTTTTTTTCTGTGTGTGTCAAAAAAGAAAGAAGCAATAGTAAATTCTTGCTGTTATTCCATGGAGCCAATAAAATCATACTGCCAACAAGAGGCTGTTGACACCGTAAGTGTGGTTAACTGTCTTGAAATACTAGACCTCGAAATAAAATTCCAATATTTCACATAACCTCTTTTTATTTTTAAAGCACAAAACAAAACAAAACAACTATACTGCTTACATTTAGGGCCCTGCTGTTGTGTAACTATTTTTGAACATGTCTACTGTAAGTGTATATATATATATTTTTTTTCCTGTGCAATAAATTCATTTAGAGATAAATTTGGATTGCAAATTATTTGGGGGGAGGCATGGTATTTGTGGCTAGTCTTACAAGTAAAAAGGACTAAAAGAAAGAAGAAAAACTTTTTTTATTACAGCATATTTACATCTGTCCAAAGTACTTATTTACTATCATACTGACTAATGTATAATACTGTACACAAAGAAAGAAGTTAAATGAGTTATAATTCAGTCGAAGTATAGCTGGCCATTTTAAAACTTACCACTGAATCTTTCTGGTATGAAATGTGATATCTGGCAATCTGGTCCAGTTCATTACATCAGGTCATTTGTATGTTCTTATTACCATTTTGATAGCATAGCACATTTTATAACCCAGACATTTTACAATGGAACTATGATGCATGTATTTTCAAAAGTATAGACATACATGAAGCTATGAGGTCAAAAAAGATGAATGTCCGTAGTACCATATAGACTCAACAAATAAAAATGTCCAAGGCTCTGAGTGAGATTTATGAATATTGTATAAGATTAGGCCAACATGTGGTTTTGATATAAATCATCTGTTCTTAAATTAGAATTACAATCGTTGAGTACAGTGTTGAAAATGGCAGATAGATTTTAGCTATCTTTGCTCAGTAGGGAAAATGGAAAAATGTTTAGTTTGGTCAGATTTTCACTTAACTTCTAAAAAATCTTACGTTTGAGAGAACCCTTCTGAAATAAGAATCCTTAAAGAAATAACCCCTTTGGCACAAGTTTTCAAGAAACTTGTTGGATATTGTAGACAATTATATGGCACATGTACTGTTCTAGATGTTTCATGCCAATAATATGTAAGCCATACCAAGGCTACATATACATATAGAGATGTTCCTCAGCTTACAAGGGGGCTATGTACAGAGAAACACATAAAAAACTGAAAATGCATTTAATACCCCTAAACTATCAAATATCATAGCTTCTCTTAAGCTTATTTCAACATACTCAGAACACTTATATTTGCCTGCATTTGGGCAAAATCATCTTAAGCAAAGCCTATTTTATAACAAAGTATCAAATATCACATGCAATTTATTAAATATTACACTAAAAAAAAGAAGAATGGCTATATATAGAATGCTTGTAAGAATATCAGGTGTTCACCCCTGTAATCTTCTAGCTGACTGGGAGCTGTGGCTCACTACCCCTGCCCAGCATCACAAGACGGCACCATACCACATGTCACTGGCCCTTTTTATAAAGACCCAAATTCAAAATTCAAAGTACAGTTTCTACTGAATCACTTTCACTTTCACATCTTTGCGAAATATATTGTAAGTTGAATCATTGTAAATCAGGAGCCATCTTATTTGAAAGTTAAATCACAGTCACCCGTATACACACAAAAAAGGCCTTCATGTAGGGCCATCTATGGATCTCTAAACAACATAGCATGACCTATCAACAGCAAAAAATGGATGTGAAGGGGACAATTGCTTCGCGTCGGTACTCTGAGCAGTAACATACATGGCCTTACTCACCTAGCAGAACTCCAGAGCTAGCTGATGGCAAGGAATTTTACAAATGTTTGCTGAACAGCTTAAGCACGATTCTTTTTAAATTAGTGTGCATATCTGTTTTCTAAAGATATGTTAATTTATTTTATTGACTTATTACAAAACCAAATAATTTCCTCTTATTTAAGTGGCAGGTAAATGGAATTCTTTTTAATTTAAATCAAATGGCTTTTTAGGGAAAATATACTAAAAATTCTGAAACTTGTATTGCTTATGAATCTTTTATTGGAATCCTTATCAAGTTGTATTTTTCAAGTTTTTCCTAAATAATCTTCAATGAATTGAAAATATTTTTTGGATTTTATTCAAGGCTATTAACTCACAATTTCACTTTGTTAAATAGAGTGCTAGCCTTTCAACCAAAACATTGTGTCTTTTTTTTTTCCACTACCACATCCTCCATCTACTGACTGGATTCTCTCCCCAACTAGCACATATATACCATTGTCTATCTTTAGGATAAGTAAGGGTCATCTTTTGTCTTTATTCTATTCCTTGCATGCTTCTGAACTTGTTGAATTTTAATATAGTCACACCATAAGCATCACATATTGGATTCCCCTTTCAATAGTAAACAGGGCACAACCAGAGCATACCTTCAAAGCTATCAATATACTTTCTCTGATATATTACTTTTGTATTTCTGTACATTAAAATAATTAAATTATAGAACAAGAGTTTCAGGTGGTAGGTGTTGTAAGTTTTACCCAAACTGACTTTTGTCAAACTCGTTTTTGTCATCATATATGACAAGTAGTTTTCTCACGTTGATTTTTAGAATATCCTTGTATAATGAATATTTACACTGATATCTACTATAAAAATCTTGCAATTTATTTTAGAAACATTAAGATATTGAAAATCAATCTATTTCTTTGATTCATTAAAGACATTTTTGGCTTGTTTCCAGTACTTTCTTACTGGTTAAAAAATGAATTTGAAGTAGTCTGAATTTCATTATTATATGGCACTTTCCCTTTGATGAATACAAAGACGATATTCTATATTAGCTATCTGAGAAGAATTTGTTTTTTTAATTTTATTTATTTGTGAGTGAGAGAGAGCACAAGCAGGGGGAGCAGCAGGGTGAGGGAGAAGCAAACTCCTGGCTAAGCAGGGAATCTGTTGCAGAACTGAGTCCCAGGACCCTAAGATCATGACCTGAGCTAAAGGCTCAGGCGTTCAAATGACTGAGCCACCCAGGTGTCCCAATCTGAGAAGAGTTCTGTATGTTATTCCTATTAATATGCAGTTTAAAGTCTAGGTGATTAACTTAATATTTTAGTGGCTATTACATAGATAGCACTATGTTCCAGGCAGAGAGTAAGAAAGAAATATTAAATCAACCATATTCTATGCATTCTAAATGAAAATAATTAATCAATCATAATAAATCCTTCTATTTATGGAATACCAACTTATAAGCTTTCCTCCATATGAAAAATGCCAAATACCAGAATAAAGGGTCATCTAATACAAATAAAGGATAGAATTAAAGAATTCTGGTAAGCCATTTAATTTTGAAAAATGGTGTTCTATTGTTGCTGAGTTGTGGTTTTCAGTTACATAATATCTGATAAGTGTAGAAGTAACATGAGTGTTACGTGAGAAGAGAAATGGTTTATAATTAAGATAATTTTAAAAGTACAGATAAATACAAATTTGTAAACATAGCATTATGGAGGAATAAAAATAAAATACACACTCTAAAGTGAATAAATCTTGCAAAGCTAATAGAGAAGTAAAACAAGGACAGTGCAAAAAGTGTGGTACATTTTTATGAAGTTCAAACAAATTCTGTGAATCCGTAGATGGACTTAAAGATACTATTATGTATCAAATATTGTAAAAATTAAGCAAGGAAATAGCAAACATAAAATAACCAAAGCATACAACCTTGGGTAGATACAATAGGTGTGATCATGTTCTACTTCATAAAGAGATGAGTTAATAGATAAATAGAAGTAACTAGACTTTTTAGAAGTTAATAAAAGTTTGCCTGGTATTTCTTAGTAATATAAAATATGTGGTTTTCTAACAAAAACGTTTATCTTAAAAATATTTAAAAATAAATTTCAGGCTACTCATAAGGTTATATTTACTTTTCCACTGAAGGAAAAGCTGGTTGTTGTAGTTGTAGTTGTTTGTTTGTTTTAGTCTCCTCCTAGTTTTTATTATTATAATGTGGAATGAGGAATGTTAGATTGAAAAGTGAATTATTTTATAGACAAAAATCATTACTTGATTCACCTCCTGGTACAGCAGATGGAACTCCTGAAAATATGCCCTTTTGCCTTACAGAAGAGTAACAGTTATGCTTACTTCTGAAACATACTTGGTGGTGGCCCTAAATAGTGACACCATAGTAAACATTTTGAATATTTGCAATTAATTTTTATAGTCATAGGGCTCCAAAAGGCACTGCTGGTATCTTAGCAGGTATTTCAATAGAGCTAAAAGTTGCCTGACTGTTTAAAAATATTAACAAGGCACAAAACATGGCAGAAGTATTGTCTTCAGATATTATTTTTTTCCATATGCTCCTGATTCCAGACATGACAAGTTATTTTTTTAAATTTTTTTATAAAAGATTTTATTTATTTATTTGACAGAGACCACAAGTAGGCAGAGTCAGGCAGAGAGAGAGAGAGGAGGAAGCAGGTTCCCTGCTGAGCTGAGAGCCCGATGTGGGACTCAATCCAAGGTTCCTGGGATCATGATCTGAGCTGAAGGCAGAGGCTTTAACCCACTGAGCCACCCAGGCGCCCCCATGACGAGTTATTTTTGATAGATATATATATACAATGTATTTTCCAGTTATAAGAAAAATGGTTCTGCTATTTTTAACCTTTTTTTAAAATTACATAATTTTTAATTGAAATTTTATTTTTTAATGTTTTACTTTTCTTTTTTAAAGATTTTATTTATTTATTTGACAGACAGAGATCACAAGTAGGCAGAGAGGCAGGCAGAGAAAGAGAGGGAAGCAGGCTCCCTGCAGAGCTGAGAGCCCAATGCGGGGCTCAATCCCAGGACCCTGAGATCATGACCCGAGCCGAAGGCAACAGCCCAACCCACTGAGCCACCCAGGTGCCCCAATGTTTTACTTTTCAATATACTACTTAGAATATAAAACCTATTCCATTTTGTAAGAAGTTTAACCATTTAAAAAATGGTAATTTTCTCATTGTGTCTTCCCCTCACATTGCTTTATTTTGAATAAAAATTTCACAATAAACATAACTGATGATTTCCTTCTGATGGTCCCTTCGTTGGTCATATTGTATATGAGCCATGACAATTAGTTTCACAAAATTTATTGATGTTTGTTAATATGTTTTATCATAACTAATTTTCCCTCCCTTATCTAGGTTCCCCAGCTTTCAGACAGGTGGACACTTCAATAAACCATACCCAAGGGAAGTATCAAGTACTTCTTAGACATTCTCTTAGATCCTTGAGGTCTCATTTAGCCTAGGGATTTGCAATAGGTTCTGCCAGAGGCACCACTGTGACAACTGATGTCCATGGTCTATCTCCTGCTAAGCTCAAGAGGTCACTGGTTTCCAAGTTTATCTATACAATTAATGCATTCCAGCAAGTTCTTTTTTTTTTAATATTAACAAACTTATTTTAAAGTTTATATGGAGAGGAAAAGACTCACAATAGTCAACATAGTGTTGAAGGAGAACAAAGACTGAGGACTGACTTCAAAGTTTACCATAACGATGGGGCGGCTGGGTGGCTCAGTGGGTTAAGCCTCTGCCTTCGGCTCAGGTCATGATCCCAGGGGCCTGGGATCGAGTCCTGCATTGGGCTCTCTGCTCAGCAGGGAGCCTGATTCTCCTCATCTCTCTCTCTGTCTGTCTCTCTGCCTATTTGTGATCCCTCTCTGTCAAATAAATAAATAAAATCTTTTAAAAAAGTTTACCATAACGACAATTGTAAGCAAGATATTGTAATACCACAGAAAGACTAGATTGAAGCAACAGAATATATATTATCAATTATATTTTATATTTAATATAAAAGCAAAAGCAATACAAGAGAGCAAAATACAATCTTTTAAACAAATGGTTCTGGAGTAATGGTGAAGCTAAATGTAAAAATATCAAATCAAATCAAATCAAATAATAAAATAAAATAAATTCAGGCAGATATCATACACTCTTCACAAAAATTAACTCAGATTGGATTATAAACCTGAACATGAAACATGTAGAAGGTAATATAGAAGAAAATTTAAATGACCTTGGTTTTGGCGATAACTTTAGCTACAAAAGCACAAGCACTGAATTTTAAAATGTCTATTCTGTGAAACACAATGCCAAGAGAATGAAAAGGCAAAGCACAGGCTATGAGAAAAAATTTGCAAAATACACATCTGGCAAAGGACTGTTAATCAAAAATACACAAAGACCCCTTAAAACTCAACAATGGGGGAAAAACCTGATTAAAAATGAGCCAAAGACCTTAGCAGATACCTCACAAAAGAAAATATTACAGATGGCAAATGAGCATATAAAAAGATGCTTCACATCATAAGTCATCAGGAAAATGCAAATTAAAACAAAAAAGAGACACCAGTACATTCCCAGAACCCAGAGCACTGACAACAGAACACGAAATGTTGGTGAGGACGTGGAGCAACAGGAATGTTCTTCCATGTCTATTGAGAATAAAGTATGGAAAACAACTTGGCAATTTCTTACAAAACTAAACATATTCTTGCCAAATGATTCAGCAGTAGCAGTTCTTGGTATTCATCCAAAGAAGATGAAATCTATACCCACAAAGATGTCTATAGAAGTTTTATTCATAACTGACAAAGGCTTGGAAGCAACCAAGATATCCTTCCATAGGTGAAAGGTCAAATAAAAAGTGTAGTACATGCAAACAATGGAATATTATTTAATGCTAGAGAAATGAATTACCAAGCCATGAAAAGATATGGATATGAATATTTAATAAATATTTGATTTTAGGCTTCTACCAATCTATCCATAGTATTAGTATATTTTAACAGTGAATGCTCAGCATTCATGAATTTACCTAATAAAATATTTTGGGTTCAATATTTTAAATACTTCAACCTCTATGATTATATTCCTAATAATTTTGAATTGGGGTAAATAAACCTTAATTTTTTGTAACTTGTTTCTTATTGCAAAAGAGCTCAATGAAATTTTAGAAAATAAAAATTTACAAAAAAAAGTTTAGTTTACTATTGCCAAATAATTTAAAACTTTATCTTATATCAAATACATATATTTTTCTAAATTGATTTATATGCTACTAAAACCAAAAACTTTTAGTTATACTAGATTTCATATCATGCCATCAATGCCAGAAATCCATCTGGCAATGATTTGTCTTAAATAGAGTTAAGATGGGTGTTATTACAATGCAAGATGGAAACAAAGATAGTATAACAATTGGTGTTACATAACTTTTCCGTTTTGATCAAGTTACTAATCTACAAAAGGCTTTTATCAGTGACAGACTTGGGAATTTAACAAAACTTTTAAACTAGCATGTGCGACTCATTCCTAGAAAACAACACAATCAGTAACACTTTATTTAGATTAAATCATGACTATTTCTCCATTTGAATAAAAAAGGTAGCAACCCCAATAAGTTTATTGAACATGAAAAGTTGAAATGCTATAATGCTTCTAAGGAATTAAATGATCCAGTCATGAATTACAAAAAAAGGATATAAATTACCAAAGTGTTTGTATAATTGTAATGTACAACTGCGCATTATCGTTCAAGAGTGTAGGCTTGTACAAGAACTGTATAAAAGAACTCCACTTCTAAACTGTGGAAAATATGTTCCCTTCCCCCCTATATACAACTATTAAGCCATTCATTTAGCTTTTAAAATATCGACTTAATACATGCTTTTTACACATTTGAACAGGCAGCAGGGCTCTATTCTTATTGCTTACATCTGAAGGATAGACTTCTAGCGTAAGAGGTAAAGCCCATAAAGGAGCCCAATAATAACAACAAAATACAGTTTAGTGAGCCCTTACAATCTGCCAGCTACCTTTCTGAGAATAATTCGATTAATAAAACATATAAAATACCTGACCACAAAGAGCTTACATTCTTTTGAAATATAATAGTGAAATAAACCAATAATAGAGGGGCACCTCGGTGGCTCAGTCCATTGAGTGACTGCCTTTGGCTTGGGTCATGATCTCAGAGTCCTGGGATGTAACTCCCCAGCAGGCTTTCTAGGCAGTGGGGTGTTTTCTTCTTCCTCTGCGCACCCTCCCAATTCTCTCTCTCTCTGTCTCAAATAAGGTAATAAACCAGTAATAGAATAATGATTGATGGTTGATGGCGATAAGTGTTACAAAGAAATACAAGAAAGGTAAAAGCCATTGGAGAATGCTGGGATGAAAGTTAATTTTATTTTGTGTTGGGTAGTTATATCTCATTTAGGAGATGTTATTTGCACAAAGACCCAGGAAGTGAAGGAGAGTGTTATACAAATATTAAAGGAAAAGATTGCTCTAGGCAGAGCAAGTAAGTATATAGACTTTGTGTGAACAGCTTGTCTGTTACTTTTGAGGAAAAGCAAGGAGGCCAATGAGGAGTTCATAGTGGTGGAGAGAGGAAGAACGTATTGATGTATGACCTTCTAGTACATTGAAACGCCTTCAGTTTTTATTTAATATGAAAGGGGAAGATACCAAAAGACTTTCAACAGCAGAATAAAATCATCTGACTTGATTTTTACGTTAAGTTGCTGTACCAAAATAAATTTGCAGGGAGAAAGGAGTGCATTATGTGTGGAAGTGGGGCTATCAATCAAGTCAATAATTCAGGAACATATGATGGTGTTTTTAGCATGCTGGGTGGTAATAGAAGTGGTGAGGTATGGTTTTCATTTTGTATATATTTTGATGGTGAATATTCTGGTGAACAGGATGGGGTATGTGCAGGACAGACAATATCAACATTTATTTTACCTGCACAAACAGAAGGGTGGAGTCTTCATTCCCTGATATGGAGAGAACTCTGAGTTCAAATGTTATTTCTCATTAAATGGCATAGTGATGATGAGGATTTAGTCAGACAGTGAAAGAGAGCAGTAAGCATAGTGTTAAGCGGTAAGACATTATAATACATTTGAACATCAAAAAACGTTGTGTTGGATCATCTGTTTATGTGAGTAAATAAATAAATAAAGCTTCTTGGGGTTCTGATACAGGTAAAGAAGACTGCTATATGATCCAAAGGGGCACGTGCACCAAATGTTTATTGCAGTAATATCCACAATAGCCAAACTATGGAAAGAACCTAGATGTCCATCAACAAATGAATGGTATATATATATATATATATATATATATATATATATATATATATATATATATGATGGAATACTATGCAGCCATCAAAAGAAATGAAATCTTGCCATTTGCGTTGCCATGGATGGAACTAGAGGGTATTATGCTTAGCAAAATAAGTCAACCAGAGAAAGACACTATCATATGATCTCCCTGATATGAGGAAATGGTGGTGCAATGTGGGGAGTTTGGGGGACAGGAAAAGAGTAAAAGAAACAAGATGGGATCAGGAGGGAGACAAACCATAAGAGACTCTTCATCTCACAAAACAAACTGAGAGTTGCCGGGGGGGTGGGGAGGGTAGGGAGAGGGTGGTGGGGTTATGAACATTGGGGAGGGTATGTGCTGTGGTGAGTGCTGTGAAATGTGTAAACCTGGCGATTCACAGACCTGTACCACTGGGGCAAATAATATATTATATGTTAATTAAAAAAAAGAAGAAGAAAAAGAAGACTACTATAAATCAAATGCTATGGTGTTCAGCAAAGAGTGTGTAATCAGGCATATTTTATTAAAGTAACCAAGTAAAATGATGGTCGAAAATTGGAATAACAGAAAACATAAAAATCAGAGATTTTAAAAAGAGATATGGGACAGTGTAGAGAATATAGTAAATGATATTATAATAGTGTTATATGGTGAAAGATGGTGGCTATATTTGTAGTGATCATAGAATAATGTATGGAGATATTGAAAACCTGAAACCAATGTAACACTGAATATCAACTATACTCAAATAAAAAAATAGTAAAAATAAAACATTTTAATTTAAAAAGATAAAAAGAGGGACAAGAATTTGAAAAGTGAATTTCAAAAAGAGTAAAGATGAGGCTAAGACATACTCTGAACCTTGAGGAAAACACCATTTTGAAAAGTCTTCCCATTTTGAGAAAACTCAAATGAATCAATACCATAAAAGAACCCATTTTAACTGAGAGATGTAATGAATGCTCAAGAAATAATTTTATGACAGGATAATTCTTCCCTATGAAACAGCATCCAGAAACCAGGGGAAACACCTGGAAGCGAAATAAACTATACTGAAAATAAGAATTAGGAAAAAGATAAATGATGAACGATAGGAAAATTAGACCTATGACAGAGACCTAGTGAAGAGAATTTTTAGCTTGTGGTTTAATGTTTTTGAGGATAATCTAGAGTTCATAACTGCCTTGAGGCAGGCTGGTTGTAGGCAGTTTAGGCAGACCCCTAAGACAGGCCTATTTTGGGCAGGTGGTGATGGAGGAGGCCATTGGGCTGGACAAAGACAAATCCAACCATTTGACTAAAGTGTCTGTGAAGATGTTGAAGTCAGATGCAACAGAGAAAGACCTGTTAACCTAATCTCAGAAATGGAGATGATGAAGATGATTGGACAGCACAAGGACACCATCAACCTGCTGGGTCCTGCTCACAGGATGGTCCTTCGTACACTCTCATGGAATAGGCCTCCAAAGACAACATACAGGAGTACCTGCAGGCCCAGAGGCCTCCTGACCTGGAGTACTGTTACAATATCAGCCACAATGCAGCAGAGCAACTCTCCTCCAAGGACCTTGTATCCTGTGCCTATCAGGTAGCCTGAGGCATGGAGTACCTTACCTCCAAGAATTGCATACACCAAGACCTGGCCACCAGGGATGTGCTGGTGACAAAGGACAACATGATGAAGATCTCAGACTTCAGACTTGCCAGAGATATCACCACATCAGTTACTATAAAAAGACAACCAACAGTGGACTGCCTGTGAAGTGGATGGTCCCTAAGGCCATGTTTGACCAGATCTACATCCACCAGAGTGACTTCTGGTCTTTTGGGGTGATCCTGTGCAAAATTTTCACTCTGGAAGCCTCCCACATCCTGGAGTGCCTGTGGAGGTGGTTTTCAAGCTGCTGAAGGAGTCATTTGATGGATAAGCCAATAAGTGCAACAGAGAGATATACACAATAATGAGGGGTGGCTGGCATGTGGTACCTTCAAGCTGCTGGTAGAAGACCTGGATCATACTGTGGCCTTGACCTCCAACCAGGAGTACCTCGACCTGTCCTTGGCCCTGGAACAATACTGTCTATGCTTTCCCAACACCCGAAGCTCCACCTGCTCCTCAGAGAAGAGCACCTTCTCTCATGTGCCATTGCCCAGGGAGGCCTATCTGCCCTGACACCCAGCCCAGCTTGCCAATGGTGGACTCAAATGACTAGTATCCCTATTACTCCTGTCCAGATTCCGTCATAAGCTGTAACCCTTACCCCCCACCCTCCCTGCAAGACTCACTGCCTTCTCCTTTGTCCCTTTCCTACTGGCAGGAGCCAGATGCCTACCTGAGGCCTTCACCCCCTGAAGTTCACCTCTCTTCCCCTTCCTCTTCCTCCTCCTTACAACCTGCTCATGAAAGAAAGGCACAGAGAGGCAGGTACTTGCTCGTGGCTACTTCCTTCCCGCCCATATGTTGGACCAAGACCCCTCCCTGGCATCTGGTACTGCCTGGACGTCGTTGGGAGTGGGAGATGAGGCATGCCAGTGAAAGGTGTCGGAGCTTTCCTGTTTTGGTTTTGTCTGCTTAGCATAACATGTAAGACTGAGTTCTGGTGGCAGGGACCTAGTCCTTGGGGCTATAGCACTAGCGAGGGGAGGTCAACTGCTCTGGGCCTTGGCTAAGAGCAACCCCTGCTCCAGAGATATGGTGCCAAAGGCTTATTAATTTTGATACTAATTTGCTTTGCTGACCAAATACCTGGTATCAAAAGATGGGAAGGCAAAGGCTGAAAGCAGTGTTGTCACCATGGGGTCCAGCCCCAAACTATGAAGAAAACACAAAGTGTATAAATCTGAGTAAGTATATATTTACACACCTTTTTAAATAGGTTGTTATCAAAGATTTAATCAATGGGTATTATGCTCCTCGTGGCTGGGAAGCATCAGTTGCCATATATTAAAAACAAAGAAAAGAGGTGTCTGGGTGGCTTCCTCCATAAGTGTTCCTTCTTTTCAGGTCACGATCCCAGGGTCCTGGGATGGAGCCCCACATCAGGCTCTCTGCTCAGTGGGAAACCTGCTTCTCCTTTTCCCTCTGCCCTGCTTATAGTTCCTCTTCCTATCTCTCTGTCTGTCAAATAAATAAAATATTAAAAAAAATACAAGAAAGAAACAAAATGTTTTTAAAAGTTATTTTTTTTTAATTTTCTAGGGGTGCCTGGATGACTCAGTTGTTTAAGCAGATGTTTGCCTTTGGCTGAGGTCATGATTCCAGTGTACAGGGATCTAGCCCTGCATGGGACTACTTGCACCACAAGGAGCTTGCTTCTTCCTCTCCCTTTGCACGTGATTCCCCATGCTTGTGAGCTTCTTCTTCTCTATCTCTCTCTCTCTCTTGCTGTCAATAAACAAAATAAAATCTTTTACTAAATAAATAAATAAATTTCTAATCCTACTTTCACTTTAGGTCCCTTAACAAAAATTGCTACTGCTTTATTTAAAAAAAAAAAAAGATAATTTAGAAAGATGCTTCCAGAGTTAAAAATCTTTTTGTTTCTTTGTCAGGATTAAATATAGAAGTGCTTTAAAAAGTAAAAGAAAAAGTATGCTATATTAACACTAATCACACTATAACTTTGGTGGTTATATCAAGATAGTGAAAAGTGATTTTAAAGCAAATTTTATTATCAGACATAAAGATCAAGTCAAAATTACAGAAGAGTAAAAGGATGAATTCATCAGGGAGTATAATAATTCTTGACTTTTAATATTTAATAACAGATTTGGGGATATATTGGGAAAAACTAAGAAAAAATCATAACTTCTACCTTAGAAGAGAAATGGAAAAAAATGTCAACACCCTTATTTTAAGATTATATAGACAAATGGTCATCAAATTGGTAAGATATGTAAGACTTGAACAAAATTATCAACTAACTAGATATGCTTGATATTACAGAACACTCCAAACAACCGCATACTACATATATCTTAAGCCATGATTTTCTTTGCAAAGGTCAACATTGATAATGTTCTAGTCATACATTGGTGTACCAGGAAAGAAGTAGCACTTTCTTGAAAGACACAGCTATCAAAGCTCCATTCAGAAACCGTAAAGATGAAGAATGGATTTGCAAATTATATATCTGATAATGGACATCTACTCTGATTATTAAAAAATGAAAAAAATTAAAAACCTTACTAATAACCAAACAGAGTATCCAATTTTGAAGAAAATTATTGAAGAGATATGTCACGAAAAGAATATGGATGGCTTATAAGCACATGACAAATTTCTCAACATTTAGACATTAAAGAAATACAAACTAAAATCATAAGGAGACATGCTTACATATCTATTAGAATGGCTAAAATTATAAAGGCTAATTGTACTTCGTCTGAGCTAGATTGAGAAGCAACAAATAATCCAAACTGTTGTTGGCATATATCATGATACCACCACTTTGGAAAATAGTTTGAAAATTTTTTTAAATGCAAAATATGTTGCAGTTACACAAATAGCCATTTTACTTCTAGGTATTTAACCAAGAGAAACAAACCCTATGTTCATACAAGGACTTGTATATGAATTTCATAGCAGCTTTAAGAATTGAAAACAGTGGAAATGTTCATCAATATCCATCAATTGAGCAAAGACAAATTATGATCTATTCATTAAAGAGATTACTATTCAACATCAAAATGAACTATTTACAATTGCAGATTCTCAAAGTAATGATGCTTTTCTCAAAGAAAAGCCAGGCAATGAATAGTATATACTGTGTGATTCCATGACTATAAAAAATCTAGAAAATACAAATTTATATATAGTCACAGTCATCTAATATATTGGTGTGATTTTAGTGCCTTCTTCTGTGCTCCCATAGCTTCCTACACTTGGATCTCCGAGCATTTGTTACACCATGTGAAAATATGAACTCTTTTTCTTTATTCCGTCTTAGTAGAATAAGAATCCTTGAAATTTTATGGACATTTGAACTCTCAGTTATTAGCAGAAATTCTATCACACAGTAAGTTTCCAAATATAAAAGCCAGAGTTTTACAATGACTTCTAAGCTTTTACATGATCTAGCCACTCATTTAACCTCTGTGACCTCTTTCCCTGCTACTCTTCAGTCACTCACAGTGGCCTCCTTGCTATTCCTCAGATATGCCAGGCATGATCCAACCTTATGGCCTTCAAGATAGCCAATTCCTTTGTCTGGAGTGATCTTATTGCTAATAGTTCTGGGCAAATTCATCACCTTTCCATACCTTTGTTCAATTGTCAGCTTCATTGTAACTACCCTGATCTTCCTATTAAAAATTTTAACTCCCCATCCCCTGCCTAGCAACCTTGATTTTTCTCACCCTGATCGAATTTTTCTTTTTCCCCATTTTACTCATCATTTTTGAATGCACTATGCAATTTTTATTAAGGTTTATAGCTTTTAATTGTCTCACCCATGAAAATAAAAGTTCTACAAAGCCAAGTATTTCATTTACCAGTGTAGTCTGAAGTAATATCTGCCATATAATAGGTTCAGTAGACAACTGGTAAATTTCAAAATAAATTAATGTTGAGAGTATACTGAATTTCATAAGTCATTTCAATATTTTTTCCAAAAAATAAACTATGAAAAACATACTTTAAATTTACTTTCAAAATATTTTATAGCATATAATGGACAATATACATAAGCCTTAAAGAAAAAATCTTATAAATAACCATTTCATACCTGCTTAAAAACTGCATAATATCACACTACTAGATCCTCTCTGAACGCTCTAAAATAACCCTTCAAAGGATATACATTTTTAAAAATAACAGATTTTTTGGCAAATAATTTAATAAAATAAAAGTTTCATTCATCTATGTAGATCATAATAAATGTTTTTAATAAGCATGAAATTATAACTCTGAAGTGTGCTAAAATGAAACCACCTGCTAAGGGTGAGAGAACAAAAATAAACATCATTTTTCCAAATAAGAGGAATTTATTACCTTTGAATCCAAGCATGTGGATTTGTTCAAACTGGCAATAAAGGAATATGGACACAAACCATAGAAAGTCATATTTTAGATTTCTAAAAGACTTCAAAGTGAAGAGTATACATTTTTTAAATGCTACATAATGCTACATAATGAAAAGATGACAGGTTGTGACAAATAGCATTTTAAAAGCTCTACTCATAATGGAACAGAAGGTGTCATTTCCCTATAATTTTATATATGTCATTAATTTACTATATCTGGATACAACATATTACTAAAAAGATGTTCATCAAAGACTAAATCATTTTTAATGGAACATAATAATTTGAACCTACATCTATTAATCATTTTTTTTGATCTAACATTTATAGTCTCGCTAAACATTTTATCAATTGTCGACAAAATTCAAAAAAAATAGGATGAAAAGTCGTGTTTGGAAAAGTAGATTTTTTTTCAAATTTGCATTTAAATGAAAATATTTGATGATATTTTTAAAACTTTAAAAGTAATTTTATATATATCTGACCTATCTGATGATATAAAATTTTTGTATAAAATATGACATATTTTTTGATCTTGGTTGAAGGTATTAATAAAGAGCAACTGTTTGTATTATTTGTATTGTGATATCTTCGTTAATAAACATGAATAACTGGTATAAAATATGTTTTTTAAAAAATTTTATTTATTTACTTGACAGAGATCACAGGAAGGCCGAGAGGCAGCCAGAGAGAGAGGAATGGAAGCAGGCTCCCTGCTGAGAAGAGAGCCCACTGTGGGACTCAATCCCAGGAACCTGGAATCATGACCTGAGCCGAAGGCAGAGATTTTAACCCACTGAGCCACCCAGGCACCCTAAAATATGTTTTTTTTTTATATATAGAATTATAGTTCTTGCCAAAATATGGAACTAGCTGGAACTGAATGCCTCCTTCAAAGTCAGCTCTGGAGAAATTATGCAAGTGTAATATGGAACTATTTCAGATATTAACCAAAAACAAAGAAATGATGATAAATTCCTTAAAAGACTCAAAGTTGCTCTTGACTGGTATGTTTCAAGCTCTATTCCTGGTTTGAAGACAGGTTTTAACAGGCCTGTCACTGTAGAAATCAGCTGGATGTTTAGAGGCTATCAGAACTGTACAAAAACCTTGAAGGGGTAAAGACTTGAAAATTCTTTAGAGAGATTAGCTCCCTAAGGCATTATTCCTCCACACATTTTCCTCCAATCAATTAAGACTGATGGATGAGGGGCACCTGAGTGGCTCTCTCATCACGTGGGTGGTGGGTTAAGCCTCTGCCTTCATCTCAAGTCATGGTCTCTGGGTCCTGGGAACCAGCCCCACATCGGGCTCTGCTCAAAAGGAAGCCTGCTTCTTTCCCTGCTTGCCTGCCTCTCTGCTTACTTGTGATCTCTCTCTCTCTCTCTCTTTCTCTCTCTCTGTGTCCAAGAAATAAATAAAATCTTAAAAAAAAGGCTGATGGATGATAAATTATGAAAACTGCTCCCTCCAAATGATGCTTCTTCATAAGGATTTAAGAATTTAAAATTGTAAGAATTTAAAATTGAAACTTGATCGTAGGATTTATCTTACATCAAGTGAAGGCAGTTATAATTAGTTCTGAATTATTTGTGATTCTGAATTCTTGGCCTCATTAGTAAATTTATTTTTAAATTCTCCCATGGAGTGGTGATTGGCCTTCAGTCTTTCATTGATATACATCATTGGGTCAAATGAGATGTGTGTGCCCAGAACTATACATAATCTTCTTTGTATTTCACTGGAGATGGCATTTCTGAGTTTTGTTCAATTTAATTTGGACAGATGTTTTAATAGTCACTTCTAGAGTTGGCCCTGGAGAATATCTTCCTTTTTTTATCTTCCCGATTCTCTAAAAAACCCTGACTAATTCACATTATCACAGTGATATCACAATTCAAGTTTTTCCAAACACTATAGCTGCAAAATAGAAGGAAGCTACTCAGAATGTAATACTATTGTGAATGATTGAGAAAGAAAACATTATTATAATTAAGCTACCAGGTTTCAATGTATTTTATTGTTGCTTAGAAAATCCTAGCATACCCAGACTTTACAGAGATTTGATGATCCTAAGAGGAGCTGAACTCATGGACCAAAATAACTATGCACATAAAAAGTACAATTACTTACCTAAAAAAGGTGATGTGGTTAACTTTATATGGCAATTCAAGTGTTATTGGAACAGGAATTAAAAAAATAGCTTAGGGGCGCCTAGGTGGCGCAGTGGATTAAGCCACTGCCTTCAGCTCAGGTCATGATCTCAGGTTCCTGGGTTCAAGTCCTGTATCAGGCTCTCTGCTCAGCAGGGAGTCAGCTTCCCTCTCTCTCTCTTTCTCTCTCTCTCTCTGCCTGCTCTCCGTCTACTTGTGATCTCTCTCTGTCAAATAAATAAAGAAAGAAAATCTTAAAAAAAAAAAAAAGAATGACTGTACTTTAAAAAAATAGCTTAAAAGGGGCGCCTGGGTGGCTCAGTGGGTTAAGCCGCTGCCTTCGGTTCAGGTTATGATCTCAGGGTCCTGGGATCAAGCCCCACATCGGGCTTTTTGCTCAGCAGGTAGCCTGCTTCCCTTCCTCTCTCACTGCCCGCCTCTCTGCCTATTTGTGATCTCTCACGGTCAAATAAATAAATAAAATATTTTTAAAAATAGCTTAAAAGTATATGATAAAATAATGATATACATATACAAAGAAAAGATACTATACTGTGAATATAAATTAAGTGAAAATTGTTGAAATAAAGAATACAATAAATGGAGACTAAGATGAATATAGCTGTAAAATGAATAAATGAGTTGGGAAAAACAAACAAACAAACAAATTAATGACTTTTGCCCAAATGCAGCAGAAGAGAAAAAAAAATAAAGAAAATATTTAAATAAGTACTGAGATAAATTTTGGAGAATTAAAGAAAGATAAAAGATACTAGACTTAAAATGATGCCAAACATGAGAAATCAGAAACAAAACAAAACAAAAACCACACACACACAAAACCACTCATATACTTTATGGTGAGTTTTAAGAATATCAAAAACAGAGAAGAGCATAAATGATGCCCAAGAGAAGAACAGATCACCTAAAATGTACAAGAATAATACTGACAGCAGAATTCTCAATAGTAATAGCATATAAAGGAGACAGCTGGGTGTTTGTATAGATGGAAAAGATATTTGAAACTAGATATTATACATCAAGCCAAATTATTGATTAAATTTGAGAGCACAGTAAAAATACAATGAAGCATGTTAGGTCTTAGAACATTTATCACACAGAGATACACATTTTAGAAAACTTCCTTGGAGAACAGCTCAATTTAGATAGAGAAAACAGAATTATGTACTCAAAGGCACATTTTGAAGGAAGGATTGAATATAGTCTGCACTGCAAATATTCCTTAATCGTATGTTCTGAATTTCCTAAATTTAAGAAGTATTTGTTCAAATATTTATCTTTAAATAAACCCTAGGAGACTTTTTCTTGGATTCTGGAAAATCAGTCCATTTGGATACAAATCTTCTTGTCACTGATGGAAATTTTGATATGATAGCCCTCAACAGTGGAATGCCTAATGTATTGTTACAGCAACTGTAATTTGCCAATACATGGGTGATGTGTGTGTGTTGTGTGTGTTTATTTTTATTTTTGATGGTTTTACTCTCTATGAGATTTTTAAGTAGACATAATTTTAATAAATTATGATTTGTTGAAATTTATCTGAGGTTATATATAATAAAATGAAATTTGTGTGAACTAAAGAAGTGCGTCTCCATTTTTTTGTTTTAAGAGTAGACTGGTCTTTTTTTTTTTTTAACTTTTTATTTTTTATAAACATATATTTTTATCCCCAGGTAGACTGGTCTTTAAAAATTGTCCAAAAAGTACATTATATTCATTATTAAATTTGATAATATACAATAAAGTATTTATGGGCATATGGAACCATATCAAATTCTACTATTAATTCATATTAATAATTACCATAAGAGGAAAAAGGGATATTTTTCAAAATGAAAATTAGCGTATTTTTCAGAATATGATATAGTGTTATTCACTGAACAGAGGGAACAAATGTCAAAGTTTAACACAGTTTACAGAATGTTTTAACATAAATTGAAAATTAAATCTGACCAAATTTCACAGTTTTAAGTAAAATGGTAGCACTTTATATCCTTGAAAAGTGGTAAGTGACCCAAAACATTGCTTAGAAAAACAAATTTAACACTTCACTAGTCTGAGATGGTTAAGTTATGGTACAACTTGCCATTGTGTATCATCAAATGGTATATTTTTTCTTTTGGTCTTGTCATTATATTTAGTTTTAGCCATTCTGGTAAGTGGGTAGTGATATCTCAGTGTCATTTTAATTGCATTTCCTTGATGTCTAATTATGTCAAAATATATTATTTTGATGTTTAATGTTCTGAGATTTCTCAGTTCAAGACCATGAAGCCACTTAGGAAAAATACAGTTGCAGATGCACTCATAGACCAACTCTTATTTAGAAATAAGAAGAAACATTACTACCCATTCCAATAAAAATAGACTTGTTATGCAGTAGGGATTTTATAAATTACCTGACAAAACTTATATAGTAAGATGAAATGGGACAGGCGGCTTCTTGCAGCTATATACAACATCATTTTAATTTCAATTTTCAGTATAATTTTTCCAAGGTACACACAGAATATATATTTAATGTAAATTGTGAACATTTTAAACTCTGTATATGGAAATTAATCAGTTTTAAGTTTATAACAATCAAAATTAACGGAAGTTTATTTTAATTTAGTTAGCTTTCTCTGCATTGCAAGACAGAATAATCAAGAATTGGTAAGAAAAAAATAATCTCTGTAAAATTACCAGGGGTGCATTATAAACTGTTCGGTAACCGATCAAACTCACAATTTGGATTGAATGGCAAGTGATTTTTAAAATCTGGAACTCATTGTCAATTTTTTTTTCTTCATTGTGTCTTAATAAATTACTGTGTTCATTTGCATGGAAGTGAAGAAAAATGCATGACATTTCATCTCAACACTAACACTTTTAACTGGCAACTCTGAATGTACTTTACAGCAGTGTCACAAAGTAAAGATCAATGATGTTTCATGAAATATTTGTTATAATTCTCAAGGAGATAGGGAGTTTGTGCAAAAATGCAAATCACTTTGCGACTAAACACATTGTTTATTTCAGCTAATTTTAAGAAAATATGCTAAGACTCTCTCAAAAAAGGAAGCAATGATTTAGGTTTTCCTTCAAACTCCTTATCTAATCCTGAACCAACAGCACATAGTTCAAAGAGCAACTAATTTGAGCAGCTCCAATTTACACGTTTCCTAACAATGCTTAATTTAGTGGAATTTCTGTCCAATTATGTTAATTTGATGTAGTGAAAGACAAACATTCAAAAAGATCATCCTTAATTTATATAGATTGCCAAACTCTGCATTTTCTGAATGACGCCCAGGGACGTATTTTCAAAAACAAACAAACAATGGCAGAACCACTATTAGGTCATCTCTAGGCAGAAAGTGACTCAGAGCCTACATTACTCTCTCCCTGAAAGTATACTGTAGGCACTGAAACTACTACCCTGAGTCTGTGCTATCAAATCCCTTAAGTTAGAAAGTTTTAAAACACGTCTGTGTGGGAGTATTTCATTTACAGATAGAGATTTGGTTGTTTATACATTTTCATACTTGATTTTTAGGGTGTAAAAACTATGTCTTAAAATTCATGGTGGTTTTGAATACTGTTGGATAATTGTGCTAAAATGGTATATCCATTCCTTCTAGGAAACAGAAATTATAGAAAGGTAGTGCTTTTCAGATCTGACATCTTTGAGTCATTGCAGTTTCAGTATAAATGCAATAGGAAAAGTGACATTCATGTTTATGAAATTTTCTATAAATAAATTATAATGTACTGGAGGCCTGATATAAAGTGGGATGCCTAAACTTCAGTAAGATCTTGTTTTCAATTCAAAATAAATTTTATTTTTTATTTTTTTTATAATGTCCCTCAATTTCAGATAAGCACCCCCGTAAGGTCCACTCCATTTTTTTTAAGATTTTATTTATTTTAATTGACAGATAGAGATCACAAGTAGGCAGAGAGGCAGGCAGAGAGAGAGGGAAGAGGAAGCAGGCTCCCTGCTAGGCAGAGAGCCCGATGCGGGGCTCGATCCCAGGACCCTGGGATCATGACCTGAGCCAAAGGCAGAGGCTTTAACCCACTGAGCCACCCAGGCGCCCCCAAAATAAATTTTAAATTGAATTATGCACCTCTAAGTTCAGAAACAATAAACATCAACCAACACAATTAATAAGTTCTATTTCTTGAAATTTCAGGAACATTGATAGTCTCATCTCCTAGAAGAACAACAGCTAAAATTTTTGGTCATGGATTCTTGCTAAAATATCACTTTCCCAAAGAAAATTAATGTTGTGAATTTTCATTGATTGTTATTGATCATGAAGAATATAACAACCACGATAAAAAGAGTAGGAAAAACATGATATCTCATCTGTAAGGGCATGTGGAAAGTAGGAAATGCTAATAAAAATAACTACCATTATTTCCTAAGTTAACATAATATAACAGAACACAAATATTTCATAACAATATTTTCTAGGCTCATTCTGATAACTCTTTTCTACATTCAAATTTAAAGGTTGAGGCATGTGATATATATTACACAAAAAACATCCCAAGCAATTTGTTAAAAAAAAAAAAAAAACTCTTAATAAAGGACAAATCCAAAGGAATTTTTTTCTAATTTAATTAACAAATTATGAATCGACTTACCTATTTCATCACAGTGTATCAGGCACCAATAATATTTTTTAATCGTCATACCTGATGCAATAGTTACCATCTTTCAGACATACTGATCACGAACAAGCAAATAAACAAGAGCACCGTAGCTTAAGATCTACCTGCATAAATATAGGACTACTTCAGACAATCTCTTCACCACAACATAGCAATGAATAGAAATCATACATGCTCTGTAATGGACATACAGATGAGATAGAAGGGGATGGGTGTTAATATATGCAAAATCTTTATTAATTACATTGTAAAACACAATATGGAAAAACAGAATACAATTTTAGAAATACCCAGGTCACCATCATTGTTTTATTTTTATATGTGTAGATAAGGAGTTTAATAAACAATCCATGACTATTCAACTTCTTATATTTTGAAAATTTTAGCAAAAGTAACAAACCTAGCAACTAGAAAATTGAATCTATCTGCAAAATACAGCTTTGCCAGCATCGTAGAGGAAAAGCAAAACAAAATAAGTAAGAAAAGTTTAACATTTCACAAGAGTTTTACTTTTATTTTTTTATTTACTATTTTTTATTTTTCATTTATTATTTACTTCTATTTTCTACTTTATTTTAATGAAAATGTCATGACCATAACATAAGAGCAGAATTAAACCAACATGAGAAATTATTTTTTCATAAGTTATAATAAACTAGCTTGGTGATTAATTCAAAAATTATATTACAAACTTCAGTGTTCTTGCAGTAAGCATCACTGCATAAACAAATGAGTCAGGAGTCATAAACTAATGATTCTAAATGTTATTTAGAGAGACATTCTGTTCTTAATATATTTCAAATATTCTACACAAGGCAAAGTGGATCCAAGTAATCTGTAGGCAAAATAAGATTTTAGAGAAGTATATATTTCCAACAGTATTTATAAAATATTACCTTTATGTAAGGCATCATCCTGGACTTTGTGGAAAACACACAAAGGAGTAAGAAGTGGCCCTTCAAGAAACATATCCAATATCAAGGTTTAACATGAAGCAGCATGTCTTCTCTAAGTAAAAAAACATTGTACCAACTGACTTTACTGAAACTTTATATTTATTGCTCTCGTTTTAGGTCATAGTGTTCTTCTGCATGCAGGCTGCTATAATGGACATGATATAGACTGAATAGCTTATAAAGAACAGGAATTTATTTCTCACAGTTCTAGAACTGAAAAGTTCAAGATTAAGGAATGGGCAGATCCAGGGAGAGCCCACATCCTCATAGATGGCTATCTTCTCACTGTAAACGTACATGATGAATGAATCAAGAGAACGCTCTGGGGTCTCCTTTAAAAGGACTGTAATCCCACTTATGACATAATCACCTCCCAAAGGCCCCTATGTTTTAATACTATCACTTCCAGAGTTAGATTTCATAATATGATTTTGGGAGACATAAACATTCACACCATAGTATATATAAACAAAAAAAAGGCACAAAAACAACAAACAACAAAAATTATTTTAACCACCTATTATTTTCAACAACATAAAATTTTAATTTGTTTCTATATAATATTAAATAACTCATTTGAGTGATTCACTTATATCCAATGCATCTGAGTGCAATTAAATTTGCTCACCCAACATATCCAGCAGCACATTTCTTCAGACTATCCCATTTCCCACTTTACAAGATTTACCACAATTAGAAGACAGGAACGGGGATAGAGGATAGATAGATAGATGTATACATAAACACACTTGTACATACACATATGCATATTTTTTCCTGTTAATGACACTCATGCAAATAAAATTTAAGCTCAAGGAAACCTGTCTTGTGTGTTACTTAATATCCAGTTTTTAGTCAACATCCAAAAACAAATAATCCAATAAAAACATGGATAGAAGACATGAACAAGTGTTTCCCCAAAGAACACATTCAAATGTTCAGTAGATACATGAAAAGATGTCTATCATCATGTATCATCAGGAAATTGCAAAGCAAAACTAGAAAGAGATACCACCTCACACCTGTCAGAATGGCTAAAATCAACACTACAAGAAACAAAAGGTGTTGGAGAGGATGTGAAAAAGTAACACTTGTGGGGGCTGCCTGGGTGGCTCAGTGGGTTAAGCCTCTGCCTTCAGCTCAGGTCATGATCTCAGGGTCCTGGGATCAAGTCCCACATTGGGCTCTCTGCCAGGCATGGAGCCTGCTCTTCCTCTCTCTCTCTACTTGTGATCTCTCTCTGTCAGATGAATAAAATCTTAAAAAAAAAGAAAAAGTAACAATTGTGAACTGTTAGTGGTGATGCAAACTGATACAGCCATATTTGAAAACAGTATGGAATTTCCATAAAATTTAAAAATAGAAGTCCTTTGTGATCCAACAATTCTGTTGGTGTGTATTTACCAATGAATATAAGAAAACGTATTCAAAGGGATGCTAGCACCCCTATGTTTATAGTAGCATTATTTGTAAAGCTAAGATATGGAAAGAGCCCAAGTATCCATCAATTGATGAATAAATAAAGAATAAGTGGTATGTATATACAATGGAATATTATTCTGCCATAAAAAAAGACTGAAATCTTGCCATTTGCAATAACATGGCTGGAACTAGACAGTATAATGCTAAAAGTGAAATAAGTCAGTCAGAGAAAGACAAATACCTTTACTCATATATGGAATAAAAGAAACAAAACAAACAAGCAAAGGGGGAAATAATAAGACATAGAAAGAGAAAGAAAGCAAGAAACAGACATTTCATTACGGAGAATAAACTGATGGTTACTTGAGAGGATCTGAAAGGAGTGATGGATTAAATAAGTGATGGGGGTTAATTAGAGCACTTGTCATGATGAGCACCGAGTGCTAGATGTTATATTGTACACATGAAACTAATACAACCATATATGTTAACTAACTGGATTTCAAATAAAAACTTTTTTTTTTTTTAAATTTTTAACTTTTTATTTTTTATAAACATATATTTTTATCCCCAGGGGTACAGGTCTGTGAATCACCAGGTTTACACACTTCACAGCACTCACCAAAGCACATACCCTCCCCAATGTCCATAATCCCACCCCCTTCTCCCAAACCCCCTCCCCCCAGCAACCCTCAGTTTGTTTTGTGAGATTAAGAGTCACTTATGGTTTGTCTCCCTCCCAATCCCATCTTGTTTCATTTATTCTTCTCCTACCCACTTAAGCCTCCATGTTGCATCACCACTTCCTCATATCAGGGAGATCATATGATAGTTGTCTTTCTCTGCTTGACTTATTTCGCTAAGCATGATACGCTCTAGTTCCATCCATGTTGTCGCAAATGGCAAGATTTCATTTCTTTTGATGGCTGCATAGTATTCCATTGTGTATATATACCACATCTTCTTGATCCATTCATCTGTGGATGGACATCTAGGTTCTTTCCATAGTTTGGCTATTGTGGACATTGCTGCTATAAACATTCGGGTGCATGTGCCCCTTTGGATCACTACATTTGTATCTTTAGGGTAAATACCCAATAGTGCAATTGCTGGGTCATAGGGCAGTTCTATTTTCAACATTTTGAGGAACCTCCATGCTGTTTTCCAGAGTGGCTGCACCAGCTTGCATTCCCACCAACAGTGTAGGAGGGTTCCCCTTTCTCCACATACTCGCCAGCATCTGTCATTTCCTGACTTGTTGATTTTAGCCATTCTGACTGGTGTGAGGTGATATCTCATTGTGGTTTTGATTTGTATTTCCCTGATGCCGAGTGATATGGAGCACTTTTTCATGTGTCTGTTGGCCATCTGGATGTCTTCTTTGCAGAAATGTCTGTTCATGTCCTCTGCCCATTTCTTGATTGGATTATTTGTTCTTTGGGTGTTGAGTTTGCTAAGTTCTTTATAGATTCTGGACACTAGTCCTTTATCTGATATGTCGTTTGCAAATATCTTCTCCCATTCTGTCAGTTGTCTTTTGATTTTGTTAACTGTTTCCTTTGCTGTGCCAAAGCTTTTGATCTTGATGAAATCCCAATAGTTCATTTTTTCCCTTGCTTCCCTTGCCTTTTGCGTTGTTCCTAGGAAGATGTTGCTGCGGCAGAGGTCGAAGAGGTTGCTGCCTGTGTTCTCCTCAAGGATTTTGATGGATTCCTTTCGCACATTGAGGTCCTTCATCCATTTTGAGTCTATTTTTGTGTGTGGTGTAAGGAAATGGTCCAATTTCATTTTTCTGCATGTGGCTGTCCAATTTTCCCAGCACCATTTATTGAAGAGGCTGTCTTTTTTCCATTGGACATTCTTTCCTGCTTTGTCGAAGATTAGTTGACCATAGATTTGAGGGTCTATTTCTGGGATCTCTATTCTGTTCCATTGATCTATGTGTCTGTTTTTGTGCCAGTACCATGCTGTCTTGATGATGACAGCTTTGTAATAGAGCTTGAAGTCCGGAATTGTGATGCCACCAATGTTGGCTTTCTTTTTCAATATCCCTTTGGCTATTCGAGGTCTTTTCTGGTTCCATATAAATTTTAGCATTATTTGTTCCATTTCTTTGAAAAAGATGGATGGTACTTTGATAGGAATTGCATTAAATGTGTAGATTGCTTTAGGTAGCATAGACATTTTCACAATATTTATTCTTCCAATCCAGGAGCATGGAACATTTTTCCATTTCTTTGTGTCTTCCTCAATTTCTTTCATGAGTACTTTATAGTTTTCTGCGTATAGATTCTGTGTCTCTTTGGTTAGGTTTATTCCTAGGTATCTTATGGTTTTGGATGCAATTGTAAATGGGATTGACTCCTTAATATCTCTTTCTTCTGTCTTGCTGTTGGTGTAGAGAAATGCAACTGATTTCTGTGCATTGATTTTATATCCTGACACTTTACTGAATTCCTGTATAAGTTCTAGCAGTTTTGGAGTGGAGTCTTTTGGGTTTTCCACATATAGTATCATATCATCTGCGAAGAGTGATAATTTGACTTCTTCTTTGCCGATTTGGATGCCTTTAATTTCCTTTTGTTGTCTGATTGCTGAGGCTAGGACCTCTAGTACTATGTTGAATAGCAGTGGTGATAATGGACATCCCTGCCGTGTTCCTGACCTTAGTGGAAAAGCTTTCAGTTTTTCTCCATTGAGAATGATATTTGCAGTGGGTTTTTCATAGATGGCTTTGATGATATTGAGGTATGTGCCCTCTATCCCTACACTTTGAAGAGTTTTGATCAGGAAGGGATGCTGTACTTTGTCAAATGCTTTTTCAGCATCTATTGAAAGTATCATATGGTTCTTGTTCTTTCTTTTATTGATGTGTTGTATCACATTGACTGATTTGCGGATGTTGAACCAACCTTGCAGCCCTGGAATAAATCCCACTTGGTCGTGGTGAATAATCTTTTTAATGTACTGTTGAATCCTATTGGCTAGTATTTTGTTGAGTATTTTTGCATCTGTGTTCATCAAGGATATCGGTCTATAGCTCTCTTTTTTGGTGGGATCCTTGTCTGGTTTTGGGATCAAGGTGATGCTGGCCTCATAAAATGAGTTTGGAAGTTTTCCTTCCATTTCTATTTTTTGGAACAGTTTCAGGAGAATAGGAATTAGTTCTTCTTTAAATGTTTGGTAGAATTCCCCCGGGAAGCCATCTGGCCCTGGGCTTTTGTTTGTTTGGAGATTTTTAATGACTGTTTCAATCTCCTTACTGGTTATGGGTCTGTTCAGGCTTTCTATTTCTTCCTGGTTCAGTTGTGGTAGTTTATATGTTTCTAGGAATGCATCCATTTCTTCCAGATTGTCAAATTTATTGCCGTAGAGTTGCTCATAGTATGTTCTTATAATAGTTTGTATTTCTTTGGTGTTAGTTGTGATCTCTCCTCTTTCATTCATGATTTTATTTATTTGGGTCCTTTCTCTTTTCTTTTTGATAAGTCGGGCCAGGGGTTTATCAATTTTATTAATTCTTTCAAAGAACCAGCTCCTACTTTCGTTGATTTTTTCTATTGTTTTTTTGGTTTCTATTTCATTGATTTCTGCTCTGATCTTTATGATTTCTCTTCTCCTGCTGGGCTTAGGGTTTCTTTCTTGTTCTTTCTCCAGCTCCTTTAGGTGTAGGGTTAGGTTGTGTACCTGAGACCTTTCTTGTTTCTTGAGAAAGGCTTGTACCGCTATATATTTTCCTCTCAGGACTGCCTTTATTGTGTCCCACAGATTTTGAACCGTTGTATTTTCATTATCATTTGTTTCCATGATTTTTTTCAATTCTTCTTTAATTTCCCGGTTGACCCATTCATTCTTTAGAAGGATACTGTTTAGTCTCCATGCATTTGGGTTCTTTCCAAACTTCCTTTTGTGGTTGAGTTCTAGCTTTAGAGCATTGTGGTCTGAAAATATGCAGGAAATGATCCCAATCTTTTGATACCGGTTGAGTCCTGATGTAGGACCGAGGATGTGATCTATTCTGGAGAATGTTCCATGTGCACTAGAGAAGAATGTGTATTCTGTTGCTTTGGGATGAAATGTTCTGAATATATCTGTGATGTCCATCTGGTCCAGTGTGTCGTTTAAGGCCTTTATTTCCTTGCTGATCTTTTGCTTGGATGACCTGTCCATTTCAGTGAGGGGAGTGTTAAAGTCCCCTACTATTATTGTATTGTTGTTGATGTGTTTCTTTGATTTTGTTATTAATTGGTTTATATAGTTGGCTGCTCCCACGTTGGGGGCATAGATATTTAAAATTGTTAAATCTTCTTGTTGGACAGACCCTTTGAGTATGATATAGTGTCCTTCCTCATCTCTTATTATAGTCTTTGGCTTAAAATCTAATTGATCTGATATAAGGATTGCCACTCCTGCTTTCTTCTGATGTCCATTAGCATGGTAAATTCTTTTCCACCCCCTCACTTTAAATCTGGAGGTGTCTTTGGGCTTAAAATGAGTTTCTTGGAGGCAACATATAGATGGGTTTTGTTTTTTTATCCATTCTGATACCCTGTGTCTTTTGACAGGGGCATTTAGCCCATTCACATTCAGGGTAACTATTGAGAGATATGAATTTAGTGCCATTGTATTGCCTGTAAGGTGACTGTTATTGTATATGGTCTCTGTTCCTTTCTGATCTACCACTTGTAGGCTCTCTCTTTGCTTAGAGGACCCCTTTCAATATTTCCTGTAGAGCTGGTTTGGTATTTGCAAATTCTTTCAGTTGTTGTTTGTCCTGGAAGCTTTTAATCTCTCCTTCTATTTTCAATGATAGCCTAGCTGGATATAGTATTCTGGGCTGCATGTTTTTCTCGTTTAGTGCTCTAAAAATATCATGCCAGCTCTTTCTGGCCTGCCAGGTCTCTGTGGATAAGTCAGCTGCCAATCTAATATTTTTACCATTGTATGTTACAGACTTCTTTTCCCGGGCTGCTTTCAGGATTTTCTCTTTGTCACTGAGACTTGTAAATTTTACTATTAGGTGACGGGGTGTGGGCCTATTCTTATTGATTTTGAGGGGCGTTCTCTGAACCTCCTGAATTTTGATGCTCGTTCCCTTTGCCATATTGGGGAAATTCTCCCCAATAATTCTCTCCAGTATACCTTCTGCTCCCCTCTCTCTTTCTTCTTCTTCTGGAATCCCAATTATTCTAATGTTGTTTCGTCTTATGGTGTCACTTAATTCTCGAATTCTCCCCTCGTGGTCCAGTAGCTGTTTGTCCCTCTTTTGCTCAGCTTCTTTATTCTCTGTCATTTGGTCTTCTATATCACTAATTCTTTCTTCTGCCTCATTTATCCTAGCAGTTAGAGCCTCCATTTTTGATTGCACCTCATTAATAGCTTTTTTGATTTCAACTTGGTTAGATTTTAGTTCTTTTATTTCTCCAGAAAGGGCTTTTATATCTCTCGAGAGGGTTTCTCTAATATCTTCCATGCCTTTTTCGAGCCCGGCTAGAACCTTGAGAATTGTCATTCTGAACTCTAGATCTGACATATTACCGATGTCTGTATTGATTAGGTCCCTAGCCTTCGGTACTGCCTCTTGTTCTTTTTTTTGCGTTGAATTTTTACGTCTTGTCATTTTGGCCAGATAAGAGTAAATGAAGGGGCAAGTAAAATACTAAAAGTGTGGCAACAACCCCAGGAAAATATGCTTTAACTAAATTAGAAGAGATCCAAAATCGTGAGTGGGGAGAAAGGGGATAAAAAGAGGTTCAAAAAGAAAGAAAGAAAAAAAAAGAAAAGAAAAAAAATTTTTTTTTAAAAAAAGAAAACACCTGAGAAAAATGTAAAAAAGAAAAAATATATATATTAGATAAACTAGTAAAAAATAGTTAAAAAAGAAAAAGGTAACAGTTAAAAAAAAAAATTTTTACCCGAAGGCGAGAAGAAAAAGAAATAAAAAAAATGAAAAAGAAAAAATTAAATTAACTGCAAGACTAAAAAAAAAAATCACAGGAAAAAAGCCATGAGTTCCGTGCTTGGCTTTCTCCTCCTCTGGAATTCTGCTGCTCTCCTTGGTATTGAAACCGCACTCCTTGGTAGGTGAACTTGGTCTCGGCTGGATTTCTTGTTGATCTTCTGGGGGAGGGGCCTGTTGTAGTGATTCTCAAGTGTCTTTGCCCCAGGCGGAATTACACCTCCCTTACCCGGGGCCGGGGTGAGTAATCCGCTCGGGTTTGCTTTCAGGAGCTTTTGTTCCCTGAGCGCTTTCCGTAGAGTTCCGGAGGACGGGAACACAAATGGCGGCCTCCTGGTCTCCGGCCCGGAGGAGCCGAGAGCCCAGGGCCCCACTCCTCAGTGCGCCCTCAGAGAACAGCGCCCAGTTATTCCCGTCTGCCTGACCTCCGGCCGCGCTCCGAGCTCACCGAGCCTGCGATCGGTTCAAGGTAACACCGAGCTGTGAGCTTACTGTCGGCTCTGTTTCTGTAGCCGGCTTTCCCGTTCCAATACCCGCAAGCTCTGCGACACTCAGACACCCCCGATCCTTCTGTGACCCTGCGGGACCTGAGGCCACGCTGACCCCGCGTGGGCTTCGCCCCGGTTTAGCCTCTGGAGCGATGTCCCTCAGCAGAACAGACTTTTAAAAGTCCTGATTTTGTGCGCGGTTGCTCCGCCGCTTGCCGGGAGCCGGCCCCTCCCCCCGGGGTCTATCTTCCCGTCGCTTTGGATTCACTTCTCCGCCGGTCCTACCTTTCAGAAAGCGGTTGTTTTTCTGTTTCCAGAATTGCTGTTCTTCTTCTCTTCGGTCTGCCGATGGATTTTCAGGTGTTTGCAATCTTTAGATAAGCTATCTAGCTGATCTCCGGCTAGCTGAAGCAGTCTCAGCTTGCTACTTCTCCGCCATCTTGACTCCTCCCTCGAAAACTTTTTTAAAATCCCAGTTTTTAGCTCACATTCTGGCTTACAAAAGGGATTTAGTCAGGAATTTGGAGATTAGTTAATGATCAAATAAGGGGTGAACAGGCAGTTGTTAGATAAAATTACTATCCTTTCAGGCATGATCTTATACCTTTTATCTAGAATTACATTTAGCACTTTAGACTCTTCCTATTTTATTTTGAGTCATTAAACAAAAATTTCCTCAAAGGACCTTAGACTCCATCCAATTTGAGCAACAGTGTGAGAGAGGAAATGGTGTCCAGGAGGAAAAAAAAAGAAGATAAAACTACTTTTGTTTACTAGTGAATGCATAGTTCTTCCACAGAAGAAGCTCTAAATGGTCATGGCTCCAGCTTTATATGTGTTCAGTCATATGTTCAGAAGTAGGTAACACTATCAAAAAATATAAAGCATCTGAGATTATTTTCCCTTATTTGAAAGCTGGTGTATGAGTCTGCCGTGGTTTCTTGGGTGTTGATAGAAGACGCAGACTCATGGTTCAGAAATAATATAGTTTATTATTCACAGCAATAGAAGTAGCCAGAATATTAACAGTATTTGTGTGTGTGTGTGTGTGTGTTTGTGTGTGTGCGTGTGTGTGTGTGTGTGTGTAGGGGTGGGAGTTATATATCAGTTCTGAGCACCAGTTCCCACAAGAAGAATCAAAACAGAGGCAGATAATATTTGCAAACACAACAGGTTAAGTTAAAAAAAAAAGATACTATTTCTGTCTTCCAAGTCTATTCAATACAACCATCTTCAAAGGATGGTCTAGAACAAATAATAAATGCAGAAATGTAAGCAACCAATTGAAAAGTGTCTCCCAAGAAACACACTTTGAGAGTCTTCATTTGACAAAAATACTATAGGATATTACATGGATCAGGTGCATTGAATACTGGAAGGTTAAAATTACAAGGGACCAAATATTTTTAAGCAGTTCTGGCATCCAGTAGAGTTCAAATAGGTTTTATAAGATTGAGGAAAGAAGCCATCAAAACCTGGGCCCAGGGGCGCCTGGGTAGCTCAGTGGGTTAAGCCTCTGCCTTTGGCTCAGGCCATGATCTCAGGGTCCTGGGATCGAGCTCTGCATCAAGCTCTCTGTTCAGTAGGGAGCCTGCTTCCCCCTCTCTCTCTGCCTCTCTGCCGACTTGTGGTCTCTGTCTGTCAAATAAATAAATAAAATCTTAAAACAAAACAAAGCAAAACAAAAAAACCTAGGCCCAATTTTCCCAAAAGCATGATTCTGATTCTAGTCTCTATGATGTTATCCCTTGAAGACAATGTCTCTAATTGAGTTGAATTAGTTTACTAAAGAGCATACCCCCATTTGTTGTAGGAGATGAACAATATGCAAGAGGCAAAATGCCACATGGAAGCCACCTGGTCTTCAGTGGAATATAGAATCTGTTCCTTTGGGATGAATTTGTTCCACATTTGAATTCCCACTTAAGGGAAAATAAGAATGCCTTCTAATAGATTTTAAATAGGAAATGACAACGGAAGCTTATACAAGATTATAAAATGGGAAATTTCATTTAGATAAGCAATAATTTCAAAGTCATCTTCTTAATATTACAGACTCTTTACATAATCATAATTTTATTTTGGTATTATATGGTAATTTCAAATATAGTAAATATAAAGAATTTACCTCTGTAATTATAGCGAGTCTGGTCGTAGTTTAATGGCAACAAAACTTCAAGTTAGAAGTATGGTCTACCAATTATGAATACATTTGGAAATGGTGTGTCATCTTCACTCCACTTGTCTCACTAAAACAGTGAGCCAAAAAAAGTAGGTCCAAGCTGTTTACTATGGTCAAAATGGGTTGCTTTTGCACTTGATAAAGAAGCAGTCATATTTTGGAAGAAGAAACTGAGGCTATTAATATTTTCAACTTATTTTCAGAAAAGGAAAGAAAGGATAATCTAAGCTAAAGCCAAAATCTTACACAAGGTGGCAGGAGAATGATCTTTTCCCAGATAAAGGGTTTTTCAACTTAGCCATGTTAGGAGGAAGAAGAGATGAGACATTGTGGACTTGACTAACGTTTGTACACTGTTCAAAAAGTTTTCAAAATAATGTGTATTATTTTTCTTCTTTTAGTTGAGACAAACAAACAAACAAACAAACAAAAAACCACTAATGAGCTTACTTTTAAAAGGAGGTAAACAAGAAACTAGCACAGATTGAGTGTTAGGTACTGTTCCCCTCCTTTTTTTTTTTAATTATGTTATGTTAGTTACCATACAATACATCATTAGTTTTTGAAGTAGTGTTCCATGATTCATTGTTGGTGTAAAACACCCAGTGCCCCATGCAATATGTGCCCTCCTTAATACCCATCACCAGGCTCACCCATCCCCACATCCTTCTCATCTTTAAAACCCTCAGTTTGTTTCTTGGAGTCCATATTTTTTCATGTTTCATTTCCCCCTCCAATGCCCCCACTTCATTTTTCCTTTCCTTCTCCTAATGTCCTCCATGCTATTCCTTAGGTTCCACAAATAAGTGAAACCATATGATGATTGACTTTCTCTACTTGACTTATTTCACTTAACATAATCTCCTCCAGTCCCATCCATGTTGATGCAAAAGTTGGGTATTCATCCTTTCTGATGGCTGAGTGATATTCCATTGTATCCATAGATCACATCTTCTTTATCCGTTTGTCTGTTGAAGGGGATCTTGGCTCTTTCAACAGAATGGCTATTGTGGACATTGCTGCTATGAACACTGGGGTGCATATGGCCCTTCTTTCCAGTAAAATAGAGCTAGCCTATGACCCAGCGATTGCACTACTGAGTATTGACCTCAAAGATACAGATGTAGTGAAAAGAATTAGGTATTGTTAAAGCACAAATGCAGGGGATAGAAGTTATGGTACAGAAGAGGGAAGGGCAACCATATGGCAGAGTAGAATAAAGTAGCTCAGGAAGAAATTAGTCATATCCAGATATTGTAAGGCATGTGGGGTTGGCAGGGAGAGCATGAGAAATCATGAGAGAAGAGAGAGAAAATGGACCAGGCAGGAGAGGTATATAACATTTTAACATCTAAGGTAAGCATATGCAAAGCAGAATAGGGAAAGAAATAAAAGTTTTTATAAGACTCAATACATAAGGAATAACGTGGAGGACACTGGGAGATGGAGAGAAGTGTGCTGGGGGAAATCGGAGGGAGAGACAAACCATGAGAGACTGTGGACTCTGAGAAACAAACTGAGTGTTTTGAAGAGGACGGTGGCAGGTGGTTGGGTGAGCCCAGTGGTGGGTATTAAGGAGGGAATTTATTACATGAAGCACTGGGTGTGGTACATAAACAATGAATTTTAGATCACTGAAAATAAATTAAAAGAAAAAAAAAAGACTGACTACAGACATGGACCTCAGTGTAACACAGATATGGAACTCACTGTAATAACAGCCACTTCCCACCGACACACACAGACTATGATAATAATAAATAATAATAAATAATCATGCAATTAAGAAAATTGCCTGCCGGGCGCCTGGGTGGCTCAGTGGGATAAGCCGCTGCCTTCGGCTCAGGTCATGATCTCAGAGTTCTGGGATGGAGTCCCGCTGAGCAGAGAGCCTGCTTCCCTCTCTCTCTCTCTCTTGCTGCCTCTCCATCTACTTGTGATTTCTCTTTGTTAAATTAATAAATTAAATCTTTAAAAAAAAAAAGAATATTGCCTGCCAAATAATTTTTCCTCTTTTTTATTTTTATGATTATTATTTTCATTTTATTTTTAAAGTTTTTATTTAAATTCCAGTTAGTTAAAATAACGTTAATATTAGTTTCATGTGTACAATATAGTGATCAACACTGCCATACAATGGCTTAAATAAAAAAATGAAAAAAAAATTTTTTAAAGATTTTATTTTTAAAAACCTCTACACCCAAGGTGGTTTTCAAACGTACAACCCCAAGATCAAGAGTTACATATTTTACTGACTGATCCAGCCAGGCACCCCAACAAATAAAAATTTTATAAAATTGTTGAGTTTGTGGGAGTCTCATTTGCTCAGTCAGTTAAGTGTCTGCCTTTGGCTCAGATCATGATCTCAAGAGTCCTGGGATCGAGCCCCATATTGCTCATGCTCTCTCTCTCTCTCTCTCTTTCTCTCTCTCTCTGGCTTTTCCTCTTAAATAAATAAATAAAATATTTTTTAAAAAATTGTCGAGTTTGTTTAACTAGTTTTAAACTAGTAGACAGAGATGAAGATAAAGTATGATGTCATGGCAGGGAAAAATACAACTTAAACACGTTTTAAAAATAAAATGTGCAATGCAAGTTACATCACTTCTTTGATCACCACACTGGGACTTTCCCTACTGAGTTGTTGTAATGTAAAAACCTATTTTATATTTTTATATTTTAGCAAGAGGCTTTCATTGAGGTTAACCCTGAAACTGTCCTTGCTGCCCTTCCCCCAGGGAATTCACTTAAAAACAAGACCTGGAAATCAGCTCCAGGTAACAAAGCCCATATACAAGGGTGGGTCAGGCCAGGTGGAGACATCAATCAGCGGGAGGGGGGGTGGTGTTTGCATATTGTCTCCCTAGATACTAAGGAGTATGCCCCACTCCTCTGCCCTTTGGGAACCATTTTGGCACCAATCCTAATCAAGGTGTAATAGGCTGGGTCAAATGTCTATACTAGGGTAAATTGAACCTCAATTGGTCACCTAGCCTCACTGTGGAGTTTCCTGTGTGTGTTAAAATCTCATTGGTCACCTGTGCGTGGCCAGGCCTGACTTCATGGCCTTTGCCCTTAAAAGCTAGACTGTGAGGGGCGCCTGGGTGGCTCAGTGGGTTAAGCCTCTGCCTTCGGCTCAGGTCATGATCTCAGGGTCTTGGGATCGAGCCCCGCATCGGGCTCTCTGCTCGGCAGGGAGCCTGCTTCCTCCTCTCTCTCTCTCTCTCTTCCTGCCTCTCTGCCTACTTGTGATCTCTCTCTGTCAAATAAATAAATAAATTCTTTAAAAAAAAAAAAAAGCTAGACTGTGAAACAGTGAAGGGTTGCCTTCTCTCATAAGAGGTGTGGCTCTGAACGTTCGGTTTGATTCTTGATGCTTGGCATGAAATAAGGCTTTGCTTGACCTTCGCTTTACATCAGTCTCACTCCTTTAATCATAGACCCATTATTGGGGCATAACAGTATTAATCTTATAGTTATAAGTCCACAATGCACCCATCATCCATTCTACCCCTTAACATTCCCCTTTGGACAGACCCATGATCTAGAACAAGCCTTATTTTATAGTGCCTTGTAGGAGATTTTTGCTGCTGCCTAAATTGCCTACTTTCCTCTCACCATTACCACGGAAATTGGGTCCACTGAAACAAAGGGGTAGTGTAAGAAATTAACAACTTCCATAAATCTCTTTAAATCATAAAGTATAAGATAGTGATACCTTTTTTTCTGCCACATAACCAATTTTTGCAAGAATAAGGTCATATAAGAGAATTTACAACACATGCTAGCATTATCCTACTGGACCCAGATCATTTGTATGTTTCGCTGTCTCTGAGAAATGTAGTTATTTACATGACTGAAACCTACAAACTGTTTGATATGACTACTAATATCACCTACATTATTTTAAAGCCTGTTTAAGGCTTCTGAAATACATAGGTTTTGTAAACACTTATTAAGCATCTTGTATATATCAAACACTTTAAAAATCTCTGCTTTAAAAACAAAACAAAAAAACTCTACCTCAATGGAACTTTGAGTCTGAAAAAGATACAGGCAATATACAAGGCAACAGATAGAATAATTACATATTTGATTATATACTCCGAGGATGTCACATTAAATTGATATGAAAATGATGAGAAGGATCTGGATTTCTTGTCAAAATTTTTTGCCTTAAAAAGAAATTGATATTTAGGGAATTTGTTACTGAAAGAGGTCCCGTGTCAACCAAAAATGTTAAACCATGATCTGATTAAATTTTCCAGTTGTGATCATTGCTTTGTTTAGCTGTCTTATATTAAGACTGAATTTAGTAATTCAGTCTCAGATTTCAGTCAGTCTTTTTTTTTAATGATTTTATTTATTTATTAGAAAGAGAGAGGGAGGGGCAGAGGGAGAGGAAGAACCAGACTCCTTGCTGAGCAGGCAGCTGATGCAGGACTGGATCCTAGTACCCTGGCATCATGGCCTAAGCTGAAGGAAGACACTTAACCAACTGAGCCACCCAGGCACTCTAGACTGTAAACTTCTTAAAGGTAAAAAAGTTTATTCTTCTAGAAGTTCCACAGACATTTATAACATCCATAAGAAAGCATGTACTGATGTAAAATGCCAGCAAATGAAATTATTTAGAAAAGAAAGAAAGAAAGAAAAGATATATCTGGATAAAAACAGAAAATCTAATAATACATTGAATTATTAGAGCAAAGAGTGGAGGAAGAGAAAATAAATATGAAATAGAGATTTCCACTAAAAGAAAAAAATTGAATAAGGCAGGAGATTTAGAAAATTATTATGACAGACTTGAGAAAAAAATAAAATAGGAATTTTTAGAAAATAGCAATGAATGAAAAGGTAAATTGTTCCTACCTCTATAATATTAGCTGTTTGTTGTTGTTGTTGTTGCTAATTTACCTATTTAAGCTAATAAACAAAGAAAGGTTTCATTTAGGGATAAGGTTTCTATATATATATATTTTTTTTTTCCATTTAGGGATAAGGTATATATATATATATATATACCTTATCTATAAATTTTCATTGTTAGAAAATGTGTCACAGAAAGTGTTTAAACTTTAAGATACAGATGCAACATGTAACGAACTACATTGTTTGAACGTCTTATTTGTAAATGCTGTTAGAGGAAACTTGGTGGAAATGTCCTTATGTGGTTGTGTTTCTGGAACTAAGTATATTTATTAATAAGGAATAGTTTAAAATTATGAAATGACCAGGAGTGGACAATTTTCCTAATCCTATCAGCTCTTTGCAGCTCTTTTTTTAGCCCCCTTCAGGAATACCAGCTTTATTTATCTAATTAAATTTTATATTAATATGCTTTTGACTTTTGGCCTTTCTCTTCCTTCTGTTCTTTTTTTTCCCCTAAATTACATGTTTCTGTTTAACAGCTACTATCAATTCTTTGATATGAATTCTCAGCATCAATGGACTAACTCCAGAGATGAAGCAGCATCAATGTTTAGAAGCGAAGAATACAAAGCCTTGGGCATCTGGATGGCTCAGTCAGTTAAGCATCTGCCTTCGACTCAGGTGGTGATCCCAGGGTCGTGGGATGGAACCCCAGTTTGAACTTTCTGCTCAGCTGGGAGCCTACTTCTCCCTCTCCCTCTGCCTGCAGCTCCCTTTGCTTGCGTTCTCCCTCTCTTTGTCAACTAAATAAAATAAAGTAAAATAAGATAATGTAAATAATACATTTATTTATTTATTAAAATGCAATTATTACACAATACATAATGTATTGCATAATCATTATAATAATGATTAAATAATTTATTAAATATTTATATTAAATATATCGATTTAATTAAATAACTATTTTTTAGAATTTAAAATATTTCAAATTTAGATTTTTAAATATTAAATCATTAATTTAATAAATAAATATCTAAACATAATTAAATAAAATAATTTATTTATTAAAATGAATAAAATAATGTTGTCATTATCTGAGCATGTCTAAAAATAGTCTAAAAGAACCATCTAATACAGTCTAAATAGTCTAAAAGAACCATCTAATACAGTCTAAATACCTTGAGTTCAGATATTTATACTAGTTAACCCAGACACTCAACCCACAGACAGTTTCAGAACATTTGTTTTTATCTACGACTCAAAATATGATTGTAATGTATTTAATTATAACTTTGACATAGCAAGGAAACTTGGAGGAAAAGGAGACATTTGCTTTTAATATTTGAAAATTATTTTGTTGATTTTAAAAAAAATAAAAACCTTAACACATGAGCATTTCTTCTTAAATAACACTGTGAAGTTTCTGAGTCGCATTCTATTAAAAGTGCTGATAAAATGGCCTCAGTTACTCTTTTAAATTATCAGCTGAATGTGTAACAAATGAAGTAGAGAGCTTTTTAATTATTTATAAATGTATTGCTTGTGGATGGAGTGCCACATAGAGTTACCTCTCTTTTTGGCTTTGTTTTGTGAGCAGCAGTGGAATCTATGAATGAGATTAAACATAAGGACATTCACAGAAATTCTTAATGAACTTCTGGGGAAGGGCAATAAGTGCAAGGAAAACCTGCAGCAAGACTAATTACAAATTTCAAGTGGTCATCGCTTAATTATAGAAGCTTTTAAGTTCAAGTAATATATCTTTTTTATGAGCCTATCATGTTGTATTAATTACCACAAACTGCACTCTTGAACACTTATCTTTTCACATATTTCTTATTCTTAGTACTTAACATTACCCTTATGATTGATAAGTAAATGGATTTTACTGACAATGCATTTATTTACATAAATAAATAATGCTGTTTATATATATAAAAACAATTGAATATGTGTATGTGTTCAATGAAATTTTTTTTTCAAATTAACATCTTAATTCTACCACATTGGTTACAAATAGATATAGACTTTATAGATTCATCAAATATTTTATTCTCAAATTTATATCTCCTTTGTGAAGTAAATGAAACTGTATATAATAAATATAATCCTATCACATGTAACAGTTACTAGTGCATCCCAGGACATACATAGGTCAGGTCCTACTCTAGGCATCACGGATAACTGGATTTAACTTTCTATCCTAGGAGTCTTCTGAATATTTCTGTGGCTTTTATACTACAATCAGGAGGAAGAATTCTTTTGCTAAAAGCTTCCAAATCACTATGTGAGTAGATTATTTGTAGACTAGTGATATAATATTATAGTTTCATATGTAAAGCATGACAAAATAAAATGCTATTGCCATATTTAATTTGTTCAGTAAAGCATTCATTTAGTTATCAAGCATTCATTTGCTTTTTTTAAGATTTTATTTATTTATTTGACAGACAGAGAGCACAAGTAGACAGAGAGGCAGGCAGAGAGAAAGGAAAGGAAGCAGGGTCCCTGCTGAGCAGAGAGCCTGATGTGGGGCTCTATCCCAGGACTCTGGGATCATGACCTGAGCAGAAGGCAGAGGCTTTAACGCACTGAGCCACCCAAGAGCCCCAAGCATTCATTTTCTTTATACAGAAGAGATAGAACAATATTATATAGTAGAAAATACAGTAAATAATCTAGAAACCTTGATCATTTTGTTTTGGCAATTTTAGAACATAAAATTAGCTAAAGCTCAAGTGCAAGTTATATTTGTATCCTAGGAGGAAAAGTTCATTAAAAGTTTGTTTATTACCATAGTTTAACACTTCAACAAAATGATAACGAGTCAAAAATTAATGAATATATGAAGTATACAATAAAAACAATAATCTTGAGTGTATGTGACTCACTGTAGGTATTGATAGGCTAGAAATCAAAGGGAAAGTATCTATAGGGTTTGTTCAGTTCCATGCTCATCAGATTAATAGGCTTTCTCATATTGCTTCCTTCACCACATTAATTTGTATAATAAAGTTTTCAAGAGTTAAAGACAGTGATAGGTTCATGGCTGGAGAGAAGGTACAGAATCTAAGATAGTTCAGCAGTGCTTATTATTTAAGAGAAAGACAGCATGGGAGGTGAGGGGTGGAAGGAAAGGGATAAGAAGAGAGAATCTTAAGCAACCTCCTTGCCCAGCACAGAGCCTATAGGGGCTTCATCTCATCGCCCTGAGATAACAACCTGAGCTGAAATCAGATGCTTATCTAATTGAGTCACCCAAGTGCCCCATTTTTTTCCCTGTATCTTTATTTTCATCTCTTTCTGTAACTGAGTTTCCCTTCAAAATCAGGACTTGCATACACAACCTAAATAATTATTTTGGGATTTGATCACATGGAAGAGGAGAGAATGAGAAGAGCTAAGTGGTCCAGGAGAAACATATATGAGTTCAGACTGAGTGGATTATGATTGTGGACAACTGAGCATCAATCCTAATGCACAGAATACATCTCAGAATTATTTTCCTGAAACAAGAAAGAATCTGTTTAACCCACTGGCTTCTGCATCCTATCCACAGTGGTTAAAATTCATCCCAGAAGTAATTAATGTCCCTGACTTTTCTATTACTGGGCATGAGAGAGGAGCTGAGTGGGCTTGGTCAGTGTCCCACCTAATGAAAGGCAGATCAGATTCAGGAAAAAAAAAAAACTATTAGTTCTTTCCAAATTAGATTTAATGGGATTCTCTTTTTCATTCATGAATTTATTTTACATTTTATATTTTATTGATTTTTCTAAGCTTTGGCCAATATTCACTGCATTTTTGAATAGCTTTTATCTATTATTGTAAATCATTTTTCTGCTACATTTGTTTAGTCATGGTTATCCATTTCTTCTTCCAAGTTTTTCAGATATGTGATATCAATTTCCAAATAAATTATTTAAAATGTTTATTTTTTATACTAAACTTCTATGAAAAACATTGATATATGTATTATGGCATATTGTTCCCCTTTCAACTTATTTTTTAAAATGTGAATGTGCCTTGGCGAATATATATTGTTTCATTTTATGTTTATGTAGATTCTTCATAATTTTCCCAAGTTCATTGGCTTATGGTTTATATTTTTTTAATAATTTTCCTACTGCCAATTAATAGATTTTTTTCCATTACCTTGTCTAAGTTGCTATTGCCATTATAAGTAAAAAGCATCTGGAAATCTATATCCCTGTCCAGTTTCCTCAAATCACTCATTATTTTCAGGATCTAGTTGGATTTTCTTACAGGTTCCAGGTGGACAAGCTTTTGTACTGGTGCTAATTATTATTTGTTTGTTTCTGGCTTCCTGCATTTACCAGCTTAGGAATCATTTTTAACAACTATGATGAAATGAGGCATCATATTCTTATTCTCAACTTCATTAATAATGATCTTAGTGTAATATGTCCTACAAGATAATAATAGATACATGTAAAATAATTTCATTGACCAAAAAAGTGGTGGAAAATGTAAATGGCAACCAACTAGTCATTTCAAGTTGAGCTATTTTTTTCCCCCTTTATCTTTCTGTCTCTTTAATTTCCTGTAGCACATTCCAACAAAGTATATTAAGGTGTTTTATATGCACATACATAGAGATCATCATGGAGTCTAAATCTAATAATTCCTTGTCAGTTTTAAATATTTTAAGTATTGTTCATTCCTATGTCAGTTGTCTATTAACTTTTCCTCCACACTGCACTTAATTGCAAGGAAATATTTAATTTTAATATAAATTAATTAATCACTTTAATAAAGATTTTTACCTTATGGATTAATCTTTGATGCTTATTTCTTAATTTTTTTAACTTTTAAAATTTTATTTATTGAGAGAGAGAGTGAGAGAGAGAAAGAACAAGTGCAAGCAGGGGAAGCTGCAGAGGGAGAGGGAAAAGAAGAAGCAGGTTCCCCACCAAGCAGGGAGTCAAACTCAGTCTCAGGGCCTTGGGATCATGATCTGAGGTGAAGGCAGAGGCTTAGCTGACTGAGCCACTGAGTCTACTTGTTATCTTTGATATTTAAGGAAATACTTTATCATCTCTAATTGCTCCCCTATGTCACAAATACAGTTTTGTCTATGGTGCTATTAATTTTATTGTCTTCAAATGAGACTCTTTTTCTAGAAGCATTTTTAATTAGTCTATAATTTAGTTTTTATACATTTCATTTAGTATTTTATTTTATCTTCATCATCTCTGAGTATTCCTGACCAGTACTCATTGGTCAAATCTTTCTTATTAATCTATTCCAAAAATTTGCTTGTTTCCATAATATTTTGTTATTACTGCTGCTGTTCTTAGGTTTTGCCTTTATATTCTTTTTGTTTTGTTTTGTTGTTTTATGCTTTGGTGTTTTGTTGTATTGTTTTGTTTTTCTTTTGAATTAATACAATTAAACCTTTAGATTTCCTTCATACCTTTAATTATTGTCACATATTTTCACAAATGATATTACCATAGTACAGTAATTCTAAATATTTCTGAATTAGCTGTATTATTTCTTTTTAGGTATAAAGTTAACTTCCAGTTACATGGACTTAATATTTTGGTCATTCTATTCTAGTTTTATTGCCTTATCATTGGAAAATATAGCCTGATACTTAACTCTAGGGAATGATGTGGGAGAGCTAGGTTCTTGTCTCTTGGAGTCAAGGAAGGAATCTCGTGGGCAATGGAGAGTGAGTAAGTGACAGAAGTTTATCAAGTGAATATATAGAAAAAGTTCTCACAACTAAGAGGGGTCCCCACTCAGTTAACAATGAGTGCCTTCAGGGTTTATTTTTTATAAAAAGGTAACCAGGCAACTTTAATCCTTTTAACATCTCTATCAATAACTGCTGCAATGGCTTACCTCCTTTTGAGGGTCTGATTATTCTTTTTTGGTTACAGGTGTTTATCATAGAGACACCCACCCCACATGACCCACCCCATACACCTAGGGAAGGGTGGTCCTCCATCCTACATGCCTAGATCAGGGTGCTCTTCCCGGGGTAGGGTGGTCCAATTTATCTCTTTACCACACCACATTTTGGGGATTTCTGAGAGCCTGTTCACAAAGTTCCCTATGGATCTCTTCCTCCCTAGCCCCACCTGTCCGTTACTCATTTTGAGAGTTGATATTACCAAAGTACTGTAATTCTAAAAATTTCTGAATTAGCTGTATTATTTCTTTTTAGGTATGAAGTTAACTTCCAATTATATGAATTTAATATTTTGGTCATTGTTTTCTAATTTTATTGCCTTATTCTTGGAAAATATAGCCTGATATTTAACTCTAGGAATTTATTGGCATATACTTCTGGCCTAAATAATGGCCTGTTTGTGTAAATGTTCAACTTATGCTTATATACTTACTGAAGACTATTGTTTTGGGGTCAGGATGGCTACATTTATTAATAGATCAGGACTATTAGATTCTCTAAATTTTGATGTCTCTTAATTTAATCTAATTAAATTATCAGTTAATGAAAGAAGTTAAATTTTTTATGTACTACTGCATCTACACTTATCAAAGTCTTTTGCTATAATTAGACAAGTATGTCATCCTGTTTTTATACCAAGTCTTACATTAAAAAAATCATGCTATCTGTAATATTATTTATTATTATTATTATTATTATTTGTAAAGATTGTATTCATTGGGGGTACGTGAGTGGCTCAGCCAGTTAAGTGTCTACCTATAGCTCAGGTCATAATACCCGGGTCCTGAGATAGAGCCCGCAGGGGATTCCCTGCTCAGTGGGGTGCTTCTCCCTCTCCCTCTGTTATTCCCCCTGCTGTGTGCATGTTTTTCTTTTCTCACTCTCTCTCAAATAAATAAGTAAAATTTAAAGATTATCTCTCTCAAATAAATAAGTCAAAATTTTTTTCTCAATGGGAGGGAGAAGCAGACTCTCCACTGAGCAGGGAGCCTGATGCAGGGCTCAATACCAGAACCCTGGGATCATCATCTGAGCTGAAGGCAGACACTTGAACCGAATAAGTCACCCAGGCACTCCAGTTGTTTATTTATTTATTTTTATTATGCATATGTTTTATCTCTCTTTTCTTCAAGTCTTTTTTTCGATCTTTTTACTTTTTACATAAAACTGAATTATTTCAAGATGACTTGGTCATCCTCTTTTCCCCTACCCCATAGGTCATAGATACATTTTAACTGTTAAAATAATATTAGTATTTAAGTGCTGCCTACACAAATTAAGGCAAATTAACTGTGGTCTGTATTCCTGAAAATTTTTTTTATTATGCCTTCCTATTCCAATGACATTTTATAAGGATCTAAATGTTTACATTTGTGATTATTTTTTTCAAGATAATAAAGCTATTACTTCATTCTTTTTTATAACTGATGTTATTTAAAAAATTTCTGTCAGTCTGATACTTGTCTCTTTATTAATGAATTATTTTTTTTCTCTCTAACACTTATGATTTTATTTTTGTCTTTGGTATGTATGCCCTAGTTTGGGATTCATAGAGTCAACTATAGTTAAGAATATTTTCTTTCTTTTCTTGTATGTAAGTTTTAATCCAGTGTCTTGACTATTTTATGCTTGAGAAACAGATGTACATTAATATTCAAATATTTCTTTCCTTTTTCTTCTTTCATTTAAAAAAAGTCATTTATTTTATTTTATTTAAAAATATTTATTTATTTATTTGGAGTAGAGAGAGAGGGTCATGAAGAGTGGCTGATTATATACTTTCAATTTGGGAGGAGGTTAGGGATAGCACAGGCCTCCAAGGTATTTTATAAACAAGGTTTCCAGGACCTTGAGGGGGCTAGCTATTGTTAGGGAAAGGTCATTTATTACTATTTAGTAAAAACTTGGGGAAGAGACTCTTCTGATGTGTATCAGTGGGTATATGCTTGGGAGATGATTGCCAATGTATATCTTGAGGGTAGGGGTGGGGAGTAGAGATAAAGAAGTTTCCAAAGTAATTTTTACATGTGAAAGTAGATTTTCAGTATCCTGGGGGGGGGGTGGACTAAGAATGCTTTTTGCCCTGAGTGGATGTGTCCACATGGAAGCAGCTGAGTCCCCAGAGGAACTTCAAGGACTTGTCAACAGGCTATGAGTAGTAAGGAAATCTAATTTTTTCTCTAGCTTTTGTTCCACACACATCACCTACATCTTACACCTCTTTTATATTAATAATTTTAATGCTTTGCTGGTATCCAGATGACTATATCCTTAAGTGACTTCTTATCTCTATTGAATCCATTATGTATTCTATCCATTGTATTCTTAATTCAACTAGATTACATATATTTAATCTATTAGTACCACTAGGTTCTTATTCTTGTTTTCATTTCAAAATCTTTTCTTATTTCCTTACATTATTTATTGGGTATATTTTAAATCCCTGAAATACTCACTTATTATATCTAAGCTGTCAACCTTATTCTTATTTTGAGGTAGCTATATCTTTTTGGGTTTTGGGACATCATACCAACAATGCCAAATAATTTTCAGACAACAGCAGGATCTCCAAGAATTCAACTAAATTCTGACACTATCTACCTGAACATAGCGTAAGATTTCATCAGTTAAGGGATCAGTCCTCCAAGACTATCTCCAACCCCATCTCAGATGCCAGTCTCACTGTAGGCCCCAGGTTATTACCTGTGCTTGTGACTGAGCAACTACAGGTTGGAGGTCCCAGTGGCCTACTTCTTTCATTCTTTTAATTTGCTACAGGGACTCACAAAACTCAGAAAAATACTTACTTTGTGTTTGCCAGCTTATTAAAAGATATAATAGAAGATTTAAATCAATAGATAGATAAAGAAGTACACAGGGCAAGGTATGGAGAATGGGCACAGAGCTTCTATTACCTTCTGTAAGACTGCCACTCTTCCTGCCTTTTCATACATTTAACAAACTAAAAGCTTTCTGAACCCAGTCCTTTCAGGTTTTCTGTGGAGGCTTCATGACATAGTCATGACTGACTAAATCATTGTCATTTGCTGATCTAATCTCCAGCTCCTCTTCCCTCCCCAGATAATCCTGAATTGGGAGGAAGGGGAGGCATGTTGGGCAAAAAGTTATGAAGGCTTTCACCAAGTGGTTGGTCCTTCAGGCAAAGAGCCCTTGCCTTGAGTGAGGTCTGAAGGTCACTTCATTAACATAACAAAACACACCTCTCTCACCCTTATCACAGGAAATTCCAAGAGTTTTAGGAGCTGTGAGTTAGTAGCCATGGTTGAAAACCAAATATTCAGATGACCAAAATATATTTCTTGTAAACCACTATATTACACTACATGCTTAAGTATTTAATTATGTGATCTTTTAAACTAATATTTTTCTAAGGGTCTAAACTGTTCTGTCAGTAATCTGGATTGGGGAGTGATGTATTGCCAAATTTCTGTCGTTTCAGTCCAGGAAGTCAAAGAGAAACAACAGGAGAGCCCCTTAGGGCAGGAAGTTCAAAGTAACAATGTTGACTACTACTCCCTTTGCTTGATTTTTTTTTAAACAAGCAAATCATCTCTTCAGAGTTGCAGTTTAAAGCCAAGAACATGTGGAATTGGGAGAAAAAAATAGTTAAATTTGGAGACTTGCAGAGGTAGAATCAGAGTAGTGAAAGCCATTACAGTAACGGAACTAACTGAGGTCAGTCTTTGGTGAATCACAGAAACAGGTGGAGTTGTCAAACAAAGGAATCTTTGTTTACAACATACAAGGAGATCACAGGGAATAAGTTCCAAAGCCTTGACTGTTTGAACAGGAGAGAGATTTTTATTTAGTATTTAAGATGAATACTCAGAAGGGAGAGTTTTATTATCCCGTGTATGGTTGGTCATAAGGTTGTGGATGCATGCACATCCACATATGTATTTGTGCAATATGTATTGCATGTTCACATGAATGAAGCTTGTATTCCACCGAGGGCAGAAACTTCAACGTTAGAATAAAGCAGAGGTAACTGTTGGACAAGGGAAAGGGACTCTGCAGGCTTCAAGAGCAAATATAAACTAGATGGGGTCTTGGGCTCATTTTCTGGAACAAGGAATGCAAGGCCTTGATTACTTTTGAAATAGCACTAGGAGTTTTACCACTCATTTATTGTCTCAATAGCTTAGGCTATTTCCTGGTCTGCTGGTGACTGTTAGTTTTCCCATTGCCTTGTTCCCTCAAAATCCTTAACTAGTGAGGTTTTTGCATTTCTTTGTAAGAACCTCCCAGGAAGTTTTGGAAGAAGTGTGCTTGGGCAAGTACACAGGTGGGGTATAGATCATTGAAAATAGCTGGGGAAAAAAATGACTTTTCTCATGTCAGGAAAACTATATCTCATCTTTAATTTTCTGGGAACCTCTAACTCTTTCTGCTGATGTTACCAGCAGGCATCTGAGATATTACTGATTGTTCTCTTGAACCTAAGGAAAAGGAAATGTAGAAAGCAAAAGACAAAACTTTAAAATCTATCCTGCAACTCATCAATTCACTGCAGCCACCTCTCTGTCTTTCCCTTTTTCTTTTTCTCTCTTTCTCTTTCTCTCTCACTTTCTCTCCCACATACGCACAACACACGCAAATCAACTTAAAACAATTTTTAATTTTCCCTATTCCATTTTAATATACTTGAGGCATGATCATTTTCTTAGTAAATAGAAGAAAAAAAATCTAGGATTCCATCATTCTGTGTGATTAAAATATTGAGGAATTTACTTCCAATAGCACTTATAAAAACATATTTTATTTAAGTAATATTATATAATCAGGTGCCTGCATTTTTCTTATTCTCCAACTAGTGTTATTTGGCAATTAATATTTTGTCAATCAATATTCCCCTATATCTGAATGTGTGGGCAGTGAGAGATGAGTGAGAGGCAAGGATGGTGAACACTCCCAACAACTGCAGACTACATATATCTTAAGCCATGATTTTCTTTGCAAATGTTCTAGTCATACCTCCGTGTACCAGGAAAGAAGTAGCATATTTCGGGGCGCCTGGGTGGCTCAGTGGTTTGGGCTGCTGCCTTTGGCTCAGGTCATGATCTCAGGGTCCTGGGATCGAGCCCCGCATCTGGCTCCCTGCTCCGCAGGAAGCCTACTTCCCTCTCTCTCTCTCTCTGCCTGCCTCTCTGCCTACTTGTGATCTCCGTCTTTCAAATAAATAAATAAAATTAAAAAAAAAAAGAAGTAGCATATTTCTTGAAAGAGACAGCTATCAAAGCTCCATTGAGAAACCGTAACAATGGAGAAGGGATTTGCAAATTATATATATGATAATGAACATCTACTCTGATTATTAAAAAATGAATAAAAATAAAAAACCTTACTAATAACCAGAGTATCCAATTTTACATGTGAAGGAAATAATGGAAGAGACATGTCACCAAAAGTATATGGATGGCTTATAAGCACATGACAAATTTCTCAACATTTAGACATTAAAGAAATACAAATTAAAATCATAATGAGACATGCTTACATATCTATTAGAATGGCTAAAATTATAAAGGCTAATTGTACTTCGTCTGAGCTAGATTGAGAAGCAACAAAAAATCAAAACTGTTGTTGGCATATATCATGATACCACCACTTTGGAAAATAGTTTGAAAATTTTTTAAATGCAAAGTATGTTGCAGTTACACAAATAGCCATTTTACTTCTAGGCATTTAACCAAGAGAAACAAACCCTATGTTCATACAAGGACTTGTATATGAATTTCATAGCAGCTTTATTTTTAAGAATTGAAAACAGTGGAAATGTTCATCAATGTCCATCAATAGAGCAAAGACAAATTATGATCTATTCATTAAAGAGATTACTATTCAACATCAAAATGAACTATTTACAATTGGAGATTCTCAAAGTAATGATGCTTTTCTCAAAGAAAAGCCAGGCAATGAATAGTATATACTGTGTGATTCCATGACTATAAAAAATCTAGAAAATACAAATTTATATATAGTCACAGTCATCAAATATATTGGTGTGATTTTAGTGCCTTCTTCTGTGCTCCCATAGCTTCCTACACTTGGATCTCCGAGCATTTGTTACACCATGTGAAAATATGAACTCTTTTTCTTTATTCCGTCTTAGTAGAATAAGAATCCTTGAAATTTTATGGACATTTGAACTCTCAGTTATTAGCAGAAATTCTATCACACAGTAAGTTTCCAAATATAAAAGCCAGAGTTTTACAATGACTTCTAAGCTTTTACATGATCTAGCCACTCATTTAACCTCTGTGACCTCTTTTCCTGCTACTCTTCAGTCACTCACAGTGGCCTCCTTGCTATTCCTCAGATATGCCAGGCATGATCCAACCTTATGGCCTTCAAGATAGCCAATTCCTTTGTCTGGAGTGACCTTATTGCTGATAGTTCTGGGCAAATTCATCACCTTTCCATACCTTTGTTCAATTGTCAGCTTCATTGTAACTACCCTGATCTTCCTATTAAAAATTTTAGCTCCCCATCCCCTGCCTAGCAACCTTGATTTTTCTCACCCTGATCGAATTTTTCTTTTTCCCCATTTTACTCATCATTTTTGAATGCACTATGCAATTTTTATTAAGGTTTATAGCTTTTAATTGTCTCACCCATGAAAATAAAAGTTCTACAAAGCCAAGTATTTCATTTACCAGTGTAGTCTGAAGTAATATCTGCCATATAATAGGTTCAGTAGACAATTGGTAAATTTCAGAATAAATTAATGTTGAGAGTATACTGAATTTCATAAGTCATTTCAATAATTTTTTCCAAAAAATAAACTATGTAAAACATACCTTAAATTCTCTTTCAAAATATTTTATAGCATATAATGGACAATATACATAAGCCTTAAAGAAACAATCATAGAAATAACCATTTCATACCTACTTAAAAACTGCATAATACCACACGCCTAGATCCTCTCTGAACGCTCTAAAATGACCCTTCAAAAGAATTACATTTTTAAAATAACAGATTTTTTTGTCAAATAATTTAATAAAACAAAAGTTTCTTTCATCTATGTAGATCATATTAAATGTTTTTAATAAGCATGAAATTATAACTCTGAAGTGTGCTAAAATGAAACCACCTGCGAAGGGTGAGAGAACAAAAATAAGCATCATTTTTCTAAATAAGAGGAATTTATTACCGTTGAATCAAAGCATGTGGATTTGTTCAAACTGGCAATAAAGGAATATGGAGACACAAACCATAGAAAGTCATATTTTAGATTTCTAAAAGACTTCGAAGTGAAGAGTATACATTCACTTCTCACTTATTGCTCCTACATATTCATGAATTTGAGAGAAAAAATAGGCCCTGTGTGTCTTAGCAACTAATGGGATATATTTTGATATTTACATGCTTACACATATTATGTGTTATAGTCTTCTCTTTTACATGCAGTAAAAAGGTTAGCCCCTTTTCTGCAGAGATCTGAAAATGTGAAACAGTGCCTGAGTAGCTGAATTCATCAAATTCGAATTTCTTGCAGGTCTAAGACCTATTGTTTTTCACTTGACTGCCTCCTTTTTCATCTGTCAATTGGTTACAAATTCTGGTACTGAAGAGAATACATTGGGGCTGGTGGCTCAGTGGGTTAAAGCCTCTGCCTTCAGTTCAGGTCATGATGTCAGGATCCTGGGATTGAGCTCCACATCGGGACATAATGTAACGACAGATAGTTTATATGGGAGCCCTTTGGGTACTCTGGTGGATGAATGTTTTTAAATTAGTTTTTCATGGACATGAGGAGTTAGAAACGAGAAGGGAGGTGGGGGAAATTGGAAGGGGAGCTGAACCATGAGAGACTATGGACTCTGAAAAACAATCTGAGGGTTTAGAAGGGGCGGGGGGTTGGGAGGTTGGGGTACCAGGTGTTGGGTATTATAGAGGGCACTGCTTGCATGGAGCACTGGGTGTGGAGCTGAAAATAAATAAAATATAAATTTTAAAAATATTAGTTCTTCGTAAACTACAAAAAAAAGAAAAGCGCTCCCATTTATAGCATACACTTTATGGTTCACAAAGAACGTGCCAACAATAAAAATAATGATGGGAAGGGAAATTTTTTTACCGTTACAATTCATAGAAAAGGAGGTACAGGGAAATTGAATGAAAGGGAATAACAAAGTAGGTTCATAAGTCAATCTTCCTTGTAAAAAAATTAACCTGAAAGTGCGTTTCTGCCACCTCTCTACTGTGTGATATGATAAATAATGACCACGATACATGAATTAGTGTTCGGGGTTTTGAAAAGCATAATAGCTTTATACCAACACTTGAGCATGCCGCCCATGCGCTCCCGCGTGAGGCCCTGCTGTCCCGCTCCTGCTGCCTGCTGCCCCTTCCCGCCCCAAGGCTTCTCCTGACCACCCTGGAGATGAGGAGACTGCTCAGACAGATCCTGGGCAGGCATCTCAGCTCAGGCCTGTGCTGGGGCAGCTGGTTCCTGGCTTTGGGCGCAATCTGGAAGCCAGCAAACTGACCCAAGTGTGCAGCCGGCATTTAGGACTGATGACCTTTTCACAGCCAGGCCGGGCGCAGACACCTGCTCAGGGAGCCAGGCTAGGAGGCTGCCCAGCACTGGCGCTGGCAACACTTGCAACACTTGCAGCCCGCCAAGGCTTCGCCCCCCACCCCAGGCCGGCGGGGCCTCAGGAGGGAGGGGGGCAGGGGCGGCGCAGAGAAGGGGCATTGCTAATTTCCAAAGCGGGAAGTGAGCTTGCTGAGGACTCAGGAGGAAGGGTCGGGGGCCAGGCGGGAGCAGCCCGGAGAAGGGGCTTTGCTAATTGCCAAGGCAGGATGTGAGCTCTGGGAGGATGCAGTGGAGAGTCTGGGAGGAGGTGGAGGGGCTGGTGGAGGAGGGGCGCTCAGCGCCAGGGTGCTGTGCTGCAGCCCAGTCTGGACTGCAGGACCCACCATACCGCCGCCCTCGCCGCCCGTGCGCTCCCTGCTCCAGCCTAGCCCCCGAGGCCCCGCTGTCCCGTTCCGCCGCCTGCTGCCCCTCCAGGCCCCATGGCTTCTCCGGAAGACCCTCTGCTCACAGGTAAAGTGACACCGCGCCGCGCCCTCACCTGGAGCAGAAAACGGGGGCCACGAGCTGGGGGGGCGGGGCCCAGCCTCCAGCAAACCCCATGGCACCGGGACCACCCTGGACGCGGCGCCGCACCCCGACCCCCAGGGGTCGGGCCAGGCACAGCGCTGCAGGAGGTATTCCCGAACCGAAAAGGGGCGGGCTAGCCCCCTTCGTTTGGCACCCCCACGCGCGGGTCAGAGCCTCCTGCCATTCCAGGCCACCCAGAACCCAGAGAGTGAGGCCTTGGGTGCTTTCTTGTGACAGATTCAAGGCAATTCTTCGACTTTGGGACTTCAGAGTTAACATAGTTTTCATTTGTGATTATTATTTTTGTGTGGGGGCCATAGCTTTTCTTTTGACCTATGGTTGTTTTCACTCCCGGTTCTGAAGAAGCCCCTAAATCCTAACCCTGTTGAGGACTCTGAAAACTCTCAGAGCAGCAGTGCTGGGCGACAGTGTGGACACATGGTTTGGTTTCTCCTCTGGCCTGATTCTGTGGCAGCCCTGCTCTGTCCTCCTCAGACTTCAGAGCAATATCTGAACAAGTGGAGAAGGGACCAGGGGGTCAGGAAGGTGGCTACCGAAGAGAGACTTCTCTGGAGGGTGACTGAGCTAGCAAGTGAGCATGTTAGTCCAGCTCTGCCTGCAGTCGGGATGGAGCTGAACAGGGCCCAGGGAAGGGGAGGAGGAGCAGAGAGCAAGGACAAAGGGAACAAAGAGGAGATTCAGATGAAGGGAAGTAATGGGGAGGAAAGAGAAGAAACTCTACAAGTCAGGCATGTAGAAAGGAAAAGGGATGAAGTGGGCATTGGGAAAGGGCACCACCAGGGAAGGAGAGAGGGGAAGGGAAGAGGGAGGAAGAGAGGAAAGGGGAAAGGGAGAAGGGAGGAGTCAGCATGCCAGGGTTCCCTCTGCATCTGAAGAAGAGGTGGCTGGTCCAGCTTGTCAAACAGGGTGCTCACTCTTTGGTCCCAGTTTCTGCTCCCAGTGCTACTGGGCTTTTCAAGGAAGGCAGGCTGTCCCCTGGGACCTACTGGAGCCCACTGGAGCCCACAGGAGGGTGAGAGAGGTAAGATGCCACCGGGTCCTGTCCTGAGCTGCTCCCAGCCACCAGCCTCACCACATGGTGCAAGAGGGACCCCAGAACAAAGGAAGGACACAGGCCCGCATGTCTGCCCCTAGCCCTGGGCACTTAGCTCATTGCAGTGAACCAAACCGCCTCCTCAACCCAGGCTTTCAAAGCCTCCTTCTTCGTTCCTGGCTTTCATGTCTGTAAGAACATGAGCCAGATCTAACTCATCTCCAACAGACAATTCTGACTCACCCCGTGTCAGATTTTTATGAGTGGCTGTGATAGAGTAAGATAGCAATGCTCCAACAAACGGACTGTTTTCTCCCACTTGACCTCAACAGTCTTATACATTTTCTTAGTGAAAACATCTTGTCTCCTTCCATTAAGCTCATAACGTGGTCTAATAGTATACATGTGCCTTCGTTAGATGCGAAGCGATACAGAGGTCCTTTTTTTTTTTTTTTTTTTAATTTTACAAGGTAAAGTCAGTGAACACATCCAACTTGATGAATACGTCTCTAAAATGTCAATCCAGGCAAAGCTTTTTCTGCCTACAGTTTGGAGCCTACGTGGTGACCTTTTTAAAATGCTTTCAGTCCCTCAGTGAGGCTCTTAGAAGCTAGCCAGGGCTTACTACGTGCCAGGCACTGTGTCAGGTGTTGGAGCTAAAGGGAAGGAGAGCTTGGAGGCTGGCTGGGGAGGGACATCCATGACACAACCACAGCTAGAAACAGAGGCCAGTGCTAGAAAAGAGAGAGCAGGCTGCATGGAGAGTGTGTACCATGGGGCTAGTTAGCTCACGAATAAGTGGGAGTAACTGGAGTGGGGAGATGGGGGAGAGGAAGAGGGTCTTCCCATCAATGGGAATCACCTGTGCTTGGAGGCAGGCACCATGAGGGGTCTCCACAGGAAGAGGGAGGCAGTGTGGTTGAAGGGCAGAGAGATGGGGGCAGAACAGGCATCAGTCAGTTGGAGGGGTATGAAGAGACTGATGGGAGGATTATGGGTGCCTTTGGAGGACTGGGAATTTGTTAGAAGATCAATGCAGATTTCTATGGAGACAAATGCCAGGAACTGATAGGTCTTTGAAAGGTCACTCTGGCTGCCTTTTGGCAAAGGGGTTGGTAAAAGGCACTTGCAGGTGTGAACACACCAGGTGGGAGGTGAGTGCAGGAAATCAGGTGAGGGAGCATGGGAACTTTGTCAGGGGGTATATAATGGAGAATAGCCTTTAAGGAGTTCCACAAATTGGCACCAGCTGTGGCTTCATTACAGAGCTGGAAGGGGGAGGTGGGTGTGTCCTGGAGGTTACAGAAATTACATGAGAAAGGGACATCTTTTTAGATCTTTTTTTCAACTAGAGGAACTCTCACCTTATTGATAGAATTCCAGAGTGGGAACCGATGGACATGAGGACATCTTTGAAATGTCTGAATATGTTCTTCGACATCTTTGCAAGTGACAAGGAGACCTCGACCTTAGGAGGCCTCGGCCCTCTTTGTAGCCAAAAAGATTTCACCTACAGATTTGGGTTCTCCCTTTTAAAGTCAAGGAGACAGTCCTTCCAAAGGACACCTCCTATTATTTTACCCTCTCATCATACCTCACGTGCTGGGATCTCCAAGACCCTCTGTTCCAGGTTGTGAGTATCCACTTTGGCCGGGCTGGTCTTGCCACCACAGGAAATCTAGAGCCTGTAGTGCTATTAATAACATCATCTAAGACTGTATTTGCTGCCCTCATGGCCTCTTCCCACCATGACTCACTGAAGCTTTTTACACATTGTATCCATTAAGCTATAGTTCCCAAAGCTCATCTTCTCTAGTGCCATTAATTTTTAGGGGACCAGGCAAACCTTAAACTTGTCCCCCTTAATTGGATCCCTGTGCCCCCACAATCTCTTTGAATGCCTTTCACCATGATCCTTGAATGAGATCTGAGACCACTGCTGGTACCTAACACTTCTTGGCACCTTGTCTGTTAGGTTCTTGGAAGAGGAGGTGGCTATGGAGGTGAGTGGGGATGGGAGTGGGAGGATTTCTCCCTTCACTTCCCTTTTTGTTTTTTCAAATAATGGGTTTTGAGGGGGAGGGAAAGGTTAACCAGACCATTTATTTTCAATCTCCCATCCATAAAATGTTTACCACTCCCCACTGGAAGAATTTAGATCTTTCGTTTGAATCTCCAGGAGAATCTCCCAAACCCAGACCACCACCATGTGGATTCAGCCATCTTCTGATTCGCCTCCAGATTGTCTCCTCCTAACTGCTCAAGCCACAGGTTAAGGGCGAAATGTTCAATGCCCAAGCAATTAAGTGGGGAACACGTTTAAGCAATTGCATGCAGCTCTGTATCTCCATACAGGGGGTCTCGCCCAAGCCTTTCCAACCTCAGCAAAACAAGACAAAGCCCCAGCGATCTGGGGTATATATCATTCATTCATTCCTGGGTTCAACACTCATGGCGGATTCCCACCAAGACAGTGGGAGAGCAAGGACTGGAGAAATCCTGGAAGCTGAAGTCTGAGGAGGATTTCAAATTCAAGTCAGAGATGAAAGAAACATCTGGACTCGGTCCTCAGATACATGCAGTATTCTGAACTGAGGCTAGAACCAGAGACCATTCTAATGAAAGGCCTCTACAGGTGGGCTCTCACAGGTGGGTTCCGAATAATGGGGGCTAGCGCGCCGCTGGCGGGGGGCACCTCGCAAGGCGCTGTCCCCAGCCCGACCCCATGCGGACCCGGATTCTGCCCAGCGTTTGGGGTGGTCCCGGTGCCCTGGTGTTCCCGGGAGGCTGGGTTACAACAACCCCCCTCCCCGCCCCCAGGTCGCGTCCCCCGCTTTCTGCTCCAGGTGAGGGTGAGGCGCAGTGTCACTTTACCTGTGCACAGAGGGTGGTCAGGAGAAGCCTTGGGGCGGGAAGGGGCAGCAGGCAGCAGGAGCGGGACAGCAGGACCTCACGCGGGAGCGCATGGGCGGCGAGTCCGGTGGGTCCTGCAGTCCCAACTGGGCCGCAGCACAGCACCGGGGCGCTGCGCGCCCCTCCTCCTCCAGCCGCTCCACCTCCTCCCAGACTCTCCGCCACATCCTCCTTGAGCTCACTTCCCACTTCAGCAATTAGCAAAGTCCCTTCTCCTGGCCGCCCTCGACCCGCCCCCGCCCCCATCCCTCCTGAGTCCTCAGCGAGCTCACTTCCCGTTTTGGCAATTAGCAAAGCCCCTTCTCTGCGCCGCCCCGCCCCCCTCCCTCCTGAGGCCAGGCCGGTGCTGGGGGCGGGGCGAAGCCCCAGGGGGCTTGTAAGCATTGCCAGCTCAGGCGCTGGGCAGCCTCCTAGCCTGGCTCCCTGAGCGGGTGTCCGCGCCTGGCCTGGCTGCTAAAAGATCATCAGTCCTGTTCACCGTGGCTGCACTCTCCGGTCAGTTTGCTGGCTTCCTGATTGCGCCCAAAGCCAGCTCCAGCTTCCCCAGCACAGGCCTGGGCTGAGATGCCTGCCCAGGGTCTGTTGAGCAGTTTACTCATCTCCAGTCAGGGATGGCACTTCGACCTGGATGTTTGGGTTTTTTGTTTGTTTTTTGGTCATTGGTTATTACATGACCTCCAGGGTAGGTGCTCCACAAAGGGAGTGAAAACAGGACACCTGATATATAGGCATACGGCCATTCTTCCTTCTATTTATGGAATATCAATTTATAAGCTTTCCTCCATATGAAAAATGCCAAATACCAGAATAAAGCGTCATCTAATACAAATAAAGGATAGAATTAAAGAATTCTGGTAAGCCATTTAATTTTGAAAAATCTGCTATATTGTTGCTGAGTTGTGGTTTTCAGTTACATAATATCTGATAAGTGTAGAAGTAACATGAGTGTTACGTGAGATGAGAAATGGTTTATAATTAAGATGATTTTAAAAGTACAGATAAATACAAATTTGTAAACATAGCATTATGGAGGAATAAAAATAAATGATAGCTACACACTCTAAAGTGAATAAATCTTGGAAAGTTAATAGAGAAGTAAAACAAGGGCAGTGCAAAAAGTATGGTACATTTTTATGAAGTTCAAACAAATTCTGTGAAACCATAGATGGACTTAAAGATACTATTATGTATCAAATATTGTAAAAATTAATCAAGGAAATAGCAAACATAAAATAACCAAAGCATACAAACTTGGGTAGATACAATAGGTGTGATCATGTTCTACTTCAAAAAGATATGAGTTAATAGATAAATAGAAGTAACTAGACTTTTTAGAAGTTAATAAAACTTTGCCTGTTATTTCTTAGTAATATAAAATATATGGTTTTCTAACAAAAACGTTTATCTTAAAAATGTTTAAAAATAAATTTCAGGCTACTCATAAGGTTATATTTACTTTTCCACTGAAGGAAAAGCTGGTTGTTGTAGTTGTAGTTGTTTGTTTGTTTTAGTCTCCTCCTAGTTTTTATTATTATAATGTGGAATAAGGAATGTTAGATTGAAAAGTGAATTATTTTATAGACAAAATCATTACTTGATTCACCTCCTGGTACAGCAGATGGAACTCCTGAAAATATGCCCTTTTGCCTTACAGAAGAGTAACAGTTATGCTTACTTCTGAAACATACTTGGTGGTGGCCCTAAATAGTGACACCATAGTAAACATTTTGAATATTTGCAATTAATTTTTATAGTCATAGGGCTCCAAAAGGCACTGCTGGTATCTTAGCAGGTATTTCAATAAAGCTAAAAGTTGCCTGACTGTTTAAAAATATTAACAAGGCACAAAACGGCAGAAGTATTGTCCTCAGATATTATTTTTTTCCATACGCTCCTGATTCCAGACATGACAAGTTATTTTTTTAAATTTTTTTATAAAAGATTTTATTTATTTATTTGACAGAGATCACAAGTAGGCAGAGTCAGGCAGAGAGAGAGGAAGAAGCAGGAACGCTGCTGAGCTGAGAGCTCAATGTGGGACTCGATCCAAGGATCCTGGGATCATGACCTGAGCCGAAGGCAGAGGCTTTAACCTACTGGGCCACCCAGGCGCCCCCATGAAAAGTTATTTTTGATAGATATATACACAATGTATTTTCCAGTTATAAGAAAAATGGTTCTGCTATTTTTAACCTTTTTTAAAAATTACATAATTTTTTAAATTAAAATTTTATTTTTTAATGTTTTAATTTTCTTTTCTTTTTTTTAAAAGATTTTATTTATTTATTTGAAAGACGGAGATCACAAGTAGGCAGAGAGGCAGGCAGAGAGAGAGAGAGAGGGAAGCAGGCTTCCTGCGGAGCAGGGAGCCCGATGCGGGGCTCGATCCCAGGACCCTGAGATCATGACCCGAGCCAAAGGCAGCAGCCCAAACCACTGAGCCACCCAGGCGCCCCAATGTTTTACTGTTCAATATACTACTTAGAATATAAAACCTATTCCATTTGGTAAGATATTTACCATTTAAAAAATGGTAATTTTCTCATAGTGTGTTCCCCTCACATTGCTTTATTTTGAATAAAAAAATTTCACAATAAACATAACTGATGCTTTCCTTTTGATTGTCCCTCTGTCGGTCATACTGTATATGAGCCATGACAATTAGTTTTACAAAATTTATTCATGTTTGTTGATATGTTTTTCATCACTAATTTTCCCTCCCTTATCTAGATTCCCGAGCTTTCAGACAGGTGGACACTTCAATAAACCATACCCAAGGGATGTATCAAGTACTTCTTAGACATCTCCCAGATCCCTGAGGTCTCATTTTACCTAGGGATTTGCAAAAGGCTCTGCCAGAGGCACCACTGTGACAACTGATGACCATGGTCTATCTCCTGCTAAGCTCAAGAGGTCACTGGTTTCCAAGTTTATCTATACAATTAATGCATTCCAGCAAGTTCTTTGTTTTTTAATATTAACAAACTTACTTTAAAGTTTATATGAAGAGGCAAAGACTCACAATAGTCAACATAGTGTTGAAGGAGAACAAAGACTGAGGACTGACTTCAAAGTTTACCATAACGATGGGGCGCCTGGGTGGCTCAGTGGGTTAAGCCTCTACCTTCGGCTCAGGTCATGATCCCAGGGGCCTGGGATCGAGCCCTGCATTGGGCTCTCTGCTCAGCAGGGAGCCTGATTCTCCTCATCTCTCTCTCTGTCTGTCTCTCTGCCTATTTGTGATCCCTCTCTGTCAAATAAATAAATAAAATCTTTTAAAAAAAGTTGACCATAACGATAATTGTAAGCAAGATATTGTAATACCACAGAAAGACTAGATTAAAGGAACAGAATATATATTATCAACTACATTTTATATTTAATATAAAAGCAAAAGCAATACAAGAGAGCAAAATACAATCTTTTAAACAAATGGTTCTGGAGTAATGGTGAAGCTAAATGTAAAAATATAAAATTAAAATAAAATAAAATAATAAAATAAAATAAATCCAGGCAGATATCATACACTCTTCACAAAAATTAACTCAGATTGGATTATAAACCTAAACATGGGGACGCCTGGGTGGCTCAGTTGGTTAAGCAGCTGCCTTCGGCTCAGGTCATGATCCCAGCGTCCTGGGATCGAGTCCCACATCGGGCTCTTTGCTCCGCAGGGAGCCTGCTTCTCCCTCTGACTCTGCCTTCCACTCTGTCTGCCTATGCTCGCTCTCGCTCACTCTCTCTCTGACAAATAAATAAATCCAAAAAAAAAAAAAAATCTAAACCTACACATGAAACATGTAGAAGGTAATATAGAAGAAAATTTAAATGACCTTGGTTTTGGCAATAACTTTAGCTACAAAAGCACAAGCACTGAATTTTAAAATGTCTACTCTGTGAAACACAATGCCAAGAGAATGAAAAGGCAAAGCACAGACTATGAGAAAAAATTTGCAAAATACACATCTGGCAAAGGACTGTTAATCAAAAATACACAAAGACCCCTTAAACCTCAACAATGGGGGAAAAACCTGATTAAAAATGAGCCAAAGACCTTAGCAGATACCTCACAAAAGAAAATATTACAGATGGCAAATAAGCATATAAAAAGATGCTTCACATCATAGGTCATCAGGAAAATGCAAATTAAAACAAAAAAGAGACTCCCGTACATACCCAGAATTCAGAACACTGTAAACAGAACATGAAATGTTGGTGAGGATGTGGAGCAACAGGAATGTTCTTCCATGTCTATTGAGAATAAAGAATGGAAAACAACTTGGCAGTTTTTTACAAAACTAAACATATTCTTGCCAGATGATTCAGCAGTAGCAGTTCTTGGTATTTATCCAAAGAAGATGAAATCTATACCCACAAAGAGATCTATAGTAGTTTTATTCATTACTGACAAAAGCTTGGAAACAACCAGGATATCATTCCACAGGTGAAAGGTCAAATAAAGTATAGTACATGCAAACAATGGAATATTATTTAATGCTAGAGAAATGAATTACCAAGCCATGAAAAGATATGGATATAAATATTTAATAAATATTTGATTTTAGGCTTCTACCAGTCTATCAATAGTATTAGTATATTTTAACAGTGAATGCTCAGCATTCATGAATTTACCTAATAAAATATTTTGGGTTCAATATTTTAAATACTTCAACCGCTATGATTATATTCCTAATAATTTTGAATTGGGGTAAATAAACCTTAACTTTTTGTAACTTGTTTCAATATGCAAAAGAGCTCAATGAAATTTTAGAAAATAAAAATTAACAAAAAAAAAGTTTAGTTTACTATTGCCAAATAATTTAAAACTTTATCTTATATTCAAATACATAGATTTTTCTAAATTGATTTATATGCTACTAAAACCAAAAACTTTTAGTTATACTAGATTTCATATCATGTTTGGGGCACATGGTAAGCAATAATCACCTTTTTAGTTGATCCAGTGTTGGACCTTTCTTATTTATTCTACTACCACAATTTACTTGTTCTAAGATTTGTCCCCCCCACCATTTTAATATCTCTTAAGGTGTCTCTCACCTTGCACTTGATGACTTATCCTAGTTTAACTGACAGCATTTCTGTTTCTTAGTCGAACATAAACTATAGTGCATCTTACCCTTGATGAAAGCTAGGATGCAATTAAATACTCTATTATGGTTACGATTCTGATATTTGAAATCCTCCGGTAGCTCCCTGTGCCCCCACAGTGTAGTACCTCACCTCCTCGCCATAGGATACAAACCTTCTCACCCCCAGTGTTAACCCCGGGGCTCAGCCTCCATCCCCAGGTGATGCTGCCAGATCAGCTGTCGGTAGTCATGAACTTGCTGTAGTTTCCCCAATGCATGTGCTGCCTCCTGGCATTTTGACACTTGACACACTCATCCTCATTCTTCGCTTTGCCCTTGTCTATCAACTCCCCTGAAAATCTGTTCCTAAGTGGCTTTTCCCAGGTCCAACCTACCCTTGGCAGTGTATTATCTCCCTGTGGTAAAGCCTGTCACACTGCACCATGGACATGCCCGTTGTCCCCCTGAGAAGAGAAAAGGGACAATGAGGGCCCCCAACATTTACAGCTCTAGTGCAGATCCCCATGCCTGGCTTGCAGGAAATGCCGGAACATGAAGACAAACGGAGATCATCCTCTGGCTAAAACCAGCTCTTCTTTGCCTACCGCAGGATCTGGATCAATAAAGAGCAGCCAGTTATTATTGCTGTTTGTCTAGGGATTTTTTCCCCATATATTTCCCAGGTCTTTACTTTTTTTATAGCACATCAATTCAGGCTTCAACCATTTCCTAGTCAGATCAGGTGAAATCATTTCCTTCCTATACCCTCGATGTATTTCACACCTAGTAATTCTTTTTTTAAAGATCATATTTACCCATTTGACAGACAGATCACAAGTAGGTAGAGAGCGAGGCAGAGAGAGAGGGGGAAAACAGGCTCCCCGCTGAGCAGAGAGCCCGATGTGGGGCTCCATCCCAGGACCCTGAAATCATGACCTGAGCCGAAGGCAGAGGCCTAAACCACTGAGCCACCCAGGAGCCCCCATATCTGGTAATTTTTAACCAACGTGGATTTGCTGCATCAAATAGTTCCTTCTTCTTCAAATATTAATATATAAATATATTGATCAAGTCACTCACATGTCTTAGGCGAATGTCATACCATTAGAAGCAAACTTGAAATCTTGGCCATTGGTTTTGATTTTTGTTTTGGTTATATTTGAATCGGTTTTTGTAATTTTAAAAATCCCTCCAGCCCTTGGCTCTGTCTGACCTGATTGCTTTCAGCTGTTTCTGCAACAAAAATATCCCTGCAGCAAAAACTCTCATTGTTTACAGTGGCGCCCCCTTCTGAACACTTTGTTAATAAAAAGCTTTTTTTTGTTGTTTGTTTTTCGGTTAAGGTAAATGTGGAACAACAATGAGGTATTTCAAAGAGGTGAACCACAGATAAATTTCTCTAAGGGTGGGGTGAGTGTTACTCAAAAAGGAACTTGACAAGGCTTTTAAAATATTGACAATCATTATAACATAACGTGACTGATTGTTACCGTGCTCTTAACTGGGCCAACACTTGTTGGCTTCCAAGATAGACTAACAACGTTGAGATGGTTCTAGCGGTCATCTAGCACAGGGTCTCATGAGGCAGGGATTCTAGCCACTGGCTTTGCAAGGCATGAGGCCTGTTAGTGACTCTATTTTTTTCTCTGCAGAATGGGTCTTTCTACATTCCAGGTCCTTTCTACCCCAATAAATAAAGCAGCGATTCTCTCTATGAGTTGTACTATTGGTTTAAACAGCCAACTGTCTCTTTAAAAGGACTTTTGTTTAAATTCCTTTAAAAAAAAGTCCTTTCAAAAAAATCTTTATTTTTTATTTTTTATTTTTAATCCCATATGTTTACTCTGATCGTGGAACTTTGTCATTTTGACCTTCTCTGCTGATTAAAATATTCTTCATCATCAGCACCTACTGCTCTCCTCTCCTGGTGGTCTCTCCGGAACGGGTCTTCTCTAGCTCTTCTAGCAGGAGATGGGCACTTCCCCTCTACCCATGTTTCCAGACCAGCCTTACCTATCCTGCAGGGCCAGGTCGGCCTGGCTTTTTATCTGTTGTTCTCTTCTGAGTCGTTACTTTTTCATAGATACCGTGCTTTGCATTTGTCAGGACTTACCCTGGACTATCAAAACCCTTTTCTGGTGCCAGTGAATCCTAAGAAACAATCGTGATGAGAGAACCAGGAACTCGAACAGATCATATTTATCCTGAATGTTCTGTCCAAAATGAAAAATTCATTTCTGAGGAGCCTCAAGATCTCTGAGAAGGGAAGTTTCACCAACTCTGTCATGTAGGGGCATCAATTCCGATTCTGTGTCAATTGTCCTACTTTCCCAGCTAGTAATTCTCTACCTCAGAAAGCCCACTCTCAACCGATTCCTCGTTCAAAGGCAGTTGCTCTTAGAGTCTGCACATGGCACTTGGGACCTGCTGGTCGTTGGCTACTGCCCTCTGTACCTTGGGTCTAACAGCTGCGGGGCATCAAGATGAGCACGTCTCTTGTTCCTGGTCTTAAAGTAGTTTGGGTCACATGGTAAGCAGTAATCACTTCTTTAGTTGAACCAAGTGTAATCTTTCTTATTTATTCTACTACCACAATTTACTTGTTCTAAGATTTCCCCCCCCTTTTAATATCTCTTAAGGTGGCACTCACGTTGCACTTGATGACATATCCTTGTTTAATTGACAGCATTTCTCTTTCTTAGTCGAACATAAACTATAGTGCATCTTACCCTTGATGAAAGCTAGGATGCAATTAAATACTCTTTTATGGTTACGATTCTGATATTTGAAATCCTCCGGTAGCTCCCTGTGCCCCCACAGTGTAGTACCTCACCTCCTCGCCATAGTATACAAACCTTCTCACCCCCAGTGTTAACCCCGGGGCTCAGCCTCCATCCCCAGGTGATGCTGCCAGATCAGCTGTCAGTTGTCATGAACTTGCTGTAGTTTCCCGAATGCACTGTGATGCCTCCTGGCACTTTGAAACTTGACACACTCATCCTCATTCTTCGCTTTGCCCTTGTCTATCACCTCCCCTGAAAATCTGTTCCTAAGTGGCTTTTCCCAGCTCCCACCTACCCTTGGCAGTGTATTATCTCCCTGTGGTAAAGCCTGTCACACTGCACCATGGACATGCCCGTTGTCCCCCTGAGAAGAGAAAAGGGACAATGAGGGCCCCCAGCATTTGCAGCTCTAGTGGAGAGCCCCATGCCTGGCTTGCAGGAAATGCCAGATCATGAAGACAAACGGAGATCATCCTCTGGCTAAAACCAGCTCTTCTTTGCCTACCGCAGGATCTGGATCAATAAAGAGCAGCCAGTTATTATTGCTGTTTTTCTAGGGATTTTTACCCCATATATTTCCCAGGTCTTTACTCTTTTTATAACACTTAATTCAGGCTTCAACCACTTCCTAGTCAGATCAGGTGAAATCAATTTCTTCCCATACCCTCGATGTATTTCACATCTAGTAATTCTTTTTTTAAACATCTTATTTACCCATTTGACAGACAGATCACAAGTAGGTAGAGAGGGAGGCAGAGAGAAAGGGGGTAAGCAGGCTCTCCACTCAGCAGAGAGCCCGATGTGGGGCTCCATCCCAGGACCCTGAAATCATGACCTGAGCCGAAGGCAGAGGCCTAAACCACTGAGCCACCCAGGAGGCCCCATATCTGGTAATTTTTAACCAACGTGGATTTGCTGCATCACATAGTTCCTTCTTCTTCAAATATAAATATATAAATATATTGATCAAGTCAATTGCATGTCTTACGAGAATGTTATACTTTAGTAGCAAACTTGAAATCTTGGCCATTGGTTTTGATTTTTGTTATGGTTAGATTTGGTTCGGTTTTTGTAATTTTAAAAATCCCTCCAGCCCTTGGCTCTGTCTGACCTGATTGCTTTCAGCTGTTTCTTCAACAAAATTGTCCCAGCAGCAAAAACTCTCATTGTTTACAGTGGCGCCCCCTTCTGAACACTTTGTTAATAAAAAGCTTTTTTTTTTTTTTTTTTTCGGCTATGGTAAATGTGGAACAACAATGAGGTATTTCAAAGAGGTGAACCACAGATAAATTTCTCTAAGGGTGGGGTGAGGGTTACTCAAAATGAACTTGACAAGGCTTTTAAAGATATCGACAATCATTATAACATAACGTGACTGATTGTTACCATGCTCTTAACTGGGCAAACACTTGTTGGCTTCGAAGAAAAACTAACATAGTTGAAATGCTTCTTGTGGCCTTCTAGCACAGGGTCTGATGGGGCAGGTATTCTAGCCACTGGCTGTGCAAGGCATGAGGCCTGTTAGTGATTCTATTTTTCCTCTGCAGAATGGGTCTTTCTACATTCCAGGTCCTTTCTACCCCAACCAATAATACGGCGATTCTCTCAGTGAGTTGTACTTTAGGTTTAAACAGACAACTGTCTCTTAAAAATGTCTTTTGGTCAAATTCCTTTAAAAAAAAAGTTCTTCCAAAAAATTTTTTTTTATTTTTTATTTTTAAATCCCATATGTTTACTCTGATCGTGGAACTTTGTCATTTTGACCATCTCTGCTGATTAAAATATTCTTCATCATTAGCACCTCCTACTCTCCTCTCCTGATGGTCTCTCCGGAAGGGGTCTTCTCTAGCTTTTCTAGCAGGAGATGGGCACTTCCCCTCTACCCCTGTTGCCAGACTAACCTTCCCTATCCTGCATGGTCAGGTCGGCCAGGCCCTTTATCTGTTGTTCTCCTCTAAGTGGTTAGTTTTTCATAGATACCGTGCTTTGCTTTTGTCAGGATTTACCCTATATTATCAAAACCCTTTTCTTGTGCCTGTGAAGCCTAAGAAACAGTCCTAATGAGAGAACCAGGAACTTAACAGATCATATTTATCCTGAATGGTCTGTCCAAAATGAAAAATACATTTCTGAGGAGCCTCAAGTTCTCTGAGAAGGGAAGTTTCACCAACTCTATCATGTAGGGGCATCAATTCCGATTCTGTGTCAACTTTCCTACTCTTCCAGCTAGTAATATTCTACCGCAGAAAGCCAACTCTCAACCGTTTCCTCTTTCAAAGGCAGTTGCACTTAGAGTCTGCACATGGCACTTGGGGCCTGCTGGTCGTTGGCTACTGCCCTCTGTACCTTGGGTCTAACAGCTGCGGGGCATCAAGATGAGCACGTCTCTTGTTCTAGGTCTTAATATAGTTTGGGGCACATGGTAAGCAATAATCACTTCTTTAGTTGATCCAAGTGTTGGACCTTTCTTAATTATTCTACTACCACAATTTACTTGTTCTAATATTTGCCCCCCCCCACCATTTTAATATCTCTTAAGGTGTCTCTCACCTTGCACTTGATGACTTATCCTAGTTTAACTTACAGCATTTCTGTTTCTTAGTCGAACATAAACTATAGTGCATCTTACCCTTGATGAAAGCTAGGATGCATTAAATACTCTATTATGGTTACGATTCTGATATTTGAAATCCTCCGGTAGCTCCCTGTGCCCCCACAGTGTAGTACATCACCTCCTCGCCATAGTATACAACCCTTCTCACCCCCAGTGTTAACCCAGGGGCTCAGCCTCCATCCCCAGGTGATGCTGCCAGATCAGGTGTCAGTTGTCATGAACTTGCTGTAGTTCCCCGAATGCACTGTGCTGGCTCCTGTCACTTTGAAACTTGACACACTCATCCTCATTCTTCGCTTTGCCCTTTTCTATCACCTCCCCTGAAAATCTGTTCCTAAGTGGCTTTTCCCAGATCCCACCTACCCTTGGCAGTGTATTATCTCCCTGTGGTAAAGCCTGTCACACTGCACCATGGACAAGCCCGTTGTCCCCCTGAGAAGAGAAAAGGTACAATGAGGGCCCCCAGCATTTGCAGCTCTAGTGTAGAGCCCCATTCCTGGCTTGTAGGAAATGCCAGATCATGAAGACAAACGGAGATCATCCTCTGGCTAAAACCAGCTCTTCTTTGCCTACCACAGGATCTGGATCAATAAAGAGCAGCCAGTTATTATTGCTGTTTTTCTAGGGATTTTTACCCCATATATTTCCCAGGTCTTTACTCTTTTTGTAGCACATCAATTCAGGCTTCAACCACTTCCTAGTCAGATCAGGTGAAATCATTTTCCTTTTTATACCCTCGATGTATTTCACATCTAGTAATTCTTTTTTTAAAGATTTTATTTACCCATTTGACAGACAGATCACAAGTAGGTAGAGAGGGAGGCAGAGAGAGAGGGGGAAAGCAGGCTCCCCGCTGAGCAGAGAGCCCGATGTGGGGTTCCATCCCAGGACCCTGAAATCATGACCTGAGGCGAAGGCAGAGGCCTAAACCACTGAGCCACCCAGGAGCCCCCATATCTGGTAATTTTTAACCAACGTGGATTTGCTGCATCAAATAGTTCCTTCTTCTTCAAATATAAATATATATATATTGATCAAGTCCTTCGCATGTCTTAGGAGAATGGCGTACCTTTAGTAGCAAACTTGAAATCTTGGCCATTGGTTTTGATTTTTGTTTTGGTTAGATTTGGTTCGGGTTTTGTAATTTTAAAAATCCCTCCAGCCCTTGGCTCTGTCTGACCTGATTGCTTTCAGCTGTTTATGCAACAAAATTGTCCAGGCACCGAAAACTCTCATTGTTTACAGTGGCGCCCCCTTCTGAACACTTTGTTAATAAAAAGCTTTTTTTTTGTTTCTTTTTGTTTTTTAGCTATGGTAAATGTGGAACAACAATGAGGTATTTCAAAGAGGTGAACCACAGATAAATTTCTCTAAGGGTGGGGTGAGGGTTACTCAAAAAGGAACTTGACAAGGCTTTTAAAGATATCGACAATCATTATAACATAACGTGACTGATTGTTACCGTGCTCTTACGGGCAAACACTTGTTGGCTTCCAAGAAAGACTAACATCGTTGAGATGGTTCTAGTGGCCTTCTAGCACAGGGTCTCATGAGGCAGGGATTCTAGCCACTGGCTGTGCAAGGCATGAGGCCTGTTAGTGATTCTATTTTTTCCTCTGCAGAATGGGTCTTTCTACATCCCAGGTCCTTTCGACCCCAATAAATAATGCGGCGATGCTCTCAGTGAGTTGTACTATTGGTTTAAATAGCCAATTGTCTATTTAAAAGGACTTTTGCTTAAATTCCTTTAAAAAAAAGTCCTTTCAAAAAAATCTTTTTTTTATTATTTATTTTTAAATCCCATATGTTTACTCTGATCATGGAACTTTGTCATTTTGACCATCTCTGCTGATTAAAATATTCATCATCATTAGCACCTAGTGCTCTCCTCTCCTGGTGGTCTCTCTGGAACGTGTCTTCTCTAGCTCTTCTAGCAGGAGATGGGCACTTCCCCTCTACCCCTGTTGCCAGACTAACCTTACCTATCCTGCAGGGTCAGGACAGCCTGGTCCTTTATCTGTTGTTCTCCACTGAGTGGTTAGTTTTTCATAGATATCTTGCTTTGCTTTTGTCAGGATTTTCCCTGGACTATCAAAACCCTTTTCTTGTGCCAGTGAAGCTTAAGAAACAGTACGGATGAGAGAACTAGGAACTCGAACAGATCATATTTATCCTGAATGGTCTGTCCAAAATGAAAAATTCATTTCTGAGGAGCCTCAAGATCTCTGAGAAGGGAAGTTTCACTAACTCTGTCATGTAGGGGCATCAATTCCGATTCTTGTCAATTGTCCTACTTTCCCAGCTAGTAATTCTCTACCTCAGAAAGCCCACTCTCAACCGTTTCCTCTCTCAAAGGCAGTTGCTCTTAGAGTCTGCACATGGCAATTGGGGCCTGCTGGTCATTGGCTACTGCCTTCTGTACCTTGGGTCTAACAGCTGCGGGGCATCAAGATGAGCACTTCTCTTGTTCTAGGACTTAATATAGTTTGGGGCACATGGTAAGCAATAATCACTTCTTTAGTTGATCCAAGTGTGGGACCTTTCTTATTTATTCTACTACCACCATTGACTTGTTCTAAGAGTTGTCCCCCCCCATTTTAATATCTCTTAAGGTGGCACACACCTTGCACTTGATGACATATCCTAGTTTAACTGACAGCATTTCTCTTTCTTAGTCGAACATAAACTATACTGCATCTTACCCTTGATGAAAGCTAGGATGCAATTAAATACTCTATTATGGTTACGATCCTAATCCAATCCATTACTCTAACACTGACTGTCAACTGTCGTTGACACTAATGTGGACTTTAAACTAATACCTGATCCTGACCGTCAACCTGACACTGGCCCTAGACTTCACCCTGACCCTGACTCAGGCAAACAACAGAAACCTAACCCTGAACCTAAAAGTGACCCTGACCCTGACATTAACACTAACCCTGACACTGAATGTGAGCCTGACCCTAACTCTAACCCTAAACCTAACCCTCCCTGACACTAACACGGGCCCTGACCCGAAACCTAACACTGAACCTAACCCTAAAACTAACCCCTAACATTATCCCTGACACTGACCCTAACCTGGTCTAACCCTAACCCTCAACCTACCTCTACCCTAAACCTAACCACACTTTAACCATAATCCCGAACCTCTCCCTGACCATGATCATAACCCTAAATCTGAAATTTGCCTTTGTCATTTCTTAAACTTAAACCTGACTCTGGCCTTGACCTTATCACTGACTCTAACCTAGACTGTAAACCTAACTCTGACGCAAACCGTGATCCTGAACAGAATCGTAACCCTAAAGCTAACCCTGATCCTGAACCTACTCATAAAACAGAACCTAAACATAAATATCAGAATCGTAACCATAATAGAGTATTTAATTGCATCCTAGCTTTCATCAAGGGTAAGATGCACTATAGTTTATGTTCGACTAAGAAAGAGAAATGCTGGGGCACCTGGGTGGCTCAGTGGGTTAAGCCGCTGCCTTTGGCTCAGGTCATGAATCAGGGTCCTGGGATCGAGTCCCGCATCGGGCTCTCTGCTCAGCAGGGAGCCTGCTTTCCTCTCTCTCTCTCTGCCTGCCTCTCCATCTACTTGTGATTTCTCTCTGTCAAATAAAAAAAAAAATTAAAAAAAAAAGAAAGAGAAATGCTGTCAGTTAAACTAGGATATGTCATCAAGTGCAAGGTGAGTACCACCTTAAGAGATATTAAAACAGGGGGGGCAAATCTTAGAAAAGTAAATTGTGGTATTAGAATAATTAAGAGAAGTTCGAACACTTGGATCAACTAAAAAAGTGATTATTGCTTACCATGTGCCCCAAACTATATTAAGTCTTAGAACAAGAGAAGTTCTCATCTGATGCCGCGCAGCTGTTAGACCCAAAGTACAGAGCGCAGTAGCCAACGACCAACAGGCCCCAGGTGCCATGTGAAGACTCTAAGAGCAACTGCCTTTGAGAGAGGAAACGGTTGAGATTGGGCTTTATGAGGTAGAGAATTATTAGCTGGGAAAGTAGGAAAATTGACACAGAATCGGAATTGATGCCCCTACATGACAGAGTTGGTGAAACTTCCCTTCTCAGAGATCTTGAGGCTCCTCAGAAATGTATTTTTCATTTTGGACAGAACATTCAGGATAAATATGATCTGTTCGAGTTCCTGGATCTCTCATCAGGACTGTTTCTTAGGCTTCACTGGCACAAGAAAAGGGTTTTGATAGTCCAGGGTAAATCCTGACAAAAGGAAAGCACGGTATCTATGAAAAACTAACCACTCAGAAGAGAACAACAGATAAAAGGCCAGAACGACCTGACCCTACAGGATTGGTAAGGCTCGTCCGGCAATAGGGGTAGAGGGAAAGTGCCCATCTCCTGCTAGAAGAGCTAGTGAAGTCCCCTTCCGGGAGACCACCAGGAGAGGAGAGCAGTAGGTGCTGATGATGAATATTTTAATCAGCCGAGAAGGTCATAATGACAAAGTTCCACGATCAGAGTAAACATATGGGATTCAAAAATAAAAATTAAAAAAAAGATTTTTTTAAAAAGACTTTTTTTTAAGGGAATTTAAACAAAAGTCCTTTTTAAGAGACAGTTGGCTGTTTAAACCAAAAGTACAACTCACTGAGAGAATCGCCGCATTATTTATTGAGGTCGAAAGGACCTGGAATGTACAAAGACCCATTCTGCATAGGACAAAATAGAATCACTAACAGGCCTCATGCCTTGCACATCCAGTGGCTAGAATCCCTGCCTCATGAGACCCTGTGCTAGAAGGCCGCTAGAACCATCTCAACGATGTTAGTCTTTCTTGGAAGCCAACAAGTGTTTCCCAGTTAAGAGCACGGTAACAATCAGTCACATTATGTTATAATGATTGTCGATATCCTTAAAAGCCTTGTCAAGTTCCTTTTTGAGTAACCCTCACCCCACCCTTAGAGAAATTTATCTGTGGTTCACCTCTTTGAAATACCTCATTGTTGTTGCACATTTATCATAGCCAAAAAAAAAAAATCTTTTTATTAATAAAGTGTTCAGAAGGGGGCGACACTGTAAACAATGAGAGTTTTCGGTGCCTGGACGATTTTGTTGCATAAACAGCTGAAAGCAATCAGGTCAGACAGAGCCAAGGGCTGGAGGTATTTTTAAAATTACAAAAACCGAACCAAATCTAACCAAAACAAAAATCAAAAATCAAAACCAATGGCCAAGATTTCAAGTTTGCTACTAAAGGCATGACATTCTCCTAAGACATGCGAGTGACTTGATCAATATATTTATATATTTATATTTGAAGAAGGAAGTATTTGATGCAGCAAGTCCACGTTGATTAAAAATTACCAGATATGGGGTCTCCTGCGTGGCTCAGTGGTTTAGGCCTCTGCCTTCGGCTCAGGTCATGATTTCAGGGACCTGGGATGGAGCCCCACATGGGGTTCTCTGCTGAGCGGGGAGCCTGCTTCCCCCCTCTCTCTCTGCCTCGCTCTCTATATACTTGTGATCTGTCTGTCAATGGGTAAATAAGATCTTTAAAAAAAGAATTACTAGATGTGAAATACATCGAGGGTATGGGAAGCAAATTGATTTCACCTGATCTGACTAGGAAGTGGTTGAAGCCTGAATTAAAGTGCTATAAAAAGAGTAGAGACGTGAGAAATATATGGGGAATAAATCCCTAGGCAAACAGCAATAATAACTGGCTGCTCTTTATTGATCCAGATCCTGCGGTAGGCAAAGAAGAGCTGGTTTTAGTCAGAGGATGATCTCTGTTTGTCTTCATGATCTGGCATTTCCTGCAAGCCAGGCATGGGGCTCTGCACTATAGCTGCAAATGCTGGGGGCCCTCACTGTCCCTTATCTCTTCTCAGGGGGACAACGGGCATGTCCATGGTGCAGTGTGACAGGATTTACCACAGGGAGATAATACACTGCCAAGGGTAGGTGGGAGCTGGGAAAAGCCACTTAGGAACAGATTTTCAGGGGAGGTGATAGACAAGGGCAAAGCGAAGAATGAGGATGAGTGTGTCAAGTTTCAAAGTGTCAGGAGCCAGCACAGTGCATTCGGGAAACTACAGCAAGTTCATGACAACGTACAGCTGATCTGGCAGCTTCACCTGGGGATGGAGGCTGAGCCCCGGGGTTAACACTGGGTGTGAGAAGGTTTGTATACTATGGCGAGGAGGTGAGGTACTACACTGTGGGGGCACAGGGAGCTACCGGAGGATTTCACATATCAGAATTGTAAATATAATAGAGTATTTAATTGCATCCTAGCTTTCATCAAGGTTAAGATGCACAATAGTTGGGGCGCCTGGGTGGCTCAGTGGGTTAAAGCCTCTGCCTTCGGCTCGGGTCATGATCCCAGGGTCCTGGGATCGGGCCCCGCATCGGGTTCTCTGCTCGGCAGGGAGCCTGCTTCCTCCTCTCTCTCTCTGCCTGCCTCTCTGCCTACTTGTGATCTCTGTCTGTCAAATAAATAAATAAAAATCTTTAAAAAAAAAAAAAAAAAAAAAAAGATGCACAATAGTTTATGTTAGACTAAGAAAGAGAAATGCTGTCAGTTAAACTAGGATATTTCATGAAGTGCAAGGTGAGTGCCACCTTAAGAGCTATTAATATGGAGGAGAGTGGAAAAATCTTAGAAGTATAAATTGTGGTACTAGAATAATTAAGAAAAATAATACAAGAACACTTGGATCAACAAAAAAATTGATTATTGCTTACCATATGCACCAAACTATATTGTCTCCAAAAATTTTATATCATTTGATAGGTTAGATATATATAAAATTACATTTAAAGTTTTAAAAATATCAGCAAATATTTTCATTTAAATGCAAATTTCAAAGAAAATCTACTTTTCCAAACACGACTTTTTATCCTATTGTTTTTTAATTTTGTCGACAACTGATAAAATGTTTAGTGAGACTGTAAATGTTTGATTGAAAAAAATGATTAATAGATGTAGGTTCAAATTATTATGTTCCATTAAAAATGATTTAGTCTTTGATGAACATCTGTTTGGTAATATGTTGTATCCAGATATAGTAAATTAATGACATATAAAATTATAGGGAAATGACACCTTCCGTTCCATTATGAGTAGAGCTTTTAAAATGCTATTTGTCACAACCTGTCATCTTGTCATTATGTAGCATTATGTAACATTTAAAAAATGTATACTCTTCACTTTGAAGTCTTTTATAAATCTAAAATATGACTTTCTATGGTTTGTGTTTCCATATTTCTTTATTGCCAGTTTGAACAAATCCACATGCTTGGATTCAAAGGTAATAAATTCCTCTTATTTGGAAAAATGATGTTTATTTTTGTTCTCTCACCCTTAGCAGGTGGTTTCATTTTAGCACACTTCAGAGTTATAATTTCATGCTTATTAAAACATTTATTATGATCTACGTAGAATGAATGAAATTTTTATTTATTAAATTATTTGCCAAAAAATCTGTTATTTTTAAAAATGTATTTCCTTTGAAGGGTTATTTTAGAGCATTCAGAGAGGATCTAGGAGTGTGGTATTATGCAATTTTTAAGTAGGTATGAAATGGTTATTTATATGATTGTTTCTTTAAGGCTTATGTATATTGTCCATTATATGCTATAAAATATTTTGAAAGTAAATTTAAGGTATGTTTTACATAGTTTATTTTTTGGAAAAAAATATTGAAATGACTTATGAAATTCAGTATACTATCAACATTATTTTTTTCTGAAATTTACAAATTGTCTACTGAACCTATTATATGGCAGATATTTTCCAAAGTGGTGGTATCATGATATATGCCAACAACAGTTTAGATTTTTTATTGCTTCTCAATCTAGCTCAGACGAAGTACAATTAGCCTTTATAATTTTAGCCATTCTAATAGATATGTAAGCATGCCTCATTATGATTTTAATTTGTATTTCTTTAATGTCTAAATGTTGAGAAATTTGTCATGTGCTTATAAGCCATCCATATACTTTTGGTGACATGTCTCTTCCATTATTTCCTTCACATGTACAATTGGATACTCTGGTTATTAGTAAGGTCTTTTATTTTTATTCATATTTAATAATCAGAGTAGATGTCCATTATCAGATATATAATTTGCAAATCCCTTCTCCATCTTTACGGTTTCTCAATGGAGCTTTGATAGCTGTGTCTTTCAAGAAAGTGCTACTTCTTTCCTGGTACATGGAGGAATGACTAGAACATTATCAATGTTGGCCTCTGCAAAGAAAATCATGGCTTAAGATATATGTAGTCTGCGGTTGTTGGGAGTGTTCTGTAATATCAAGCATATCTAGTTAGTTGATAATTTTGTTCAAGTCTTAAATATCTTACCAATTTGATGACCATTTGTCTATATACTCTTAAAATAAAGGTGTTGAAATTTTTTTCCATTTCTCTTCTAAGGTAGAAGTTATGATTTTTGTTCTTAGTTTTTCCCTATATATCCCCAAAACTGTTATTAAGTATTAAAAGTCAAGAATTATTATACTCCCTGAGGAATTCATCCTTTTACTCTTCTGTGTTTTTGACTTGATCTTTATGTCTGATAATGAAATTTGCTTTAAAATCACTTTTCATTATCTTGATATAACCACCAAAGTTATAGTGTGATTAGTGTTAATATAGCATATTTTTTCTTTTACTTTTTAAAGCCCTTCTATATTTAATCCTGACAAAAAAACAAAACAGCTTTTTAGCTCTGGAAGCACATTTCTAAATTATCTTTTTTTTTTTTTTTTTTTAATGAAGCAGTAGCAATTTTTGTTAAGGGACCTAAAGTGAAAGTAGGATTAGAAATTTATTTATTTATTTATTTAGGAAAAGATTTTATTTTGTTTATTGACAGCAAGAGAGAGAAAGAGAGAGAGAGAGTGGAAGCACACAAGCGGGGGGAATCACGTGCAAAGGGAGAGGAAGAAGCAAGCTCCTTGTGGTGCAAGTAGTCCCATGCAGGGCTGGAGCCCTGTACACTGGAATCATGACCTCAGCCAAAGGCAAACATATGCTTAAACAACTGAGTCATCCAGGCACCCCTAGAAAATTAAAAAAAAAAAAAAGACCTTTTAAAAACATTTTGTTTATTTCTTTTTTTAAAAATATTTTATTTATTTGACAGACAGAGAGATAGGAAGAGGAACTATAAGCAGGGCAGAGGGAAAAGGAGAAGCAGGTTTCCCACTGAGCAGAGAGCCTGATGTGGGGCTCCATCCCAGGACCCTGGGATCATGACCTGAAAAGAAGGGACATTTATGGAGGAAGCCACCCAGACACCTCTTTTCTTTGTTTTTAATATATGGCAACTGATGCTTCCCGCCACGAGGAGCATATTACCCATTGATTAAATCTTTGATAACAACCTATTTAAAAAGGTGTGTAAATATATACTTACTCAGATTTATACACTTTGTGTTTTCTTCATAGTTTGGGGCTGGACCCCATGGTGACAACACTGCTTTCAGCCTTTGCCTTCCCATCTTTTGATACCAGGTATTTGGTCAGCAAAGCAAATTAGTATCAAAATTAATAAGCCCTTGGCACCATATCTCTGGAGCAGGGGTTGCTCTTAGCCAAGGCCCAGAGCAGTTGACCTCCCCTCGCTAGTGCTATAGCCCCAAGGACTAGGTCCCTGCCACCAGAACTCAGTCTTACATGTTATGCTAAGCAGACAAAACCAAAACAGGAAAGCTCCAACAGCTTTCACTGGCATGCCTCATCTCCCACTCCCAACGACGTCCAGGCAGTACCAGATGCCAGGGAGGGGTCTTGGTCCAACATATGGGCGGGAAGGAAGTAGCCACGAGCAAGTACCTGCCTCTCTGTGCCTTTCTTTCATGAGCAGGTTGTAAGGAGGAGGAAGAGGAAGGGGAAGAGAGGTGAACTTCAAGGGGTGAAGGCCTCAGGTAGGCAGCTGGCTCCTGCCAGTAGGAAAGGGACAAAGGAGAAGGCAGTGAGTCTTGCAGGGAGGGTGGAGGGTAAGGGTTACAGCTTATGACGGAATCTGGACAGGAGTAATAGGGATACTAGTCATTTGAGTCCACCATTGGCAAGCTGGGCTGGGTGTCAGGGCAGATAGGCCTCCCTGGGCAATGGCACATGAGAGAAGGTGGAATTCTTCTCTGAGGAGCAGGTTGAGCTTCAGGTGTTGGGAAAGCATAGACAGTTTTGTTCCAGGGCCAAGGACAGGTCCAGGTACTCCTGGTTAGAGGTCAAGGCCATAGTATGATCCAGGTCTTCTACCAGCAGCTTGAAGGAACCACATGCCAGCCACCCCTCATTATTGTGTATAACTCTCTGTTGCACTTATTGGCTTATCCATCAAATGACTCCTTCAGCAGCTTGAAAACCACCTCCACAGGCACTCCAGGATATGGGAGGCTTCCAGATTGAAGATTTTGCACAGGATCACCCCAAAAGACCAGAAGTCACTCTGGTGGATGTAGCTCTGGTCAAACATGGCCTTAGGGACCATGCACTTCACAGGCAGTCCACAGTTGGTTGTATTTTTATAGTAACTGATGTGGTGATATCTCTGGCAAGGCTGAAGTCTGAGTTCTTCATCATGTTGTCCTTTGTCACCAGCACTTCCCTGGTGTCAGGTCTTGGTGTATGCACTTCTTGGAGGCAAGGTACTCCATGCCTCAGGCTACCTGATAGGCACAGGATACCAGGTCCTTGGAGGAGAGTTGCTCTGCTGCATTGTGGCTGATATTGTAACAGTACTCCAGGTCAGGAGGCCTCTGGGCCTGCAGGTACTCCTGTATGTTGTCTTTGGAGGCATATTCCATGAGAGTGTACGAAGGACCATCCTGTGTGCAGAACCCAGCAGGTTGATGGTGTCCTTGTGGTGTCCAATCATCTTCATCATCTCCATTTCTGAGATTAGGTTTAACAGGTCTTTCTCTGTTGCATCTGACTTCAACATCTTCACAGACACTTTAGTCAAATGGTTGGATTTGTCTTTGTCCAGCCCAATGGCCTCCTCCAACACCACCTGCCCAAAGTAGGCCTGTCTTAGGGGTCTGCCTAAACTGCCTACAACCAGCCTGCCTCAAGGCAGTTATGAACTCTAGATTATCCTCAAAAACATTAAACCACAAGCTAAAAATTCTCTTCACTAGGTCTCTGTCGCAGGTCTAATTTTCTTATCTTTTATTATTTATCTTTTTCCTAATTCTTATTTTCAGTATAGTTTATTTTGCTTCCAGGTGTTTCCCCTGGTTTCTGTATGCTGTTTCATAGGGAAGAATTATCCTGTCATAAAATTATTTCTTGAGCATTCATTATATCTCTCAGTTAAAATGGGTTCTTTTATGGTATTGATTCATTTGAGTTTTCTCAAAATGGGAAGAATTTTCAAAATGGTGTTTTCCTCAAGGTTCAGAGTATGTCTTTGCCTCATCTTTAAGCTTTTTGAAATTCACTTTACAAATTCTTGTCCCTCTTTTTATCTTTTTAAAATAAAATGTTTTATTTTTACTATTTTTTTATTTGAGTATAGTGATATTCAGTGTTACATTGGTTTCAGGTTTTCAATATCTCCATACATTATTCTATGATCACTATAAATATAGCCACCATCTGTCACCATATAACACTATTATAATATCATTGATTATATTCTCTACACTGTCCCATATCTCTTTTTAAAATCTCTAATTTTTATGTTTTCTGTTATTCCAATTTTCAACCATCATTTTACATGGTTACTTTAATAAAATATGCCTGATTACACACTCTTTGCTGAAAACCATAGCATTTGATTTATAGTAGTCTTCTTCTTCCTCTTTTTTTTTAAATTAACATATAATGCATTATTAGCCCCAGTGGTACAGGTCTGTGAATCGCCAGGTTTACACACTTCACAGCACTCACCACAGCACCTACCCTCCCCAATGTTCATAACCCCACCACCCTCTCCCTACCCTCCCCACCCCCCGGCAACTCTCAGTTTGTTTTGTGAGATTAAGAGTCTCCTATGGCTTGTCTCCCTCCTGATCCCATCTTGTTTCATTTACTCTTTTCCTGTCCCCCAAGCACCCACATTGCACCTCCATTTCCTCATATCAGAGAGATCATATGATAGTGACTTTCTCTGGTTGACTTATTTTGCTAAGCATAATACCCTCTAGTTCCATCCATGTCATCGCAAATGGCAAGATTTCATTTCTTTTGATGGCTGCATAGTATTCCATCGTATATATATACCGTTCATTTCTTGATGGACATCTAGGTTCTTTCCATAGTTTCGCTATTGTGGATATTTCTGCTATAAACATTTGGTGCACATGCCCCTTTGGATCATATACTAGTCTTCTTTACCTCTATCAGAAACCCAGGAAGCTTTATTTATTTATTTACTCACATGAACACATGATCCAACACAACGTTTTTTGTTGTTCAAATGTATTATAATGTCTTACCGCTTAACACTATGCTTACTGTTCTCTTTCACTGTCTGACTAAATCCTCATCATCACTATGCCACTTAATGACAAAGAACAATTGAACTCAGAGTTCTCTCCATATCGGGAATGAAGACTCCACCCTTCTGTTTGTGCAGGTAAAATAAATGTTGATATTGTCTGTCCTGCACATACCCCATCCTGTTCACCGGAATATTCACCATCAAAATATATACAAAATAAAAACCATACCTCACCACTTCTATTACCACCCAGCATGCTAAAAACACCATCATATATGTTCCTGAATTATTGACTTGATTGATAGCCCCACTTCCACACATAATGCAGTCCTTTCTCCCTGCAAATTTATTTTGGTACAGCAACTTAACCTAAAAATCAAGTTAGATGATTTTATTCTGCTGTTGAAAGTCTTTTGGTATCTTCCCCTTTCATATTAAATAAAAACTGAAGGCGTTTCAATGTACTAGAAGGTCATACATCAATACGTTCTTCCTCTCTCCACCACTATGAACTCCTCATTGGCCACCTTGCTTTTCCTCAAAAGTAACAGACAAGCTGTTCACACAAAGTCTATATACTTACTTGCTCTGCCTAGGTCAATCTTTTCCTTTAATATTTGTATAACACCCTCCTCACTTCCTGGGTGTTTGTGCAAATAACATCTCCTAAATGAGATATAACCACCCAACACAAAATAAAATTAACTTTCATCCCAGCATTCTCCAATGGCTTTTACCTTTCTTGTATTTCTTTGTAACACTTATCACCATCAACCATCAATCATTATTCTATTACTGGTTTATTACCTTATTTGAGACAGAGAGAGAGAGAATTGGGAGGGTGCGCAGAGGAAGAAGAAAACACCCCACTGCCTAGAAAGCCTGCTGGGGAGTTACATCCCAGGACCCTGAGATCATGACCCAAGCCAGAGGCAGTCACTCAATGGACTGAGCCACCGAAGCGCCCCTCTATTATTGGTTTATTTCACTATTATATTTCAAAAGAATGTAAGCTCTTTCTGGTCAGCTATTTTATATGTTTTATTAATTGAAGTATTCTCTGAAAGGTAGCTGGCAGATTGTAAGGGATCACTAAACTGTATTTTGTTGTTATTATTGGGCTCCTTTATGGGCTTTACCTCTTACGCTAGAAGTCTATCCTTCAGATGTAAGCAATAAGAATAGAACCCTGCTGCCGGGTTCAAATGAGTAAAAAGCCTGTATTAAGTGGATATTTTAAAAACTAAATGAATGGCTTAATAGTTGTATATAGGGAGAAAGGGAACATATTTTCCACAGTTTAGAAGTGGAGTTCTTTTATAGAGTTCTTGTACAAGCCTACACTCTTGAACGATAATGGGCAGTTGTACATTACAATTATACAAACACTTTGGTATTTATATCATTTTTTTGTAATTCATGACTGGATCATTTGATTCCTTAGGAGCATTACAGCATTTCAACTTTTCACGTTCAATAAACTTATTGGGGTTGCTACCTTTTTTATTCAAATGGAGAAATAGTCATGATTTAATCTAAATAAAGTGTTATTGGTTGTGTTGTTTTCTAGGAATGAGTCGCACATGCTAGTTTAAAAGTTTTGTTAAATTCCCAAGTCTGTCACTGATAAAAGCCTTTTGTAGATTAGTAACTTGATCAAAACAGAAAAGTTATGTAACACCAATTGTTATACTATCTTTGTTTCCATCTTGCATTGTTATAACGCCCATCTTAACTCTATTTAAGACAAGTCATCGACAGATGGCTTTCTTGCATTGGTTGCATGATATGAAATCTAGTATAACTAAAAGATTTTGGTTTTAGTAACATATAAATCAATTTAGAAAAATATATGTATTTGAATATAAGATAAATTTTTAAATTATTTGGCAATAGTAAACTAAACTTTTTTTTTGTAAATTTTTATTTTCTAAAATTTCATTGAGCTCTTTTGCATATTGAAACAAGTTACAAAAAGTTAAGGTTTATTTACCCCAATTCAAAATTATTAGGAATATAATCATAGAGGTTGAAGTATTTAAAATATTGAACCCAAAATATTTTATTAGGTAAATTCATGAATGCTGAGCATTCACTGTTAAAATATACTAATACTATTGATAGACTGGTAGAAGCCTAAAATCAAATATTTATTAAATATTTATATCCATATCTTTTCATGGCTTGGTAATTCATTTCTCTAGCATTAAATAATATTCCATTGTGGAAGTGGGGCTATCAATCAAGTCAATAATTCAGGAACATATATGATGGTGTTTTTAGCATGCTGGGTGGTAATAGAAGTGGTGAGGTATGGTTTTTATTTTGTATATATTTTGATGGTGAATATTCCGGTGAACAGGATGGGGTATGTGCAGGACAGACAATATCAACATTTATTTTACCAGCACAAACAGAAGGGTGGAGTCTTCATTCCCTGATATGGAGAGAACTCTGAGTTCAATTGTTCTTTGTCATTAAATGGCATAGTGATGATGAGGATTTAGTCAGACAGTGAAAGAGAACAGTTAGCATAGTGTTAAGTGGTAAGACATTATAATACATTTGAACAACAAAAAACGTTGTGTTGGATCATGTGTTTATGTGAATAAATAAATAAATAAAGCTTCCTGGGTTTCTGATAGAGGTAAAGAAGACTAGTATATGATCCAAAGGGGCATGTGCACCAAATGTTTATAGCAGAAATATCCACAATAGCGAAACTATGGAAAGAACCTAGATGTCCATCAAGAAATGAACGGTATATATATACGATGGAATACTATGCAGCCATCAAAAGAAATGAAATCTTGCCATTTGCGATGACATGGATGGAACTAGAGGGTATTATGCTTAGCAAAATAAGTCAACCAGAGAAAGACACTATCATATGATCTCTCTGATATGAGGAAATGGAGGTGCAATGTGGGTGCTTGGGGGACAGGAAAAGAGTAAATGAAACAAGATGGGATCAGGAGGGAGACAAACCATAGGAGACTCTTAATCTCACAAAACAAACTGAGAGTTGCCGGGGGGTGGGGAGGGTAGGGAGAGGGTGGTGGGGTTATGAACATTGGGGAGGGTAGGTGCTGTGGTGAGTGCTGTGAAATGTGTAAACCTGGCGATTCACAGACCTGTACCCCTGGGGCTAATAATACATTATATGTTAATTTAAAAAAAAGAGGAAGAAGACTACTATAAATCAAATGCTATGGTTTTCAGCAAAAAGTGTGTAATCAGGCATATTTTATTAAAGTTACCATGTAAAATGATGGTTGAAAATTGGAATAACAAAAAACATAAAAATTAGAGGTTTTAAAAAGAGATCTGGGACAGTATAGAGAATATAATCAATGATATTATAATAGTGTTATATGGTGACAGATGGTGGCTATATTTATAGTGATCATAGAATAATGTATGGAGATATTGAAAACCTGAAACCAATGTAACACTGAATATCACTATACTCAAATAAAAAAATAGTAAAAATAAAACATTTTATTTTAAAAAGATAAAAAGAGGGACAAGAATTTGTAAAGTGAATTTCAAAAAGCTTAAAGATGAGGCAAAGACATACTCTGAACCTTGAGGAAAACACCATTTTGAAAATTCTTCCCATTTTGAGAAACTCAAATGAATCAATACCATAAAAGAACCCATTTTAACTGAGAGATATAATGAATGCTCAAGAAATAATTTTATGACAGGATAATTCTTCCCTATGAAACAGCATCCAGAAACCAGGGGAAACACCTGGAAGCAAAATAAACTATACTGAAAATAAGAATTAGGAAAAAGATAAATGATGAATGATAGGAAAATTAGACCTGCGACAGAGACCTAGTGAAGAGAATTTTTAGCTTGTGGTTTAATGTTTTTGAGGATAATCTAGAGTTCATAACTGCCTTGAGGCAGGCTGGTTGTAGGCAGTTAAGGCAGACCCCTAAGACAGGCCTATTTTGGGCAGGTGGTGATGGAGGAGGCCATTGTGCTGGAAAAAGACAAATCCAACCATTTGACTAAAGTTTCTGTGAAGATGTTGAAGTCAGATGCAATAGAGAAAGACCTGTTAACCTAATCTCAGAAATGGAGATGATGTAGATGATTGGACAGCAGAAGGACACCATCAACCTGCTGGGTTCTGCACACAGGATGGTCCTTCATACACTCTCATGGAATAGGCCTCCAAAGATAACATACAGGAGTACCTGCAGGCCCAGAGGCCTCCTGACCTGGAGTACTGTTACAATATCAGCCACAATGCAGCAGAGCAACTCTCCTCCAAGGACCTGGTATCCTGTGCCTATCAGGTAGCCTGAGGCATGGAGTACCTTGCCTCCAAGAAGTGCATACACCAAGACCTGGCCACCAGGGAAGTGCTGGTGACAAAGGACAACATGATGAAGATCTCAGACTTCAGCCTTGCCAGAGATATCACCACATCAGTTACTATAAAAAGACAACCAACAGTGGACTGCCTGTGAAGTGTATGGTCCCTAAGGCCATGTTTGACCAGAGCTACATCCACCAGAGTGACTTCTGGTCTTTTGGGGTGATCCTGTGCAAAATCTTCAATCTGGAAGCCTCCCATATCCTGGAGTGCCTGTGGAGGTGGTTTTCAAGCTGCTGAAGGAGTCATTTGATGGATAAGCCAATAAGTGCAACAGAGAGTTATACACAATAATGAGGGGTGGCTGGCATGTGGTTCCTTCAAGCTGCTGGTAGAAGACCTGGATCATACTGTGGCCTTGACCTCCAACCAGGAGTACCTGGACCTGTCCTTGGCCCTGGAACCATACTGTCTATGCTTTCCCAACACCTGAAGCTCAACCTGCTCCTCAGAGAAGAATTCTACCTTCTCTCATGTGCCGTTGCCCAGGGAGGCCTATCTGCCCTGACACACAGTCCAGCTTGCCAATGGTGGACTCAAATGACTAGTATCCCTATTACCCTGTCCAGATTCCGTCATAAGCTGTAACCCTTACCCCCCACCCTCCCTGCAAGACTCACTGCCTTCTCCTTTGTCCTTTTCCTACTGGCAGGAGCCAGATGCCTACCTGAGGCCTTCACCCCTTGAAGTTCACCTCTCTTCCCTTTCCTCTTCCTCCTCCTTACAACCTGCTCATGAAAGAAAGGCACAGAGAGGCAGGTACTTGCTCGTGGCTACTTCCTTCCCGCCCATATGTTGGACCAAGACCCCTTCCTGGCATCTGGTACTGCCTGGACGTCGTTGGGAGGGGGACATGAGGCATGCCGGTGAAAGGTGTCAGAGCTTTCCTGTTTTGGTTTTGTCTGCTTAGCATAACATGTAAGACTGAGTTCTGGTGGCAGGGACCTAGTCCTTGGGGCTATAGCACTAGCGAGGGGAGGTCAACTGCTCTGGGCCTTGGCTAAGAGCAACCCCTGCTCCAGAGATATGGTGCCAAGGGCTTATTAATTTTGATACTAATTTGCTTTGCTGACCAAATACCTGGTATCAAAAGATGGGAAGGCAAAGGCTGAAAGCAGTGTTGTCACCATGGGGTCCAGCCCCAAACTATGAAGAAAACACAAAGTGTATAAATCTGAGTAAGTATATATTTACACACCTTTTTAAATAGGTTGTTATCAAAGATTTAATCAATGGGTAATGTGCTCCTCGTGGCTGGGAAGCATCAGTTGCCATATATTAAAAACAAAGAAAAGAGGTGTCTGGGTGGCTTCCTCCATAAGTGTCCCTTCTTTTCAGGTCATGATCCCAGGGTCCTGGGATGGAGCCCCACATCAGGCTCTCTGCTCAGTGGGAAACCTGCTTCTCCTTTTCCCTCTGCCCTGCTTATAGTTCCTCTTCCTATCTCTCTGACTGTCAAATAAATAAAATATTTTTAAAAAAAGAAATAAACAAAATGTTTTTTAAAGGTCTTTTTTTTTTTTAATTTTCTAGGGGTGCCTGGATGACTCAGTTGTTTAAGCATATGTTTGCCTTTGGCTGAGGTCATGATTCCAGTGTACAGGGCTCCAGCCCTGCATGGGACTACTTGCACCACAAGGAGCTTGCTTCTTCCTCTCCCTTTGCACGTGATTCCCCCCGCTTGTGCGCTTCCACTCTCTCTCTCTCTCTCTTTCTCTCTCTTGCTGTCAATAAACAAAATAAAATCTTTTCCTAAATAAATAAATAAATAAATTTCTAATCCTACTTTCACTTTAGGTCTCTTAACAAAAATTGCTACTGCTTCATTTAAAAAAAAAAAAGATAATTTAGAAATGTGCTTCCAGAGCTAAAAAGCTGTTTTTTTTTGGTCAGGATTAAATATAGAAGTGCTTTAAAAAGTAAAAGAAAAAATATGCTATATAAACACTAATCACACTATAACTTTGGTGGTTATATCAAGATAATGAAAAGTGATTTTAAAGCAAATTTCATTATCAGACATAAAGATCAAGTCAAAATTACAGAAGAGTAAAAGGATGAATTCATCAGGGAGTATAATAATTCTTGACTTTTAATATTTAATAACTGTGTTGGGGATATATAGGGAAAAACTAAGAACAAAAATCATAACTTCTACCTTAGAAGAGAAATGGAAAAAAATTTCAACACCTTTATTTTAAGAGTATATAGACAAATGGTCATCAAATTGGTAAGATATTTAAGACTTGAACAAAATTATCAACTAACTAGATATGCTTGATATTACAGAACACTCCCAACAACCGCATACTTCATATATCTTAAGCCATGATTTTCTTTGCAAAGGTCAACATTGATAATGTTCTAGTCATTCCTCCGTGTACCAGGAAAGAAGTAGCACTTTCTTGAAAGCACAGCTATCAAAGCTCCATTGAGAAACCGTAAAGATGGAGAAGGGATTTGCAAATTATATATATGATAATGGACATCTACTCTGATTATTAAAAAATGCATAAAAATAAAAAACCTTACTAATAACCAAACAGAGTATCCAATTTTACATGTGAAGAAAATTATTGCAGAGACATGTCACCAAAAGGATATGGATGGCTTATAAGCACATGACAAATTTCTCAACATTTAGACATTAAAGAAATACAAATTAAAATCATAATGAGACATGCTTACATATCTATTAGAATGGCTAAAATTATAAAGGCTAATTGTACTTCGTCTGAGCTAGATTGAGAAGCAACAAAAAATCTAAACTGTTGTTGGCATATATCATGATACCACCACTTTGGAAAATATCTGCCATATAATAGGTTCAGTAGACAATTTGTAAATTTCAGAAAAAAATAATGTTGAGAGTATACTGAATTTCATAAGTCATTTCAATATTTTTTTTCCAAAAAATAAACTATGTAAAACATACCTCAAATTTACTTTCAAAATATTTTATAGCATATAATGGACAATATACATAAGCCTTAAAGAAACAATCATATAAATAACCATTTCATACCTACTTAAAAATTGCATAATACCACACTCCTAGATCCTCTCTGAATGCTCTAAAATAACCCTTCAAAGGAAATACATTTTTAAAAATAACAGTTTTTTTGACAAATAATTTAATAAATAAAAATTTCATTCATCTACGTAGATCATAATAAATGTTTTTAATAAGCATGAAATTATAACTGTGAAGTGTGCTAAAATGAAACCACCTGCTAAGGGTGAGAGAACAAAAATAAACATCATTTTTCCAAATAAGAGGAATTTATTACCTTTGAATCCAAGCATGTGGATTTGTTCAAACTGGCAATAAAGGAATATGGAAACACAAACCATAGAAAGTCATATTTTAGATTTCTAAAAGACTTCAAAGTGAAGAGTATACATTTTTTAAATGTTTCATAATGCTACATAATGACAAGATGACAGGTTGTGACAAATAGCATTTTAAAAGCTCTACTCATAATGGAACAGAAGGTGTCATTTCCCTATAATTTTATATATGTCATTAATTTACTATATCTGGATACAACATATTACTAAAAAGATGTTCATCAAAGACTAAATCATTTTTAATGGAACATAATAATTTGAACCTACATCTATTAATCATTTTTTTCGATCAAACATTTATAGTCTCGCTAAACATTTTATCAGTTGTCGACAAAATTAAAAAACAATAGGATAAAAAGTCGTGTTTGGAAAAGTAGATTTTCTTTGAAATTTGCATTTAAATGAAAATATTTGCTGATATTTTTAAAACTTTAAATGTAATTTTATATATATCTAACCTATCAAATGATATAAAATTTTTGGAGACTTAATATAGTTTGGGGCACATGGTAAGCAATAATCAATTTTTTTGTTGATCCAAGTGTTCTTGTATTATTTTTCTTAATTATTCTAGTACCACAATTTATAGTTCTAAGATTTTTCCACCCCCCCATTTTAATATCTCTTAAGGTGGCACTCACCTTGCACTTGATGACATATCCTAGTTTAACTGACAGCATTTCACTTTCTTAGTCGAACATAAACTATAGTGCATCTTACCCTTGATGAAAGCTAGGATGCAATTAAATACTCTATTATTGTTACGATTCTGATATGTGAAATCCTCCGGTAGCTCCCTGTGCCCCCACAGTGTAGTACATCACCTCCTCGCCAAGTATACAAACCTTCTCACCCCCAGTGTTAACCCCGGGGCTCAGCCTCCATCCCCAGGTGATGCTGCCAGATCAGCTGTACGTTGTCATGAACTTGCTGTAGTTTCCCGAATGCACTGTGCTGGCTCCTGACACTTTGAAACTTGACACACTCATCCTCATTCTTCGCTTTGCCCTTGTCTATCACCTCCCCTGAAAATCTGTTCCTAAGTGGCTTTTCCCAGCTCCAACCTACCCTTGGCAGTGTATTATCTCCCTGTGGTAAAGCCTGTCACACTGCACCATGGACATGCCCATTGTCTCCCTGAGAAGAGAAAAGGGACAGTTAGGGCCCCCCAGCATTTGCAGCTCTAGTGCAGAGCCCCATGCTTGGCTTGCAGGAAATGCCAGATCATGAAGACAAACGGAGATCATCCTCTGACTAAAACCAGCTCTTCTTTGCCTACCGCAGGATCTGGATCAATAAAGAGCAGCCAGTTATTATTGCTGTTTGTCTAGGGATTTTTTCCCCATATATTTCCCAGGTCTTTACTCTTTTTATAGAACTTTAATTCAGGCTTCAACCACTTCCTCGTCAGTTCAGGTGAAATCATTTTCCTTCCCATATCCTCGATGTATTTCACACCTAGTAATTCTTTTTGTAAAGATCTTATTTACCCATTTGACAGACAGATCACAAGTAGGTAGAGAGGCAGGCAGAGAGAGAGGGGGGAGGCAGGCTCCCCGCTGAGCAGAGCGCCCGATGTGGGGCTCCATCCCAGGACCCTGAAATCATGACCTGAGCGGAAGGCAGAGGCCTAAACCACTGAGGCACTCAGGAGACCCCATATCTGGTAATTTTTTTTTTAAAGATTTTATGTATTTATTTGACAGAGAGAGAGAGAGAGATCAAGTAGGCAGTTAGGCAAGAGAGAGGAAGCAGGCTCCCCGCTGAGCAGACAGCCCGCTGCGGGGCTCGATCCCATGACCTGAACCAAAGTCAGAGGCTTAACCCACTGAGCCATCCAGGTTCCCCCATATCTCGTAATATTTAATCAACGTGGATTTGCTGCATCAAATAGTTCCTTCTTCAAATATAAATATATAAATATATTGATCAAGTCACTCGCATGTCTTAGGAGAATGTCATGCCTTTAGTAGCAAACTTGAAATCTTGGCCATTGGTTTTGATTTTTGATTTTTGTTTTGGTTTGATTTGGTTCGGTTTTTGTAATTTTAAAAATGCCTCCAGCCCTTGCTCGGTCTAACCTGATTGCTTTCAGCTGCTTTTGCAACAAAATTGTCCCGGCAGCGAAAACTCTCATTGTTTACAGTGGCGCCCCCTTCTGAACACTTTGTTAATAAAAAGCTTTTTTTTTTTTTTTTTTTTTTTGGCTATGATAAATGTGCAACAACAATGAGGTATTTCAAAGAGGTGAACCACAGATAAATTTCTCTAAGGGTGGGGTGAGGGTTACTCAAAAAGGAACTTGACAAGGCTTTTAAAGATATCGACAATCATTATAACGTAATGTGACTGATTGTTACAGTGCTCTTAACTGGGCAAACACTTGTTGGCTTCCAAGAAAGACTAACATTGTTGAGATGGTTCTAGCGGTCTTCTAGCACAGGGTCTCATGAGGCAGGGATTCTAGCCACTGGCTGTGCAAGGCATGAGGCCTGTTAGTGATTTTATTTTTTCCTCTGCAGAATGGGTCTTTCTACATTCCAGGTTCTTTCTACCCCAATAAATAATGCGACAATTCTCTCAGTGAGGTGTACTTTTGGTTTAAACAGCCAACTGTCTCTTAAAAAGGACTTTTGTTTAAATTCCTTAAAAAAAAAGTCTTTTTAAAAAAAATCTTTTTTTTTTAATTTTTTGTTTTTTAATCCCATATGTTTACTCTGATCGTGGAACTTTGTCATTATGACCTTCTCGGCTGATTAAAATATTCATCATCAGCACCTACTGCTCTCCTCTCCTGGTGGTCTCTCCGGAAGGGGACTTCTCTAGCTTTTCTAGCAGGAGATGGGCACTTCCCCTCTACCCCTGTTGCCGGACCAGCCTTTCCTATCCTGCAGGGTCAGGTCGTTCTGGCCTTTTATCTGTTGTTTTCTTCTGAGTGGTTAATTTTTCATAGATACCGTGCTTTCCTTTTGTCAGGATTTACCCTGGACTATCAAAACCCTTTTCTTGTGCCAGTGAAGCCTATGAAACAGTCCTGATGAGAGAACCAGGAACTCGAACAGATCATATTTATCCTGAATGTTCTGTCCAAAATGAAAAATACATTTCTGAGGAGCCTCAAGATCTCTGAGAAGGGAAGTTTCACCAACTCTGTCATGTAGGGGCATCAATTCCGATTTTGTGTCAATTTTCCTACTTTCCCAGCTAATAATTCTCTACCTCATAAAGCCCAATCTCAACCGTTTCCTCTCTCAAAGGCAGTTGCACTTAGAGTCTTCACATGGTACATGGGGCCTGCTGGTCGTTGGCTACTGCGCTCTTACTTTGGGTCTAACAGCTGCGCGGCATCAAGATGAGAACGTCTCTTGTTCTAAGACTTAATATAGTTTGGGGCACATGGTAAGCAATAATCACTTTTTTAGTTGATCCAAGTGTTCGAACTTTTCTTAATTATTCTAGTACCACAATTTACTTTTCTAAGATTTGCCCCCCCCTATTTTAATATCTCTTAAGGTGGCCCTCACCTTGCACTTGATGACATACCTAGTTTAACTGACAGCATTTCTCTTTCTTAGTCGAACATAAACTATAGTGCATCTTACACTTGATGAAAGCTAGGATGCATTTAAATACACTATACGGTTACGATTCTGATATTTGAAATCCTCCAGTAGCTTCCTGTGCCCCCACATTGTAGTACCTCACCTCCTCGGCATAGTATACAAACCATCTCATCCCCACTGTTAACCCCGGGGCTCAGCCTCCATCCCCAGGTGATGCTGCCAGATCAACTGTCGGTTGTCATGAACTTGCTGTAGTTTCCCGAATGCACTGTGCTGCCTCCTGGCACTTTGAAACTTGACACACTCATCCTCATTCTTCGCTTTGGCCTTGTCTATCACCTCCCCTGAAAATCTGTTCCTAAGTGGCTTTTCCCAGCTCCCACCTACCCTGGCAGTCTTTTATCTCCCTGTCGTAAAGCCTGTCACACTACCCATGGACATGCTCGTTGTCCCCCTGAGAAGAGAAAAGGGACAGTGAGGGCCCCCCAGCATTTGCAGCTCTAGTGCAGAGCCCCATGCCTGGCTTGCAGGAAATGCCAGATCATGAAGACAAACGGAGATCATCCTCTGGCTAAAACCAGCTCTTCTTTGCCTACCGCAGGATCTGGATCAATAAAGAGCCGCCAGTTTATTATTGCTGTTTTTCTAGGGATATTTCCCCCATATATTTCAGGGGTTTCTGGTTAGCCCCAGAGGGCAATGTTTTTTCTTCTGGAAGGCAGGCAGAGGGCTGCATTGTAGTTCTGGAATTGCCAAACTGGAGGGCTTGTGGGCCAGGAGTTGAGGACAGAAGTCTGAGAACACAAGCAACCCTAGGGTCTGGGCAAGGGCATGGCAGGTACGCTCTGCAGATGAAACAAGATCTCGTGCATCTGAAATCAGGTGAGGATCTGACGAACGCTCAGGTTGGAGTTTTTGTCCCTTATGGCCCTCTTCATGAAGAGGTGGTGGATCACGAGGCTATGGAATTTTTCCCATGATGGGAGTTGTGAGATGCTCCAAACCGTAAAGATTCTTCTGCAGGGCGATTGAGACCTGTTGGTTGGCTCCAGGACTTCCCATACGGATCGATTCCGAGTAGGGTTCTAAGGATGGATAGCTGGGAAGCCCGACTCTCATTCCTCTTGTGTCCTAGTGACAAGACAGGTTAGATCTGCTGGATCTGGGGGAGAAACTGAGAGGGTTGAGTTGAAATGAACTCTCTTGTGGATGGGTCCTAATGTGGGTTTGTGTCCATGGAGAACTTGGAATGAGGCAGTGGCACAGGGTCCCTGAAGGGTTCTCCTAACCAGAGGCTTTGACTCAGCTCCAACGTGCAAGATTCCCACGTGGAGACGAGATTTCTTCTGATGGGTGCCTCAAGAAACAGCCATATGCTGCTATTGGAATCCAGGCCTCTGAGGAGAGATGCCTGGACAACAAAGCAATGGATCCGATTAGGATCTAGGGGCCTGCTCATTGCAATTTACCTCTGGGGACATCTGTCCACGGGTCTAAGTGCAGGTAGATGCTCAGCTGGTGTCAGACCGCCCTTGTTTTTCCTGGGCAGTCAACACTATTGGGATGGCCCCGGGCACTTTGGAGGTTTATCATCCTATTTCTAGTTTTGTGGCCAATGGAATGGGCAGAATTCCCAGGTACAGTCCTCAGGTTTGGCTCCAAGAACCTGTGCCTGTAGGTTTTGTGGGCCAGGGCTGTGGGGACAGTTGTCTGAAAACACAAACTCGGCTTAGGTTTCGGGTCGTAGGTATTGCAGGACTGATCTACAGACAGTGAGGAGAACTCTTCAGGATATGAACAAGGGGGCGAGTGTGAGATGCTTGCTCAAGATTTTGTCTCTGGATATTCTGTCACTGATGGCCGTGGAATGTCCGGGTGGCCTCATGGGCCATGGACGAGTCTTCCTCTCTGGGCATTTGGCCCGATCCGAAGAGTTTGGGGTTATTCTTTGAGATGGGAGGAGTTGGTTTTGCTTTGTTTTTACCTCAGGTGTCCCATCAAAAGAGAGTTTCCAGAGCAGAGCCCTGGGGAGGGGCGATGGGACAACCAGAAAGCTGGTTAAAACTTGGGGCCTAGGGGCATGGCAAGCCCATTATGACGTCTAATGGTCCAGCCACTGAGAGGACTTACTAGAGGACAGGACTCACGCTGAGGGTCACAATGCGTGTTTGTGCCCTCTTCGTACTTAAGCATTGGCGGGGCATAATGGTGTCAGGGTCAGGGTCAGTGTCAGCGTTCGGGTTAGGGTTTGGGGCAGGCTCAAAGTCAGTGTCAGGGTCAGGGTTAGTGGTTACTGTTAGGGTTAGCCCCGCTCCTGGGTCATGGACCCATCCATTCAGGGTCTCAGGATAAACCCTGTGCAGAAGGGTGTAGACCCTCCACCTGATCCCCCTTAACCAGCCTTAAACTGGTGTGTGAACATAACTTGCCCACCAGACATCTAAACCCTCATCAGCCTGATCCTGCTTGGGGCATCTCCTCCCACGATGGCATGGCAAGGTCCTCTTTACACACAGACACACAGACACCCAGAGGCACACACACACACACAGAAACGGGGAAGAGACCTAGGGCTACACCCGTGGATCAGAAGGTGTGGGACTCTCTGACTCTGAGCCCCCTGGTGTCACCTTTTGATTTTATTAGCCAAAGGGTCTGAGGCATTGGGGAAACATGATCTGACCTGAAGGGAGGCGACGTGTCTGGTGGGCGAGCTCTCTTCTCCCTGCATCCTCTCGGCTTCAGTACAGCAGAAGAACATGTCGCTTCCTTTAGGATGTGCCTAGAAATGAGCTGGACAGGGGTTTTTTCTCTGTAATGGGTTGCCTGGATACGTGGGTTCCAATTCCGTTGGGCTCTGTCGTCAGGGAAGTGAGGTCACCACTGCCTGGGGGCTCCTTACCAAACTTCCTGCTGTACCAGAGCTCCCTGAGCCACCGGTGCACAAGCTGCTCAGGCTCACACTCCACTCAATGCAGTGCCCATCCAGTGACCCCCATTCAGACTCCACCCAACCCTTGGGAGGCCTGGGTGCAGCTGTTGTTCCCGCTGGAGGCAACAGAGCTGGGTTTAGACTAGGTTAGAGTTAGGGTTAGGGTTAAGAAAGACTTAGGGTCAGGGTTAGGTTTAGACGTCATTGGGGTCAGGGTTAGCGTAAGGCTTAGGGTAGGGGTCAGGGTTAGGGTTAGGTTCATGGTTAGGTTTAGGGTCAGGCTCACAGTAGGGTCACGGTATAGCGTAACGGTCAGAGTCAGGGTCAGGGTCAGTGTTAGGGTGACGGTTAGGTTTAGGGTCAGGTTCAGGGTCATGGTCAGATTTAGGGTCAGGTTCAAGTTTTGGTTTGGGGGCAAGGTTCATGTCAGGGTCAGGGTTAGGTTCATGGTTATGGTAAGGTCAGCTTTATGTTTAGGATCTGTTTTATGAGTAGGTTCAGAATCAGGGTTAGCTTTAGGGTTAAGATTCTGTTCAGGATCTTGGATTGGGTCAGAGTTAGGTGTACATTCAGGGTTAGGGTCAGTGTTAAGGTCAAGGCCAGGGTCAGGTTTAAGGTTAAGGTCTGACATAGGCAAAGTTCAGAGATAGGGTTATGATCAGGGTCAGGTAGAGGGTCAGGATTATTGTTAAAGTGGGGTTAGGGTTAGGGCTAGGTAGGTTGAGGGTTAGGGTTAGACCAGGTTAGAGTCAGTGTCAGTGATAATGTTAGGGGTTAGTTTTAGGGTTAGGTTCAGCGTTAGGTTTCGGGTCAGGGCCCGTGTTAGTGTCAGGGTCAGGGTTACGTTTAGGGTTAGAGTTAGGGTCAGGCTCACAGTCAGGGTCAGGTTCAGTGTTCAGGTCAGGGTCGGGTCACTGTTAGGGTCAGGGTAAGATTTATGGTCATGGTCTGGGTCAGGGTCAGGGTGAAGTCTTGGGCCAGTGTCAGGGTTACAGTCAGGATCAGGTATTGGTTTAAAGTCCACATTCGGGTCAGAGACAGGGTTATGTAGTGGTCAGTGTTAGGGTCATGGTTAGGTTTAGGCTCAGGGCCAGGGTCACGTATAGGGTCAGGGTCTGGTATAGGCAAAGTTCAGGGTTAGGGTTATGATCATAGTCAGGTATAGGGTCAGGGTTATTGTTAAAGTTAGGGTTAGTGTTAGGGTTAGCGTTTGGTTGACGTTTATGGTTAGAGCTTGTTAGGATCAGGGTCTGTGGTAGGGTTAGTGGTTAGTGTTAGGGTTGGGACCAGCGATAGGATTCGGGGGAGGGCCCGTGTTAGTGTCAGGGTCAGGGTCACATTTAGGGTTAGTGTTAGGGTCAGACTCACAGTCAGGGTCAGGTTTGTTGTTCAGGTCAGGGTCGGCGTCACTGTTAGCGTTAGGGTTAGATTTATGGTCATGGTCTGGGTGAGGGTCATGGTGAAGTTTAGCGCCAGTGTCAGGTTTAGTGTCAGGTATAGGTATTGGTTTAAAGTCCACATTCAGGTCAGGGACAGGATTGTGTAGTGGTCAGTGTTAGTGTCATGGTTAGGATAAGGGTCAGGTGAAGGTCAGGGCCAGGGTCAGGTTTAGGGTCAGGCTTTGGTTTAGGGTCAATGTTTGGTTCAGTGTCACAGTTAGGTTAGTCGGTAGCGTTTGGGATTGGGGTTAGAGTTAGAGTTAGAAGTAGGGTTATGGTTAGGGTTAGTGTTAGACAGCGTAAGGTCAGGGTCAGCGTTAGGTTTAGGTTCAGGGTCCGTATTAGGGTCATGGTTAGAGATACCTTTAGGTTTAGGGTTAGGGTCAGGCTCACAGTCACGGTCATGGGTAGGGTTAGGGTCAGGGTTATGTCAGCGTCAGGGTTAGGATTAGGGTCATGGTCAGGGTCATGGTTAGTTATGAGTCTTAGTTACAGTAATATCAATGTTAGGTTTAGGTTCAGGGTCCACATCAGGGTCAGTGTCAGGCTTAGGTTTAGGTTTAGGGTTCCGGTCAGGATCACAGATAGGGTCAGGGTCAGGGTCAAGGTTTGGGTTAGGGTTTGGGGCAGGCTCACAGTCAGTGTCAGGGTCAGGATTAGTGGTTACTGTTAGGGTTAGCCCCGCTCCTGGGTCATGGACCCATCCGTTCAGGGTCTCAGGATAAACCCTGGGCAGAAGGGTGTAGACCCTCCACCCGATCCCCCTTAACCAGCCTTAAACCGGGGTGTGAACATAACTTGCCCACCAGACATCTAAACCCTCATCAGCCTGATCCTGCTTGGGGCATCTCCACCCACGATGGCATGGCATGGCCAGGTCCTCTTTACACACAGACACACGAACACCCAGAGGCACACACACACACACACACACACACACACACACACACGACGGGGAGGAGACCTAGGGCTACACTGGTTGATCAGAAGGTGTGGGACTCTCTGTCTCTGAGCCCCCTGGTGTCACCTTTTGAGTTTATTATCCAAAGGGCCTTGGGCGTTGGGGAAACCTGATATGACCTGCCATGGAGGGGATGTGTCTGGCAGGCGAGCTCTCTTCTCCCTGTATCCTCTCGGCTTCAGTACAGCAGAAGAACATGTCGCTTCCTTTAGGATTTGCTTTGAAATGAGCTTGGATGGGGGGTTTTCTCTGTAATGGGGTGCCTGGATACAAAGGTTCCAATTCCGTTGGGTTCTGTCATCAGGGAAGTGAGGTCACCACTGCCTGGGGGCTCCTTACCAAAATTCCTGCTGCACCAGAGCTCCCTGAGCCACCAGTCCCCAAGCTGCTCAAGGCTCACCCTCCACTTAATGCAGCGCCAATCCAATGACCCCATACAGCCTCCCATAAGCTCCTGGGAGACCTGGGTGCAGCTGTTGTTCCCGCTGGAGAGAACAGAGCTGGGTATAGACTAGGTTAGTGTTAGGGTTAGGGTTAAGAAAGACTTAGGATCAGGGTTAGGGTTAGACGTCATTGGGGTCAGGGTTAGCGTAAGGCTTAGGGTAGGGGTCAGGGTTAGGGTTAGGTTCATGGTTAGGTTTAGGGTCAGGCTCACAGTAGGGTCACGGTTAAGGTTATGGTCAGAGTCAGGGTCAGGGTCAGTGTTAGTGACGGTTAGGTTTAGGTTCAGGTTCAGGGTCATGGTCAGATTTAGGGTCAGGTTCAAGTTTAGGTTTGGGGGCAAGGTTCATGTCAGGGTCAGGGTTAGGTTTGGGACAGGTTTAGTGTCAGGGTTAGGTTCAGGTTCAGGGTTAGGTTCATGGTTATGGTAAGGTCAGCTTTATGTTTAGGTTCTGTTTTATGTGTAGGTTCAGGATCAGGGTTAGCTTTAGTGTTATGATTCTGTCAGGATCACGGATTGGGTGAGAGTTAGGTTTACAGTCAGGGTTAGGGTCAATGTTAAGGTCAAAGCCAGGGTCAGGTTTAAGGTTAAGGTCTGACATAGGCAAAGTTCAGAGTTAGGGTTATGATCAGGTTCAGGGAGATGGTCAGGATTATTGTTAAAGTGGGGTTAGGGTTAGGGTTAGAGGTAGGTTGAGGGTTAGGGTTAGACCGGGTTAGGGTCAGGGCCAGTGATAATTTTAGGGGTTAGTTTTAGGGTTAGGTTCAGCGTTAGGTTTCGGGTCAGGGCCCGTGTTAGTGTCAGGGCCAGGGTTACTTTTAGGGTTAGAGTTAGGGTCAGGCTCACAGTCAGGGTCAGGTTCAGTGTTCAGGTCAGGGTCGGGTCACTGTTAGGGTCAGGGTAAGATTTATGGTCATGGTCTGGGTCAGGGTCAGGGTGAAGTCTTGGGCCAGTGTCAGGGTTACAGTCAGGATCAGGTATTGGTTTAAAGTCCACATTCGGGTCAGAGACAGGGTTATGTAGTGGTCAGTGTTAGGGTCATGGTTAGGTTTAGGCTCAGGGCCAGGGTCACGTATAGGGTCAGGGTCTGGTATAGGCAAAGTTCAGGGTTAGGGTTATGATCATAGTCAGGTATAGGGTCAGGGTTATTGTTAAAGTTAGGGTTAGTGTTAGGGTTAGCGTTTGGTTGACGTTTAGGGTTAGAGCTTGTTAGGATCAGGGTCTGTGGTAGGGTTAGTGGTTAGTGTTATGGTTGGGTTTCAGCGATAGGATTCGGGGGAGGGCCCGTGTTAGTGTCAGGGTCAGGGTCACATTTAGGGTTAGTGTTAGGGTCAGGCTCACTGTCAGGGTCAGGTTTGTTGTTCAGGTCAGGTTCGGGGTCACTGTAAGGGTCAGGGTTAGGTTTATGGTCATGGTCTGGGTCAGGGTCAGGGTGAAGTTTAGTGCCAGTGTCAGGTTTAGGGTCAGGTTCAGGTATTGGTTTAAAGTCCACATTCGGGTCAGGGACAGGATTATGTAGTGGTCAGTGTTAGTGTCATGGTTAGGATTAGGGTCAGGGTCTGGGTCAGGTGAAGGTCAGGGACAGGGTCAGGTTTAGGTTCAGTCTTTCGTTTAGGGTCAATGTTCGGTTCAGTGTCACAGTTAGGTTTGTCGGTAGGGTTTGGGATTGGGGTTAGGGTTAGAGTTAGAAGTAGGGTTATGGTTAGGGTTAGGGTTAGACAGCGTAAGGTCAGGGTTAGGGTTTGGTTTAGGGTCCGGGTTAGTGTTAGGGTCAGGGTCAGCGTTAGGTTTAGGTTCAGGGTCCGTATTAGGGTCATGGCTAGAGTTACCTTTAGGTTTAGGGTAAGGGTCAGGCTCACAGTCACGGTCATGAGTAGGCTTAGGGTCAGAGTTAGGTCAGCATCAGGGTTAGTATTAGGGTCAGGGTCAGGGTCATGGTTACATATGAGTCTTAGTTACAGTAATATAGCGTTAGGTTTAAGTTCAGGGACCAATTCAGGGTCAGTGTCAGGCTTAGGTTTAGGTTTAGGGTTCAGGTCAGGATCACAGACAGGGTCAGGGTCAGGGTTATTGGTTACTTTTGGGGTTAGACCCGCTCCTGTGTATGGACCCTACCCTTCAGGGTCTCAGGATAAACCCTGGGCAGAAGGATGTAGACCCTCCACCCAACCCACTTAACCAGCCTTAAACTAGGGTAAGATCATGACTTGCCCACCAGACATCTAACCCCTCATCAGCCTGATCATGCCTGGGGCATCTCCACCCACGATGGCATGGCCAGCTCTTCTTTACACACACCCTAACAAACACCCAGAGGCACACACACACACACACACACACACACACACACAGAGACGGGGAGGAGAACTAGGCCTACACCCGTGGATCAGAAGGTGTGGGACTCTCTGACTCTGAGCTCCCTGGTGTCACCTTTTGATTTTATTAGCTAAAGGGCCTGAGGCACTGGGGAAACCTGACATGACCTGCCAGGGAGGGGACGTGTCTGGCTGGTGAGCTCTCTTCTCCCTGCATCCTCTCGGTTTCAGTACAGGAGAAGAACATGTCGCTTCCTTTAGGATGTGCCTAGAAATGAGCTGGGCAGGGGGATTTTCTCTGTAAAGGGGTGCCTGGATACATGGGTTCCTATTCCGTTGGGCTCTGTCGTCAGGGAAGCCAAATCACCACATCCGGGGTGCTCCTTACCGACCTTCCTGCTCCACCAGAGCTCCCTGAGTCCCCGGGCCCTGAGCTGCTCAAGGCTCACACTCCACTCAATGCAGTGCCCATACAGTGACCCCCATACAGCCTCCCCCCAACCCTGGGAGGCCTGGGTGCAGCTGTTGTCCCCGCTGGAGGGAACAGAGCTGGGTTTAGATCAGGTTAGTGTTAGGATTAGGCTTAGAAAGCCTTAGTGTCAGGGTTAGGGTTAGATGTCATTGGGGTCAGGGTTAGCATAAGGCTTAGGGTAGGGGTCAGGGTTAAGGTTAGGTTCATGGTTAGGTTTAGGGTCAGGCTCACAGTAGGGTCAGGGTTAGCATTACGGTCACAGTCAGGGTCAGGCTCAGTGTTAGGGTGACGGTTAGGTTTAGGGTCAGGTTCAGGGTCATGGTAAGATTTAGGGTCAGGTTCAAGTTTTTGTTTAAGGGCAAGATTCATGTAAGGGTCAGGGATAGATTTGGGACAGTTTTAGTGTCAGGGTTAGGGTCAGGGTCAGGGTTAGTTTCATGGTCAGCTTTATGTTTAGGTTCTGTTTTATGAGTAGGTTCTGGATCAGGCTTAGTTTTAGGTTTACGATTCTGTTCAGGATCACGGATTGGGTCAGAGTTAGGGTTATGATATGGGTCAGGGAGAGGGTCAGGATTATTGTTAAAGTGGGGTTAGGGTTAGGGTTAGAGGTAAGTTGAGGGTTAGGGTTAGACCGGGTTAGGATCAGTGTCAGGGACAAGGTTAGGTTGTTAGTTTTAGGGTTAGGTTCAGCGTTAGGTTTAGGTTCAGGGTCCGTATTAGGGTCATGGTTAGAGTTACCTTTAGCTTTAGGGTTAGAGTCAGGCTCACAGTCACGGTCTAAGTTAGGGTTAGGGTCAGGGTTAGGTCAGCGTCAGGGTTAGGATTAGAGTCAGGGTCTGTGTCATGATTAGGTTTGAGTCATGGTTACGGTAAGGTCAGATTTAAGTTTAAGTTCAGGGTCCACATCAGGGTGAGTGTCAGGCTTAGGTTTAGGTTTAGGGTTCAGGTCAGGATCACAGTCAGGGTCAGATCAGGGCTTGGGTTAGGGTTTGGTGTAGGCTCACAGTCAGTGTCAGGGTCAGGGTTAGTGGTTACTGTTTGGGTTAGCCCCGCTCCTGGGTATGGACCCATCTCTTCAAGGTCTCAGGATAAACTCTGGGCAGAAGGGTGTAGACCCTCCACCCAATCCCACTTAACCAGCCTTAAACTGGGGTGTGAACATTACTTGCCCACCAGACATCTAACCCCTCATCAGCCTGATCCTGCTTGGGGCATCTCCACCCATGATGGCATGGCCAGGTCCTCTATACAACACAAAGACACAGACACTCAGAGGCGCGCGCGCACACACACACACACACACACACACACACACACAGTGAGAGAGACTGCGAAGAGACCTAGGGCTACACCAGTGGATCAGAAGGTGTGGGACTCTCTGACTCTGAGCCCCCTGGTGTCACCTTTTGATTTTATTAGCCAAAGGGCCTGAGGTGCTGGGGAAACCTGATATGACCTGCCAGGGAGGGGACGTGTCAGGCAGCGAGCTCTCTTCTCCCTGCATCCTCTCGGCTTCAGTACAGCAGAAGAACATGTCGCTTCCTTTAGGATGTGCCTAGAAATGAGCTGGGCAGGAGTGTTTTCTCTGTAAAGGGTTGCCTGGATACGTGGGTTCCAATTCCGTTGGGCTCTGTCGTCAGGGAATTGAGGTCTCCACTGCCTGGGGGCCTCTTACGAACTTCAGGGAGGGTTAGGTTTAGGGTTAGAGTTAGGGTCAGGCTCACATTCAGTGTCAGGGTTAGTGTTAGGGTCAGGGTCAGGGTCACTTTTAGGTTCAGGGTTAGGTTTCTGGTGTTTGCCTGAGTCAGGGTCAGGGTGAAGTCTAGGGCCAGTGTCAGGTTTATGGTCAGGATCAGGTATTGGTTTAAAGTCCACATTAGTGTCAACGACAGGGTTATGTAGTAGTCAGTGTTAGAGTAATGGATTGGATTAGGGTCAGGGTCCGGGTCAGGTGAAGCTCAGGGCCAAGCTCAAGTTTAGGGCCAGGCTTTGGTTTAGGGTCAATGTTCGGTTCAGTGTCACAGTTAGGTTTGAGCGGTAGGGTTTGGGATTGGGGTTAGGGTTAGAGTTAGAAGTAGGGTATGGTTAGGGTTAGGGTTAGACAGTGTAAGGTCAGGGTTAGGATTTGGTTTAGGGTAGGGTCTAGTGTTAGGGTCAGGGTCAGCATGAGGTGTACGTTCAGGGTTCGTATTAGGGTCAGGGTTAGAGTTACCATTACTTTTAAGGTTATGGTAGGCTCACAGTCATGGTCAAGGTAATGGTTAGGGTCAGTGTTAGGTCAGCATCAGGGTTAGGATTAGGGTCAGGGTCAGGTCAATGTTAGGTATGAGTCATGTTTTCGGTAATGTCAGAGTTAGGTTTAGGTTCAAGGTCCCCATCAGGGTCAGTTTCAGGCTTAGATTTAGGTTTAGGGTTCAGGTCAGGATAAAAATCAAGGTCAGGGTCAGGGTCATGTTCATGACTTGGTTTAGGGTTTAGGGCAGTTTCACAGTCAATGTCAGGGTCATGGTTAGTGGTTACTGTTAGGGTTAGCCCTGCTCCTTGGTCATGGACCCATTCCTTCAGGGTCTCAGGATAAACCCTGTGCAGAAGGGTGTAGACCCTACACCCGATCCCTCTTAACCAGACTAAACTGGGGTGTGAACATGACTTGCCCACCAGACACCTAAACCCTCATCAGCCTGATCCTTCTTGGGGCATCTCCACTCATGATGGCATGGTCGGGTCCTCTTTTACACACAAACACACACAGACACCCAGAGGCACACACGCACACACACACACACACACATACACACACAGACGGGGAGGAGACCTAGGGCTACACCCGTGTTGATCAGAAGGTGTGGGACTCTATGACTCTGAGTCCCCTGGTGTCACCTTTTGAGTTTATTAGCCAAAGGGCCTGAGGCGTTGGGGAAACCTGATATGACCTGCCAGGGAGGGGACGTGTCTGGCGGGCGAGCTCTCTTCTCCCTGCATCCTCTCGGCTTCAGTACAGCAGAAGAACATGTTGCTTCCTTTAGGATGTGCCTAGAAATGAGCTGGGCAGGAGTGTTTTCTCTGTAAAGGGTTGCCTGGATACGTGGGTTCCAATTCCGTTGGGCTCTGTCGTCAGGGAATTGAGGTCTCCACTGCCTGGGGGCCTCTTACGAACTTCCTGCTGCACCAGAGCTCCCTGAGCCGCCGATCCCCAAGCTGCTCAAGACTCACACTCCACTCAATGCAGTGCCCATCCAGTGACCCCCATACAGCCTCCCCCAAGCCCTGGGAGGCCTGGCTGCAGCTGTTGTCCCAGCTGGAGGGAAGAGAGCTGGGTTTAGACTAGGTTAGTGTTAGGGTTAGGGTTAAGAAAGACTTAGGGTCAGGGTTAGGGTTAGACGTCATTGGGGCCAGGGTTGGTGTAAGGCTTAGGGAAGGTTTCAGGGTTAGGTTTAGGTTCATGGTTAGGTTTAGGGTCAGGCTCACAGTAGGGTCAGGGTTAGCGTTATGGTCTGAGTCAGGGTCAGGGTCAGTGTTAGGGTGACGTTAAGGTTTAGGGTCAGGTTCAGGGTCATGGTCAGATTTAGATTCAGGTTCAAGTTTAGGTTTGGGGGCAAGGTTCATGTCAGGGTCAGGATTAGGTTTGGGACAGGTTTAGTGTCAGGGTTAGGGTCCGGGTCTGGGTTAGGTTCATGGTTATGGTAAGGTCAGCTTTATGTTTAGGTTCTGTTTTATGCGTAGGTTCAGGATCAGGGTTAGCTTTTGGTTTATGATTCTGTTCAGGATCATGGATTGGGTCAGAGTTAGGTTTACAGTCAGGGTTAGGGTCAGTTTTAAGGTCAAAGCCAGGGTCAGGTTTAAGGTTAAGGTCTGACATAGGCAAAGTTCAGAGTTAGGGTTTGATCAGGGTCAGGGAGAGGGTCAGGATTAGGGTCAGTGTCAGGGATAATGTTATGGGTTAGTTTTAGGGTTAGGTTCAGCGTTAGGTTTCCGGTCAGGGCCCGTGTAGTGTCAGGGTCAGGGTTACGTTTAGGGTTAGAGTTAGGGTCAGGCTTACATTCAGTGTCAGGGTTAGTGTTAGGGTCAGGGTTAGGTTTCTGGTCTTGCCTGGGTCAGGGTCAGGGTGAAGATTAGGGCCAGTGTCAAGTTTATTGTCGGGATCAGGTATTGGTCTAAAGTCCACATTTGGTTCAGCGACAGGGTTATGTAGTAGTCATTGTTAGGGTCATGGTTAGGTTTAGGGTCTGGGCCAGGGTCAGGTTTAGGGTCAGGGTCTGGTATAGGCAAAGTTCAGGGTTAGGGTTATGAGCATAATCAGCTATAGGTTCAGGGTTATTGTTAAAATTTAGGGTTAGTGTTAGGGTTAGAGTTAGGTTGAGGATTAGGGTTAGACCTGGTTAGGGTCAGGGTCCGTGGTAGGTTTAGGGTATAGTATTAGGGTTAGGTTCAGCGATAGGATTCGGCGGAGGGCCCGTGTTTTTGTCAGGGTCAGGGTTACATTTAGGGGTAGAGTTAGGGTCAGGCTCACATTCAGTATCAGGGTTAGTGTTAGGTTCTGGGTCAGGGTCACTGTTAGGGTCAGGGTTAGGTTTATGGTCATGGCCTGGGTCAGGGTCAGGGTGAAGATTAGGGCCAGTGTCAGGTTTATTGTCAGGATCAGGTATTGCTCTAAAGTCCACATTCGGGTCAGGGACATGGTTATGTAGTGGTCAGTGTTAGGGTCATGGTTAGGTTTAGGGTCAGGGCCAGGGTCAGGTTTAGGGTCAGGGTCTGGTATAGGCAAAGTTCAGGGTTATGGTTATGTTCATAGTCAGGTATAGGGTCATGGTTATTGTTAAAGTTTAGGGTTAGTGTTAGGGTTAGAGTTAGTTTGAGGGTTAGGGTTAGAACTGGTTAGGGTCAGGGTCTGAGGTAGGGTTAGGGGTTAGTGCTAGGGTCAGGTTCAGCGATAGGAATCGGGAGAGGGCCCGTGTTATTGTTAGGGTCAGGGTTACATTTAGGGTTACAGTAAGGGTCAGGCTCACAGTCAGGTTCTGGTTTAGTGTTCAGGTTTGGGTCGGGGTCACTGTTAGGGTCAGGGTTAGGTTGATGGTCTTTGCCTGGGTCAGGTCAGGGTGAAGGCTTGGGCCAGTGTCAGGTTTACGGTCAGGATCAGGTATTGGTTTAAAGTCCACATTCGGGTCAGCGACAGGGTTATTTAGTGGTCAGTGTTAGGGTCATGGTTAGGTTTGGGCTCAGGGCCAGGGTCAGGTATATATGCTCAGGTTCTGGTATAGGCAAAGTTCAGGGTTAGGGTTATGATCATAGTCAGGTATAGGGTAGGGTTATTGTTAAAGTTTAGGTTTAATGTTAGGGTTAGCGTTTGGTTGATGGTTAGGGTTGGAACTTGTTAGGATCAGGATCCGTGGTAGGGTTAGGGGTTAGTGTTAGGGTTAGGTTCAGGTCTACATTTAGGGTTAGAGTTAGGGTCAGGTCTAGTGTCAGGTCAGGGTCGGGGTCACTGTTAGGGTCAGGGTTAGGTTTATGGTCATGGTCTGGGTCAGGGTCAGGGTGAAGTTTAGCGCCAGTGTCCGGTTTAGGGTCAGGTTCAGGTATTGGTTTAAAGTCCACATTCGGGTCTGGGACAGGATTATGTAGTGGTCAGTATAGTGTCATGGTTAGGATAAGGGCAGGGTCAGGGTCAGGTGAAGGTCATGGACAGGGTCAGGTTCAGCGTCAGGCTTTGGTTTAGGGTCAATGTTCTGTTCAGTGTCACAGTTAGGTTTTGGCGGTAGGGTTGGGATTTGGGTTAGGGTTAGAGTTAGAAGTAGGGTTATTTTTAGGGTTAGGTTTAGACAGCGTAAGGTCAGGGTTAGGGTTTGGTTTATGGTAGGGGTTAGTGTTAGGGTCAGGGTCAGCATTAGGTTTATGTTCAGGGTCCGTATTAGGGTCATGGTTTGAAGTTACCTTTAGGTTTAGGGTTAGGGTTAGGCTCACAGTTACGGTCAGGGTTAGGGTTAGGTCAGTGTTAGGTCAGCGTCAGGTTTAGGATTAGGGTCAGGGTCAGGGTCATGGGTAGGTATGAGTCATGGTTACAGTAATGTCAGAGTTAGGTTTAGGTTCAGGGTCCACATCAGGGTCAGTGTCAGGCTTAGGTTTAGGTTTAGGTTTCAGGTCAGGATCACAGTCAGGGTCAGGGTTGGGTCAGGGCTTGGGTTAGCTTTTGGGGCAGGCTCACAGTCAGTGTCAGGGTCAGGGTTAGTTCTTACTGTTATTGTTAGCCCCACTCTGGGTATGTACCCATCCGTTTCGGGTCTCAGTATAAACCCTGGGCAGAAGGGTGTAGACCCTCCACCCGATCCCACTTAACCAGCCTTAAACTGGGTTGTGAACATGACTTGCCCACCAGACATCTAACCCCCATCAGCCTGATCCTGCTTGTGGCATCTCCACCCACGATGGCATGGCCAGGTCCTCTTTACACAGAGAAACACAGACACACAGAGGCGCACACACACACACACACACACACACACACACACACACACACAGGAATACTATGCAGCCATAAAAAATGAAATCTTGCCTTTTGCAATGACTTGGATTTAACTAGAGGGTATTATGCTAAGTAAAGTAAGTCAATCAGAGAAAGGCAATTATCATATGATCTGTCTGATATGAGGAATTTGAAAGGCGGGGTAGGGGGTCATGGTAGGTAGGGAGGGAAAAAATGAAACAAGATGGGATTGGGAGAGAGACAAACCATAACAGACTTAATCTCACAAAACAAACTGAGGTTTGCGGGGATGGAGGGGGTATGGAGAGGGTGGCTGGGTTATGAACATTGGGGAGGTTATGTGATACGGTGAGTTCTGTGAAATGGGTAACACAGATGAATCACAGACCTGCACCCTTGGGGCAAATAATACATTATATGTTAATTTAAGAAAATTTACCTGTGCTTTATGCTGTCTGGAGGAGGATGGGCACACATATAAACCCATATAGTGACTAGTCCACCTGACACCAATAGGACCAATCAGAGTCTCCCTGGGATTGATATGTAAATGACAGGAAGACGAGGTTCTCTCTTTAGGCGAGTGACTGGCCTTGCTGGATGGGATTCAGGAGCTGGCCATGGCTATCTTCCTGGACACTTGAAGAGTCTGACCAGAGAAGAAAGCAGCCATATGGAGACGAGTAAACATGAGACATGGAGAAATAGAAAACTGTTTTGCTGGTTTCCAGTCCCTGTTCTTGATTCTGAAATTTTTGTTCTGCAGCTCTTCTTTTGATTTTTTAAAAAGATTTTTTTTATTTATCTGACAGAGATCACAAGTAGGCAGAGAGGCAAGCAGAGAGAGAGGAGGAAGCAGGCTCCCTGCAGAGCAGAGAGCCCGATGTGGGGCTCGATCCCAGGACCCTGGGATCATGACCTGAGCCAAAGGCAGAGGCTTAACCCACTGAGCCACCCAGGTGCCCCATCTTCTTTTGGATTTTTATGAACTTCTGTGGTATCCATCCCTACAGGAACCTGGACATTCCTTTGTTTTTTGTTTGTTTGCTTGCTTTTCCCTTTTGGTTCCTCCAGTTTACTTTGGATTGCTGCCACTTGCAAGCAAAGGGTCTTGTAAAAATACCACACCAAGGAAATTCACACATCCTTAGGAGCTATTGAGCAAGTTCCTGTAGGGGAAGGACACAGTGAGATGCACATTTTAGAGTGATCACCTTAGAATAAGTTTAGAGGATAAATTGGTGTGAGGAGGGGAGGGAAAGGGGCATATTCCTGAAGAGGAGATGACGTTATGGTCATTCTGGCAAAGTATGGTGAGTGCCTGAAACAGAAGAGAAAGGGGGGCCGAGGAAAGATTAAACTTACACAAGGTGAGAAGACTAATGAGACTTTATGAAATCTGAGTTTGTGAAATCGGATATTGTTAGGCTTTTAGCACACTAACTTTGGGATCTAATCTTCAAAAATATTTAAATATCTCTGGTGGTGACAACACCATCGTCTTTCCAGTGATTAAGAACTCTGAAATCTTAATCTGGCCTGGGCTGTAGAATGTCAGCTGTGGCTTGAGCACAACGAAAAGCCGTTGAAGGGTTTTACACTGGTGGGTGGAGGGTGGTCATGGGATTCCTTTTGCATTTTTAAAATGTCATTTTTGGCTGCTGTGTAAAGAATGGATAGAGAAAAGGCAAAAATAGTAACAAATCATTCTCCAATATTTACGGAACATCTACTATGTGTCAGGTACTGTTCTAAACCCTAAAGACAGAATAGTTAACAAGAGACAAAATAAATTTGATGTCCTCTTGGAGTTTTCATTTTAGTTGTTGAGTGAGAAATGAAGCAAATAAATATACATACATATCAGGGGTTGATGTGGGGTAGGAAGGAAACTAAGCTGAGTGAGTGGACATGGCGTGTGGGGTTTAGGGGAGCAGGTTGGTATTTTCTATGGGACTGTGTCAGGGAAGTCTCCCTCATTTGAGGAAAGACTTGGAGGAAATTAAGGAACAAGCAGTTGTGCTGTTTGGAGAAGAGCATCCCATACAAAGCAAACAGTAAGCCCAAGGTGGGAGCACATCTGGTGTGTTTAAAGAATGACACGGCGACCAATAATGCTGGGCAAAAAATGAGCAAGACGGCAAGTGGTAGTGAAAGACCCTGGAGCCACACCCAAGAATCAAACAGCACGCCTCCACTGGATGCAAATTGCAAGAGGTTTATTGGTTACACAGGCGCCTGCGGATGCATCAGCCTTTGTGGGCTGAGCGTGCCGGGCTAAGTTGGGGAGCAGATTATATAGGGCAGGGTTGGGGTGGCGGGAAGCAAGCTTACAGAAGCAGATGCATGGTTACAGGGATCTGATTGGTTAATTAGTCAGGCGTTGGGTTTAAGGCAAGGACACAGCTGTTTGTTCTGGCGGGCCTTGCCTCAGCACTCTGGAAAGTCCCAGGTACACTCTATTCCTCATTTGTCTTTTCTTTTGACAGACCGGGTGATCACAGACAATAGACATCCTGGTATGTGTTGCCATCCGGCTATGGGGACAATCAAGCCTTCAGCAAGGGGAGAGGGGGTGCTGTGGGGACATCAGGTTACTTAAACAAGCCTTTAGCAAGGGGAGAGGGGCCTTTCAGTAGGAGGTAGGTAAGGAAGGTAGTGGGGTCAGATCACATAAAGTATTCAAGGCCATTGTAAAGATTTGCCTTTAACTTTGTGCCAGATGAGAAGAGCTTGGATGGTTTTGAAGAGGCTTGACTTGATTTAGATTAGAAAAGGATTGGGGCGCCTGGGTGGCTCAGTGGGTTAAGCCTCTGCCTTCAGCTCAGGTCATGGTCTCGGGGTCCTGGCATCGAGCCCCGCATTGGGCTCTTTGCTCATCAGGGAGCCTTATTCTCCCTTTCCCACTGCCTGCCTCTCTGCCTACATGGATCTCTCACTCTGTCAAATAAATAAATAAAATCTTAAAGAGAAAAGAAAAGAATCACTCAGGCTGCTGTGTGCAGAACGGACTTGTGGGGTTGTGGGGTGGGGATGCTACTTGCATTAATGTAGACTGAGATTTCTATACTGCTGACATTTGGGGCCACATTAATTTTTGTTATGGGGAGCTGTCCTGTGCACTGACCACTAGATCGCAGGAGCGCCCTTTCCCACTCTCAAGTTGTGACAACGAAAAGTGTGTCCAGACCCTGTCAAAATCCCCTGGGGGGGAGCAGGTACACAAAACTCTCCTGGTTGAGGACCACTGATTTGGGTGAGAAGGGGTATTGGCCCAGACCAGAGCAGTAGATGCAGGGGTGGGGAGAAGGGGGGAGATTCTGGGTGTATATTGAAGACAAAACATGCAGGATTTGTAAACATATTAAGTGTGGAGTGTGCGGAAAAGACAAGAGTTGGGATGATTTTACAATTTTGGGGGCCCGAGGCCCTGGAACAGTGACGTTACCACTTGCTAAGATGGGAAAGACGACGGGAGAAGCAAGTTTGATGGGCAACAGGTGTTTGGTTCTGGAAATGGTGGCTGAATCCACATGGGGATGCCCAACCAGCAGCTGAACACACGAGTCTGGCATTCATGGGTGAGGTCCAGGCTGGAGGCACAAATATGAGCACCGTTAGGACATAGGGTTCAAGCTCTGAGAAGAAGTGGGCTTACCTACGCAGTGAGTATGGACAGAGGTGTGTTTGGCAACATGATAAGGCAGCTTCATGATATCTGTCCCCTGGTATTTGTCCTGTGAGTATGGATGGGAGTGTGTATGGGACTTAGGACTTGCTTTTAACCAGTATAATTTGGCAAGGTAAGAAGATGTCACTATTATGATCTCATTATATTAAATCAGACTGTTTTACGGATTGGAGTGAGAGGCTGTCCTGGACTTGAAGAAGCAAAGAGTCAAGTTCAGAATCACCTGTGGAGAGAGTTATATGGAAGGAAACCGCAAGCAGACTCTGGGGGCTGAGGATGGTTTCCAGTTAACAGCCTGGAGAATCTCCCTGGCCCGCCCCAGCATGGGCTGCCCCCCAAATCACACAGCTACAAGGAAATGAGTTCTTCCAACAACCCGAGTGAGTTTGGAAGCAGAGCCTTCCCTAGTGGAACCTGCAGGTGAGAACACAGCTTGGTGGGCGCCTTCTCTCCTCCTTTGAGTGAGACCCAGAGCCGAGGACCCTGGTTAAGCTGTGTCTGGCCTCCTGACAGCTAGAGATGGTAGGATAGTAAACTGAGCTGTTTAAAGTTACTAAACTTGTTATTATTAGTTATGAAGTAACTATTAAAAACAAAACAAGAGGCCCAAAATGGAGTTGCTTATGCTAAGCCCCATGTCCCCAAAACCAGACTTAATTATGATTTCAGCTGTCCCAGAAATTGAATCTGAGCCCAGGCAAGCAGACACCACCTGATCCCCACTCCCTCGGACCCCTGCCATCCCCATAAGCCAAGTCACCTGGCCATAACCAACCTGCCTTGTTTGCCTGACGTGACTTCCTTGCTCCTCCTCTCTTCTGCCTATAAAAGTCTTTCATTTTGTACTGCTCCTCCTAGCTCCTTTCAGTCTGCAAGCAGGATGCTGCCCATTTCGTGAATCATTGAATAAGGCCAATAGGTTCTTTAAAATGTACTCAGCTGAATTTTTTTTTTTAACACAACAGAAAACTCAAGCAGAAGGTCCGAGTCCCAGAGCACAGGACTGATGTCTAAAGGTCAGGAAGCTCAACAAAACCCAGCCAGGAAAGGAGCCATCATCACTGACCAGTGTGGAAGAGGAAGGGAGAGCCAACATCACGATGAAAAAGATAGAATATTTCCAGAGAAGTGGAGGGAGTTCTATGTCTATAGGACTGACAGGTTGAGTCATTTGGATCTGAAAGTTAATCATTGGATTTGGCAACTTGGCGGTGATTAGCGATCTTGTAAAATATCTGTGTAGGTGTAGTCGTGGCTGTTAACAGTGTCTGAAGTGCAAAAAAAATTCAGGGTTTGGATTCAAATGGGAGCAGTGGATATAAAGAGCAGTGAGCAAGTCTGACTTCTGTTTTGGAGGTCAAATCAGTTGGTTTTGCTGATGGATTAGATACGAGAAAAGGGAAAGGGGGAATTTATCCCAGGGGCTGAGGCTTTAGCCAGTAGGAGGTGGGGATGCTGTTTACTAAGATGGGGAGACTGGGACAGGAGCAGGTTGAGGAGGGAGCAGGATAGAAATCATGGTGAAAATAAGACTCCTGTTACATATTCATGGAGAAATATGCTGCATGTGAATCTCAGCTCCAAGGGCGGGTTAGGATTAAAGACGTTAACTTCAGAGCCTTCAGCTTCTACAAAGAACTTAAATCAATGATGCTGAATGGAATCGGCCAAAGCAGTGGTTTTAAAACTGGGGCTGGGAGGCAAGGAGTTTTGCTCCCAGGGCCGATTGAACAATATCTGGCGACATTTTTGATGCTCACCACTTGGGGGGGGTGCTGCTGGCATCTAGTGGCTAGAGACCAGAGATGCTGCTAACTGTCCTGCATGGCACAGGACAGCCCCACAGCAGAGAATCACCCACCAGGTATCAATAGTGCTAGGTTGCAAAAGCCTGATGGAGGGAGAGAGAGAGAGAGAGAGAGAGAGAGAGCAAACGCATAGCTACAGAAGACCCAGAATCAAGCTCTTCAAAGGGGCAGAGATGAAATAGAGAAGCAAATTGAGAATACAGGTCCAGGATGGTAGGAAGAGAAACCATGTGATTAAGAGGGCACTAAGGAAGCGGGAACCTAGAGACACCGAGTACATCCACGTTTGCTAGTGATAGGCGTGTTCGGTGCATGGACCACCTATGAGAATTCACACACCTTGCACATTTTTAAGTTGACATCTGAAACTTTTTAATCATAAACTTTTCATCACAATATATGTATATTTTATTAACTAGGTGTTGAAAATATTAAACATTTAAAAAATGAGATAGAGGGCACCTGGGTGGCTCAGTCACTAAGCAGCTGCCTTTGGCTCAGGTCATGATCCCAGGGGCCTGGGATGAAGGCCCACATTCCTGATCAGCAGGAAGCCTGCTTCTCCCTCCCCCGCTCTCCCTACTTGTGTTCTCTGTGTGTGTGTGTGTGTACCAAATAAATAAATAAATCTTTAAAAAGAAAATGAGATAGGAAAGGATCGACTTCATTGGAATAACATTTGCCTGCTACAAGTTGTATTTTTTTTTTCTAAAGCAGAACAGTCTCATTTTCTGTTATTTTATTTCCCAAACCACACTGGAATGGAATGAAACCATTAAAATCCTTACTTGTGCTTTTTCCTATTATGTCCCTAAAAATATGTAGTTTAATTTAAATATGAAGGAATGAGTGTCACTAACCAAAACTGATTGTTATTCTGATGTCAGAGCACTTCCAACATCTGCCCTAATCCCCTTTCCGATGTTAACCTTTACCCTTAATAAGGAGAGGAAGCTCTAAAGGTGGAGCCCCAGGACTGCCCACAGAAGGGCATTATTTGAAACAAAACTGGTATTTCAACTTTGGTATCAGCCCAAGTCCTACACTCTAATAAGATCTGAGAGGAGTGTCTTGATCTTCCAGGAAGTAGAGGAGTATCCTGATATCAGACCCAAGAATGGGCATATCACCTATCCTACAGAGCACACATGGAGTTTGGATCTGGAAATGGACTCCCTTAAAATGATCTGCACATAAGGATTCTTTATAGAGATTTTTCAGCTACCCTTGGGGACACGGTACCTTACAGCCACAGGTGTAGACAAATATTTTACAAGCTATGCTGGGAATGAGGTGGGGAGAGAAATATGGAGGTTGTTATAGGAAGGTAGAAGGTTAAAGGAAGTCTTTGTTTTGGGCTTTTTCCTTTTGTTTTTAAGAAAAAGGTCATTTGTCTTCTGACTGGAAGGATCCATTGGGACAAGAACTTGATATTGACCCTGGGAGTGGAGTCCTGGAGAGGGTTGGAGGGAACAAATCCCAGGCACAAGGAAGAACAAACCCCAGCTGGGGATGTCTGCTCTTCTCAATAAACCTGCTCTGTCTTCAACTCTTTCTGTGTTTCTTGTACATTTCTCCAATTACCATGTAAATTCCATGATGCCAGGGACTTTTCTGTGTCGTTCGCCACAGATTTACAAACACTCAGGGCAGTGTGTAGCACACAGTAGGTACCGACTAAATATTGTTGAGTAAATGTCTAAAAACAAATTAAAAATGGATACAAATGTAGGTATAGATTTGATTGGGTGGTGGTAAGATAAGAGAATTCCTGCACAAGGGGCTTTTATTTTCTTGAAGTGTGACACTAGTGATGAAGTTTTGGAACACAGGTGAGGTTTGGTGGGGTGAGGTCCAGAGCCGATGACCAAGAAAGGATTCTTGAGACGTCTTAGGTGCAAATGGTGGTTTTATTAAAACACAGGGACAGGACCCAGGGTCAGAAAGAGCTGCTCAGACAGAGGCATGGTTGACTGGGAGCTGAGGAAGGTGAGTACAAAGGGGGTGTCCAGAAGGACTGTCATATGCTAAAGAAGAATTTCAGGATAAGGGAGACCTGGTTATTGTCAAGTCAAGGCTGTTTTTGCCTCTAATGAGGGAAAGCATGAAGACAGCTGGGAGTTTCCTGGAGATATGTTACATTCCTCTTATCACACATCCTTGTCAGTGGGCTTTGGGCTTAGAAGAAATTCAGTTTTATTACACTTCCCTCCCCCTTAGCCTCCCTCAATTTTATGGAGGGGAGGGTGATGTTAGGGCTTCCGGAAACTGAGGTATGGTTGTCTGGATGTCAGGCTATTGATGAGAAAGCTTCTTCCTTCCTTGTAAGTTGCTAGGACATTTGTAGATGGAGGGAAACTCCTGTCCTGCAAGACTGGGATCTCTATCAGTTAAGAATCGTTTTTCCTTTAGGGCAGCCGGGAGTGCATGAGGAATGTTACACATATGGCATGGGGAGAGGGTGTAGGGCGCCAGCTTCTGCTTTGTCCTCAGCTTGCCTTCTGCTCCCTCATCCTTAGGACAGGAGCTAAGGAGCTGGGAGTGAGGTGACATAGTTCAGAAGAGGTAGGGGTAGGGATTGTTGAGGCAAGTCTTGAAGGTGTGAAACGGTCATCCATTACAGGGAAAGCAAACTCACCAGAGAGACAAGGGAGTTTGAAGCCAGAGTTGAGTATCCACTGGAGAATTGTGGTCAAGTGTTTTAAAGTACAGCAGGTTGGCTCAGCTATATGATTCCTTCCTGGTTTCTGGTGCATGCCGCTGGCATTGGTAGAATCATTTCTAAAGAAACAAAACAAAAGAGGATAAGCCGTTCTTTCAGAAATGACGATGAATCAAGTTTTGAACATGCTGGGTTTTGAGGCACAGGTGGGATATCAGTGAAATAGCATGAGTAGGTAGTCAGTTACATGGGCCTGGTGGGTAGGAAAGAAACAGATGGTCATGTATCAGTGGGAGAGATGTTGGCTAGGGAATGGGAGCTGAAACCAAGGGCACAGTTGATATCACTACAAGAGAGGGTAGCTTGGAAGAGAAAGGTTAAATGAACCCCCGGGGAAACCCTGATGGGAAAGTCACATGCATTTCTCAGGCATGCCAATGTTGACACATATTATTGTAACTTCTGGAGGCCAGAAGCCATGGCTTTGAGACTCATTCATTCTCTGCCTCTGGCATAGCATGGGCCACATTAAAGGTAATTCTAAAATTCATTCCGATTTGATTTCATTGCACTTCTCATTTACTAGAATCTTGTCATGGTTTGCTAGTGTATCATTTTCTCGAAAAGATTAAATAAGGACCATTTTACAAATATGAGATGAATGCCTGAAGGGATTTTGTTTAATTCATTCATTAGCTCGGGAACCACTAAGATGTTACCACCATTTCAAGCAAAAATCTCCAGGCAGACACATATACAATCAGTAATACTTAAATGAATTTGCTTTGATAGATGCAAATAGATATGCAAATAGAATGCAAATGGATGCAAAACTGCCTTCTACCAAAGGAAAAGGGGTCAACTGTACTTCCAGTGGACAAAATTCATTTACATATAGCTAGACAAGATCATCTGCATCCACATCAATTATGTACAATCTATAGAGTTGCAAAATAGCTCAAAGACAAGAAAGGCACAGAATATCCCATAGAATTGGTCATCCCAGAAGGTTACATGAGACAACACGTGTTTTCCCTTGGAAGACACTATAATCTTTTAGGTTCATTTCAATGTCTTTCATGATTTTGCCTATGCTTTAAAAAAAAAAAAAGTTACCCTTATTCTTATTAGTTTGAAAAAAAACTAATAAAATACTAGTCTGTTATAAAATACACATGGAAGAATGTTCTGGCACTATCATACCCAATTTGGGTATGATTAACTGATTAAGAAGATGAGGCAGAATTTGGGAGCCCCTAGAATGAGTCTGTTTCCGGTTGGAATGGGAAATATTTAAGAATCAAATTAAATGATCTCAAATCCACTCTGGAATGAAACAGGTTATAAGGAAAATACAGAAGATGTTGAAATGGACCTGTTGGCTCATTGTGAGCTTTCCTGGTCGAATGGAGACCTCTACCATGATGCTTGTCCTCCATGTCCCACCCATCCCATACCTGCTATCCTGGCACCAAAGGGCCATCAGACTTTAGGCTCAGTCTGCAGTTCCAAATGGAAACCCTCTGTTCCCACAGTAGTGGACAGGATGACTCTGGTTGCTGGTGGAAGCGTCAGCTGCTTTAGTCCAACAGTTCAAGAGAGGATCAGAAGAGCATAAGGACGATATTGGAAAAAAATGCTCAGATGAATTTCCAGAACACAATATTTCTCTTTGCAATTTTTGAGTGTTCTGTAGCCAACCTGCCAAAAAAATGTGAAAACTATAAATAGAGAGGAGTGGGAAGGAGAAATGAGGACCTGTCACAGTGCCAGCGAAAATAGGGAACTGAGAATCTTCCAGAGATCCAGAGTCAAAGGGGGTTAATATTTACTTAGAAAAGAAGTCGTGGGCACAAGTTCTAGGATGAAATGAAGGCAAGAGAGGGAAGTTAGGGAATTGAGAGAGAGAGAGACTTGAAGATAAAAAAAAGTCAACTTAAAGTCTCATTCCTCATTAAGGAAAGTACGTATCAGAGAAGAGGGGAGAGACTGGGATATAGTTGATCGCCGATTGTGTCTGGCTCTGATTAGAAGCTTTGTATCCACTTTTTAATTTAATCTTCCAGCCTGTTTCCTGGATTCCAGCTTCTATTTCCTATGAAATAGGTACCATCACCAAAGACGAGAGTCAAACATGTAACAGTAGTCAAATCTTTAACAGCGTGGACAACTAACCAACCAAAAGCTGGCCCGGGGACCCCTGCAGAGTCAAGTGTTACACGCCCAGTGCCTGGATCACGAGGCCTTCTTGGGAAGGGTTTAGGGTAGGGAGACACACAGCAGGTTCTGGCCAGAGGCTAGTCACCAAACTTTGTGTGGCTGAAGGGGTGTGTACCAGCTGAATGGCAGCTCCCAGATGAAACTGAGGGAAATGTACTTTGGGAAGGTTTCCGCTGACTCTCTGCCTTTCCTTCATCCTCCCCAGGGTGTTCCATTAGCATTTGGCGTCTGGGGTCTTGCCTGTTGCTCCTGGCTTTGGTGGGCCACGCCACTGCCACAGCCAGGGCTCCAAGTGGCAGTGCACTGTATGGGCTCTTGACTGTTCCCTCCTTACTCTTGGAAGGAGAACAGGCAGCAGGGATTTTCATTCTTTGTTGGCACCTACTCTCTTCAGCAACCCCAAGATCAGTACCCCAGGCTGCACAAGCTCAGGTTCATGTCTTTACCAAAGGCCGGCAATAATTTCAGAAAGGAATGACAATGAAGGTAAAAAACAGTTCAACTACTCGCTCATCTGGACTTCTAGGGCAGGTGGGGTTCCCAGACAACTTTATTCCATCGGTCTGGCACCCTTGCCCCCCGTCTCGGTGCCTTGGTGATGAGTGTGGGCCTTGCTGTTTGCGCTGCCTGAATTTGCCCTTGTCGCTTATTAGTACTGTGGCCCTGGGCTAAAAGTCATGCCTCTCAGAGCCAATCAGAATAGCTTATTACACCTATTGATTCTGGCATAGTGGGCCTGTGCGGAAATCTCTCTTCTTCATCCCTCCTCCTTCTCAGTCTTCCCCTCCTCCACCTCTTCCTCCTCCTTCTTTGATGTGTAAACCAAGGTATTTGGGGAGCAGGGAATGATGTGATGTTTGGGATTTACTTTAAAATATATTCCAGACCTCCCCCCTCCCCAAAAACAAAAATACAGGCACTTCGGGGGCAGTAGAAGGAGGAGGGCCTATGAAACAGTTGGGGAAGCAGAGTGATAAGTACTCGGAAGGGGCGGGATCCTTCTGCTCTACACATTTTGGTGTATGCTTGAGAATTTTCATAATAAGAGTAAACAAACAAAGACCAAATAATGAGGCTTTCATTCCCTATATCCAAATGACCACAACAGGGCATAGAATGCAATTTCATAGTTGTTCCCCTGGCAATTTATTCTGATTCTCCAAATAAGATTCCAGCTCTCATTCTACCTGTCATAGTCTCTGGATATTGACTGGGAACGTTTTCCTCAACAAGGCCTTGCCAGGCCCACTGCTAGGGAATGTATTGTTTCAGATTCTGTACTCAGGTTTTAAAGATTTTTTTTTTATTTATTTATCAGAGGAGGGGGAGAGCGAGCACAGGCAGATAGAATGGCAGGCAGAGGCAGAGGGAGAAGCAGGCTCCCTGCCGAGCAAGGAGCCCTTGTGGGACTCCATCCGAGGACGCTGGGATCATGACCTGAGCCAAAGGCAGCTGCTTAACCAACTGAGCAACCCAGGCGTCCCTGTACTCACGTTTTAAAAAAAGTGACCAGTTTCCCGTTTGGAGTGACTCGAATGCAAGACTCACTGTAAGCCATTGTCTTGCTGTGTCCCATCCCTTTCTAAGGACTGCTTGTGCTATCTCTGGGAGATCACAGCATTGGCAGGGGCAGCCCAGGCCTGGGCTATTACAGCAAAGCTGCAGCCTGAAGGGCACGCGTGAGATCTGTGCTTTGAGCTGTCAGAGTCTCACGGAGAAAAAAAAGAGAAATGAATCATCATTTGACCATGACATTCCCACTAAAGGGGAGGACAGTGGGAGAAGAGCAAGGGAAGAGGAAAGAAAAATCTCAAAATAAATGTGGGGTGGACGGCAGGAGGAGGGGGGGCAGGTGTGGCGATTGAACCAACGCTAGCCAAACACACGATTCCGCCCATTCTAGAGCGGACTGGACACAAACATGCTCCCACATCTACTTGTGGACTGCGTTTTGTTGGCCAGTAGCGAGGTGATTCTTTAAGAGCTCTGAGAACCCAAACTTGTGGCCTCCCAGCAGCTGAGCCGAAGTGGAGCTGGGAGCTGCCCAGACGACCCGAGGCTGCCAGATGACCACCTTCCTCCCTACTGATCACTGGAGCCAAGCTCGGCGGGGGAGAAGCCACGCTCGCGGGTGGGTGCGGGGGCTAAGGGCGGAAGCCGGGTTCCCACAGAGGACTCTGCGCCCAGGCGGCTGCAGCGGCGGCGCAAGGGGACCGGAGGCCTGACACCGGGACGCGCCCCCCACTCTGGACAACCGGCCGCAGAAGTAAAGGGCCAGCATCGCGCCACAGCTATGCTTCCCGCGGGACAATCTCGGGAGAAGGTCCTGGAAGAGGCTCGCAGGCCGATTTTCCGAGGGAAACGGCGAGGTGGGGAGGGAGCGCCCCTGACCCTACCCGCCCTCCCCTCTCCCGCTCACGCCGCATCACCAGCGGAGGGGCTGCTCCGCAGAAACTTACTCGAGGTTGTAGTTCGCCCTCCGCCGCATGGGGGCCGCATCACCTGCTGGCTCGGCGTTAGCGGTCCGCACCCCTCTCTTGGCGGAGGCAGGCGGAGGCGGGCCTGCGGAGTCCTCTTTCATTGGCCGGGGTGCAGACGCTGCCATGTTGGAGGAAGCAGTGCCTTCTGTTCGGTGGAAACGCCGTGGCTTCACCGGTAGCGTCGGTAGGAGCGCAGCCTCCTACCTTTCCTCCTCGCTCGAGTGTCGGTGCTGAGAGGCGGCGGCCGGCGGGATGGAGAGAAGTAGGATGAACCTGCCCAAGGGGCCGGACAGGCTCTGCTTCGACAAGGACGTGTTCATGAAGGTGCGCGCCTGGGCTCTGCTCCCCGGAGCTGGGACGTGGGTGGCCTGCCCTTCTTGGCCCTCCGGGGCCTCTCCTCGGGCTTCTCCTGTGGGCTTCCTGGGCCGTCCCCGCCCCGGACGGGTCCTCGGCAGGGACCTCACTGCACTTCGCAGTGAGTCTCTTGGCCTCGGGTGGGCTAGGTGCAACCTGGAGAAAGCACTCCTGTGAAATCGTGCACATTGAATGAAAAGGCCTGAAAGTTCAGGGCAAGTGGTTTTGAGCTAAACATAAAAGCCCCGGACCCGTAGGACCCGCCTCTGGTACCGTGCGGCACAGTCAGACCGCCGCTCCCCCAGCCTGACAGAAGCCTCCCAGTGCCTTGTGCCTAGAAGCTCAGCGTCTGTGCGTTGAACACATCTCTGAACACACGTACTTACCAGGAATCGGGTCAAAAAGGCACTTAAGCTAACGTTTATGCCTGACTTTTGTCTTAAGCTCAGAATGAGAAATCTGAAAGACTGTACTGTCCTTACTGGTTCTGGTCCAGTACTACAAAGCATACCAAGCTCCTTTTCTAATGTTTCCCTACTTCTCTTGGTGAAGTCAGCCTGAAGCTGGCAGCATATAACTGTAGGACATAAACTTACAGAATAGAAATTTAAACTGAAAAGACTTTACTGACAGGAAAGGTTCATCAGACATAGCCTTGAAAATGTCCCAAGGTTTGAATCAGAGCCAGGAGGAGCTTTATCTGTTTTCTGTATCCCTCTGGGTCTGTACTTAAACTATCAAAACGTATATGTTTAATTTCTAAGGATTGGGATTTAGTAGCTGGTTTCAGTGTTAAAAAGTTTTGGCTCTGTAGGTACCTAAAATTCTGAAGAGTTTGAATTTCTTACTTTTTTATGGCTTCAAGTCATAATATGTTTTTTTCTTTTTTGGGTTAACCAGCTAGTTCCTTTTTGATACTTGCATTCAGATCACATCTCCCAAACTCTGGCTTTAAAAGTCCTTATGTCTGGATCCTCTGCGGTGTGGCCATATCATTTTTAATATGTAGGGATGTCTAGACGAAGGTATATTGTACTCTTGTTCTTGTATGGTGATGTTAAGCCACTGTAATAAAAGGTGTAAAGTGAATGGAGTGTCTGAAGGAGAGCACAGAGTGAATTCTCTGATCCAGAAACCTTTTGTTAATGAAGGACACGTGATGAGGAGAGAGGTCATTGGAAGAAGAAAAGGCACACACATAGACTTAAAGAATCTCAAAGCACGGAATTCTCTTTAGCTTGTCTGTCTTTGGACTTCGTCAGGCTTTCTTTGGGCCTAACACTAGCATTTTCTAACACTTCCTAGCCCTGCCATCTTTCTCACTCTGAGCTGACAGAATGCCTTTGGTCAAAGCAGCTTCGGAAAATAGAAATCTCAAAATAGCAGTTCTAAAGTAGGACTTAGAGGTAGGAAGAGAGCAAACTGGGAAAGTGGCTAGAATGCCAGCAATTCCATATTCTTTCAAAGCTCTGAAATTTCTGAATATAATGTACAATTTGTAGTGTTAATGAACATGACCCCTTCATACATAGAAGGAAAATACATGGAACAGCTGTTCTGTGTAAAGTGGTATTGATCTTCTATGTGGGAGCTGGAGATAAAGGTTATTTGCAATTTCTGTTTCCATCAGAGAGATGTTTTGTTAAGTTACAGTTCCGAGGCAGAAATGAGCGGAGAGCTTGCTGTCGGGGTTGTATTTCTACATAGGTGTCTTGTTTGGCACATTTTGGAATGAGACTGGGATGGTAGAAAGGGAGATGGGGTGGGGCTGCGGGTTGCACCTTGGACACTGCATACATTGAGGGGTCCACGTTGATGCAGTCTTCATGGTAGAGCTGCAGTCAGGTTTACAGCAGGAAGTTGCATGGTCATATCTGTTGAGTTCGAGCTGACTGGTGGCAGGAGACTACTTAAAAAGTCATGTTTATGAGATCTAATAAGAAATAGAAGGGGAAAGGTATGCAAAAGAGGTAGGTGATCAAAGTGCAGGAATGGCAGATGGGGAAGGGTCACCTGGGGCAGAGGCACTGGCAACATCATACTTTGTCGGCTTAGAAATCCAAAAATCCTTTGGGTTGACAGCCAACTAATAGATGAGCAGGACATAAGGTATTGGTAGTAGGGGGAGAAAGTGGCATAACAGATAAATTAGACCATTTACATGGGTGTGCTATTGACATCACAAGTAGCCTTCCTCTTTCATCTCCAGTCGTACAGAAAAATTAGCAGCCATCCCACGGGACCTCTTCCATCCTGCTGACCATGATCCCATTCTTGTATTTGTCCCCTTCTCCTCCTCGCCTGGTACGGGGAGGGGCTCTCCTTCCTCCTCGGGTTCAGTCTCCACTCTGGCTCGGAGTCCATGCCCTCCCGCCCTTCCAGGAGCCTGCAAGGATCCTCTCCCCTGCACTCCTTCCCATCACGCGCTCCTGTTTGATCCTCTCCCACTTGACTGCCCCACCTCTAGGTATTGCCCTGTCACTGTCGCGCATCACAGCCAGTGCTCAGGGGTTGACTTGACTTTCCCACCTTCCACCCTTCAGGCCCTGTCGTTCCACTAAAGAGTTCTTACCAAAACTGTTTCTAAGTCAGCGCACCTGACCTTTCTCTGTCTCCTTACTCGACATCGCAGTAGACCAAATGCTCTGCATTGCTTTCTGTCTTTCTTCTACCTCTCTGATGTGTCTCCTGTGCAGAGTCATGCTCCTGGTAGCCACTGAATGCTAATTATGGGCTCAGCCCCGTGTTCCTTTCTTTTCCTAGATGACCTTTTGTGCAGCTTCATGACCACCTATCAGCAGGTAAGGCAGATTCCTGTCTCTGGTCCACACGCTTCCTGAGCACCAGTTCTGTGTATCGGACTTGCTGACCTTTCTTCTCGGATGTGTCTGTGGCCCCTCAGACTCATCAGGCTCAAGACGGAATTCATGAGCACCTCCTCCACGGAAAACCACCTTTCTTATTCTATTGCCTCTCTCGGTAAACACTTCATCCGTTTAGCCTGGAGTCGGGAAACCAGAAGTCAACTCCTACTCTGTCACCTTTCCAAAATCTAGTCTGTTACACCAAGTCCTGTGGATTTCGCTTACTAAACCTCTTGAGTCCATATACTTCTTTCCATCTCTTCTCGTACCTTTGCAGTGCGCCCTTGCCATCACACCGTAGAAGCTTCTCACCCAGTCTCCATGTGCCTTCCTTGTCTTTCTGGCCCCTGGTCTACACTGCAGGCGAGCCACTCTTGTCAGAATGCGGATGTGATCTTGTATGTACCAGGTGACTGGTCAGTCCACCAGCTCTTGAAAAACCATTTTCCCACGCACTCGAACGTATTTCAAAGAGAATCAGTACCCCATGGGGTAGTTTTCCTTGGTAGACAGTTTGTTTCTGCAATGAGCCATCTGCCTCCTTTGAACTTCTCTGTGTCAGTTCCTCTCTGGAACCTGTGGCTTCGTTGGCACCCCGGGTAGGCACATGATGACCTTTTCCATGAGAAGTGAAGGCAGGAGCCCTCTGGACAGTGAATGTATGTACCCTCATGTTCCATAGGTAAAAGAACCGTGTGTGGGGGTGGGGGGGTAAGTCCTTGAGTCTCCTCCCTGTTCTAATTGGGTGAACTGGGAATTTTGAGGCAGGAAGCAGGTCCTGTGTGTCCTTGTTTGCAGGGAGCATGCATTCTGATGGACAAAACGGAAAAGGGGAAGAATGAGCAGCTGCTCAGATCTGTTTGTACTGTGCTGGCTGATTAGCTGTGACCTGCAGATGTGGGTCCCATCCTCGGCTCTGCTCTCTGCCTGCTTATGTCTGACTTGGGGCAAATCACTCGCCTCCGGCCTTCTGTTTGCTTGTTAGTATAATGAGGTGGTGCTTATCTATGTGATCTTTGCCGGCTCCTCTGAAAAGACTCTAGTCCATCCTGGCTTGCAGATAAGGAAACTGAGGCCTGAGGTGTGATGACTTCCTTTAAAGCCACACAGCTAGTTGGGGCCAATCACAGGCCAGATCTCCTGACCCCCACGCATCAGTCCTTGGAAATCCTACTGTAATATGTTCCTTTCCAGAGGCCACAGGTGGGAACTGAGGGAAGTGGGACAATCAGAACATTAAGAATAGCGCAGAAGATGGCACAATGTCCGCATGCCTTGGCACCTGCATTTCACCAATAGGGCCACCTCTTACCTTAGAAGAAGTTCCCACAGGGCTGGTGATCTGGATGCCTGGCCTGGAGCTTAGCTATGGTAAATGGGACCAGAGGGAAGTGATGGCTGTTTGAGGTGGACTTTGTTGACAGCAGCTGGAGATAGCAGCTGACAGAGGAGGAAGAGGGAAGAGTGACAGACGGCAGATAGCCGCAGGCCCACAGGTCAGCCACTGTTGCCCAGGGTCGCCCATCCCCAGCAGCCGACTTCATATCACAGGATCTGAGTGCTTACCCTGTGGGTTCTTAGTTCGATGTCACGTCTTGATGACAAGATTCCATTCTCTTCCGCATCAGTGTGAGACAGACATCGTAATGAAATTCTAATTAGCCAAATATGGAATGTAAGCCTGGAACTCATTTTATAGAGAAATTTTCTTATGTGAACTACTTTCCCTGATGATAGAGGAGTTGTGACGATGTAACATCAGATAAAGTTTATCTGATTGGCACTTGTAAGAAGGGTTCCCGGCAAAAAAGAACTGTTTTCTTGTTGTTGTTGTCCTCCCTTTTGATCTTTCCTTTCCATTCCTTTTTTTTTTTTTTTTTGTCTTGTGAGCGGTCATCTGATTTATAAAAAGATGCAACAAAAAGTAAAATGGTACAAGATAATCAGTTTCAAAACATAAAAAAGTGAGTGTCTTTAGCCATAGCTCAGAACAGAGGAACTGGGTAAGGAGAATTGCTTGTATGAACTGGCAACAGGAAAAGTTGGTAAAGGAGAGCTGAGGAACTCTATTAAGACATAGGAGTGAGGGGCTCCATCATCATCTGGCATTTGCTCAGTGTCGTCTATATGGTTAGAGATGTCCATGATGGGAACTCCAGCAATCTTCTGGGTCTGGGTCAGCTGATGCCACAGTGTAACACTCTGAAGTACTTCCATACTGAGCAGTCATCTGCATAGTTTGTCTTGTGTGTACGTGGTAATCATTTGAATCTTGGCTCTTTCGCAATCCTTAGAGCCTCTTGATACTTTCACCCCGGTTTCTCAGTTTCAGCCATTACACAGTCAGTTGTACAACTGGTAAACTTGGCACACAGCCCATCCATCATTGACCGGTCAAGTTTGGCTTAAATAGAAAAGTTGATAAAGTCGGTACCAACCAGGATGTGGTAAGTCGGCCCAGCTGTGTGTTTATATTGGAAAAAGCAGGAGGGATGTTGGGGGACTTCTCTTTCCTTGAGTGCATGGGATCCTTCTTTTCTTTCTTTTTAGGTTTTAATCTGTCCTTCTCTCAGAGAAGGATCTCAGAGCTAAGCATTCGCTTCCTGGTCACATAGTTTCTTGCTTTCTCTTGCTTCCCCATGTTCACATCATGCCCATTTCTCCTTGCTTTTGATTTTCTAATTCACTCTTTGTAGTACCATAAAACTTATTTAAATAAAATGTTGGCCTACTAAGTTATTGATTATTAGTAAGTTCTTTGTTCAAAATTTGAGAGCAAGAAGTATTATGTAAATATATCTTTTTGTTATTTAACTAGTCTTACAACATTTAGCATCAAATTTCTTGAAACATTTAAACAAATTAATCACAAACTGGGGCTTGGGCTCTTTCTTTCTTTTTTTTTTTTTTTAAGTAATCTCTATACCCAACATGGGACTTGAACTCACAACCCTGAGATCAAGACCTGCACGCTCCAGTGACTGAACAAGCCAGGTGCCCTTTGGGCTTTTTGTTTTTAAGTTCCTCAGGTGAGGGGGTGCCTTAGTGGCTCAGAGGTTTAAGCTTCTGCCTTCAGCTCAGGTCATGGTCTCAGGGTCCTGGGGTCGAGCCCTGCATGGGACACTCTGCTCAGCATGGAGCATGATTCCCTCCCTCTCTGCCTACTTGTGATCTCTCTCTCTGTGTCAAATAAATAAATAAAATCTTAAAAAAAAAAAAGTTTCTTAAGTGATTCTAATGTGTGACCAGTGTTGAGAACTCTAGCACTGGATAATTCCTTTAAATAGCTCAAGAAATTAATTTTGAAAAGCGAACTAAAAGCCTACATAGATTATGATTGGTGTTAAATTGAGGGGAAAAAAGAGATAAAGAGAAGAAATCAGCTGGAACAGAGTGTAATTAGGTACTCAAATATTTGTTAGATGGATAAATACATTTACGGAATGTAGGGTTTGTTGTTTTTTTTTTTTGTCTCTTCATAAATATGTCAAATGGGTATATAAATTCAAGAAAGGAGTTTGATATAAAATTGATTAAAATGTTAGAACAGAAGTTTTTTAGAATTTTAGTGTTACTATTTCATGATGCTTTTAAGATGATCTCTCTGTAGATGGTGGGAAGATCTTGTTAGCATATGTTTTTAATTTCTCAAGCTTGAATAATTTAGTCACCGAACAAAGATTTAGAATGAGTTTTGGGAGACACAAGTCCTAGATTATGTCCCCACCTAGCTGGGTCAGAGATTTGAGAGCAGGGGCTGGAGGGAAGAGCTCCAAGGACATTTTTGTATACATGCTGATACCTTGGGCGGGAACACTCTTCCCACACTTCCGGTGGCTAGCTCTTTTGTGTCATTTGGATCTCAACTCATTGTTCTATATTTCCTGGTTCATCCAAGTTAAAATACATCCCATTTGTCACTCAACCTTTACTGTGTCCTGTTTTCTTTTTAGCTGTGATCACTATTCATTAATCACTATTTGATCACTGTTCATTAATATAATGTTTGTTTACATATTTATTTTCTCATTTCTGCATTAGAATATCTGCTCCTTAAAAGCAGAGACCTTGTCTTTTCTTTTCCTGACTGTGTCCGCAGGTCTTAGAGCAGAGCTGGAGTTGCATGATAAATATTTGAGGAATATTTATGGGATATACAGGGACATTTATTCATCTCTGTTGTCCATTGTTTTCAAGAATGGTTGGAAACACACACATACGTGAGCTCACACAAACTTTCTATGTCTTTCAACCCCTATGTAGTGTGCAGATTAGTGCTTAACTATTTTGGTTTTTTGTCTCGATGAAATGGGACATGTTTCATAAATTTCATATGCCCTCTTAGTACTTCTCATCATTACAGAGTGATGGTTCTGGGGGATTCTGCTTCTCGTGGAGATAGTATATAGTGATTTTATAAGTCCATGTATCTGGGAAGGAGTGTTTTACTTCTTGGCAGCTTAGAGAACTTCAATCTTTCCAAATTCCATGTAATTTTCATAGCATTAAAGCTACTAATTTCAGATTATTGGTAAGTTTTAAATGATTAATTCCCAGGTTACTTTGAATTAGTCTTTGTTTGCCATCCCTGATTGCAGCTAGTTAGTAAAGTAGCTAAACTTTTAAACTCTACTTGGTTTTAATTTTGAGTGATGTCACTGCTTCTCTCATGGTTAATGGTTCTTAATTACCTGCAGCTTGTCTGGTTTGCTCATTTATTTTCCTGTGTTCCAACACCTCTTGTGATCTCCCAACTTCTGGCCTTTTGGGGGATTTGTACTTTAACTGGGTTCAGATAGGAAATGCCCCTGAGTACAAAGAGAAGATATTTTTCTTCTAACTTCACTATCTCCTATTATTAATGTATTACATTGTTGTGGTGCATGTGTTACAACTGATGAACCAGCATTGATACAGTATTAATTAAAATCCATGGTTTACATTAGGGTTCACTCCTCTTTCTATAGTTCTGTGGGTCTTGACAAATGTATAATGTTATTTACCTACTGTTGGTATCTTACAGCCTAGTTTCATTGCCTTGAAAAACCCTGTACCTCATCTATTTGTTTCTTCTCCTCTCTCTGCACCCTCCTTGCTCACCCCTCAGCCTGGGATCTTTTTACTGTCTAGAGTTTTACCTTTTTAGAGGCACCTGGCTGGCTTAGTTGCTAGGGCATCTGACTCTTGATCTCAGGGTTGTGAGTTCTAGCCACCACATTGGGTATAGAGATGACCTAAACAATAAATAAAAATAAAAATGTTGGTTAATTTTTACCTTTTCCAGAATGCCATAGAGTTGGAATCATATAGTATTTAGCCTTTGAGACTGGTCCTTCACTTAGCAATATGCATTTAAGGTTCTTCGAAGTCTTGTGGCTTAATAATTCATCTTTTAATTGTCGAATAATCCGTTGTGTGGGTGTGGCACAGTGTACCTGTTCACCTACTGAAGGAGATTGGATTGCTTCCAAGTTTTGGCACTTCAGAGAATAAAGCTGCTGTAAATATCCGTGTGCAGGTTTTTGTGTGGACACTAGTTTTAAGCTCTTTTGGGTAAATACAAAGGAGCACAATTACTGATCTTATAGTGAGAATGTGTTTAGTTCTGTGAGAAACTGCCAAGCTGTCTCACACAGTGCCTCCCATTTTGCATTCTGACCAAACAGTGAATGAGAGTTTGGTTGTCCCACATCCTTGCTAGCATTTGGTATTACTAGTGCTTTGGATTTTTTATATTCTACGTGATATGTAATAGTACCTTGTTTAAATTTGCAATTTCTTAATGACATACAAAGTTGAGCATCTTTTCAGATCCTTTTTTTTTTTCGTTTTTAAAGATTCTATTTATTTATTAACAGCACAAGCATACGGAGAGGTAGCAGCAGGCAGCAGGAGAGGGAAAAAAGCAGGCTCCTCGCTGAGCCGGGAGCCCAGTGTGGATTTCAGTCCCAGGACCTGAGCTAAAGGCAGATGCTTAACTGACTGGGGTTCCCAGCCACCGCTCTTTTCACATTTTTAAATTAGGTTTGATTTCTTGTTGCTACTAAGACATCTTTATATTATATTTCTTATTTTAAGTCCTTTACCATGGCTGTGTTTTGCAGATATTTTCTCTACTCTGTGACTGGTCTTTTCATCTCTCTCTCTTTTTTTTTTAAAGATTTTATTTATTTATTTGTCAGAGAAAGAGCGAGCGAGAGTGAGCACAGGCAGACAGAGTGGAAGGCAGAGTCAGAGGGTGAAGCAGGATCCCTGCGGAGCAAGGATCCCAATGTGGGACTCGATCCCAGGACGCTGGGATCGTGACCTGAGCCAAAGGCAGCTGCTTAACCAACTGAGCCACCCAGTTGTCCCGTCTTTTCATTCTCTTAACAGTGTCTTTTACAGAGAAGTTTAATTTTAACAAAGTCCCTCTCATCAATTTTTTTCTTTCGTAGATCATGCTTTTGGTTTTATATCTGAAAAGTCATTGCCAAATCCAAGGATCCCTACATTTTTTCTTATGTCATCTTTAAGAAGTTTTGCATTTTACGTTTAGGTTTTGTGAAAGGTGTGAAAAGTTTGTTTTTATTCTTTTCATTTGTTTGTTTTTTCTTATCAATGTCCCATTGTTCGGTTCCATTTGTTGAAGACTGTCCTTGCCATTGAGTTGCTTTTGCCTGTGTGTGTGGATGTTGTTCTGGGCTCTCCACTCTGTTCCAAGCACCTGTCTCTTTTGCCAGGCACCTTCTGTCTTAATCACTATAGCTTTAATAGTAAGTCTTGAGATTGGGTGGTGGCAATCCTCAATTTCCTTTTTTCCCTGCTATTTAATATTTTGTTGACTACTCTGGGACTCTTGGTTTTCCAGTTTTCCATCCAAATTTTAGAGTCAACATGTTGGTATGCACAGAATAACTTCCTGGCATTTTGATTGGGATTGCATTGAGTCTGTCGATCAGTTTGGGAAGAACTGACCTCTTAACAGTATTGAGTGTTCTTACCCACGATTGTGGACTTTCTTTCCACTTCACATCTTACCTTGCTTGTTATCTTTCATCAGAATTTTATACTTTTTCTCATATAGATCTTGTGCATATTTTGTTAGATTTGCACCTAAGTATTAATTTTTTTGGTATGCTAATGTAAATGGTCTTGTGTTTTTAACTTCAAATTCCACTTGTACATTGCTGGTATATACGAAAGCAATTGACTTTTTAAATTTTTTAATTAAAATTCAATCTCGTTAACATACAGTGTACTTTTAGTTTCATGGTTAGAATTTCGTGATTCATTGGTTGCATACAACACCCAGAGCTCATCCCAACAAGTGCCCTCCTTAATACCCCTCACGCAGTTACCCCAAATTTTCCCTCTCCAGTAACCCTCAGTTTGTTTCCTGTAGTTAAGTCTCTTGTGATTTGCCTCCCTGTCTGTTTCTATTTTTCCTTCCCTTCTCCTATATTCATCTGTTGTTTCTTAAGTTCACATGTGACTGAAACTATATGGTATTTGTCTTCCTCTAGTTCCATCCATGTCCTTGCAAATGGCAAGATTTTGTTCTTTTTGATGGCTGAGTAATGTGTGTGTGTGTGTGTGTGTGTGTGTATGTATACCACATCTTCTTTATCCATTCATCTGTTGATGGACATCTGGGCTCTTTCAATAGTTTGACTATAAACATCTGGGTGCTTTTGCCCCTTCAAATCACTTTGTGTACTTTGGATAAACATCTAATAGGGCAATTGCTAAGTCGTTGGGTTGTTACATTTTTAACTTTTTGAGGAGCCTCCATACTGTTTTCCAGAGTTGCATTCTCACCAACAGTGTAGGAGGATTCCCCTTTCTACACATCTTCGCCAACATCTGTTGTTTCCTGACTTGTTAATTTTAGCCATTTTGACTGATGTAAGGTGGTGTCTCATTGTGGTTTTGATTTGTATTTCCCTGATGCTGAGTGATGTGGAGCCCTTTTTCATGTGTCTGTTGGCCATTTGGATGCCTTCTTTGGTCTGTTCATGTCTTCTGTCCATTTCTTGACTGGATTTTTTTGTTTTTTGGATGTTGAGTTTGATAAATTCTTTATAAATTTTGAATACTGGCCCTTTGTCTGATACATCATTGGAAAGCAATTGACTTCTGAATTTTAACTGTGTATTGTGTAGACTTGCTATAATCACTTGACTAGTTTCAGGAGGGTGTGGGGTGTGAAGTCTTTGTATTTTCTGTAGACAGTCATGTCATCTGTGAACAAAGTTTTATTCTTTCCCAGGTTGTATACCTTTTGTTTCCTTTTCTTACCTTATTTCATTAGTTTGGCCTTCCAGTATAGTATTGAATAGTAGTAGTAGGAGGGACATCCTTGCCTTGATTCCCTGTCTTCTATTTTCTCAGTATTAATATCATGTTAGCTGTGGATTTTTGGAAACATTCTTTATCAAGTTGAGGAAGTCCTCCTATTCTTAGTTTCCTGAGGGTTAATAATGAAGAGGTGTGGATTTTGTTAAATGTTTTTTTTCCTCCCTTCATTGATATGATCATGTGATTTTCTTTCTGTTGATATGATGGATCACATTGATTTTCTAATGTTGAACATTTTCTAATGTTGCATACCTGGAATAAATCCTACATGACCCTGGTGTATAATTTTTTAATATAGTGTTTGCTTTTATTTGCTAATTTTTGTTGAAGATTTTTATGTCTGTGTTCATGAGAGATACTAGTTTATAGTTTCTTTTCTTGTAGTATTGGTTTTGGTGTCAGGGTAATAATGATCTCCTAGAATGATTTAGGAAGTACTCCTTCTAGTTTTACTTTCTGGAAGAGATTTTAGAGAATTGTGTAGTATTCCATAAATGTTTGGTTGAATTTACAGTGATTGGGATTGTTAGCAGTAGCCCTCCCTTCTTTCATCTGATATTAGTAATTTATGTCTTCTACCTTTTTTTCTTTGTTTGACTGGCTAAGGGTCTATCTGTTTTATTGATGTTTTCAAAGAAACAGACTTGGGGTTTATTGATTTAAAAAAAAATTCCTGGTTTTAATTACATTGATTTCTGCTCTAATTTTTATTTTTTTTCTACTTCCTTTAGGGTTTTTTTTTTTAATGATTTTATTCGACACAGAGAGAGTCAGTGAGAGAGGGAATACAGGCAGGAGGAATGGGAGATGGAGAAGCAGCCTCCCTGAGCAGGAAACTCTGATGCAGGGCTCTGTCCCAGGACCCTAGGACCATGTCCTGAGCCAAAGGCAGATGATTAACCAAATGAACCACCCAGGAGCCCCTCCTTACTTTAGATTTGATTTTGTTGTTGTTGCCTAAAATGGAAGCTTAGATTATTGACTTTAATCTTTTTTTTTTCTAATATTTGCATTCAGTACTGTATTTTCCCTTTAAGCAGCATTCCACACATTTTGCTACATTGTATTTTGTTGAGACTGGTCTCCTGTCATTTAGAAGTGTGTCATTTAATCTCCATGTATTTTGGACTTCTTCAACTATCTTCTGTTACTGATTTTTAATTCCATTGCGGTCTGAGAACATATTTGGTATAATTTTTATTTTTAAAAATTTGTTGTGTTTTGTGGCCCAGAATTATTCTGTCTTGATGAGTGTTCCATATGAGCTTAAGAAGAATGTGTGTTGCACTATTACTGGGCGAAATAGTCTGTGTACATCTGTTGTACGGTAATTGATGGTGGTGTTAAGTGTGCCATGTCTGGACTGAATGTCCACATCTGTCAAATCCTTGTTGCCCTGCTGCTGGATCGGCCCATTAATGATGAAGAAGTGTTGAAGTCACCAGCTGTGATAATGGAATTGTTTATTTCTCCCTGCAGTTCTGTTAGGTTGTGTCTTACCTGTGTTGATCAGGCACACATACCTTAAGGATAATTGTGTCTTCTTGGTCAGTCGATTTCTTTATCATTATGTAATGCTGCTCTTTATGCCTGATAATTTTCCTTCTCTGAAATCTGCTTTGTCTGAAATTCATGTAGCTACGCCATTGTTCCTGTGATTAGTGTTACTTTGGATTTTTTTTAATGTATCCTAGCATTTAGCTTGTTGATATTTAAGTTGTTTCATTTTTCATCAAAATATAATTCACAAAGCATAATAGTTGCCATTTTAAAGTGTACTCTTCTCTGGTTTTTAGTATATTTACTGTTTATATGGTACATACGTCACTTCTGTCTAATTCCAGAATGCTTCCATCACCCGAAAAATAAACCTCTTACTTCCAATTCTCCCCTCCCCTTATTCCCTGGCAATCATGAATCTACTTTCTGTTTTTATGGATTTGCCTTTTCTGGAACATCTCATATCAGTGGAATTGTATAACACGTGACCTTTTGTGTCTGGCTTCCTTTAACCTGAGAGTAGAATGTTTTCAGACTTCACTCGTGTTGTAGCATGTAACAGTTTATTCCTTTTTATGGTTGTGTAAGAGGCTCTTCCACATTTTATGTATCCATTCATCAGTTGATGGACGTTGGGTATATACTCTTTTGGCTGTTACGAGCAGCGCTGCTGTGCACATTCATGTACAGGTTGTGGCAGGAACATCTGTTGTCAGTTCTGTCGATGTCATACCCCTAGACGTAGAACTGCTGGGTAATTGTACGTGTGTAACTTCTTGAGGAGCTACCGAGCTGTTTGCTGCCTTAGCCACACTGTTTTACATTCTCACCGACAATACAGGAGGGTTCCAGCTTCTCCGCCTTCTTGCCAGCACTTTTCTTCTTCTTTTTTTTTCTTTTTCTTTTTCTTATTTTACCATAGTTGTCCTAGTGGGTGTGACGTGGCATCTGCATGTGCTTTTGATTCGCATTTCCCCAATGACTAAGGATGTCGAACATCCCGACATGTGCTCTTGACCATCTGTGTATCATCTTTGGAGAAATGTCTATTCAAAAGTCTTTGGCTTGTTTTTAAATTAGGTTATTTGTTTTTTTGTTGTTGAGTTCTAAGAGTATATTTGCATATTCTGGTTATTAGATCCTTGTCAGACAAATGATTTGCAGATACTCTCTCCCATTCTGTGGGTTGTCTTTTCACGTTCTCCGTAGTGTCCTTTGACACACGAAAGTTTTTATTTTGATCAAGTTCAGCTTATCTAATATTTCTTATTGCTTTGTGTATCATGTCTAAGAAAGCTTTTCCCGATCCAAAGTCATACAGATTTTCACCTGTTTTCTCTGAGTGTTACAGTTTTGACTCTTACATTTAAATCTTTGATCCATTTTGAGTTATATTTTTGTGTATGTGTGACGTTGCTGTTCCAAGTTCATTCTTTTGCATGTAGATATTCACTTGTCCCAGTAGTAGGCACTCGAAAAGACTGTTCCCCCCCCCCCCCATTAAATGGTCTTGGCATCCTTGTGAAAAATCAGTTGACCATAAATGTATGGGTTGTAAATACTTTCTTTTTGAATACTTGGGGAATCTACACTATAAAGTAAAACCATTCCTAAAGTAGTAAAACCATTTTTGGTTAAGTGAAATGGGTCTCTATTATGGCACTGTGAGTTTGGGTTTGCTTTTCACAGCAAACGCTGCCTAACCCAGTATTCACAGATGTTCCGAGTTATTTAGTCATGTGTTATGCAACTTTTGTTTATCTGAGAACAAATGCATAAATGGTAAGTTGAGTACTAATATTACCTAATAGCATTTGTTCACTGAGGCTAAGTTATATGATTTATTGATTTATTTATTTATTTAAGATTTTATTTGAGAGTGAGAGAGTGCAGGAGCAGGAGGAAGGGACAGAGGGAGAAGCAGGCTCCTTGCTCAGCAGAGCGCCTGATGTGGAACTCAAACCCAAGAGACTGGGATCATGACCTGAGCCAAAGGAAGATGCTTAACCACATAGGCACCCCAGTTATACAATTTAGAATGCCATCATGAAGTTCAAGAACTTCAACAATGTGTAACTGAGGCAGGGAAAGTGATCGACCTAAAGGTATACAGTTGATGCGTAGGATGGCCAGGATTATGAACCAAGACCCCCTCCTGTGATGTACTACATAACTATGATGTAAGGTCTGAAATTGTCTCAGGAGAGAAAGGTCCAGGCTAATTTGGTCACCAGTGTAAGGAGCAGGTGGCTTTCTGTAGATGACTGTGAAATTACGGTTTGGTATGAAGTCCTTCTCTCCGACACTAGCAGGGTCAGTCTTTGGTTGATTAACTAAAAAAGTCAGTTTAAACAAGTACTCTTAGGGAATGGTACATACAGTTTTTAGCATTTTATTTGGAAAAAATATATGTACATTTATTCTCCATTGAAACAGTGCCAGGTCTTTTCTCTGGAAACTGGCCTGCAGATTAGATTTCTGAGTTATCACAGCACTTGGGTCGCTCAATAGGTTAGGCATCTACCTTCGGTTCAGGTCATGACCTCGGGGTCCTGGGATGGAGTCCCACATTGGGCCCCCTGTTCAGCAGGGAATCTCCTCCCATTGCCCCTTTCCCTGCTCATACTGTCTGTCTGTGTCTCAAATAAATAAAAAGAATCTTTAAAAAAAGTTTTCTATGTTGTCTTTTTTTGCATTCAGTTTCAGTTTCTTTAACTGAATTGAGTGAGAATCCTGTGGTCACTCCCTCCCTGCCTGGTACTTGGTCATCTCACCCATACCTAACTTAGCAAAAATTTTCTTATTGATTTCTTTGTATCAAATCTTTCCAAAGTAGCTGTGTTAGTTTTCAAAAGAACAGTGATTTTTTTTGCAGTCATATTTTGTTGGTTTACATAGTGTTTAATGAAAAGTAAGTGTAGGTGTCCTTAACTAGTTTGGGAATCATCACATTTGATTCTTTTTTTTTTTTTTAAGATTTATTTATTTGACAGAGAGAAATCACAAGTAGACAGAGAGGCAGCCAGAGAGAGAGAGAGAGGGAAGCAAGCTCCCTGCCGAGCAGAGAGCTCGATGCGGGACCTGATCCCAGGACCCTGAGATCATGACCTGAGCCAAAGGCAGCGGCTTAATCCACTGAGCCACCCAGGCGCCCCATCACATTTGATTCTTGCTGACTAAACAGGTCATGGAGTAGCGGAGTCACAGAGGAATTAGATAGTAATTTATTGCCTCTAAGCATATAAGCCTACCGGGATATCACAGTATTGTAGAGGGTAAACACAGGATAGCTAATCCTGTGAGACCAATACTTGGAAATAGGTTATGAAAGATTTGGAACATCTGTTCAATGGGACACTCAGCATGCACATAAAATATTAATAGAAATGTATGTGTTTTATGTAAAGACATTCAAGTTATATTTTTAGATGGGAAATTTTTTTAATAGAATGGGTTTTTATTTTTTATTTTTTTATTCTTTTTTTAAGATTTTATTTATTTATTTGACAGAGAGAGAGAGAGGTCACAAGGAGGCAGAGAGACAGGCAGAGAGAGGGGGGAAAGTAGGCTCCGGCTGAGCAGAGAGCCTGATGTGAGGCTTGATCTCAGGACCCTGAGATATGACCTGAGCCGAAGGCAGAGGCTTAACCCACTGAGCCACCCAGGTGCCCCTAGATGGGAAATAGTTTAGAAGAGCATGAATATTTGTGTGTGTGTGTGTGTGTGTGTGTACACACATATGTGTGTGTACACACATACATAGATAAGGTCTGGGGTTTCCATTCAAGATGGTGGCATGGGAGGATCTTGATCTCATCTCTTCTATGAAATACACACTGAATCTATAGCTCCATATAGAAAAATTTCCTGTGGAAAAAACCCTACAACTAGCTGAGTGACTCCTACACATTAGGTGAGTAAGGAAAAAAACCTATGTTGAAGTAAGAATCAGTCTTGCCATAAACCCCACCCCTGGTACAGCGACCTGGGATTGGGAGGGTACTCAAAACCCCAGGCTTCTCCCTGAGGAGCAAAGGGTTTGAGCCCCACTTCTGGCACCCCAACTTCCAAGACGTACATCTAAGAGACAAGACCCCAAAACATCCAGCTTTGAAAGCCATCAGAGCTTGCACCCATGAGACCCACAAGGCTATAGCAAACTGAGAAACAGTTCTTAAAGCAGTCCCGCGAGTAGACTGACCCACCCTGGAACTCAGCACAGAAGCAGCATACTGAAATGGGATTAGATTTCTGTGAAAGAGGCTCATTTGCTTATCTTAAAGCCCTGAGGGGCAGGCATCTAATTTAACGTGGATCTGGGAGCCTAGTAAGGTATTCTCCAAAGATGGAGCTGATGGGTACCATCTTTGCGCTGTCCCTCTACCTCGCTTCTGCTTTCTGGTATCTCCTGGAAAGGAGCTTGAATGCTCGTATGATGCCCCGAGGTTTGCAGTTGCTACCCAGGTATAACTCTAGATCACCTGGCTCAAGCAGCCAGCAAGATTCACACTCACGGTAGTGAGTATCACAGTATTTACAACAACCAAGACTTGGAAATAACTAAAGTGTCCACCAATGGGGTGAATGGATAAAGACAATGTGTGTGTATACGATGGAATATTAACCATAAAAAGAAGGAAGTCTTGCCATTTGCAACAACATGGATGGACCTTGAGGATATTGTGCTGAGTGAAATAAGTCAGACAGAGAAAGAGAAATACTGTATGATCTCCCTCACATGTGGAATCTAAGAAACAAATCAAAATGAAGTCATAGAGAACAGATTGGTGGTTGCCAGAGGCGAGGTTGTGGAGGAAATAGATGAAGGGGTCCAGTGGTATAAACTTCCAGTTAATAACATAAGCCTTGGGGATGTAATGTACATCATAGTGACTGTAGTAAATAATACTGTGTATTATTGTATATTAATTTTATTATTTTTTATTAGAAATATGTATTATTAGCCCCAGGTTTACAGGTCTGTGAATTGTCAGGCTTACACACTTCCCAGCACTCACCGTAGTACCTACCTTCCCCAATGTCCACAACCCCACGACCCTCTCCATATACCCCTCCCTCCAGCAACCCTCAGTTTGTTTTGTGAGATTAAGAGTCTCTTATGGTTTGTCTCCCTCCCAATCCAATATTTTTTTTTAAGATTTAATTTATTTATTGGACAGACAGAAATCACAAGTAGGCAGAGAGGCAGGCAGAGAGAGAGGAGGAAGCAGGATCCCCGTTGAGCAGAGAGCCCGATGTGGCCTCGATTCCAGGACCCTGTGATCATGACCTGAGCCGAAGGCAGAGGCTTTAACCCACTGAGCCACCCAGGTGCCCCCCTCCGAATCCAATCTTGTTTCATTTTTCCTTCCCTACCCCCACACCCCCCACTTTGCCTCTCAAATTCCTCATATCAGGGAGATTGTATGATAATTGTCTTTCTCTGATTATTTCACTCAGCATACCTTCTAGTTCCATCCACGTCATTGCACATGGCAAGATTTCATTTCTTTTGATGGCTGCATAGTATAATATATATATATATATATATATGTATCTATATATATATATATTTTTTTTAAGATTTTATTTATTTATTTGACAGAGATCACAAGTAGGAAGAGAGGCAGGCAGAGAGAGAGGAAGAAACAGGCTCCCTGCTGAGGAGAGAACCTGATGTGGGGCTCGATCCAAGGTCCCTGGAATCATGACCTGAGCCGAAGGCAGAGGCCTTAACTCACTGAGCTACCCAGGTGCCGTATATTATTATATATTTAAAGTTGCTAAAGCTTAATAGTTCTTAGCACAAGAAAAAAATGTGTATGTTTGGTGATGGATGTTAACTAGTCTTAGGGTGATCATTTCACAACAGATAAAAATATGGAATTTTTTCCCTGATATGAGGAAGTGGTGATGCAACATGGAGGCTTAAGTGGGTAGGAGAAGAATAAATGAAACAAGATGGGATTGGGAGGGAGACAAACCATAAGTGACTCTTAATCTCACAAAACAAACTGAGGGTTGCTGGGGGGAGGGGGTTTGGGAGAAGAGGGTGGGATTATGGACATTGGGGAGGGTATGTGCTTTGGTGAGTGCTGTGAAGTGTGTAAACCTGGTGATTCACAGACCTGTACCCCTGGGGATAAAAATATATGTTTATAAAAAATAAAAAATTAAAAAAAAATGGAATTTTTATGTTGTACGCCTGAAACTAACATGTGTCCATTATATGTCAGTTTCTTTAAAAAGTAATTGATATTTTATTTTTTTAAAAATTATTTATTTATTAGACAGAGATCACAAGTAGGCAGAGAGGCAGGCAGAGAGAGAGACAGGGAAGCAGGCTCCCTGCTGAGCAGAAAGCCCAATGTGGGCTTGAACCCATAACCACTGAACCAGCCAGGCACCCCAAAAGTAATTTATATTTTAAAGAGAAAGACTATGGCACCTGGGTGGCTCAGTCAGTTAAGCGTCTGCCTTCGGTTGAGATCTTGATTTCAGGGTCTTGGAATGAACCCTGGCATCAGGCTCCCAGCTCAGCAGAGAGCTGGCTTCTCCCTCTGCCCCTCCTCCCACTTGTTCTCTCTGTCTCTCTCTCTCAAATAAATAAAATCTTAAAAAAAAAAAAAGTAAAGAGACCAAAACAAAGTCTGGAAGGATGTGAATCGCTGTGTTAAAATTAAGAAGAAAAAGCTGTTTCTATTTTGAGAAGAGCCTCTGAAATGTATAATTAAAAGAAATAAAATGCCTTTAGAGTTAGGCAACAGGAGAGAATGGTCTTGGTGAGGGGCCCCCTTTCCCATAATCTTAGGAAGTGAGCAGACCCCCTGATGTCCTGTGTGTGTTCCCCTGCAGTAATACGGCCTCTTATTCTTTCTCTGATCTTATTTTTCTATGTAAAATGTGGTATCAGTGCAATCATTTTTTCTTTCTGGTTTGATTTTCAGGAAGATTTCAACGTCGATCACTTTGTGTCTGACTGTAGGAAGCGTGTCCAGCTGGAGGAACTAAGAGGAGATCTGGAACTCTACTATAAACTTCTTAAAATAGCCATGGTCGAGCTCATCAACAAGGATTATGCAGATTTTGTCAACCTTTCCACAAACTTGGTAAACCTGAAATTCACAAGTCCTACACACACACACACACACACACACACACACACACACACACTTTCTCTCTCCTTCATATTTATTAAAAGGGCAGAGTTTTTAGAAACCTTTCAGTTGATTACCCCACCAACCCCACCAGAAACTTGAAGAAATTACCAATTTCATTAATAAAAGAACTAAACTTTTTGGAATACATTTTTTTGTTTTAGTTTTTATTCATTTAAGGTTGCTCTAGTTTGATTATGTTTCAAATTCATTAGTCAACAGTGAAAAGTAAAGGATAATAATACCCAAGGGGTTGTTTTATTAGTTGCTAAGTGATTACCCTGAAGTCTTCCTTGATTTAGACTAATTTGTAGGAGCAAATGTCCACCACTCTTACAATGTTTAATTTACTCCCAGGTATATCTGTTAGCCAGAGCTAGGTTGAGGGAACATTGGCCAATATTGATATTTAAAAAGTTTGGTTTTATAAAAATATAAGAATGATTTGCAGTGAGCTTATCAATTGTTTGTAAAAGCCGTTTAGAAATGTTGAATTTTGTTCCTTGGCAGAAAAGTCTCCTTGTTGATGCTTCATTTTGTTTTAAATCTGTTTGTCCAGAGAAGCACAGAAAGTTGCAGCTCCGTGGGAATTTCAAGAAGCATTAAAATTAATGATGCACATTTGCTTTTGGGAAATATACCACTAAGATAAATATCCCAATAGGATTAAAAACCTAGAAAATTTTACTTCTGTTTAATTTCTATTTTTCTCAAGGCTTATAATAATGTTTAAGAGAGACGTAGCCCGTCAGACTTTCACATCAGCTGGCTGAGTATCATCAATTACAGACAGAGAACTGTTCACCTTCTGTGAAAATTTGTCACATTCATTTAAAATGTCATCTAAAGGCAAATTGTTCTTAAGGAAACCTTCGTTTCTCCTGACTTCCCTTATTTTTATAGTTTCATGTATTTCAACAGATTTTTTTCATATTCTATGAACAACATTAATGGCCAAATAACACTTCTGTTGTTTAGCTAGTTATGTAGCAAAATATGGTTGTGCCAAAAAAAACAAGTTAAATCTGGTACTGCTTTGATCGTTAAATAGATACGTCACTATTACTCCTTATCGTGATGTGTTTGTGCCAACCTGGTTTTGCCTTTAGGTTGGCATGGACAAAGCCCTCAATCAACTTTCTGTGCCTTTGGGACAGTTACGAGAAGTTCTGGTAAGTCCCCAATTAATGAAAACAGTCTGCTGTGACGCCTGTTGTCCTCGTCGGCTTTTCTTTAAGAATTCTTTTCATCTGTTAGTTTGGTGGTACTGGTGGTTGTATTTTAACGGTTCATGATTATAATATTCACCTTCAGAAGAGTTGTAAATGATTTTGTTTTTGCATATGCTAAAAACCTAAAAAAACATGTTCGATTTGAAGAAGACATATTCTCAGAGTAGACGACCTTAAAATGTCAGGGGAGAGGAAGCATATTTCCAAATTCAACTTATTAATGCCACTTTGGTCATATGTAAGTGGTTTCTAACTTACGAATGACTTGTATTTTAACAGTTTGTAATCTTGTAAATATCCCCCCCCACCCCACGTAATCTACGTGTGGTTAGGTTCCTGGGCTGATCTACAAAAACTGTGTAATCCCTAATGGAACTGAAGGATAATATAAATAAAATGTAATACTTAATAAATGTTACATTTGCATGTTCTCTCAGAAAAATCTCTGTTGTGGGAATGGGACTCCCCACCTCTAAGCCATTGGGAATAGGAACTCTACCTGGGTGAACAGTGGAGGGGCAGTTGTGGCATCACTTCTTACAGAAAACTGTGCTGCCCTGTCTCCCCTCCCGCCCCCCCCCCGTCTGTGTCTGGTGCCCTGACTTACGGCCTCTGTCCATTCTGATGCCCTGTCGTAAACTTGTCATAAACGACACCATCCTTCCTTGTGTGTCTCCTCTAGCTTGAGTGGCCTCTTGCGTCCCTCCCCTAAGACAGTGCCTGCATCCTAGAGAGAATATAAGGAGAACATAATTTAAGTGAAGACACAGTACATGGTTAGAACCAAGAAAAATGCGGAGTAATGGAAATATCAGTGCTGAGAAGCCTAGGGGAGGGGCAGGCAGGAAAGAGTTCGTGAAACAGGTAAAAATCTTGAGTTGTGCCTTGAGGTAGCCAATACTTTCCATGGTTTATGTCTCATTTGAATTTTACAAAATCTTGTTAATGATACTTTTCCTTGGAATGGAAGGGATTTTCATGGTCCGCTGTTGGATTCCACACCAGCCGCTGTGGGGCTCTCCCACTGCCTCCTTGGTGTGCCTCTTCCTCCCGGGGCCTCATAGTGGTGTTGTTTCCCAAGCCTAGGCTTCCTTTGGCCTCCCACTCTTCTCTCGAACCCCCTTCCTGGAGGCAGATTTGCTCTACTCACACAGGCTCCCGTCCCGCCTCACCCCCTGCCATCACCGTATCCCCTCCCTTTTCCATGGCCTGTTTTTATGGCCACTTTGGTCCTGCTCAGCCACAGGCCTGACCTGCCTTTCTGGTCCCAACTCTGAAGCTGTTCTGTGAGATTCTCAGACCACTGAGGGATACGACTATATCTGTCTTCATTGCATCCCTGTAGGCTGCCACAATACTGACGTCCAGGAGGTGTTTCATAATGTTGATGGAGTGAATTAATTCACCTTCCTGTGGAATTTTTGTGATATGCCTACTTCATTCTAGTTGTTTCTGTTAACCTTTGTTTTGGCCCTAATTCCTAATTATCTCTTTATTCATTAGCTTCTGGACATGTTTCTCTACCTCTGTGCTCTGCCTTTTTCTGGTCTTCTGTTCTTCATTCTTGATTCCTGGTATTTCCATACCCACATTTCATCATCATGCATCAGTGCTTTGACATTCTTTCGTTCTCCAAAATATGCAGAATCTAAAGACTTCATCTCAGTGAAGTTGGCCCTCCATTCCTATTTCTGCTTCTCTCCAGAAGGAAGCCTGCAGTGCACATGGCTGTGTGCCTGTCTGACCCTGCCCCTGAGTGTGTGTGCACTTACATCTGCTCCCCATCCCCTCCCCACCTCGGCAGCTGTGTACACATGGCTTTCAGAGTCCGATTCGAGCCCCGTCGCATTTCCAGACTCTCCTGTACTTTGCTTCATATTATCTGTTCTCCATTCTAAGCCCCCTCATCCCCATAACTTTCACTGTATATGTCATTCTTCTTCTGGCCATGCGACCCTGCCTTCGTGTCATTATGCCCCCAGGTCATGAGTCCCCTCAACAGTAACTGTGTCTGGTATATCATGTTTTTTTTTTCCTTGTCAATATCTGCATAGTACTGGTGCACAGGTATTAATTTCTGTGGAATTGAATGAGATGTAGGAAATTGATAATGTGACAAAACAATGTCTGTAATACATTTTCTTTATTATTCTTTTAAAGAGTTTCAGGTCATCAGTCAGTGAAGGAATTCGGGCAGTAGATGAACGAATGTGTAAACAAGAGGACATAAGGAAGAAAAAGGTACCCTCCAGTAGATTTCTTATGCTGCATGCCAGTTGAAGCCCTCTCCTCTTGTCTCCGCGAACTTGTCAGCACTATTCAGCTTTTTTTCTTTTTTTTTTTTAAATTTAGCTTTTTTTCAAAGCTCTCACGCATGTGCATTTTATGCATTATGTCACGTTATCTACCTGAAATAAGAAGACAGAATTTCAGAGGTACCCACACGATCTCAAGATCACCCACTTTTTCCAGAACAAGAAACAGTGATAACTGTTGTCGGTGCAGCGCTTGACAGTTAACGACTGTATAAATTGTCAGCGGCCCTGTAAAGAAAATAGGCCTATATTAGAGACTAGGGGAGAAGTGGGCTTTCCAAAGCAAACTCAGGATTCTGCCGTAGATTTGCTGTTATTTTCTGATCCTGTGTTCTTTATGTTCTGGTGTTCACTTTAATTTTTTCAATTCCTAGTAGTTAGCATGCGGTGTTGGCTTAGTTTCAGGTGTGTGAGACAGGCAACGGCTCTGTACATCTGAGGGCTCACCCCGGGAGTGTGCCCCTTAGTGCTATCTCCAGTTCCAAGTGTCCCCGATATCATTCATGATCATAACGATGTAGGGGCACAGCGGGCATTGAGAGTCTGGGCTTCTGACTCTCGCCTGCTGCTCTGTACAATGTTTTCTATGTGTATTATTAGCATATTTGTTAAAATCTCAGTGGGGAGAAGCCTGTTTGAGGGACCTTCTGTTTAATTCGCCTCTGGATCTCCTCACAGCTTTTGTCCAAAGAATGCTTGTCGTGCGCTTCCAGACAAAACAGTAAGCTTTGTGAGAGCAGGGTGTATCTCTTGCTTTATTTTCTCGTGCCCCCCCCACCCCCCGTCGGAATGAATATTGAGCTCCCAGGGGTGTTCATTATTATTATTATTTATTGAATGGATGACTTTGTATTTTTTTGTTCTTTAAGGATGAGAGTTTTCATAATGTCCCTCAACCTCTTTGATAATATTTGTAGTGTAAAAGGTCTTTAATGATTTGGTGCTTGGGCATATAGGTATATGCACATGTAAACTGAGAGGGCCAGTACAATCGGAAGCCAAAGTTAAAACATGAATAAAGGGCCATAAGAAAACAAATGGAGGGGCGCCTGGTGGCTCAGTTGGTTAAACGTCTGACTCTTGATTTTGGCTCAGGTCATGATCTCAGGATCATGAGATTGAGCCCCGCATTGAGCTCTGTGCTCAGCAGGATGTCTGCTCGAGATTCTCTCTCTCCCTCTGCCCCTCCCCTGCACGCGCACATGCAGTCTCTCTCTCTCTCAAATAAACAAATCTTTTTTAAAAAAAATAGGAAAGAAATGCTCATAGAAAGATTCAGGATGGGGAAAAAAAGAAATAAGAGTATAGAATACGAGAAAGCAAAGTCTAGGGTTTTTTTTTTTTTCCTTTATAAACTTGCAATAGATTATGGAAGTATGCTTATTCTAGAACTAAGATTTGCATTCTTGAGAATTCTGTGTTTCATAGAAATATTCAAAATATAGCATGCCCTATATATTTGAAGTTAACTTTTGGTCTTATATTTTCCTGCATTTAGCATGGGAAATAAAGATGATTAAGAGTAAAGATGGTGACGTTTTTTGTTTGCTTAATTTTTATTTTTATAGATGTGTGTGTTGAGGCTTATACAAGTTATTTGATCAGTTGAAAAGATTGAAAAAATCTTAAATTCACAAAGTTCGAAAGAAACCTCTGCACTAGAAGCAAGCAGGTAAGTATTTTTTTTTTTTAACTAAGTAGCACATAAATTAATACTTCACATCCAATCTAATTAGGCGGGGACGGCTTAGTTAGAATTCATTTCTGAACAAGAAGAAAATCCAGGTTTGTGGCTAGAATGTAGCTCCAGGAGAGTGGAGAGCATGAAATGGTGAAATCTATAACACGTTCCTATAAACCCTTTGGTTATAGACCACAGTTCCAACACGTCATTATGCTTGCAGTGTAAAAGTATATTTGGAATCACCTTCCCTGAGGACTAGCAAAGTCCTGTTGATCTTTAAGGCATACCTACCATTCATCTTGGTTTTTCTCCATCTCATTTTTTTTCCTAGACATGCCCAGAGTATTACCATTGATGTATTTTGCACCAGCATTATATTATTATGAAACAGTATAGGACATATCCAGTTGAAATTTACAAACAGGAAAGAAAAAACTTATGAAATAGGAAAAAGATGATGGCTCTCTTTGTTATACTGTGATTGTCTTGTTCCCTTCCTGGTGTGAATTTTCAATCAGCCAGGGTAGATGAGTGACTCAGAAAATGAGTAGTTAGGTCCTGTCAGCACTGTGAGACGCACAGTGGTGCAGTGGGAGTAGCGGGGGCTGGTCCTACACATACCAGCTGGGCTGCCTGCGTCAAGGTCGCCTGGTGCCCTGAGTGCTCTGTTGTGTGACGCTAACAGTCCCTCCCCTTGCAGGCGGAGTTAGGTTTCTAAATTTTAGGAATTAAGGTTTTAGATTTGGAAGGAACTTGAGAGACCATATGCTCCACATGTCTCATGATGGAGATTAAGAACGGACACATCCCAAAGGAAGCGATTCTCTGGTCCTAGGTCTCTGTCCCCTTTCACATCAAGGCATTCAACTAAGTGGTCAGCCTCCACTGTGCTTGTGTCTCTAGCCCGTTGCACTCGTGCTTCTGCCCCATTCGTCCACACTTAGCAGACAGTCTGCACGCGGCCCTTCTGCAGCCCGTGTGTCTCCGGCGGCTCTGCTTCACTGCGGCCCTTGGCAGCGCCTGCAGCCCCTCCAGCCCCTCCAGCCATGTCCACGTTCGGCCCCTGGAGAGCTGGCCCTCCAGTGTTCTTCCCGTCTTTGCTGTTGCTGCTGTGCTCCTCGGATAGAAACACCTCAGTGAGCTCTGTGTCTACAATCCTGTCCCTTTGCAACACTGTCCTTGATAAACAGACATTGTGCGCTTTCTTGCTCTGAATTACCTTGGAGGACTTTTTTCTCCAGAAGAGCAGCTCTGAGCTCTAGAGTCAGGAAAGCCAGAGCAGCGTCAGCGCACAGTAAATCCATCATGCTCTGCCAGGCCCAGAAATGCCGAGAAAAGGATAAATAGGAAATGCGCATGGGATCAGTCAGTAGAGGTTGGGATTAGGCTTCAGCACTGTTCCTGCCAAGCACTTGCCTTCCCTCCACACCAGTTCTGATGCTCTGGGACGGGGCACACCATGGCAGGTCTCCAGAGATTTTGGGTTTTCTTACAGTGTGTTTCCTCACTACCTGACTGCCCATCCTCAGATGTGGGATGCCTCATAGAGCCCAGCAGGGGCTTTGGGGCCTTTGTTGTGTTTTTTTTTTTTCTTTCACTGTTCGACTTCCTTTTGAATGGGGTTAATGCTTTCTAATGTGGGGGGCAAGAGGGAAGTGTATCCAGTCCACTTGATGGCAGATGCACTGTGAGTGATTTCTCACCAGCTCCCGGAGCACCGAGCTTGCTCTTTCTGCCGTTGGGTAAATTTAAACTTGGAGTCCACTGCTCTGAGCAATTTCCCAGGTTGCTGCTAGGCGGTCAGTTTTAGCTGATTGAGGAGACAGCAGTAGTTGGTACTGGGGAGGTACTTGGGAGGGAGAATGAGGCAGGCAGAGAAGATGAGGGGGCTTCGGGTATGAACGGTAGGACAGGGCAAGAGAGAGGAGGGGGTTAGAGAATGGGAGAAGAAGGGAGAAGAAGGGCACGAATGGGAGAGCCCGAGGAACGTGGAGGAATCATGCAGTTGTACCCATACTGACCTAAAATAGCTCCATCCCCTTGCCTGGGCCCTGTGGCCCGGGCCAGGCTGCGTCGGTGGCTTCTACGACCTCCCCGCTCCTCACCCCTTGCACTGGGGCCTGCTGCACAGACAGTTTGTCATGAAAATTGATGGCGTTCAGGTGCAGGTGCCTGAGCGCTGTAAGGCATGGGGGGCGGTGGGGATGGCAGGTTTTAACTTTGGGAATTACATTTCTCTAATTGTCTCTACTAGCCCTCTCTGGACTAGACAGATTTTGGAGAGAATTGCCACAGAATTTAACCAGTTACACTTTCATGCTGTTCAGAGCAAAGGCATGCCTCTTCTGGACAAAGTAAGACCAGCAAGTGTTGGTTTCGATTTTCAATTTGCTGTTTGCGAATTTCCTGGATGATTTTGGTTTGACCTAGCATTGCCCCTGATAATTGCTACTCTACAGGATTTTGAAGCTAGCTTTGAATTTTTTTTTTTTCAGTGTCTCCTGCTTGGGACCCTGCTTCCATTATGTCACACTAGATAGATTTTGTGTAAAGACACAAGCATAGTCTCCAAACTATGCAACTAAAATTAATTCTGAATTTCATGTAACTTGACACATCATATGATGTAGTCAGAGTTCATTTATCCAAAGCCCTTGACTGGGTTTAAATGCACGTTTGTCAGATTTACTCCGTAGCTTAAGAGGCAAATAACTTTTTGTCATTCCGTAATTGTCTAAACTTCACTTTGATGAAGCCGACTTACTTTCAAAGAAATCATAGGGAGGGGACGCCTCAGTGGCTCAGTCAGTTAAGCCACTGCCTCTGGCTTAGGTCATGATCCCAGGGTCCTGGGATCGAGTCCCACCTTGGGCTCCTTGCTTGGCAGGAAGCCTGCTTCTCTTTCTGCCTGTGTCTCCTTGTGTGCTTGTGCTCTCTCTTGACAAATAAATAAATAAAAACCTTAAAAAAAAAAGAAAGAAAGCAATCATGGGGAGAAGAGATTCATTGTTATTCTCTAGGAAATGTTGGGATTTTAATCTTACATATATTCTGGTAGAATTAGAGGCTCGCTTTATATATATAACACATATGTATATAAATTATACACATATATTTGAGCTTTTAGAAACTGTGGTGCCTGGACCTTCTTTCCTGGTCTCTCTGTTCTTGCAGCGTATAGCCCACATTACGGCCATGCTGCAGCAGTCCCTGGGAGGCCTGCTGCTAGAAGAGCTTCAGACTTCCAATGTGGACATCATACGGCACTGCCTCCAGACTTACGCTACAATTGACAAGACACGGGATGCAGAGGCGTTAGTCGGTCAAGTACTGGTGAAACCGTACATGGATCAGGTTTGTGCCCCCATGCACCTCATTCCACAAACACAGAGCATCTAATCTGGCTTCGTTTCTTGACTGGGTGCGAGAGAGCTCAGGGCTCTTCCTTGAAGATGCTCTTAGTTCCGGCTCTTCTGGTTGTAAGAAAAGGTTGGTCCCGCTTGGTGCCCATCAGCATGGCAGGAATCAGGCATGTGCTCTGGTCTCTTACAGTGATGCCATAACTCAGGGATCATCTTAATTTAGTAGGGGTGAGGGACTTGCCTAGGAAGAAGGTACAGATCAGAACATTTTCAGGTCAATTTCCATTTCCATAAGTTATACGTTAATGAAGTTGCCGAAAAGCATGACCCCACCAAGGTGCCCATGCCCACTGGAGGAGCTGGAAGACAGCTCTGTGCGCAGGGAAAGTCTGTGAAGGGAAGCGTCTTCGCAGAATTGATGTGGCCTAAGTCTTGAAGACCATGGGGGGGGGGGGGGGGCGCCTGGGTGGCTCAGTGGGTTAAGCCGCTGCCTTCGGCTCAGGTCATGATCTCAGGGTCCTGGGATCAAGTCCCGCATCGGGCTCTCTGCTCAGCAGGGAGCCTGCTTCTCTCTCTCTCTCTCTGCCTTCCTCTCCGACTACTTGTGATTTCTCTCTGTCAAATAAATAAATAAAATCTTAAAAAAAAAAAAAAAAAAGAAGACCATGGGGGAGTTTGCCAGGCTAGGAAGGTGGGAGGGAGGGAATATTCAAAGATAAAGGGCTTTGAAGAGCGAGTTAGTGGGGTAGTACCTTAAGTCCAGAACTTGGTTACCCAGTGTTCTTGACCTTTAAGGATACAGTTAAATATAGGAAGTCTGTGTATCCTGCCTCTGAGCGGCCGGAGTATGGGCTGCACCATGTGAGGCCGCCAGCAATCAGCAGCTTCCAACTTAGAGAGCGTCGGTTTCATCTAGTTCAAGCTGACAGAAGTCATGAAGCCAGTCTCAGCGTTTGAGGGCTTTCTTCCAGTCACCTGCCAGTGCGAGTGTTCTTTCTGTCTGGTAAGTATAAAGCTACCCACCATGACTTCAGGATGAAAGGCTTCCAGTTTTAAAACGAGACAGTATCCCAGTGATAGAAGTGAAATTGAAGGATTAATTTCAGTAATCTTCTCAGCTTCATTAAGACTACTAAAAGTAAATGATCTGTCAGTTCTTTGTATGTATCCTATTATAGTTCATAGCTCTCTCTGTGGGGGTGAAAAAGATCACATTATTCTTTGTCACTAAATGAAAATATTTTAGTTATTTAATTTATGCCCTTTTCATTGAACTGAATCTAATATGCTAAATTAGGGAAGTACTTTACGTTTCCGTGTCATTAAATGAACTGTGGCCACGTTTGTATTTTAAGTTTGTATGCTTGTCATTCACCTCCTGCAACTCAGCCTCACCAAAAAAAAATTAAATACTAAAGCAAAATAAGATGTGTTTTCTTCCATCACTTTCCATCTCAGCCCTTTCCCTGTTCTGGAGACGGTAGAGGATAAGGCCAGGGTGAAGATGGTACAGAGCTGTTGTCTGCAGATACAGTATTTCGCTTTTAAGCTCAGAAGGGAAGCAGAGGAGTGTGTGTGATGTTTTAGCTTCAGGCCAGTCTCTGTCCCTCAGCCTCTGTGTCCCCCAGGGTTGGAGCAGTATTCCCAAATCCCGGGACCTAGATTTTCATGCCATTGTTACTTACCTCCTATTTAGAAAGCATACTGAGTGGGGAGGAGGAAGGACGAAGTGCATTTTTAAGGTTTACACGATTCTTTTCTCTGTAGTGTATAGTTCATACTTCTCTTTTAGGTGCTTTAAAAAAAAACAAAAACACAAACAAACAAACAAACAAATAAATAAAAATAAAACGCTCTTCCTTCTGCTAGGTGATTGTAGAGCAGATCGTTGAGTCTCATCCAGACGGCCTGAAGATCATGAATGCTAATAAGCTCCTGGAGTTCGTTCCTCACCACTGCCACCTTCTTCGAGAGGTCACAAGAGGAGCCATCTCAAGGTGACATAAAATGCTGTGTATGCACCTGAGCTCAGTTTAGTGACCACCTGTCACCTCCTCATGTGCCGCTGATCCCTGGCTGTCCTGTCTGACCTGGGAACGTGGGAACGTGTGCTCTTCCCTATTTATTACCAGTGCTGTGAGGCAGGTGTCACTTGCCTGGGTTTACAGGGAAGGGAATGAAGAGTGGGGACGAATCTCAACGGTGACATTTGTGTGACTCCAGAGCCTCTGCTTTTCTCTTGTCTATACTGTCTCCTTAACCAGGCTCAAAATCAAAATTGGTTTCCTTCCATTATTGTGATGTCATCATCGGTCTAGAAATACCAATTCATTTTAATTCAACACGTTTTATACTGATGGCAATTAAAGTCATGAACGGTTTTCCCTCCCTCTCTTATTTCATTTCCATGGCTTTCCAGTTCTGTTTCATGAATATCCCATTACCTTCCACCATCTCCGTCATCCCAGTCCAGACCTTTGTTGCCTTTTGTTCGAGGGTAGTGGGCTCTCCCCACCTGGTCTCCCAGCTCCACCTGTCCCTCTTCATTGCAGCCCTCAGGTGTCCCACCTGCCCAGAGCTCTTCAGCCTTCCTGAGTCGCTCGTCGCTTCTCATCGCCCACAGAAGAGCATCCAGTCTTCCTGGCGTAACCTGTGACCATTGGTGCTTGAGTCCTAGTGGTTCTCCGCTGTAGAACTTTCTACTGTGGAACTTTCCCCCATACCACTATGGTTCCTGGCCAGACAGGAGCACTTGACCTTCCCTAACACACCTGGTACAGAAGATCCCTGACTTCACCTTCGTTCAGTTTATGGTTTTTTGACTTTTTATAATAGTGCAGAAGTGATATGCATTTAGTTTGGATCTTTTCCCAGGCTGGCGATCTACAGTAGGGTCCTCTTTTGTAATGCTGGGCAGGGACAGCGAGCACAGCCCCCAGGCAAACCACGTGATCACGAGGGTCAGCAACCAACACACTTGAACCGTCCTGTTCTGGCTTTCAGTGCAGTGTTCAGTAAGTTACATGAGATACCAGACACTTTATTGTGAAATAGGCTTTGTGTTAGAGGATTTTGCCCAACTGTGCAATACTGTAAGTGTTCTCAAGACATTTAAGTTTGGCGGGGCTAAGCTCTGATGTTCAGTCGCTTAGGTGTTTTCCATGCATTTTCAACTAAAGAGATTTCCAGCTGAACAATGGGTTTATTAGAAGCCGAGGCCGTCATAAGCCGAGGAACATCTGTCTATACTGTGCGCCTCTGTGTTTTCCTTCATTGCTTCCTGTCTCTTATTCCTTTGTCTTTCTGTTGATCTGTCACTCCACGTGAAGCTCCAGTCAAATACAACTTCTTTTTTTTTTAGGTTATTTATTTATTTACTTATTAGAGAAAGCATAAGCAGAGGGGGAGGCAAAGAGTGAAGCAGGCTCCCCACTGAGCAGGGAGCCCGATGTGGGACTCAATCCCAGGACCCTGAGATCATGACCTGAGCCACCCAGGCGCCCCCAGGCTATGGTTATTTCAAGAAAAAGTCCTATTTGTGAATTCTTCATCTAGTGAAGATGAATTAAAATCAGAAAGTCAACTCTGCCACCTTGAAAAACCCAGGAACAGAAAAAAATTCCACGAGCAGGTATAACCCTATCCACAATAAATCACTTTCAATCCAGTCCTGAAAACTAATACAGAGTAGGAAGAAAGCATTACAGAAAAATTTTGTTTTCATTAATCAAGCTGGAAAATAACGGGCCTTACATGAATGCCCTTTAGGAAGACAGTTCTTATAGTTTTATGTTGATGGAAACTCACATTACATTCGAAATGCATGTTAAAACCATGACTGTAGATTAACTACCACTTTCAGTCATCAGAAGATGAAAAATGGTCAAGAGTCACCCAAACTGAATCCTGGTTCCTCCTGGAAAATGTGTTCCTAAATATTTTCCCCCTGAACTACTGTGCTCTTTCTGTATCTTACACAGCAGACACTGCGATGCACAAACACATCCAGAAGGCCTTTGAGGGCTGACAGCCTGCTGGAACAATGAGGAATTCACCTGGGTTTCTGCCTTTCTGCCGGGCCCAGAAAGTTCTGGGTAACCCAGGTGACGTGTCATGAGAATACATGTGTAGCTCACACCATATGTATTATCTCCTCAGGGTAGACACCAAAATCGATGTTCGTATATGAAAATCCGAGATGTGTACAGAAATCAAGAGTGATTCTGTCATCTTGAAAGAAAAACACACTGTTGCGCTGCCACATGCCTCGTTTCTTCTTGAGTGACTGCAGGAAGTAGCGATTGCAGTCAGAAATCTCAGAAAGAAAAATTAGAGTAAGGGCAACACCTGAAGTTTATTCCTGAAAATACTTGGAGAACGACTGTGACCAATAAACCAGGGCTTAGTTCATGAGACTATGTCAATGAGCTTATACCATCCCATGTCCTGGTCAAACCCTCATGTCTGGGAGATGGAGGGACGTCTTCATCTTCCAGAGCTACTCTTAGGGAAAAAGGTGGAGACCATACTGACTGAGTCCCTACTTCAGCAGGAGAGCCAAAAACACCTTGCCCCTCCATAATCCCAAATGAAAATAAACATCTCGGGGCGCCTGGGTGGTTTAAGCTTCTGCCTTTGGCTGGGATCAAGCCCCACGTCGGGCTCTTTGCTCAGCAGGGAGCCCACTTCCCTCCTTCTCTCTCTGCCTGCCTCTCTGCCTACTTGTGATCTCTGTCTGTCAAATAAATAAAATAAATAAAATCTTTAAAAAAGAAAAGAAAAGAAACATCTCATTTTACTAGTGTGCAGCAGTGACTATGCAGGAGAAATTATTATTATTTTATTATTAGATGATATATTATTATTATTATTGTACTCAATTGTTAACCTTTTGAATTCGGACACCTAAAATTTTTAATAAAATATGAAGGCCTTTTTTTTTAAGATTTTATTTATTTGAAAGACAGAGATCACAAGTAGGCAGAGAGGCAGGCAGAGAGGGGGAAGCAGGCTCCCCACTGAACAGAGAATCCGATGCAGGACTTGATCCCAGGACCCTGGGATCATGACCTGGGCTGAAGGCAAGAGGCTTTAGCCCACTGAGCCACCCAGGCGCCCCATGAAGGCTTTTTTTGTTGTTGTTGTTTTTTTAAAGATTTTACCTATTTATTTGACAGAGAGATCACAAGTAGGCAGAGAGGCAGGCAGAGAGAGAGAGAGGAGGAAGCAGGCTCCCCACTGAGCAGAGAGCCCGACATGGGACTTGATCCCAGGACCCTGAGATCATGACCTGAGCCGAAGGCAGCGGCTTAACCCACTGAGCCACCCAGGCGCCCCATGAAGGCTTTTTTTAAAGAACAAAAACTTCAGACTATATCTTTATCCTATCAGTTCCCACTACAACTGGCTTCTGTCTTGGCCAACATTTAGCCATTCAGATAAAGTCCGTATTTAGTGCTTCGTGTGTATGCATGTGTAAAATAAGCGGACAGTCATAAATCTTTAAGATTGTGTATAATAACTGTGAAATAAGGATTCTTGATACACAAGGTCTCGTCTGGGAGAAACAGCTGGAGAACAGTATGCAGTTTTCAAATGACGAAGGGGAAATATGCATTCGGTTATGAAAAAGGGAAGGAGAACAAGACCAAATATTAATAAAAGGGAAAAAAGCTTTTTCTGCCATCTTTCCGTGCCGCAGTAACAGTGTGAACAAATGTCCCACAGATGCCCTCAAGAACATTAACACTGCTGAAAGGGGGGGCGATGATATGATGACGAAGCATGAGTACATTGGCAAATTTGAAATTATTGATGACCACAGAGCTGGGAAAACTGCTGTGTACCTCACGGGCAAGTTAAACAAGTGTGGCATGACCAGCCCTAGACTTGTATAACTGAAAGATCTAGAAAAGTGGCAGAATATTTCCATCCCCTCAGTTTGGTTTCACTGCATGGAAAAATTCTTCTGGCATCATGCACCATGAAGAAGGAAGAATCCAGGCAGGAGGGAAAATCCTGGGATTCCTTTTTCCTAGAAATATAATATACATGGCACGTGAAATGCCTCAATGGGAAAAAAAAAAAAAGGAAAATAAATTACAGTCAACTAATGTTTGACAAGGGTGCCAAACAATTCAATGGGGGTAAGAACAGTATTTTACTCCCAAGCAGCCACATGCAAATAATGAAACAGGTGTCCTGCCTCACACCATACAGAGAAAATAACCCAAAATGCATCAAAGACATAAATGTAAGCATTAAAATGATAAAGTTCGGGATGCCTGGGTAGCTCAGTTGGTTGGACGGCTGCCTTCTGCTCAGGTCATGATCCCGGAGTTTCCAGATTGAGTCCTGCATCAGGCTCCAAGCTCCACAGGGAGTCTGCTTCTCCCTCTGACCTTCTCCTCGCTCATGCTCTCTCTCCTTGTCTCTTTCTCAAATAAATAAAATCTTTTAAAAAATAAAAATAAAGTAAAATGATAAAGTTTTCAGAAGAAAACACAAAGGTAAATGTTAGTGGTCTTGAATCTAACAACGGCTCCTCAGCCAAACACCAAAGTACAAGCAACTTAAAAAAAATAATAAACAAATAAATGGGACTCAACCAAAATATCCCAGTTTTGTGCTTCCAAGGACCCCATTGACAAAGTCAAAAGACAAGCCACTAAATGGGAGAAAATATTTGCAGGTCATATATAAGGAACATGCATTCAGACTGTGTGAAGAATTCTTACAACTCAAATAAAAAGACAACCAAGTTAAGAAATGAGCAAAGAGGGGCGCCTGGGTGGCTCAGCGGGTTAAGCTGCTGCCTTCCACTCAGGTCTTGAACTCGGAGTCCTGGGATCGAGCCCCGTTCTTTCTGCTCAGCAGGGAGCCTGCTTTTCCTCTCTCTCTGCCTGCCTCTCTGCCTGCTTGTGATCTCTCTCAATAAATCTCTCTCAAATAAATAAATAAAATCTCTTAAAAAATGAGCAAAGAACTTGAATATACATTTCTCTAATATTCAAATGTATACATTAATATATAAATGTATATATAAATATGTTTTACATGATCATATATTTATATAAACATTTATGTAAGTATATTTACATTCTTAAATATGTATTTAAATATAAATAAAATATGAAATATATAATATATATTTAAAGATACATATAAGGTATATATAAAATATATGGGACAATAAGCACATGAAAATATGCTCAACATCACTAATCATTCGGGAAATGCAAATCAAAACCATGGTGAGATACCACCTCCCACCCACGTGGATGGCTACTATCAAAAACCCCAAAAGCAGGTGTTGGAAGGATGTGAAGAGCTGGAACCTGGAAATTGCTGGTGGGCTTGGAAAATGGCGCAGCCACATTAGAAATGGTTTGGTAGCTCCTCAAAATGCAGAACACAGAGTTGCCATATGACACACCAATATCACTCCTGTGTATAGAGCCAAGAAAAAAACTATGCCCACACAAAAACTTGTGCATGAAGGTTTAGGGTTTATTCGTAATAGTGAAAAGGTGAGAACAACCCTGATGTTCATCAACTGATGAAGAGATAAATAAAATGTGATCCATTCAGCCTGTGGAATATTATTCAGCCTTGAAAAGGAATAGAATTTTGATATGTGCCACGACACAGAGGAGCCTTGAAAACATTCTGCTGATTGAGAGAAGTCAGTCACAGAATACCACGTATTGCATAATTTGATTTATATGAAATTTCCAGAATAGCTAAATCTACAGAGATTAGCGGTGGTGATGGCTAAAGTTGTCTTTTGAGGATGATGAAAATGTGTAGGTAGTTCAGTATAGTATAGTTAAATATAGTGAAAGCCATTAAATTGTCCACATTAGATGGTGAGTGGTATGGCCTGTGAATTATATCTCAATTAAGCTGTCATCGAAAAATGCAAAGAACTTCTATATTTATCAAGTACAAAAAGAATGAACTAGAGATCTCCCTGATATGAGGAAGTGGTGATGCAACATGGAGGCTTAAGTGGGTAGAAGAAGAATAAATGAAACAAGATGGGATTGGGAGGGAGACTAACCATAAGTGACTCTTAATCTCACAAAACAAACTGAGGGTTGCTGGGGGGAGGGGGTTTGGGAGAAATGGGTGGGATTATGGACATTGGGGAGGGTATGTGCTTTGGTGAGTGCTGTGAAGTGTGTAATCCTGGTGATTCACAGACCTGTACCCCTGGGGATAAAAATATATGTTTATAAAAAATAAAAAGTTAAAAAAAAAAACATCAAAAATGGGGAAAATAAAAACAAAATAAGATGGGAGGAATAAAATTATGACTGTTTATCATTAATTTAAATGTGTACAGACTGACTTTTTCTATTAAAGCGCCTATCAGGAGGTTACAGATCCACGCTGTTCAAGAAACATACTTAAAATGCAAAAGGGATTGAGAATGTATCAGGTGAGGAGATACCATGCAAAAGAGAAAGCCGGAATGGCAAAATTCATCGCAGACAAGTTGGGTCTAAAGTTATAGGTACTAAGATGAAGAGGGACATTTTTAAAGGCAGAGTTTGGAAAAAAGATGTAAAAGGTATAAGCAGGTATACATCTAACAACATAATACCTGAAGACTCTAAAAATGCAATAACAAGGTAAAATTTTAGCTTTTCAAATGGGAGTATCTACTAGAAGGAGGGAAAAACAAGGACACACAGAAAATAGACATCCTGGGGCGCCTGGGTGGCTCAGTGGGTTAAAGCCTCTGCCTTCGGCTCAGGTCATGATCCCAGGGTCCTAGGATCGAGCCCCACATCGGTCTCTCTGCTCCGCGGGGAGCCTGCTTCCTCCTCTCTCTCACTCTCTGCCTGCCTCTCTGCCTACTTGTGATCTCTGTCTGTCAAATAAATAAATAAAATCTTTAAAAAGAAAAAGAAAATAGACATCCTTATTTCCCTCGGAAAACATTTCTTTCTTACACCTAAGGAAAGCCATATTTGTAAAGATTAATTGCATACTAGGCAACAAAGGAAACCTTTACAAGCCTTCCAAATTAAAGATTTAAAGAACAGTTCTTTGATCACAATCCAGTAGAATCAGAATTAGATAACCTGGTAACAAAAAATTGAAACTACATACAAGTTAAGAAATACAGTCTTCAGTCAAAGAAGAAATCATAAGACGACTGAAGAAAATCTTGAAAGCAATGGAAAGGAGACTATTTCATACCAAAACTTACAGAAGACACCAGAAGTTATACTCTAAGGAGACTTTAGTGTCAAATGTCTTCAATTTCAAACATTTTTTTAAATAAAAGAAAGTACTCATTTAAACCCATCAGAAAAGGGCAGCTCAATCCAAAGAAAGGAAGTAGTTATAATAAAGATAAATTTTTAAACTAATAAAAAATATCAGGGGCAAATAAACTCAAAGTTGTTTCTATGAACGACTAATGAAATAATAATAATAAAAAAAACTTCACATGCCCTATTAAGGATAAGAGAGGGGGAAGATGGGGTGTGGGAGGAGGTGGGGAGAGGGAAGGGGAATGGGGATAGGGGGGTTTCAGGGAGGAGGGGACAGAGAGAGGGAGAGAGTTGCAAAACAGATAAGGATTGGGAACAGAGATATAAAAGCAAATGCATAATATAAAAGAATCACTAAACTGCAAGGCACTTTATACTAATCAATTTGATAACCTAGAAGAAACGATGATTTCCTAGGAAAACAAAATCATCCAAATGATTCAAGAATGGAAAATTAAGAAGATGAGTTCCAAGATCAGACAGGTTTGCAGCTGGATAACTCTCATTCTACTGTTAAATGGCAACAGGCAATTAAACAATAATAAGTCAATTCACTTGATGAAGCTGAGCACAATTTTAATACCCAAACCTGAGAGGGAGGAACGGGGAAGCTATTAACAAACCTGGCTAAGGACAGATTAGTTAACAGAAACTGAACTAATGTTAGCAAATAACAGAAGTCAGGCCTCTATCAAAGGACTATATCCTGAGACCAACTTGGATTCATTCCAGGAAAATAAAGGGAGCTCAAGACCAGAAAATCAATAAGATTTACCTCATCACTAAATTAACTGTGAAAAACTCTTAAGACCATAGCAATAAATGCATTTGATAAAAAAATAAAGGCACCTGATAAAAGGTGAGCAGCCATTCTTTATAAAAATGAAGATAAAAACAGAAGGACGTTATGCAGGAGGGATTATTAACTGGGAAGCACTAGATCAAGAGGTAGATAAAATGAGCCCATATTTGTTAAACAGTGACAGAGCCCCATGCGTGCGTGGATAGAGGCGAATGAGCTCATGGATGAGCACCAGGCTGTCAACAGGTATTATAGGGACAAAGGCAGCGGTGAGGAGAGGAGAGTCTTAACAGGGAAGAAGGTAAAAGGAGGATTGCAGTTAAAAATTGTGCATGATACAAACACATGCAAATAAGACCGGATATTTTCCGGTATATAGTTTTTTAAAACCCTGCACACATTACTGGAACTACCAACTCTTGCTTTCAGCTCCGCAGCCCTCGCGTGCTTTCCCAGTACCAGGATGCAGGGGTAGATCCTCCGTTGGTGACATCCTATGTCATTGTACTCCTAAAGGGACAGGTGAAACAGCGCAGGGTCTTGAGGTCAGAACTTAGGCATCGCTGCGCCCACCCCAGCTCCCTGCTCGCCCAGCCCCCACTCTGAAGCGGCGGGCACTTGGAGCTGTTAAGAAGCAGGGATCTGAGCAGTTCTCTGGTTTCCCCTGGAGCCATCTGCATCCATCATATTTCCCACAGCTCTCCCCGAGTGTTGGTGCTGGCTCCCCCCGAGTGTTCCCTTAACTCCAGGCATACCCTTCTTATGACAGCACCTAGTACTCCCCGTCACAGTGCTCTGTCTGTCACATGCATCCATTGATCAACTTTGTGCTGGTTGAGGGCTGGAGCCCCCTCCTGTTAACTTCTCAAGTCTGTTTCTAATGCAGCAGCACCTGGCACTTAAGCACCCTGTCAGTACCTGCCAAATGAATGAAATGTACTCAAAACATAGTATGAAGTCTGCGTTCTGAAACTCCTTTTTGGAGCTGTTTGCTATCATTTTCCCAGGCAATTAAAAAAATTTCCAGCCTTGCTGCCAATAACCTGAAGGGGTAAAGGAATGCCGGCGTGCCCCATGGGACATGTCACTCTGGATGGTCCTTCGGCAGCAGGGACTTTGATAGCGCTCTTCCAAACCCAGCAGGATGGTGGAATGGGTACGTGGCTGAGTGCCTCCCGGGTCTGACCCTGTGTGACGCCACCCAGTGCCTGCAGCTGCCCTCTGGAAGGTGTTGCTTTTGCGGCAGAGCCGGAGGGCACCAAGCATGTGTCTGTCTCCAAAGTCCTGGGCACCACATCACAATGCCTTCCTGAGAAGCAGAATCAAGGACAGTTGCTGATCTTCATTCCTTCCCACCAAAGGTATCTCATACACCATCTTTGGAAGTTGGAGCCAGGGGGTGCCTGGGTGGCTCAGTCAGTTAAGTGTCTGCCTTCAGCTTAGGTCATGATCCCAGGGTCCTGGGATCGAGTCCCACACATTTGCCTCCCCGCTCAGCGGGGAGCCTGCTTCTCCTTCTCCCTCTGCCATTCCCCCCACTTGTGCTTTCTGGCTCTCTGTGTGTCAAATAAGCGAATAAAATTTTTTTTAAAAGTTTGGGCCATACTCTTTAGCCATTCTACTTTCCCTGGGGTAATTTGCCACCTCCCTGAATTTACCTGAATCTTTCCCAAAATCTACTTATCTTCCAGCCTTCTTGACCATAATGAGTCTATAAATTTTCAATAGACAGTGTGAACTTACACTTGCTAATATTTGCATAACATGCACCTCTTTCGATCTCAAAGAAAAGCTTTGCACCGCAATGGTCTCTAATCTCCAAATAGGTTCTGTTCCTGGATCCCACTGGAATTCTATGCGCCTGTCCCCTAAGATCCCATAAATTGTGGTCCAGTTTCGCAGCCAGCCAAGGAAAGCACATGGGAAATCTTGCTGAAGTATGAGTAAGAGCCAACGAAAGGGAACATATTTATCTGCCTCGAATGCTGGGACCTGAGGAAAGCAAGTTTCATTACAGACAAATCAGGAAGGAGGTGCAGATTGCTTTTTATGTCACTCTGGAGTGGAGGTCTGCCATTGATCATTAAGGCCATTTCCTGCAATGCACTCACCAAAGTGATACTCACTTCGGAGTGGACAAAACTTAGGAAATGGCCAAGGGGAGCTCTGCTTACACTTTACACTCTCAGCATTTATTTGTATTATTTTCTTTATAGGGCAGTATAGAGACTTGAGACCACATTGAAAAAGCAAAGCTTGTCATCCTGTGGCCTTGGGTCAAGAATAGAGATAGTGCTGCTCATGTCAGTTTCAACCTCCAGTGGCCAAGGGTTTGATCTGATGCTCTTTCAAGTCTTCACCATAGCCTTTCTCAAGCTCAATGGCCAATAATCCCACAGGAGGAGATTTTAGGGCCCTCTCAAACTTCTGTTTTGCTATCTCTCCCCAGCCTGCTTCCTCTGCAAAAGTCACCACTTTGCCTGTGCATCTACCACCTCTTAGAGCCTTTGGAATCAGCCACGAATTGCAGTGCTGATTCCTTCCATGACCACATATTGTTTACAGGAAAACTCTTCTTCGTTATGCCTTGCCAGTCAGAGTGACGGTTTCATCCGCAACCTGGACCAGGCTCGGGAATGTTCTACACATAAATGTGAGCAAATGTCTTCTGTATTGAGAGACATGTACAATCTGTAAATGGAATCTATTGAAAAACCAATACATAGGGTACACTTATGTCCTGACCCAGCTGGAAGGAGGCAATTCATTTCTATCTTTCAGAAAATTGGTGTAACACATTGATTTTCATAACAAAGAAAGCAGTTTTGTGTCCTCTACCAAAAGACTGTCATAGTAAGCAATAAATTGCCTCTTTGGGGTGAACAAATTAATAAGATATTTTCTAAATTTCAAAATAACAAAGACAGAACGATGTCTGTAATGCTAAGTGCATCCCCTTAGTTGCAGGGCACTGTGTCATGGACCACCTGAGCAATGGCACATGGCGGCCGGTAGTCTGATTTGTACATCAATACACCTGGCAACCTGTTAAAAGAAAGTCTTGCACATGACAAGCTTTCAATAAGACACTGACAAGATGGCCAGGAAGCCCCCTTAGCTGGCTTTTTCAGGTGTCCAGACATCTAGTCAACCTACCTCACCAACTCATCACCATGCTTACTGGAGTAAACCCAATCTCTTCCTTCCCCCCCTGGAGATGGGAGAAGAGCCACTCACACGTTTGTATGGAATTCTCATTCCCCCTCGCTCTGTCCCCACATGGCGCTGTCCGTGTAATAAATAAACAAATCTTTATGTCACCCGGAAGTTCCTGGGTCAAATTACACAACTCGGACAATTTTGGGTCACTACAGCCTTTTGTTTTTCTCTCCACCTTAAGCCTTCTGGGTGACCAACAACTATCTAAAACTCATGTTGCTGCCATATGCTGTTGTTCTGCTTCATCTTCCCAGTAAAGTTCAGTATTTTTCCCTAAAGTTTGGTTTATCAGTATCTCCAGCGTCTATCTCCAGCTAGGGTCATGATCCCAGGTCCTGGGATCAAGTCCCACTCTGGACTTCCTGCTCTGCGGGAAGCCTGCTTCTGCCTCTGCCTCCCATCTCTTATGAATAAATAAAGAAAATATTTAAAAAAATTTAAAAAAACCATTTCTATCTTCCCACTTTTAAAGATTAATTCTAGGAATTATTGCTATAAATCCAGTGTCCTATCTCTTTCTTAAAAAGTCTTCTCCAGGGCATCTGGGTGTCTCAGTTGATTAAATGTCTGACTCAAAATTTTGGCTCAAGTCATGATCTCAGGGTCATGGGATTGAGCCCTTAGTGAGGCCTCTGTGCTCAATGGGGAGTCTGCTTCTCTCCTTTTCCCTTTGCCCCACCCCCCTACTCACATGTGCACACACGTGTTGTCTCTCTCTCAATAAATAAATAAACAAATCTTTAAAAAGTCTTCTCCAAAGGGAGTTTCACAAATAGTCCAGTACGGGGCTGGAAGAAAATATTATAAGTTTTATTCATATTTCATGTCATCCATTTAACTGTTTAGCTTTTGCATGTCATTTATAATGTGCATAATAATTTAGTAGAGTAGTAGAGTTTATAATTTATCAAAAATTTGCTTAAATTTGTGCTATGTCCGCAAATATTTTTTGTATGTATGTATGTATGTATGTATTTATGTATTTATTTATTTTTGTGAAAGAGAGGTGCACAGTATTAAAAGGAGATCACTGCTCCAGGGACCCAGATATTTCCCCAAGTCCTGTTTCCTTCCATTCCCTCTGGGCTTCATTAGACCCCCTTAACACCAATCTTGTCCCTAAAACACGCCCTCTGCAGCACCAAGTTCAAATGCTTAACTCGGGCCATCACTGCAGGCTGTACCGGGATGACCTTAGGGAAAAGGGTGGTGGGTCTCACGGGTTAGCTGTGTCACCTCCATGAACAGTCATTTGTTCTGAACAGCTAGTGCAGCCCACGTTTGCAATCACAGGCTCTGGCACCAGAGTGGGCATAGATCCCAGCTGGCCCCTCAGTAGCAATATGGCTTTGGGAAAGTTGTGTCATTTCTGGCCCAGACTTAAGGCTCATCCATAACGTGGAGGAGAAGACAGTGTGACCCTCAGTGGGCTGTTGAAAGGATCACGAGATGGTTCGACTCAAGTGCTCCGAGGTACCCAGCACACAGTAGGCCCACAGTAGAACAAAAAGTTGTTCTATTGATCTTATAGTTACTATTACTCATACTAACAAAACTAACTGATCATTTGAGATGATTTTCAAGCGAAGTGTCTTCGCCTGGATTTCTAAGATTAACCTACTTCAAAATGAATTCTGCTCTACTGTGAAAAACGAGCTAACCAGCAGGTTTCTTCTGCATCTTTTCTGAACTTTTTAGGATCCTCTCTAGAGAAAGGTTCTAAAGGAAGGCAAAGTGCAGAAATATTCTTGCTTCAAAGGATGTGTAGGAAATGATTAATTTTGCCAAAAAACAGTGCCTTGAACATAAAAGATGTTTGACGAAGCTCACTGTAGACAGTGTATCCCTCCAGGATTCATAAGTTGAAAACTCAATGTCCAAAGGGACATAACTAGGAGATGGGGTCCTTGGGAGATGTTTAGGTCATGAGGGTGGAGTCCTCATGGGCGAGATTAGTGTCTCCATAAGAGAGACCCCACAGAGATCCCTCGCCTCCTCCACCTTGGAGGTTATAGGGAGAAGATGGTCATCTGTGACCCAGGAAGTGGGCACTTGAACAGACACGGAATCTTCCAGGGTCTTGATCATAGACTTCCCAGCTTCCAGAACTGAGAGAAATAAGTATGTCTTTAAAGCACCTAGTTTATGGTGCTCTTGTTACATCAGCCCAAACTAAGATAAAGCTTGTCTCTTATACTGAAAAATAACACAAATGTTAACAACAATTTAAAAAAGGAACATTGTGGCCAATGACATGTAATGAACATCATCTCTCCTCTACAGAGACAAGAGCTTAATTAGTTTCGGGCAACTCAGTAGAGTATGATTAAACCAAAGAGCAGCAAGATGTCTAAATGCTCAAGTCCTCTGCCTCCTACTTTTCTGCCAAAACAAAAGAAAAGCCCTAGGCTGGTTTTGGTTACCACCAAGCACAAAACAGTCAAATTCCAAATTAAAAAGCTCTGGGGTTTAATTGTGGATGTATGGAATTACATAGAAGCTCTCTTTGATCATTCCAAAGGATGTTTCCCTCAAAGGTTACAAATACATCTCAGCCTACCAACCATCTCAGGCCTACCACAAAAATTATATATATACACTTTTAGCATTTTAAAATGTGTCTAAATTTCAGTTTCGGATCCAGTTTTGACTATTGTTATGGGCTTAGTTGGATGCCCCCAGATTCCTACGTTGACGTCCTAACACCCAGCATCTCAGAATGTGGCAGTATTCAGAGACAGGATTTTTAAAGAGGTGATAAAGGAAAAACGAGCTCACTGGGGGTGGGCACCAAGCCAACAGGACTGGTGTGCTTACAGGAAGAAGAGATTAGGACACAGACAGTACAGACTGAAGGACAATCGTTTGAAGACAGAGTGGAGAACACAGCTATCTGCAAGCCAAGGAGAGACGTTTGAAGAATCGAACCCTACTGCCACCTTGATCTTGGACTTCCAGCGCCCAGAACCATGAGAAAATAAATTGTATGTTGCCTAAGCCACCCGGCTGTTATTTTGTTTATGACAGCCCATGACTCAGAAATTTGAGGACCTCCCCCCCAGACTTTATCCTGAAGTTCTGTTTCAGCTTCAGGGGCTTGTGTAATACTACTGTATCAAGGAGGGAGGCTCCTGCCATTCCCTGCACTGGGTCATTGAGACACTGCACAGCTGTCCCCAGGGCTGGCTACATAATTTACAAGCCCCATGCAAAATGAAGATATAGGACCCTTTGGGCAAAAACAGGGAGGAAGTGTTTGTTAAAGGTACTAAAATAGAAAGCTCATTTCCTCCATCATCTATCTTCTGAAGGGGCATGGCTGCTGTTTTCTATTTGCATTTAATGTCATTCCAAGCAAATAAAAATTTTATAATGTGATTATGGGCATGATTTATGCCATTCATCTTCGCAGGGTGCAATGTCAGTGTTAAATAATTCACGCAGGGATTCCACAGCTGGGGCACACCCACGTGCCCTCTTCTTATCAGAACCGTAGAAATCCTGCACAAGACCAGCTCTGCCATCTTTACCTCACCTGGGGACTCACACCTGTTCCACCAACCCTGCTGCCCTCGGCTTCCTGATGAGTACGGAACTTGACAGGATCAGGAGCCAGGGGCTGCCTTTCTTTCCCTTCCCTCCTAAGTCACCACTTCCAAGGCTTGGCTAACACAGGGAGGTGACATAAGTGAGAAAGGACAAGACAGGGTTCTGGGCTGCTCACAAGAGGCCACCGCCTCCTGCCGGTGCTCAGAGCAAGCTCTGGTCTGTAGGGAAGGCGAGCTCCGGTTGACTCGGTCATAGACATCACGTGGTCAGCGAGTCTCGTTGACCACCACTCACGAGGTGTCCATTTCCATGCTGTGCTCACCGGGCAGGGTGAGCAGTACATGCAAATGAGCAGTACAGGCAAGGAATGGTGGATACCCACAGTGGGCTGTCCCCTCCACTATGTACGTGCTCCACTATCCCACCTGTTATGCCCCAATAATGGGTCCATGATTAAAAGAGCGAGACTGATACAAAGCGAAGGTCAAACAAAGCTTTATTTTGCACCAAGCATCAAGAATCAAACTGACCAGCCAGGGCCGCTTTTCTTACAGAGAAGTCAACCCCTCTCTCCTTTACAGACTAGCTTTTAAGGACATAGGCCATGCGGTTGGGCCTGGTCATGCACAGGTGGCCAATGAAATTGTAACACACAGAGAAAGCTGCACAGTGATGCTAGGTGACCAATTGAATTACAACTTACCTTTTAGTAGATATTTGACCTAGCCTATCACCTTGGTTAGGATTTTCGCCCAAAAGACTCACAAAGGGCGGGACCCATACTCCTTGGTAGCTAGGGAGACAGTATGCAGCCCTCCACTGATCAGGTGTCTTACCTGGCCTGACCCACCCTTGTATTTGGGCTTTGTTACCTGAGGTTGATTTCCAGGACTTGTTTTTAAGTAAGTCCCCTGGGAGAAGGGGAGCAGGGACAGCTTAAGGGTTAAACAACAAGGTTATTGTGTAACCTCAATGGAAGCCTCTGGCTAAAATATAAAAATATAAAGTAGGTCCTTACACCACCCACTTCGCTCAAAAAACACAAAGTCAAAAATAAAACTGAGTAATTCCTAGACATTGAGAGAGAAGCACACTGACTTCACCTTAGAACCCTTCTGAGGGCGGTGCTTGGCAGGGTAGGGGGGGTGAGGGGGTTGGGGGTGGATAATGGGACCTCTGAGGGTGTGGCCAAAGGTCAGGGCCAATTGGGAAGGGGCTTTCTGGGGGAGGGGCCCTTCTGGGAGCAAAGCCCTGGGTGGGGGCATTCCCTCTGGGGGCAGGGCTGGGAGCAACCCCAGAAACCTGGCCCACAGAGAAGCTGGTCCTTTCTCTCCCTCTGCCCCCTTTCCCCAGGGACCCCTAGGCTTTGGAGACTAAAGTCAAAATGAAAGCCATATGTCTAAATGGTTCATACTGTGGTTGGGTAGTGTTTTTAACATATTAATTGACTGGTTTTTCTCAGTATTTGTCAAACCTTTCCCAACTCAAGGCTTTCTCTTAAGCAGCAGCGCAAGGCAGGCCATTCAGTTTGGTCAAGCTGTTTGGTGATTCTTTGTAAAAACCCACCCTCTTGCGCTGCTCAGGAGGGCAGTGTTGCGTCCTAGGATAAACATAAATATATATCAAATGTGTTTACAAGTTATATTTATATGTATACATTCAATTCTCTGTTTACATATATATGTATAAAATAAAAATAAAAATATTGTTTAAAAGGCTGTTTTCCGGGGTGCCTGGTGGCTCGGTGGGTTAAAGCCTCTGCCTTCAGCTCAGGTCATGATCCCAGGGTCCTGGGATGGAGCCCCTCATCGGGCTCTCTGCTCAGTGGGGAGCCTGCTTCTCCCTCTCTCTCTGCCTGCTTCTCTGCCTACTTGTGATCTCTGTCGGTCAAATTAATAAATAAAATCTTTTAAAAAAATGCTGTTTTGCAGGGAACCTGGGTGGCTCAGTCCTTAAAGCATCGTTTTTCTACTCAGATCATGAACTTAGGGTCTTGGGATGGAGGCCCACATTGGGCTCCCTGCTCAGCAGGAAGACTTCTTCTCCCTCTCCCACTCCCCTGCTTTTATTCCTGCTCTGTCTCTCTGTCAAATAAACAATTTTTTAAAAAGAAATACTTTATTAAAAAATATATGTAAAATGCTATTTTGCCCTCTATTCTGGTAAGATTGAACACATTCCTAACAAGAGATCTTCCTTGACTCCGTGATAAAAATTTAACATTGTCTTAATGAATCCTCACAACATCCGCCTCCCCAACCCTTCTCAGATGTTACAATTAAGGTTCAGTGAAGTCCAAACACTGGGCCTGAGGTAATATATCCAGTATGTGGCCTCTTGGCATAGTCCAGCAGCCCAAATTGGGGGCGTGGGTGTTTGAGTGTCGTTGGCCAGGATGAAAAAGCTGAAAGATGAAAAGAAGGGTAGTCTTGCTTTTTGGCCCAAAAAAAGAAGATTTAGAAAGAAAGAGACCTGTCGCCCAAAGGAGGAGGCTCCCCACTGATCCCGGCTGGGCAGGAGTCAGAGCAGAAGGAAAACTCCCATCACCAAGGAGAATGGGCTTCTCCTTCATACAAAAGCATAGGATCCCTCTCACCTGATATGTTTCTGTCCCATAGTCATCCCCCTGTGCCTGCCCCATAATAGCATTCACAGGAAATGGCTGAGAGATACATTCAACTTGCAGAATTATAGCAAATAAAGTAATCTTTGACCCATCCTGGGAGCTTCTGATTACTGGGAGGGGCCAAGCCATCCTAGGGCAAGTGCACTCATTTCAAGAACCAGTAAAATGACTCCAAGAGTATCATAAGGGCTAGTGATCATGACTGGTCCAGAAATATTTCTGGGAGTCCCTTTTAACATCCCTCCCATCATTTCTTCTCATCTCCAAGGGAATGGTACTTAGGTATTCTGAAAGAAATATGCATGACTAGTAAACTGTGTGTGACCCCTGCCGCCTAATTCATCCCTCACCAGCAATTAACACTGATGGTTTGAAGGATGGCTACTCCCCTGGCAGGGCAAGAACTGAAGCAGAACATATGGGGCGAGGCGGCTCTTCCCCCTGGATATAAATAATTAAACCCAGTAGCCACCCTTCCTGCCTGGCCACTGTCATTTAGGTATGGCTGATTATCCCTAAATGGGAATCAGATGGGGGCGGGGGTGGGGGAGGGAAGCAGGTGACGGTCAAAAAAACTACAGTAGCTGCCACTGAGGGTCCAACTTGGCATTAGACTGAGCTCAAGTCCTGATTCCATCATATACGAGCTGTATGAACTTGGAAAACTGAGTTCAACTCTCGAAGCATCTGCTTTGCCCCCCCTTGGAGTGAGAATAGTCAGTAGTATTGACTTCACAGGGCTTGTTAGGAGGATTAAATTAGATACTGTTCATTTAGCACAGTTCCTGGCCTATAGAAGGCACACATCAAAGTTGATTATCGTTTTTATGGACCTCCAACTTTAAGCCTTCTATAAAGAACCAAATGATATCTCTGAAAAATACCAACTGCCTACAAGGTTGTAGGGAAAGTGGTATCTATGTTGACCTGATTAGAAAAAAGTGGAAAATCTCTCTTGTTTAAGCCTTGTTGAAAATTTTCTAAACTCTGTCCACTCTTCTGCTTTAGTAATTAGAACAAACGTTGGAGACTCGTGATTTTCTGATAATTGAGTTGCTCGTTGTAACGCAGGGCAATTCGACATTAGTGTTTATTTAAAAAATTACCGCAAATGAAGATAAATGGTGAGACGTGCACTAAATTTGATGAAAATCCTGACGTGAGTGTTTCTTCTTGGGATTCTCTCTCTCTCTTTTTTCTCCTCTGATCTGAGAGCGGATTACATTCTACTTGGGTGATGGCTCAGGTCAAATGTGTGGTTTTGCAGGTGCCTAGCCTTTCACAGACAATCTTGGAAGAACCATCATTGTCTCTGTAAGAAAACGGAGGGAAAGATGTGATTTTAACACTCAGCCTACAACAGTTCAACAATCTACCAGTGTGAATTTAGAAACGCTGAGCAAGTCCCCCTTCTAGTAACGAATATCTCTCCCGTTTTCTTATAATACCTGAGTTTCTACAACTGAGCAATCTACTCTTTGGTGTAAAACAGCTTACCAGGATTGTTTCTCCTTTAAACGCAAGTGAACTTTGGGGATGGCACTCAGATCCCTTTCTTTTACTGGACAACTGTGGAGCAGGGGTTGGGTGTGTTTCAAGAGGGAAAATATCCACGAGGGGACAGAAAAAGGACATAAATGTACAAAATCCCATTTTCCAAGAATGTAAAAAGCTAACTTCCAGGGGAGCCTGGGTAGCTCAATTGTTAAGCATCTGCTCTTTGGCTCAGGTCATGATCCCAGGGGCCTGAGAATCCAGCCCCGCATCGGGCTCCCTTCTCAGCGGAAAAACCTGCTTCTCCCTCTCCCACTGCTTGTATTCCCTATCTCATTGTGTCTCTGTCAAATAAATAAATAAAATCTTAAAAAAAATGCAAACTTCCAATATTTATTTTTTTTTCCTTTGCTCTAAATATCTCAATGTTCACTTGTTGAAAGCAATTGATTGAAGCCCTGGGAAGAAGTGGTAGATTGAAGCACTCATCAGAGTTGTTTGTGCTGCTTTGCAGGGGTCTGGCTGCACTAAATTATTTCAAGAAGTATTAATTATCTAAGTCACTCAGAAGAATCCATTTACCTATTTCATTTTCTTTTTTTTGAAGAGAATCTTTTTTTTTTAAAGATTTTATTTATTTGTCAGAGAGAGGGAGCAAGAGCGGGCACAGGCAGACAGAGTGGCAGGCAGAGACTGAGGGAGAAGCAGGCTCCCTGCCGAGCAAGGAGCCTGATGTGGGACTTGATCCCAGGACGCTGGGATCATGGCCTGAGCCGAAGGCAGCTGCTTAACCAACTGAGCCACCCAGGCGTCCCCCTATTTCATTTTCTGTGGTTCTTGATCCTTACCCCAAATTCTCACAGGCCTCTGCAGCTGGCACAGAGTCCGCTCCCATAACTATAATCCCTGTCCCATACTCTCACCTCCATCATACATTATACATACCTGATAAAACCCCACCCTGGTAAAAACCCAACCTTCTGTCCACCCTATGTCTGTCCCTGGCAGCTGAAGGTGGTTGGTGAGAAAAGCAACAATGCTGGAAGCTTTCACATTAAATTCTTTTTTTTTTTAAGATTTTATTTATTTATTTGACAGAGAGAGATCACAGTAGGAGAGAGGAAGGGAAGAGATCACAGAAAGAGGAAGGGAAGCAGGCCCCCTGCTGAGCAGAGAGCCCAATGTGGGACTCGATCCCAGGACCCTGAGATCATGACCTGAGCCGAAGGCAGCGGCTTAACCCACTGAGCCTACCAGGCGCTCCTTTCACATTAAATTCTCAGCCACAAATCCAAGTATGTTTCTCTGACCGACAGAATCTCCATTCTTCTCGTGAAATATTTTGACTATTTCACATCTTCTTTCCTCCAACCTTAAGCCAGGGATTCTCAACACTGGCCACACTTTTGAATCACCTGGAAGACTTTAAAACACAGGAGTGCCCACCTCCAAAGGACCTGATCTAATTGGTGTAGAACCAATTAGATTAATATCCAATTAGGGTCTGGATATAAGTGTGCTTTTAAAATTCTCCCAGTGATTCTAATGTACAGCCATTTTGTTCAGAGTGAGAATTGAACACCTTCCATCAGATACAGCTGATGACCGACCATTCTGATGACTTCACTGAGAAAAGTAAATTGAGGGCACCTGGGTGGTTTCAGCTCAGATCATGGTCTCAGGGTCTCGGGCTCTCGCATCAGGCTCTCTGCTCAGCAGGAAACCTGCTTCTCCCTCTCCCTCTGCCTGCCTCTCTGCCTACTTGTGATCTCTCTCTCTCTCTTTCTCTCTGTGTCAAATAAATAAATAAATGAATAAAATATTTAAAAAAAAGAATGAAAAACAAACTGGGTGGGTGTCTAGGTGGCTAAGTGGTTAAGCGTGTGAATCTTGGCTCAGGTCATGAGCTCAGGGTTATGGAGTCGAGCCCCACGTCAGGCTCCATGCTCAGCGGGGAATCTGATTGAGATTCTCTCCCTCTCCTTCTGTCTCTTCCCCCTGCATGTGTGTGCTCCTGCTCTCTCTCTCTCTCTCAAATAAATCTTGAAAAGAAAAATCGGTAAGGAAAGAAGACCCACAGAATCCCACTAAGTTTACCTGGGTGGAACCCTTACTCCAATCCCTTCTGAGTGAGGACAAGCCCCTCCACTTGGGGTTTCTTCTCATTTCCCTGATCTCTGAGTATGAATGTGCTCCAGGACCCAACCTCAGACTTCCCCTCTGTCTACACTGAGTCCTTGGTGACTGTCCCTCTTCTACCATCTATCTCCTGATGACTCCACATCTCCACCTCCAGTCCAGACCTGGATTTTGAGCTTTCTTCCACTGCCTGCTTTCCAGATCTACCTAGATGAGTTAAACCCAACATGTTCAAAACCAAGCTCTTATTCTTCTCGAGCTCTGCTGGTCTTGCAATAGCTCAAACAGGAAACTGTAGAGTCATTCTTGATTCATCTCTTTCTTTCACTGCCCACGTTTAATTCTTTGGTAGAAACTGTGGATTCTAGCTTCAAAATATATTCTAAATCTGACCAGTTCTCCACATTTCAGTTACTCCCACTGTGGTCCAAAACACCGTCTTCTATGAGTTATTGTAATAGTCTCCTATCTGGTCTTCTGGATTCCATCTTTGCTCTGTTCTAGTTTATTTTCCACTCAGCAGTTAAAGCAATCCGTTTAAGACAAAAGTCAGACCTTGTTATTTCTCTGCTCTAAAATCTCCAATGGCTCCCCACTTCACTCAATACAAAATTCAGTCTTACAAAATTTAACACTCAACTTCCTTCTCAATTCATCTCCTACCTCTTCACTCAGCTGTCTCTGCCTCCGCTCACCAGCCTCCTTAGTGTTTAACAGAGTACAGCAAGTGCGTGCCTTTCTTGGGGCGTTGCACTTGTTTCCTCTTCTTAAATGTACCCGTCTTGTTCTCTGAATCCACTCAAGGATCTGCCAATGTCTTCTTATCAGAGTAATCTCCCCTAACTGCACACACAGACAGCACCAGCACCATCACAATCAACATAGTTTCTGTCCCTCTCTACTTTTGACTTCTTATCAACAGCTGACATATTATATATTTATTTATTTACTGTCTGTTCTCTCTCTTCTATTTGAATGCATGTGCTATAAAAATGGTATTTGTGGGTTTTTTTCCTTATTTATTCTGTGTTCAGAAGAGGATTTGATACATAATACTCAGTACATAATTGTTGAACGAATGAATGAATGAATGAATGAATGAATCAATGGAAATATCAGGTTATCTCAATCATAAGAGAGATTTCTCTCAAGCACTTTCTATAGTATTGCCCTATTTCATTCTCTGCATCTCTGGGTTGATTAGTAGATAAAATCATCATGTAAAATCAGTTTGAGCAAGGTTGGATCCTTAAGTTTCTATGTCACCTAGGACTCCAAATGTCACGGTGTACCATGCACATTTGCCTCCAGCCTTCTCCCCCATATTTTGGTCATGGTTCAGCAGCTGTGGCATCGTTCAGCTTTCTTTTCCCCTCCCCTGTCTCAGTTCCAGGAGGTCCTCCTTGGCTTTGGGCCCCCTCCCTGTGGGTGATGAAGGCAATGTAGGGAGAAGCAGCAGCTTCCCTGACTCACCCCTGCTTTCTCCATTCATACTGATCCAGTAACACATAGCCTGTGCAGTACAGGGCTGGCCAGGTCAGTCTCTGCCACCTTAGGACCTCATTTTTGTTCCCTGCGGCAGCTTGCCCATTTGCAAAATCAGAAATTGTATAAGTACAAACAGGAGACAATATGCCATATTTTATGGATTTTAAGATGCCCCTCCCCTCCCATTTTCTTTCACATCTCCAATGTCAGGAATTGTCTTATAGTTGGGGCTGAGCAGGTGGAAGTCCCTATAAAGTTACCACAGCTTGACCCTGTGCCATGTGGTTACTGCTCCTAGGGCACAACTGATCATCTACATCCCTTGGCATGCCAAGCCACAGGCCTTTTGAGGACCATTTAAAGAAAGAAAATAAACTGGTTATTATATGAAAATCTCAGATAAGGAAAAAAAAAAAGAAAAAAGAAAAAGAGAAACCCTACCAGCATCAAACCAAGCAGAATGGAGGGGTGGCAATTTGGATGACCTCAGAATACTTTTATAAGAAGTGTAGCATGCAAAACAATCTTGAGAAAGGAGAACAAAGCTGGAGGTATCAGTTTCTTGGATTTAAAGATATACTACAAAGTTATAGTAATCAAAACAGTAGGGTACTGGGAGAAAATATACGCATAAATCAATGGAAACAGGATAGAGAGCCCAGAAATAAATCCACAATTATATGGTCAATTAATCTTTGACAAAGGAGGCAAGTATATGTAACAGAAGAAAGTCTCCTCAAAAACAGTGTTGGGAAAACTGGAGAGCCATTTGCAAAAGAATGAAACTAGACCACATTCTTTTACCATACACGTAAAGAAACTCAAAATGGATCAAAGATCTAAATGTGAAGTGTGAGGTGTGCCTGTCTTGCTCAGCCTTTACAGCATGTGACTCTTATTCTTGAGGCTGTGAGTTTAGGTCCCACATTCAGTGTAAAGCTTACTTAAGAAAAAAAAAATTAAATGAATAAATGAGAGCCCTGAAACAATAAAACTCCTAAAAGACAATAAGCAGTAATCACTTGGAGATTGGTTTTAGCAACATTATTTGTGCGTATGTCTGCTTAGGCAAGGGAAACAAGAACAAAAATAAATTATTAAGACTACAACAAAATAAAAAGCTTTTGCACAGTAAGGGAAACCCGCAACAAAACCAAAAGGGAACCTACAGAATGGGAGAATACAGTGGTGAATGATAAATAAAATAAAGAATTAATAACCAAAATATGTAAAGAACACACACACACACACACACACCAAACCCCCAAAAAACCCAAACCCCAACATATAATCCAATTGAAAAATGGGCAGAGGACTTAATAGACATTTTTCCAAAAAATACATACAGACACCCAATAGACATGTGAAAAGATGCTCAATATCACTCATCATCAGGAAAATAAAATCAAACCCACAGGGAGATCTATCACCTTATACTTGTCAGAATGGCTAGTATTAAAAAGACAAGAAAGAACAAGTGTTGGCCAGGATGTGGAGAAAAAGGAACCTCTGTACATTTTTAGTGGGATTGTAAATTGGTGCAACAACTGTGGAAAACAGTATGGAGGTTCCTCAAAAAATTAAAAATAGATTTACCATATGCTTTAGTAATTCTAGTACTTGATATTTACCCAAAGGAAATAAAAACACTTGATTCAAAAAGATATATGCCCTCCTAGGTTTTCTGCAGCACTATTTATAATAGCCAGTATATGGAAGCAGTTCAGGTGTTTATCAGTAGATGAATGGGTAAAGATATGGTGTATATAGATATATAATGGAATATTATCCAGCTATAAAAAAGAATGAGATCTTGCTATTTGTGACAATATGGCTGGATCTAGAAGGTATTAGTTTAAGAGAAATAAGTCAGACTGAGAAAGGCAAATACCATATGATTTCACTTCCTTTTTTTTCTTTTTAAGATTTTATTTATTTATTTGAAAGAGAGAGAGATCACAAGTAGGCAGAGAGACAGGCAGCGAGGCAGGTGAAGCAGGGTCCCCACCGAGCAGAGAGCCCAACTCGGGGCTCAATTCCAGGAACATGGTATCATGACCTGAGCAAAAGGCAGAGGCTTTAACCCACTAAGCCACCCAGGGGCCCCTGTAATTTCACGTCTATATGGAATATAAAAAAAGAAACAAGTGAACAGACAAAAAAAAAACAAAACAAAAATAGACTCTTAAATACAAAGAACAAACTGGTGGTTATGGGAGGGAAGGTGGATGGGGGATGGGTGAAATAGGTGAAGGGGATTAAGAGGTACAAATTTCCTGTTATTAAATAAATAAAATAATTTTCTGTTCTCATCTGGAGATGAAAAGTACAGCATTGGGAATACAGCCAATGATATTATAATAAGTTTATATGGTGACGTGATGATATACTTACTGTGGTGATCACTGAGTAATGTATAGAATTGTCAAATTACTATGTTGTACAACTGAAACTAATTTAACATTGAATGTCAGGTATATGTCTAATAATAATTTTTTAAGTGCAGCATGACAAAAGCTCTGGGTGGCTCAGAGGAACATATTGTGAGAAAAATCTGGGCGCTGAAATCTCTCAGTTAGAAAGTAAATAAAAGTAGTGAGATTCTTAATGTGAGGTTTGGAAAAATGTTAACCAAAAATTTTAACTTTTATTTTATGTATGCATTAAGGCCATATGTAATAAAAATCTGTCTAAATACTTACCAAAGAGCTTTTTGAATACATTTAAATTAAAATATTAATGAAAAGAAAACATTGTATCATAGTTTGAATGGTAGCATTTTTTGTTTCTTATTAAACTATACCAGGAAAGGAGGCCAAGACTCAATGAAATATGGCTATTATCCCCAGTTTCACAAGAGCATGAACCTCTCTGGCTTAACAAAGCCTAAGGAATCTACTACAGAAATGGGTTGTTCTTACTACCCTGGAGCCTTTTGTGCAGACTATGAACCAAAAGCTCAATATTAATTATAATTAATCTTAAAATTAATTATATTACAAAGTTGTATTATTTGGAAGATGTGTTTAAATGACTCAAAGTTAAAAGATCTCAGTATAATGCTGGTTCTATAATTATCCTCCCAGAAAACATTACTTGTAAAACTTAATGATGTAGAACCATAATCATAGCATCGAGTAGGAGGTTGCCAAGCAGATGGGAAAGTTTTTTGGTTTTTGTTTTCCAGTTGTTTTCTTCCCTTTCCTCCCCTCCTTTCACAAGGAGAATCAGCCACCTGTTTTTAAAGGCTGAAGTATTTTTACTGTTCTTGGTCGGAAACATTTGTTTAAACAAAGTAGCACTTGGTTGCTAAACCCTTGATTCTAAATGGACATAGCCATCTCATTTTTGTTGGGCCAGGGTTTGGATAACAATTTGATTTCCCAGTCTGTTTCTTTTGTGACCATATAATCCTCTCCCAGTGTTGCATGCTCTGTGAGCTACAAGCACTTGAGAGCTCATAAGCACAAAGACTCTAAGGTTTCTTTGGGATTAGCACCATACAAATGCAGATTTGGCACAATGGAAGACTGATTCGATCCTTGTAACTGTTACTACTCTACTTCCTGCTTCCTCTGGGTAGCAAAGCAAGCCACTATTTTTAAAATACTTACTTTAGCTGCTGACTTTTCATTGGCTGCCTGGAGAAGAGAAGGAGTTCTTCCTATGTATTTCAGTGTTTTGATCCCTTTCAATTATTTTTTAAAATATATGTCATTAAATTTTACAGGAGTATTACAGAATTCCTAATTGCAGAATTTGAACTTGAGCTACGCAATCTTACTTTTCGTCTTTAATCTATGTGTCAATGACCTTTTTAAGTCTGATTACCTGTATGAACTCTCTTCAGAATATTTCCCTGGTTAACACAGTATAGAGAAGTGCTGGAAACCAGTTCTTTTCTGTGACACAATTCTTCCAACGGAGTTGAAATGCTTTGCAAACAATTTCACGTATATCAGCCAATTCATATACAAATCAATGTCATGTGAATCCTTTCCTTTTTATATATCATCTTTCAGTGATGATCAGGAATTCATGCTGGTACAGAGACTCTGGTTTGGGAGGAGGAAACAGGGGCTTGCGAGGGGAGGGCGAGAGCAGAAGCTGCTCACCTGCTGTTAGAACGACCTTAGCTGGTGGTACCAACATCTTCACCCTTTATGCATCTGCATCCTTTATGCATGAAATAGCAATATGCCTTTCCCTTTCGTGTAATCCTTATTTAGTTAATACCCAGTAGGATTTGCAAGCCCTTCACATCTCTGTGGATTTATTTTATTTCAGAGTGCAAGTGACTTTATGGCCCAATTACCATCATTGTGACTTATTGCATTATTTTTGGGAGGGAGAGAGGAGCAAGAAATGCCTGATCACGTGTATCGTCATCAATGGAATGAGTGCCACGCACTCCTGGCCAAGGCAGAGGGATGGATGAAACCTTTCTGATCTATTGTTTATCAGAACACTGAAGCCTGGGTGATTGTGCCGTACTTTAACAGACAAGTGTGTCAAATGTATGGGTGAAGATGTTGCAGTGGTGGTGTTAGAGTAATTAATATTTGGAAGGTAATGAATATTTTGATTTTAAAGATGTCAAAGGTCAAAGACGGAAGGAATGACTAAGATCGGATGTTGACCCCCTGAAATTACAGGGGTATTGAAGCGAGACTGAGTCACCACCTGACCCCAGGAATGAACCAGCGAGGAGGGCTCCTTATTAGAGCAAGGCTCCCGGAAGCCAGATAGCCCTTGTGCTTGCAAGAGTTCAAGGTACAGCCGGCTGTGGAGCACCGAAGCAGCAGCAGCCACAGCAGCCACGGGAATCGTGACCCTCAGGCCCGGCGCCTACCTGGAATTTCCGCAGCGCCTGGTTCAGAACCACCGGGGCAGACAGCTCCCCGCCGCTGCCGGCGCCGACTGCGGAAGGGGACCGAGAGCGCGGGCTTCACGCTCGGTGAGCCGGCTGGGGCGGCGGGAAGACCGGCTGCGTCCCCCCCAACCCCCGACACCCACTGGGTTCCTCCCTTCCCCCTGCGGGGCCGCGCGGGGCCTGCGGGTGGCCTTCCCGGGCCACAGGTCCTGCAGGCGAGGAAGCCACCGGCCGCCCTCCCCCCTGCCGCCACCGCCGCCGCAGCTGCTCTCCTCGCCCCGCTCCGCGGAGGGGTGTGGGGCGTGCCCCGCGCGGGCCCCGCCCCGGACTGCTCCCCATTGGCCGGCGGGCGGGCCTCAGGTGCGAGGAGGCGGGTCCGTCTCTGGCAGCTCGCGCCGGGGAAGGTCGGCCAGGGAGCGGGGGGTGCGGCGCGCGGGGACGCAGCGGGCGCCGAGGAGACGCAGCGGCGGCGGTAGCGGCGGCACCTGGGTCCGGCCGCAGCCCCTGCCTCCCGCCCTCGCGCCCTGCGTCCTCCGCGGCCTGCAGCCTGCGGCGCCCGAGCTCCGAGGGCGCTTCCTCGGGCGCTGGGCCCGAGGCGGCCAAGATGGCGGGCGGGCCGGGCGTGGGGCGGCAGGCGCTGTGCGCGGGCCCGGTGCCCGGCGCGTGCGGCTGGGAGGCGCTCTGGGGGGCGGGCGCGCGGGCGGCGGCCGGGGCCATGGCCCAGGTCGGCGGGAGCGCGCGGAGGAGGGCGCCGGCGCTGCTCGAGGCGGCCCTCGCGCGCCACGAGAGCCTGCACATCTGGGACGAAGTGTTCGGCGAGTCTGGCCGGACAGCGGCGGGAGCGCCTTCTACAGCACGTCCGCAGCCTCGCGCTCCTCCTCCGCCGCCTCCTCGGACGCTGAACACGAGCGCCCCGGCCCCCCGCTGCCTCCCGCCGCCCCCGAAGGGCAGGAGTCCGACGAGGACGAGGCCAGCGCGGGTTGGAGTGCCACGCTGCGGGACTGCCTGCCCCCGCGCTTCGTGGACACTGGCGGTAAGGCGCGGCCCGCGGGTGCGGGGGCTGCCTGGGGAGGCGTGAGCGCGGGGCTGGGAGAACTCCAGACGCTCCGCCGGCCGGCTGCTTGAGGGCGGCTTTTCGGTCAGCACACAGATGGGGCCCTGGCAGCGGGGATTTGAAGTGCGAGAATCAATCTGGTTGCGTGGTGGTGGTTGGTGGGGGCCGCTCCGACTTCCCCGCGGATGGAGAGGATGAGGCGGAGGCCCAGGTGGCACCCTGCCGCTGGCAAGGACCCAAGGGGGGGGGGCCTTCCCTCCCTTGCTGGGAGTGTCCAACCCAGTCACATCTGTGGGGTTGTTGTTAGGGGTGCATTTGAGTTAGGTTCCTAAAGCCCGATGCAGCTTGTGTGTGTGTGTGTGTGTGTGTGTGTGTGTGTCTGTGTCTGTGTCTGTGTGTGTTTGTTGCGGGTGGGGGGTACGTAAATCGTTTTGTGTGGATGGCCCCAGAGCAGGGTTACCCAGGTGCCAGGGGTGGGGCAGCCAGCCTTTGGAGGGAGGCCTAGTGCGAGCCGGGACGTCTTCACTGGCTCGTGTTTTCTCCAGTGAATCTGACCAACTTTGTCCATCCCTTTCAGGATCACTTGCTGAGAGCAGAGAAGAGTGAGAGGACCAGTTATCAGCGTTAAGCTGTCTTCTCTCGCTCCAGAAGGCACTTGTGTGTTCTGCTTACCGACACGGTCATGGTCAAGCCCCTGATATCTGGAGGTCGCAGGCCTGCTGGTGGTTGTGGCTGCTTGAAATCCTCCTTTACTGCCTACTTTTTGGGAAGGTAATTCTGACACGTCTCTGCTTAGCCTGCAGAAGCTCTGCGGCCTCTGCCCTCTGGGAGAGGTGGAGACCAGCCAGCAGTCCCACCTGTCCCCTGATGCTTTCTGTTCCTTGCTCGACAGCCTACTGTGGCAGGCCCTTGTTTCTGCACACCATTTTCTTGTGTTGAAGAGTGTGCAACCAGTGTTGTGGAGGACCAGGGAGTGGCCATACTGGACCCAATGCCGCTCTCCCTGTGGCTCTCCATGATTGTTGTTCAACCATAAGAGGGCAGGCCAAAGGGAACCCTGGCTGGTGCCTGGGCTAGGATCTGGACCTTGTGCCACAGCCTGCTGGTAGGCTGATTGGGTTGGCTGGACTCTCTCAGCAGGGAGTGGTCTGCAGACCTCCCACAGACAGGCTGCAGTGTGGACACCCTGAGCTACAGCTGGGCTCTAGGGTCCGAGTCAACTGTGCTGTGTTTTGGAATGGGTGAATTTAACATATTCTCATTTAGGCTTCAGTTCAGAGTTTGGGAATTTTGAAAGTCACATCACCCTGCATAATCCTTTTAAAGCCCATACATTTCCCAGAATGTCATAAGGGTTTCCAGCCCCAGATGGCTGTTTTCCATTCAATTAGCTCTTTAAGAATTGTACATACCCAGAGCTCTGGTTTGGCAGACTTGATGCTGTGAGTGCTGTGATCCAGTTTTTGATCTTGGAACATGAGAGACATGTCCTCTTGTTTCCCTCCCTCTCTGGGGAAAATAGGGGAATCGTGTTAGCTTAAGCCTGGTTATGACTAAGAGCCCATGAGTGTTGGTCTGAGAAGGATGAGCGCACCTAAATACATTTTCAAGCAATATTATGTTTCTCAGTAACCTATACTTGGGAGAAATTCTGCATCAGAGCAATTTAGTCTAGCCACTGTGGCACTTAAATGGTCATGAAGTTCAGGATCATTTGTCATTTAGCATCAGGTTCAAATTCTGCTTCCTTTAGATGTGCACTGAGCTCACATCTGGACCTGAGAATCACAGGCAGGCAGGTGCTTTAACCAAAGACATTTAGTAGTTATTGGATGGTATTTATACCCAATTTTGTTTTCTGGATTTTTGTGGAAGCTTGCTTTTAAAATCCAGCCCTAATGAAGAATTTCCTTTTCTTCTTGAAACAGTCTTTCCCTGTGGGAAATTCGGGGTGGTGGCGGAAGGGTGAGGTGGATGGTTTATTAAGCATGAGTTCAGATGGCCTGGAACAATGGGATATGATTTATGGGGCCTGGAAATAGATGCTGGGCAGAGAAAACCCTTGTGCCCCGCGGTGGGGGGAGGAGAGATGGATGGGTTTGGTAAGAGTGAGAGCTGCACCCTGGCCAGTCTGAGAGCAGAGAGGCTCAGGCTCTGAGGTTTATTAAAGTGTCAAATATAACCCCACTTTAGGAAGGCAGCTTGGGCCTGTCTTCCATCTTTGTTCCCTGGTTCACTGACAGACGTCAGCGGGCCGGTGGGGTAGGAAAGGGTGGCAAACAGGATGGTGGCATTTGGATCTGTGATCAACCCTCGAATAGGAAAATCTGTAGCAGAAATGGCTGTTGCTGCTAGAAGCAGATGAGGAAAGCAAAGGACTTAGGGAACAGGTTTCATGCCTGCCTTCTGCTGCAAAAGCGTGTGTGTGTGTGTGTGTGTGTGTGTGTGTGTGTGTGTAGAAAAGTGAATGTGTATGTGTGCATAGGTGTCTTCACATAAATATGTATTGCTTGTGCTGGATTGGGCTGGTTGGGGATTTTGGTTTTGGTTTTAAATTAGAGATCACAGGTGCTGTCTAGGAGTCCCGCTGATGCCCTAGAGTCCCTGCGCCGGAGAGAGGCATCGGCACTGGGCACCCCTGAGCTTGGATCTGCATGTGGAGTGCAGTAGGGAGGCACCTGGTGCCCAGCCGAGGGGAGGAGGGCAGGGAGGCAGAGGTGTTTCTGTGGTTCAGGTTGAGACTAGTCCACGAACAGCTCTTCTAGTCTTCCAGTCTTCCCAGATTCTTCCTTCTGTTCTGTCCACACATTTAGCTTCCTGGATCAGGCGCTCCAGAAGTGCAGCCAGCAGATAGGAGTGGAGGTACCCTCTCCCTCTCCCCCTTCCCTCTCCTCCCTGGCTTCTGGTTGTGCCTGGAGATATGGGCCCCCTTGAGGTGATTTAAATACAAAGACCATGCTTGCCCTGCTGCCTCTTAAACCCTGTCTGAAGGGAGGGTCAGCTTGGAAGCTGGAGATGCGTGCTGGGACCCCAGGGTCCAGAACCTTCTCCTGATCAGACTTACAGCTCTCCCTCTAAAATAACCCCTTCAAGCTGTCAGCCTCACCTGCCCACTGTGTAAATAACTGACACAGCAGCACAGCAGGCGGGCTCACTCCTTGGAAGCAGCATGAAGTTCAGGACGCGCTGGTTTCTGGGCTTCTGCCCTTCTCATTTCCCATTCTGAGCAGTCTTGTGACTCGTTTCCTCTGAGGAGGCAAAGGAACAGGCAGATTCCCAGATGCTCAGGGGCCCCTCTGTGTTTGGCTTTGTCGTTGGTTCCTTTGCCGTGGCTGGCTGCATTCTGAGCTGTTTGCTTTTTCTCTTAGAGGCTGGACATCCTAAGAGTTTTTTTTTTTTTTTTTTCTGTGTACCATGTCAGCAACCCTCGGTAATCATTCAGCAGGGAGGTGTGACCTTGAGAAGCTGAAGACGACCGTAGGCCTTAGGAAATTAACACAGTTAAATGTTTTATCTTAGGGTTTGTTGTTGGTTTACTCGGCTTAAAGTCTTTTTTGACTGAGAAGTAAGAGGAGAAACATCTTAAAGCTAGAGTTAAATGTATATGCTTGTAATGGGTTTGTGAGCTGAGGTACCTGGGCCCTCGTCATTGGTGTCCACGGTGAGCCACTGCTCCCAGCTTTAGCTCTGTATGGCATTCGGTGGCTCCGGGAGGAGCTGGGCGTCTGGGCAAGCGACAGGGTATGCCTTATGCAGTGCTCCCTAATAGTCAGCCACGTGCCCCTACCACACAGAATTCAGAGAAGGGAGCTTCCTGGAGGTGGTGTTCAGGCTGTGGGCATGACAGTGACCACAACCAGTGGGCCCCGGTCATAGTGTTCCGTTTCATAATCACGCCAAACCTTTGCGAGTACTCCGAGAGAGCCGCGATCACCTCCACTTCACAGAGAAACATGGTTTCGTCTGAGGCGATGAGATTACCTGGGGAAGTGGTAGCCTTCTCTCGAGGGAGACTTGATTAATCAGGGAAGGTCGTGCCTTTTTAGTTTTTTTTTTTCTTTACAGCATCTGAAAACTTTTGCTGTCAGAAATACTTTCGTATTTTTACAGGGAATTGCTTTACAGGGTCTTTTTCTCAGGGCGTACGCAGTTCAGTGAGATCTAATGCATGTATGGATTTGGATTTGTGTAACCAATCTGCACAGTCGGATAAGAGACAGGAAATCTGCAATGTTATATCTTTATTGAATCTGTCTCAGCCACTGTGATGAGCGTCGATAGAGCGCTTCTGCAGGCAGCAGGGCTCTGAATCCATGGGGAATCTGGGAGTTGTGTGGGGTCTGGTACTCAGTTTTATTTTATTTATTTAAAGATTTTATTTATTTTATTTGACAGAGATCACAAGTAGGCAGAGAGGCAGGCAGAGAGAAGGACGAGGAAGCAGACTCCCTGCTGAGCAGAGAGCCCGATGCGGGGCTCGATCCCAGGACCCTGAGATCATGACCTGAGCCAAAGGCAGAGGCTTTAACCCACTGAACCACCCAGGCGCCCCTGGTACTCAGTTTTAGAGTTGAAAACTCACCTTTATTTTTAAGAAGTGTGATTGTGTATTTTTTCTTATTAATAAGTAATATATGTACATTTTAGGGAAAAATGATAAAATTTTAAGAAATCCCATAACCCCTCATGGCCTTAGCTAATCATAGTTAATCATATTGAGTATATTCTTCATATATCTTAGGTGTCAGCTTGTTGGGTGACCTGCTCTTTAATTGTAATTAATATCTTGTAGTCGTTTTCCATTTACATTTTTAAATGTCGATTTTAATGAGTCCGCGGTATCACACAGTTTCCTCTGGGTCCGTGTTGTTGCTGCCTCCCTCTTGTATTTGTTCTGCTGTGATAAATATTCTTGAAACCTAAGTCTGTGTGCACATCTGTAGCACAATCCTTAGCAGAAAATGACTGAAGTAGAATTGAATCAAGGACCCACTGTAAGGTTTTTGGTGTCTGTGGTGAAATAGGTCTCCATAAACATATCTACAATGCTCCTGCCGGCTGTGCACCGAAATCCTTAGAAAGTCATGCTCGGAGGACCTGCTCCAGTGTGTGATTCCTGCCCGCCGGGGCTCTTAGAGGACCGTTGCCTTTGGTAAAGCTTGCTGAGGTGTAATACACACACACAGCACATGAGTCCTAGCATGCGGCACGCTGTGTGTAACTACTACCCAGATGAGGATCAGGAACATTCTGAGCACACCAGAGGTTCCCTCCTGCTCCTTCCCAGTCAGTCACTCCCTGCCCCCTGCTTCTCTTCCATCACCAGCGATCAAGTTTGCCTGTTACCTTGCTCTGGTGGTTCGGTTCCTCAGGACATCTGTGGATTCCTTCTTGTTGTCGCGTATATGGCATCTTAAATTTCGTTATCGTCTGTTGTCTTCCATCACGTAGGTACTGTAGTCGGTTATCCGTTCTCCTGTTAATGGTCTTTTACATGGCATCCAGTTTGGGGCTTCCGAGGATAAGCTGCTTTAGACATTCTTGTGGTTTTGATGGACAGATACATTTCCCTTGATCATGTAAACCTAGGAAAAGGTTTTCCAGGTCCTAGATTAGATGCGGGTCTCCCCTGTCGACCTCGTGGACTGGGTGATGTTTTGCTGAGGCCTGTCTTGTGCATGGCCAGATGTTGGCCACCTCCATTTGGCCTCTCCCCACCAAATGCCCAGTGGCGCCCTTTCCTCCAATTACATCAACCAAACGTTTCTCCAGGCATTGCCATATGTCCCCTGGGGAGCCAAATCACCTGCAGCTGAGAACAACTGCTTAATTTTTTAAAAATTTATTTTAAATTTATTTTTTGAAAAGATTTTATGTATTTATTTGAGAGGGAGGGGATAAGCAGAGGGAGAGGGAGAAGCCAACTCCCTGTTGAGTAGGGATCCCGGTGCAGGCCTGGATCCCAGGACCTTAGGATCATGACCTGAGCCGAAGGCAGATGCTTCACCGACTGAATCCCCTGGTGCTCTGAGAACCCCTGCTTCAGTACATGCTGCCACACTGTGTTCCAGTTCATCCAGCTGCCAGCGATGTGCAGGACATGCCATGTGTTAATTCAGCAACATACTGAACCCTGCTGGGATAAAATGATGAGTGAGACCTGTCTCCTGGGGTCCAGCAGGAGAGACAAAGTAAAGACAAGGAGAAAGAGCCTCTGGGAAGCAGTGGGATCAACATTAACAGGGATTTATATGGAATTCTGGGGAGGGTCACCTGGTCCAGCGGGGTTGGGGAGGAGGTGGCCTCTCGGATGGAGGTGGCCCCCTGAGCTGCTTCTGGAAGCAGAGATAATTATTACTCAGGTGAAGAGGAAGGAACAGGGCATCTCCAACTCGGGCAAAGGCCAGGAGGAGAGAGAAGGTATGCCACTCTGCCCAGGGGCGAACCCACCCTTTTCCTACCCTGAGCATCCCGACCCGAGGCCTTATATACGAAAATGTCCTGAAACGCGATATGATGTCCTTGTTACCACAGCACAAGTGACTGTAGCTGGGATCCAAGGTCCCATGTTCAGGTGCAGATACAGATGTTTCCGGCGTTTTCTGGCGCCCACAGGGAGGGCAATGTGGTCGGCTCGGTGAGATCTATGAACTTAGGATGGAATCTCTGGAGAAGCCCTGAGCTCTGCCCTCGAAAGAAGGAAGAGGGAAAGGGAAAAACTCAACTTCTGTTGGCGGAAAGAGGCACGGTGTTGTCTCGGGGTGGGAGGGATGTCGTACTAAAAGGATAACAGGCTCTGAAAACTCCCTGTAATGTGACGATGATGTTCCGCCCCGACTGGCACGTGGTGCAGAGAGCCCCTCTCCCCTTTTTGAGTTTCAGAAAAAACTTATTACAAAAGTAGGAATCCCGGGCAATAGTTAGCTGTGTGTTTAATAAGCCACTTTACTAAAAAGTTTAGAACTGCAAATCTTGACACTCTCACTGCGACAGACTCACTCCTTGGCCAGGATATTGGAAACTTCATCTGCTTCCATTTCCAGCTTCTAGGCTCGTGGACACCCCCACCCCATCCCCATTTCTTCTGTGGAAGAGGAGCGATCTTTTACAAATATAGGCTAATCTGATGATTCCCCGCTTAAACCTTCATGTAGCTTCTGGCTGAAACCAAAGGGAATTCCAGAGTCCTTCGCAAGGCCTCCAATGCCGACAGCTGCTCCGCAGCCTTCCTTTCCAGTGTCCCCTTAGTCCCCTGTCCTGCTGTCTGCACATAATCTATTCATTTCCGCCTTCATGCCTATGGGGCCCATACCTGGAATGTTCTTCATGGCAGGCTCTGCTTGTTAGTTTGGTCTTGATTCAGATGTCACTGCCTTACCCCATCCCTCTTTGCTGCCACATTTGCTAATATGTTTCCTTTGTGGGATGAGATGCTGGATGTCTTGGTCACAGTTAGGACACGGTGAGTCCTCTATGTTTGTTGAATAAAGGAACTAACAGAAGACCAGATGAACACACAGCTAGATTGTTAAAAATGAGGATGGAATCAGCACCAATGGAGAAATGTCTAAACGTTTTCTACATCCCAAATAGTGGAAGAGAGGTTGGACCACTCTTGAGGGAACGGATTCCCTACTAGGAAGGCAGCGAAGCAAGTCTGGGATGTGTTTTACAGGTTTTCTGTCCTGCATAGAAAACTGAACTTGGCCTCGGAGGAACTCTACAATCTTGGGCTTCTGCGGCCTCCCCACTTCCTAAGAGCTAGAGACCCCCAGACAGGAGTCTATTAGAAATCTGAAGGGAAGCCAGCCTCTTGTACCCTTTTATCTGTTTAACAAGTGCTTGTGTGTCCTGTAATATGTGCATATGGTGTTCTAAGAACTTCGTTTTTTTAAAAGATTTTATTTATATATTTGAGAGAGAGAGAGAGGGCAGGAAGTGAAGAGGGAGGGAGAGGGACATGCAGACTCCTCGCTGAGCAAGGAGCCTGACACGGCCCTCTCCCAGGACTATGAGATCATGACCTAAGCTGAAGTCAGATGCTTACCCACTGAGCCACCCAGGTGCCTCTAAACACTTTGTAACGTGTGTGCTCCTCAAAACAATCTTGTGATGTATTGTTATCCTCATTTTTAGTATAAGGAAACTGAGTCACCGATTGGTCAAGTGATCTCGGGTGAAAGAGTTCCTTTGATTAGGGCTCGAGGAAACCCCATCCTTACGGCGTGAATGTGGAACACAGTATATCTGTTCAGATCTGCTACTTAATGGTATTTCCCTTGTGAGGGGCCCTTGAAGGCCAGTGTCATTCTCCAGATCTGTCTGACCTGCTGCCTCTCTTCCTGGTGGCGGCACCTCGTTACTCAGCACCCTTTGTAGTGAGACGGGGCCGCTGCCTGGATTCAGCGCGGTGGAAAATGAGCCCAAGGGTGGGCTCCACTCTCAGGCCTGGCCGCGGGGAGGCCCCTGGGAGCCACACGTCAGGGATGTTGGGGGCCGGCAGGCAAAACGACCTCGTATCGAAATCACCATTTGGAGAAAAGCTGCTCCTGCATCAGCCACAGCTCTCAGGGATTAAAGGCTTGTCGGCCAGAAATGAACTTCTTCCCCCGTTGGTTCTTGGTACGTTTGGTGGGGGATGTTAGAGGAGCCGGGTTTGCAGACACAGACGCTGAAGAAAAGCGGATTCCTCCGGGGAAGTGGATTCAGAGCAGTAGGGCCCACGCGGCATTGCTGCGTGGGGACTCCTGAGGGGCTACGAGGGAAGACAACCCAGAGGATAAAAATCGATTCCCTGTCTCCTTGCTGCGACATTCCCACGGTGATTTGGGGAGTGGCCAGGGAAGGGTGCGGGGAAGCCACGTGCATCCTGTGCTCTGGAGATGGGTGCTGAACCGCACGTCAGTGGTTTGAGGCTGTAGACGGTTTGGAAGGGGCTAGGGGGTCAGTTTATGGCTGGAGAGGACCTGGGGCAGGAGGCCTGGGCTGTGCGTGGGCTCCCCCTGTGACTTTGCACCAAGGGGCTCCTTCCCAGGGTTCTGAAGGTCAGGAAAGATGTGCGGGGAAGCCCAGAGCTGCTGGCTCATTCTGGGGAGCTTTATCTTTCTTCCTTTAAACTCCCTCTGTCCCGTGTGGCCAAAATGCACATGATGGCTTTTGTGCTACTTAGGAGATTTTCAGACCTTTGCAGGAACCAGGAACCTTAAAGAGGGCAAACCCAGGGTACCTATATGAGGCAGGGGAAAGCAGTCGCTGTCTTTGAAGTTGGGAGTGGGAGGGCCCCAGAGCCCCCCACCCCACCCCAGGGTGCTTCCACACCCCATCCTGCTCAGTTCCTCATACTCTAATGTGAAGGACCTTTGGCTGGGACCTGGGTCAGGAGGGGAGAGAGGCCTCTGAGAGGCACCCAGTCCTTTTCTGAGATGGTGAAGAGGACACTGATAAGTCAATGAGATTCTGGTGTTTCAAAGCCACCCAAAAGTGTCTATGGCAAAGTGATTAAAAATTGAATTATTTTGGGGCTTCCTGGGTGCCTCAGTTGGTTAAGCATCTGCCTTCGGTTCAGGTCATGGTCTCAGGGTCCTGGGATCGAGCCCCAAATCGGGCTTCCTGCTCAGTGGGAGAGTCTGCTTGTCCCTCTGCATATGTGCTCTGTCTCAACAAATCACAATTTTTTTTTTAAATTTTAAAGATTTTTATTTTATTATTTTGGATGGAACTGGAATGGGAGGACACCTGTTTCCTTCTTTAGGAAACTGTTACAAAAAGAAGATCATGGATTGGGAGAGAGGATGATTTTCTAGGAAGAAAAAAGGTAAATAAGTGTAATTGCCTAAAAGTGGTGACAGTCTTGCTTGTAGATGTTCCTCCTGCATTTTGGGAAGTTGGAGAATCCGTAATACTTTCAATTAAAGTTTTCCTGAGAATCCCCAGGTGACTTTGGGGGTGGGGGGCATTGTCCTTTGTGAAGATTTTGAGCTTCTGTGAGTGAGCAGACCTCCACTCCAGAGTGACATAAAAAGCAATCTGCACCTCCTTCCTGATTTGTCTGTAATGAAACTTGCTTTCCTCAGGTCCCAGCATTCGAGGCAGATAAATATGTTCCCTTTCATTGGCTCTTACTCATACTTCAGCAAGATTTCCCATGTGCTTTCCTTGGCTGGCTGGGAAACTGGACCACAATTTATGGGATCTTAGGGGACAGGCGCATAGAATTCCAGTGGGATCCCAGAACAGAAACTAATTGGAGATTAGAGACCATTGTGGTGTGAAGCTTTTCTTTGAGATCAAAAGAGGTGCATGTTATGCAAATATTAGCAAGTGTAAGTTCACACTGTCTATTGAAAATTTATAGACTCATTATGGTCATGAAGGCAGGAAGATAAGTAGATTTTGGGAAAGGTGCAGGTAAATTCAGGGAGGTGGCAAATTACCCCAGGGAAAGTAGAATGGCTAAAGAGTATGGCCCACACTTTTTTTTTTTTAAGATTTTATTTATTTGCCAGAGATAGAGAGAGTACACACAAGCAGGCAGAGAGGCAGGCAGAGGCAGCGAGAGAAGCAGGCTTTCCACCGAGCAAGGAGCCCGATGTGGAACTCGATCCCAGGACCTTGGAATCATGACCCGAGCCAAAGGCAGCGGCTTAACCAACTGAGCCACCCAGGCATCCCTGGCCCCAACTTTTTTTTTTTTTAAGATTTTATTTATTTATTTGACAGAGAAAAATCACAAGTAGATGGAGAGGCAGTCAGAGAGAGAGAGAGAGGGAAGCAGGCTCCCTGCCGAGCAGAGAGCCCGATGCGGGACTCGATCCCAGGACCCTGAGATCATGACCTGAGCCGAAGGCAGCGGCTTAACCCACTGAGCCACCCAGGCGCCCCCTGGCCCAAACTTTTTAAAAAGATTTTATTCACTTATTTGACACACAGAGAGCCAGAAAGCACAAGTGGGGGGAATGGCAGAGGGAGAAGGAGAAGCAGGCTCAGGGGAGCTGAGCAGGGAGGCAAATGTGTGGGACTCCATCCCAGGAGCCTGGGATCATGACCTGAGCTGAAGAAAGACACTTAACCAACTGAGCCACCCAGGCGCCCCCTGGCTCCAACTTCCAAAGATGGTGTATGAGATACCTTTGGTAGGAAGGAATGAAGATCAGCAACTGTCCTTGATTCTGCTTCTCAGGAAGGCATTGTGATGTGGTGCCCAGAACTTTGGAGACAGACACACGCTTGGTGCCCTCCGGCTCTGCCACTAAAGCAACACCTTCCAGAGGGCAGCTGCAGGCACCGGGTGGCGTCACACAGGGTCAGACCCGGGAGGCACACAGGCATGTACCCCTTCCACCATCCTGCTGGGGTTAAAAAAATTACCTATATATATAAAAAAAAAGAACCAGAATAGTGGTAATGAATGAAAGATAAAAGTTTCCTATGTAGTAGTGGTAGTTCTCTTGTAGTACTTTTTCTCTCTCTCTCTCTCTTTTTTTTTTTTTTTTCTTTCTTGGTTTGTTTTCTGGGGAAGGGGCCTGCCATGTGGGTTTTCAGTCAATGATGTTCCCTGACTTAAGTCCTACCGCCCCCCTCAAGGGGGTGGGCTCTGAGGAAACTGTTTTTTTTTTTCAGGCTTTTGTTCTCTGGCAGTTTTTTGTTTGTTCACTTTTTTTTCTCACTTTGACCGCTTTTGATGTTTTTTGTAGTTTTAGAGGAAAACAAACCGCACCCTGATCTCCCTCTCAGAAAGAAGCCTCAGTCTGGCTGCAGAGCCCAAATAAGTTCCCCCTTGGCCACTGGCAGAGCAGGTTCCAAGTCGCTGTCCCTGGGGATGGAGGATCTTTTGCTTGTACCCAAAAGCACGGCAGCAGCAGCTTTGGGCACCTCTAGACCGCTAGAGAGGTTCCAAGCAGCAATCGCACACTGAGATTTTCCCGCTGGCCCGGGCTGGGAGTGCCCGGTCTTTCTGGGTCTAAGAGCGCCCACCTTACATGCACCAATTTCAGGGAAGGCAGAGGTTCGCGCGCGGGTCTCAGGCTCTGAGAATGGGGCACAGGTCCGAGAGCACCAGGCTGGGCCTTCACGCACCTCTCTGGGGCGAGAGTTTGGTGCAGGCTCTGAAACAAGGGCGTGTATCAAAGGGCACAGGCTGGGCCTTTATACCTCTCTCAGGGGAGTATCTCAGGCTCTATAGCAGGACTCTTGCATTCTGCCGCCTGGTGTGGCTCCCATCCCCTCACAGGAAACAGACCCCATGCATTCTCCTTGCGCTGGCAGCTTAGGGACCAAGAGCTGGTTTCTCTGCCGCACTCTCTCTGCCTCAGTGCCAAGGGAGGCTGTCCTGGGACCAGGGACTTAAGCCCCTGTCCCTAGCCGCCCCGATTCCCACAATTTCCCCAGAGATGCTTTGCTCTTTTGGAGTGCTTTCAACCAGTCTCCGAGTTAATGCTGGTCCCCAGACGCAGGGCACTCTCGCTTGTATTGGGGTATTACTTTCCAACTGGTTGCCTCTGGCAGCTCCCTCCCCCTTTTGTTTATCTTCTGATATCAGTTCACAGTTCCCACTCCGCTTTACCTGCCCACTGGCTTCTTCTCCCCCTGTAGAGATCCAGACATGTATAATTCTGATCTCAGGCTGATTTCATGGGTGATTGGAGTTCATGGATGATTGGTAGGTAATCAGCTCATTTTGGGGTACAAGTTGAAAAGACGCCTCCTACTTCCGCGCCATTTTGTCCCCCCTCTTAACTTTTTTTTTTTTTTTAATTTTATTTGACAGCACAAGTAGAGGGAGAGGATGAAAGAGAAGCAGGATCTGCACTGAGCATGGAGCCAGATGCAGGGCTGGATCCCAGGACCCTGGACAGATGCTGCACTGAGGGAGCCACCCAGACACCCTTTTAGACCTAGGATACAGGTAGGAGAAGCAAGCCAGGGGTTCCTTGGCCCAACACTAATGACCATGGCTCAGACAAATCCATCTTCCACTTCAGGCTTCCAGATACTCTGTGAAGGAGACATTCCCCTTCCTGTCCCTGAATGCTCTGCCAGTTCAAGGCAGATCCATGTTTCTGAGGGTTCCTCTTTGGTCATTCTGTCAGGGACAGCCAAGAGGGCTCCAAGCCTGTGTGGACCCCAGGCCTGGGGATCCCAGCCCTGAACTCTTTCCTCTGCCCTTGATGACCCCAGAATAGATCAATTCAGCAACTGTCAATCCATGCCAGGCCAGGGAACAAACACAGCAGTACACAAGATCAACTCGCCTTGGTCCCAGGAGCCTGGATTCCCCAAGGAGGGCTTCACCTGGTCTCTGAAGGGGATTCCAGGGGTTCCAAGATGGCCATGGGTGGAGCCCACCAGGTAGAGAGGCCCCTGGAGAGTGTCCACTGGCACTGAGCAGACGGAAGATCCCCTCAGGCCTTCCCTCGCGGCTCCACTGTGCCCTGGGGAGAGAAAAGGGCCAGCCACACCGCACCAGGGCCGCAGCTCAGCCGCCCAGGAGCAGCAGCGGGCCTAGCCTGGAGCTCAAGCAGAGGCAGGGAGGCCGGGACTGGGCGGGGGACTGGGGTCCTGGAGTCAGCAGAAGAGCAGCGGGAACCAGCAGGGGGCGCAGCCAGCCCCCTCACCGGACAGGACAGAACAGGAGGCTGGGTGAGGGTGCAGGGTTTGCAGAGAGGCCTGCACCGATGTTTGCAGCCCCCCACCCGCCGCAGCCAGCGCCCGCACCTGCCTGCCCCGCCCACCGCCTTCTGTGGGCCCAGCAAACTCACTGCGCAAGTAGCGCCTCCCGGGAAGGCAGGGGTTCTGGGCTGGCGGGGCAAGGCGCAGGGGAGTGCATTGGTGCCCCACTGACTCAGGTACTGAGGGGCTGGGGAGGGGTAGGGGCGCTAGGCAGAGAGGGAGACTGGGGCCCTGCTGCCCGCTGCCACCTGCTTCTTCGTCCAAGGGAGCGGGAGGGGGGCCTGGCGGACAGGTTCCTGGCGGCCTGGTGCTCCTACGCCCCATATCCCTTGCCCCACAGCCCTCGCTCCACTTCTCGGTATCCAGGGAACCCGTGGGGCCCTACTGACATCAAGGGGCCCAGCACCACTGGGCTCATCTGGACCCCGGAGAGACGCCTGTGCTGACAGGCTTCTTTTCCAGAACTTGATGGAAAATTTTGTCCCTCAGAATCGCCGGGCTCCCCAGCCTGAGAGGCGCTGGCTCTGCCCGCGCAGCCTGGGCCCCACTGAGCCCCCTCCACCTCAAGTGCCTTTTACCCAGGAGCCCCAGGATACCATTTTTTTCTGGCCCATGGACCCCTTTTCCCCACCCCCACCCCCACACCTCTACTTTGGGCCTGCAACCACCCTGGGATCACTTCCATCTCTGGCCCCCTACCCCACAGGTCCTTGTCCACCTCCAGGCCTGACCCCTGGCCCCTCTCACCTCTGGAGTTACTGAAACCCTTCCACTTGGGGGCCACTGGCATCTGTGATCCCAGACTCCCGGGACTCCCCTCCACCTTGGAGCTCCCTACCCTGTTTCCTCTAGGAACTGCTGTGCCTAGAGCACCGAAACCCCACATTCTCAAGCCAGCTGTCTTTGGGCCAAGGACTCAGGTATCCTCAGGGACCCTCCTTTCCGGGGCACATACTCCTCTCTGTGCAGGAGAGACCAGAGAGAGCAGGCTTGGGGATCCTTCACTCCAGCTGGATGGAGGGGCAGAAGCTGGGGTGTGTGTGAGGGGGTGCTCACAGGTTGCCTCCCTGGGTAAGGAGCTTCCAGGAGGAAACTTCAGAGTGAGGCTATGATGTGGAAGCCTCAGGAAGCACTGTCTGCACAGACTCCAGGCTCCTGGCTTGAGCAGTGGGCATTTAGTGGCCAGAGCCCTACAGGACCAACCCCGTCCAAACCCACCCCACCATGGCCGGCTTTTTTGTCTGGAATTTGCACAGCAACCTTTTCTCCAGTATGAAATTGAAAGCTTTGCTTTGTAAAGTTTTGTGTCCAGGAGGCTCCTGGGCATTCACTTACTTTATTTCCAGAGGCTAGTTGAGGAGGGTGGAGTCTTTGGGACCTTAACAGCAGGTCTCCTGATCCTTCCTGACTTCTTTTTTTTTTTTTTTTTTTTGATTTATTTATTTGGAGAGAGAGAGAGAGAGATAAAGAGCACACCACAGAACACATGCAGGCACAGGTGAATAGGCCAGGTGAATGGACCTGTGCCAAAACAAAGAGTCAGATGCTCAACCAGCTGCAACCACCACCCCCCGTCCACCTTTTACAGGTGGGTTACATCTACACACTGTTAGGCGCTTTGCCTGGACCCGGCTAGTCTTACAGCAGTCCTAGGACACTGTCTCTTGCCCAGTGTCTCTGGTCAGTACCAACCCATGCCTCAAGTGTGGGAATGACTTCTTCCTGACTCCTTTTTTTTTTTTTAAGATTTTTTATTTTATTTTATTTATTTGACAGAGATAGATCACAAGTAGGCAGAGAGGCAGGCGGAGAGAGAGAGAGGAGGAAGCAGGCTCGCTGCTGAGCAGAGAGCCTGATGCGGGACTCGATCCCAGGACCCTGAGATCATGACCTGAGCCGAAGGCAGCGGCTTAACCCACTGAGCCACCCAGGCGCCCTTCCTGACTCCTTCTTAACTCCCTGTCCAGCCTGGGTTGCCCACCCCCCTCCAGGCTGTCCTAGTTGTATATATTGGATCTCTGTAGATAGTGGGCACCATCAGATCCTCACCTGTCGTGGCTGGCGCAACAAATCAACCAGGAACATGAGGGTAAGAGGATGAAGAAAAGAACTTGAGAAGCAAAGAGATGGGGGGCAGGAGGAGCACTGAGGAGGATGTCCAACAGTGCTAAGTTTATTCAAAGCCTTAAGGCCATATATATAGTGACATTACATCTGTGTTTAGTTAAGCAACTATGGTTCCTCATGACGCCAAATGGCTGATGCCAGTACAAATACAGCAAACCTGAAAGTAAATTATGGGTTGTACTAAGGCAGCAAGGACCAGCAACAAACTTTTTAGCCCAACCGAATTGTTCTCATTTGTTTAGTAAGTGTGTGTTAAGTCACGTAGGCGAGCGCACAACACATAGCACAGACTCTTGCCCAGTGCTACTGAACTTTTCCCGTCCTAAACCTTTTGTTAGGTTATTTGGACTTTAAAGGAGGCACAAGTCAGGGTCTGGTTTGGTTCTCGTCTCAAGCCTTATTGCGGGCTCCCACACTCACCGAAATGAGAACATGGCTCAGGGTTATGGAGTGAATATACCCTTTAGGAAACATTAAAGGACATAGCATAACTGGTCCGGGGTCACCCAGCCTGTGAGAGGCATGGGTGAGATTCAGACTGCACTGGGTGCCACAGCCATTTTCAGCTCACCTTAGTGTCCAACCTGGTCCCAGAAGGTTCCTGCTCAGGACTTTGCTTTGTGCTGAGCTGGGCTTGCTTCCTGCCTTTGAAGCCATTTTCACAGTGTATCCCCAGCCCACCCTCTCACATTGAGCATCAGTGCTGCCTTGGCTGGCCTCTGTTGATCGTGCCATTCCTCTCAATCCCTCTGTTACCGCTCCGGCCCACTGTCCTACTGCCCTCTGTCCGGTGGGCCAAGTTCTGAGTTTCTTGCCTGCACTTCCTCTTAACTGTGCTCTGTTGAAATCCTCTCTAACAGGGAAGACCTGCTTATCAGAGCAGCTTGATTTGGAATCCATCTCCCCTGGAGGTCAGAGCTTCTGACCATCATGTCCCCAGCCTCAGCACTGGGGATGCCTGCCCAGCCTATTCTGGGTGCTCATGGAGCTCTGGGATCTTGGAGAAGATTTGCCATGAAAATAAGCATTTATACATAACACGGAAGAGAAGATTTGAGGAAATTGAGTGGGTGTCATCTGGTAATGTTTGTGTTAGGATGGTTCTGAAATTTCTGGGCCTGAGTTACCAAGAACCCTAGGTTGCCCAGCTGGAAGGACCTCAGATAGATCAGCTGGGCTCCTCACCTCATTTGACAGATGGGAAGTTGAGGCCCAGAGCTTAGTGCCACAGAGCAGGAGTGAGGAGAGATGTTAGTGACAGGAAGAAACCATAGGGTAAGCACAAAGTGGCTGAGCCTGGGCTTTGTTTATGCAAATGAGTTGCTAAAACAGTGGGCCTGAGGCTGCTGACTCTATCTAGTGGCCAGCAAGAAGTAACACCAGCCCACACCTTCTGAGGTTTAACTCATGCCAGGAATGATTCTCAATGTTTTATTCGTGGGCACCTGGGTGGCTCAGTTGTTCAGCTGAGGTTATGCTCCCAGGGTGCAGGGATCTAATCCTCACCAGGCTTCCTGCTCAGTGGGAAGCCTGCTTCTCCCTTTCACACTCCCCCTGTGTGTGTTCCCTCTCATCCTGTCTCTCTCTCTCTGTCAAATAAATAATAAAATCTTAAAACAAGAACAACAACACCAAAATGCTTTATTTGCCTTAGGAGATAGGGTCTGTTATGGCTACCATTTTAATGCATGGAAATATGGGCACAGGGGAGCTAAAGGAGTCCAAGGTCACACAGCTTGCAAGTGGAGAAGCCAAGATTTGAACCCTGGGCAGCCTGCCTGCAGAAACTGTATTATTTTTTCCCCTTGTGTATGTCATTTTTAAAAACCTTTCCCTGAATTCTAACAGAGATGTGTAAACATTGTTAAGCATGTAGCTTATTGATCATCACAAAGCTTAGGTTCTGAAGCATTGCAGCAAGCTGGGGTGGGCTTTGATGTCAGAACTGGTTGGAATCCAGTTTCTGGTGCTGCATGATTTTAGGTGACTTACTCAGCCTCAGTTTCTGCACTGAGTTTGGCAGCCTTGTGATGAGTAGAGCGTGTGACAGTGCCTGGCGAGTGTTTAATAAATGGTTTTCTCTTCTTAATAATGAAAATTCTAAGTTGTGTTGGTTTTGTTAAGCAGTCCGAATACCTTCCTCATCGGTCAGTTGCCTGTCAGTCGCCTTGTAGGTACTTGTGATGAGTCACTTTGGTAAGTCACTATATATAGCTGAAACATTTGGGGGTAGTTGGGGGACACCCCCCACCTGCCCCCACTGCCCCTGCATTGAAAGTCTGTAATTTAAAATGTTCCACCTGTGCCTTTTTTTTTTTTTTTAAACATAACCACTTTGGGACAGTGAAAGTTATATGTCTTCTCCTTAGGGTTGTGACGGAGCCTTTGGGGACCTGCAACAGCTTACTTCCAGTTTCTGTCTGGCATACTGATGGGCCAGAACTTATTTTAACAACATTCCATCACATTCCAGGCACCTGGAAGGAGGAATATGTTGAACTTCTCGGAAATTATTTTTTGGAACTGTTTTTATCCTGAGGAATAACCCATTTAAAAATTGAATGACCTTTATGGTGGACTTTTCCACTCTACATAATGCAAACTGAAAAACTCGTTGTTTTCAGCTGCTTCTGCAGCAGTGGGAAGAGCAAGCCTATGGGAGTCCTCCCCAGGTTGGCCCCAGCACAGAGCTGCATCATTCTACACACCCCTCATGCCTTGTCTCCTTGTCTGTGAGGTGGTAATGATGATGCAGGGAGCTCCAGGGGTTGTCGTGAAGGTTACAGAGATGGGGGGTGTAAACTTTGAACAGTATGCCCCACATAAAATGCAGATCTGGTGAGCAGAGGCAGCTGCTCACATTAATTGTTGATGCCAAGGCACTGGAGTTCCACAACAGCCTATGCCTTTCTTTCCTGGGTCCTTTTTGTCTCAGCCACCACCTTAGAGAAAGTGACTCAGCAAGGCTGGTGCTTGTGGAGCCCTCTACAAAGCCAGCTAATTCACACGGGCGATGCCCTGGAGATAAGGGGGTTTTCCTGGGTGGTAGGACCCCATTTCAGAGGCTTAACTAGCCGGTTTCTCCTAACTGGTCCTGTCCTCCAGGGTCAAGATGAAGGCCTGCCAGGAGACTGGTGGTCTCACCAGAGTTTTCCACGGGAAGCATGAAGGACCCCATGGAGCCTTGTGCAGAATGACATGGGTGTTGGGGGGAGAACAGGGGGGACATCGCCTGTACCATCATGGGCAGGTCACTATATCTGGCTCACGCCGGCTTTCTTCCCATCTGGGAAATGGCAGAAGACCATGCTTTTTCACAGGAGGGATGAGGGTTTAGGGAGGTATTTGATGACTGTGTTGGGGCTGCATGAGTAACAGATTTGACGGAGGGGCCTTGGAGTCACAGACTTGGGTTCAGGCCCCTGCTGCTGCCACATAAAAGTAGATCGCTTGGGTAAGCCATGGACCTCAGTGTCCTCCTCTGTGCACTGTGGATAATACCTAGCATGTAGGTCTGTGAGGGGTACAAAATAAAAGGCCATATTAGGAGCTTAGAGCAGAGCCTGGTACTCACTAGATTGTAGTTTTATGGAGATACTCTGGCATCACTGGTGTTGCAGACCTGGTCCTACCCTCTGGAAACTTTGGCTGTGTGACAGATGGCTTATGAGGCCGTGGCTGACAGAAAGAAGCGGTGTCTGTCTTTTCTTAAGATTAAGGGTACAGAGGGGTGCCTGGTGGCTCAGTCGTTGAAGCATCCAACTCTTGGTTTCAGCTAAGGTCATGATCTCAGGGTGGTGGGATTGAGCCCTGAGGTGTGCTCTGCTCTCAGTGTAGAATCTTCTGGAGGTTCTATCTCCCTGTATTTGTGTGTGTGTGCTCTCTCTGTATCTCTCTCTCTGTGTATCTCTCCCTAAAATAAATGAAGCTGTAAAAATAAATAAATACATACATGCATAAGTTAATTAATTATGGGTACAGAAATCAGTGATGGAGGTGGGCTGATGGGATGCTTGGCAGCAAAGACAGGTGCACCCTGCTTGAAGGCTCGGGGGTAGCTGCGGTGTCACCAGTGGTGATGGGGGTGTGAGGAAGTTGCCTCGTGCAGCATCCAGAGAGGAACTAAGATGGGGGGGTTCCAGGGAGTAAATGCCCATGGGTAGGAAGCATCTTCAGATGAATGTCAGAGGGTGTCCTCATGGATGGGGAGGCACCCTTTCTCCCTGAAGCTGCCCACGAGTGGAGGTGTGCCTGCTGGGGACATAACTAAATCATTGGGGTTTAGCCTCCTAAGCTGTTAATTTATGAAGATGTGGCCAAGACCTTGTCTCACTGCTTTTTAAAGAGAAGTAAATTAAACTGTTGTTTGGGATGGTGTTGTCTTCCAAAGGCTCATTCAGAGTCAGTGGCAGAGCTGCTGTGGGCTTTCCAACTTGTCTTGAAAGCCTGGTCCAGGCAAGGGTGAGGGATATTCCCATCTCTTGGGGTCTCTTGCCCTCTCTGTTTATGGCAGAACGTGGTTTTGTGACTGGTAAATAAACAGGCATCCTGTGCAGATCCTTCAGCTCTTCGTGTGGCTTCCGTAGAGAAAATTCCCATTCACTGGGCACAGACTGTGGCTGGACGGGCGGTGTGGCGGGGCTCTCACTGAGCATTCTCCTTTCACGTAATCCCCGACAAGATATGAATTTTGTGGTGTTGCCACTTTCCTGCTGGCCAGGAGGGAAGTTGAGGCCCAGGAAAGTTACACTTTCTCGCTGTGGTAAGCGGCAGAGCCATGTCAGCCGGTCCAGGCCCTGGATTTCAGGTCTGTTTGCTGTGAGCATTTCCTCTTGTGTTTCCAGCTTTTGGCCTGTTTGACCTATCAAACTACTGATGGTGTATTGATAATTCTAATACTCTCGACATTGTGAAAGATTAGCTCTTCACTTTGTGCTAGAAATGTTTCTTGCTGTATTTTTCTTTTAATTAAAAAAAAAAAGTCAAAGTCCCACGTTTCTGCCCATTTGAATCTCCCTGAGTCTCCCTGTTGTGAAGTGGTTGGGTTTGGGGATTTCTAGGGCAGGGGCCTAGTTGGTGGTGGCTTTGCCTGGAGGAGCCCATGGCTCAGGACTTAGAGTGGGGACTGGAGCAGTGTGAACTGTGGCCTGAAAATGTGTTCATGTGTGCTGAGGTGGTGCCCAGATTCTTTTGGAGGATGAACTGAGGTTTTGATCAGTAGGTTAGAGAAACACTTGATGGAATAACACTGATAATTTTGTTTTTGTATTCAATCCTAATTTTGTGTTTTCGTTTTCGTGTAGTGCAGTGTGCTCTATGTTCTAAGAAAAAATTGGCAATCAATTCATACAGTATCATGATTTAATAATCCTTCCTCACTCACTGGGTCATATTTCAGGTTTTTATATGTAGGTTTTATATCTGTAGTTCTGTTTCTGAATTCTGCATTTTGATTCATTCCTTCATTTTTAAATTTCTTATTTTAAATATTTTATTTATTTGAGAGAGAGAGAGAGAATGAGCTAGGAGCAGGGGCAGAGGGAGAAGGAAAGGGAGACTCCTCACTGAGCATGGAGCCTGATGTGGGTCTCAGATCCCAGGTCTCTGAGATCAGGACCTGACCCAAAGGCAGATGCTTAACAGACTGAGCTACCCAGGTGCAGCCACATTCCTTCATATTTTTATTTTTACTCCAGTGCTGCACTGTTTGGCTGGTTGCTTCAGTTTCTGGGAGGGAGGGAGATGACCCCCTCCCCTGTTCTTCTAACAAGTTTGCTTTTGCTGCGTTGACTGGAGAAGGGCCAGGCTTCCTGAAGATGAGTAGGATGATTCAGTGACACCCAAAAGGCAGTGGCTATCATTGTTCCCACTGTGCTTCAACAACTTCACCCACTGACTCTTTGATGATGGCAGCCACCAGCAAATCTTCTGCAGAGGACTGCTGCCTTGGGATGCTTTCCTTGTGGTGCTGGACTTCATTCTTCCTGGCAGCCAGTACAGCTAGGATTAGAACCTAGGAAAAGTCCCATTAGAACCCAAGAAAGTGGGGTGCCTGGGTGGCTTAATCGATTGTCTGCCTTTGGCTCAGTTCATGGTCTTAGGGTCCTGAGATGAAACCCTGCACTAGTGTCCGTGCTGGCTGTGGAACCTACTTAAAATCAAACAAACAGAAATCAGCCCAAGAAAGTACCATCCTTTGTGTTGTTCTATACTGTGGATCAGATTTTATTTTTCTTTTCTTTTTTTTTTCTTTCTACTTTCTTTTTAAAGATTATTTATTTGTCAGTGAGAGAGCACAAGCAGGGGGAGCAACAGGCAGAGGGAGAGGCAGGCTTCTGGTTGGGTAAGGGGTCTGATGCCGGACTTGATCCCAGGACCCTGTGATCATGACCTGAGTCATGTTAGGCTGCTGCCTAACAGACTGAGCCAACTAGGCATCCTCCAGGATCAGACTTCAATAACCCTACCAGATTTCTTTAGCTTTGACATTTTAAAGGACAATGAAAGCTAGCTAAACCTACACCAGGATTCTGCATCTGCTGGGGCTGTGCTGTCCGGGCCTATGTGCTTCCTGTTCTTCTAACCCCATCAATTCCACCCATGTTTTAGCCAGAGAACTGTAGGCAGGTGTGGGTGTGTCACTGAAAGCTTTGACTCATCATTCATATCTTTATTGTAAGCTTATAATCTTTCTTTTTTTCTTTTTTTTGGGTAAGATTTTATTGATTTGTTTGTTTATGAGAATGAATGGGGAGCAGAGGCAGAGGGAGAAGCAGACTCCCTGCTGAGCAGGAAGTCTGACATAGGGCAAGATCCCAGGATTATTTATGACCTGAGCCCAATGCAGATGCTTAACCGACTGAGCCACCCAGGCGCCTCTTTATTTTTTTTTTTTATTGATTATCTGCCTTTCTGAGGCAGCGTTCTACCTGGGTTTTCATAACTCCACACTACGGTATTCTTCCACTAGTGTGGCCTGTTTTGAGTTAATTCCTATACATTCTGGCTATGCTGCTAAATGATGATATGATCTTGGACTCTTTTTTTTTTTTTTAACCTCTCTGAGCCTTGGTTTCCTCTGTGCTAATGTGGATAATATACCCTCTCTTGCAGATGTGTGGAGGGCCATGGCTGACTTGGATGCAGTTGGAGTCATCTCACGGCACATGGAATACACAATTTATCTTGCTTCCTGTCTTGATAACGACATCTTGATTTTCATGCTGTCTTAGAACAAGTAGAACTTGACTTACATGTAAGTTGTAAATTCACGTACTTTTGATAGAGGTGTTATTTTAGTTTAGTTTAGTTTAGTTTAGTTTAGTTTAGTTTAAAGCAGGCTCCACACCCAGTGCAGAGCCCAGTGTGGAACTCAAACTCACCACCGTGAGATCAAGATCCGAGCTGAGATCAAGAGTTGGCCGCTCAGCCAGCCTAGTCACCCAGGCATCCCTTCTGTTTATCATTTTTCAAAAAATGTGAAACATAACACTTTCTCTGCTTGGACCTGTCCTCACACCTGCTATGCTGGTCTGGGGGTCAGACGTGTAGCTGGTGTGGTGCTGGTGAAGTTGAGCAAGACAGTTGTTAAGTCTTTTTACCCTAATTGCTGTTGTCCTATTATTTCCTTTTTATCTTAAAGATTTTATTTTATATCGTGGTGATATATGCTAAAACTGTTGCTTCTGGTCCTGCATTAAAACTTGAATATGTAGGGCATTTTTAAAGGATTCATCCCTGGAGATACAGTATTTGTTTTTCTCTGTCTGACTTATTTTGCTTAGCACAATACCCTCTAGGTACATCCATACTGTTGTAAATATCAGGATCTCATCCTTTTTGATGGCTGAGTAATATACCATTGTGTGTATGTACCACTTTGTCTTCTGTTGCTGGACACTTGGGCTGCTTCCATATCTCGGCTATGGAAAAAAAAATGCTGCAGTAGGCTTAGGGGTGCCTCTGTGCTTTCAGAATGTTGAGTCTGATGTGTCAACTGCCACAACAGTCGTGGCAACTCAGGAAGGGAGCCAGGTGCAGGAGGTAAGAGGAGGAGTGCAGCTTTAGGCAATCTGAGTTGAGGTGTCTGTTGGACGTGCAGGTGTAGGTTCTGGTTGGACAGTCAAAATGAAGGAATGGGTGCTTGGGGGAAGAGAGATGCAATCATGCTGTTGCCAAGGGATATATTCCTTGTAGAGAGAGTGACAGTTAAGGATTTAGGGTAATTCCTTCTTTTCTTGGGCAGATAAAGGGGAAGAATAAAGGAGTAGTGGATGGAAGGGGAGGGACGTGGCTTTGATGCCAGGAAGGCATTTTTGCACAGATGTCTAGAGAAGAGAGATTTCAAGGAATGAAATGTCAGCAATGTTCGATGATGTGAAAAGTTGCAAAGCAGCTTGATTAGGGGGTGGGGGTGGATCGAGGAGGTTGTCACTGAGTACTGAAAGAAAATGGGAGGTGAGTAGTGGAGTCCTAAGCCAGACAGAGAGATAGGGTGACTGGGCGTGAGACCATGGAGGTCACACACAAGAATAGCCTTTTAGAAAGTTTGATGGTAAAGACACAGACGATCATAACTCCAGACATAGCTTGGACAAGGGTGGGTTTTACAGGCTGTGTTTACCTATTTGCAGGTTGACTGAAGGGAGATGACAGATGGTGCATGCTGCTGGATGTTTTGGGTTGAGATGGGATCAGGTATACAGAAAAGCACACAGAGAGGAGTGTATGGCTGCCCTGACTGCTTCTGTAGAACACAAGGCCAACATTAGGCATGGAGGGAATGGAACGTGGCTCAAGGAGATGTGCAGTCTCAGATACAGACCACATGGCTCAGAGTCTTACAGGGCTCTCCTTGCCTCTGCGTGGCCCTTCTCACAGGGTTTAAGTTTTGAAGAGTCCTTTTGTTTCTCTGGGTTTGGGGTGTGACTGGAGAGACATAGCAGAGAGCAAGGGCTGAGGAAAGACCAAGAGGGCAGGAACTCACAGAGGGGAGTCTACTACCCTCTCTGCCTTTTCTGGTATGGGCTCTCTCCTGATCTGGATGGATGGATGACCTGCCATTACTTCTTTTAAAAATGCATTTGGCTTTACCCTGCCAGAAAGCAACACATGTTTATTGAAGAATAGTGGGAAACCCCAGAGAAACTGAAGGAAGAAAATAAGCACTCAGCTGAAGACAACCATTCAAAAGTTCTGGCACCTTTTCCTCCCAACTTTCACTGAAGTTGAACAGATAAATGTATATATATGAAGTGATTTCTGGGAAAGACCAAAAAAAAAAAAAAAAAAAAAAAAAAGATACCGACAACAAGAAAACAAAAAAGAGAACAAAGCAGAAGAAAACGGTGTTCATTTTCTTCCTGAGGCTGCCCTTCCTCGATACTGCTACTTGGTTTTACTACCTGCTTTTCTCCCTGGGCTTTCTTGACAAAACATGGTTCCACTACTTTTACCTTCTTCAAAGTGTTTGACAGAGTCGTTTGCTTTCAACATGGAGTTTGAGCAAAATGGACTATTGTTTTAAAATATTCTATCATGTGTGCTGTAATATCTCATCCTGGACATGATGCAAATGCTATGATAAAAAGAAGAGATGCTTTTAAAGTGATCACCAGAGTTGTGAAATTCATTGGCATGATCCTTCTTTTTTTTTTAAAAAGATTTTATTTATTTATTTGACAGACAGAGATCACAAGTAGGCAGAGAGGCAGGCAGAGAGAGGAGAAAGCAGGCTCCCTGCAGAGCAGAAAGCCCGATGCGGGGCTCGATCCCAGGACCCTGGGATCATGACCTGAGCTGAGGGCAGAGGCTTAACCCACTGAGCCACCCAGGCTCCCCGACATGATCCTTCTTTTGAGGGTCATAATTCGTTTAATTTTTTTTCTGCTCCAGTTTAACCTTCGCAGTCTTCAGTTGTTATGTGCATTAGACACAGTATTAGCAGTACTGGCAGTAAAAATACTCCTGTCACCCTTTACAGGTACCATTTTACTAGCATCTCCTTACCACTGTAGCAGCTTTAAACCCTGTTTCCACCCTGTTCATTCCTTTAAATGCCTTTTCCTTAAAACCTTTTCTTAGTTTTTGGTGTTCTATAGCTTTACCACAAAATGTTTAATTGAAGATTTCTCATCTTGCTTGGTATCTGTGCATTTCCTGTATTTCTGGATTTATCATTTCTGTAATATCCTCAGCTGTTTTCTTCTGAAATTTTGACTCTGTCCTTCTGCTGTACATCCCAGGATTCTTATTTAAACCTCCCGTCTGTTGTTCGTGTCTCTCAAGCTGGCGTTCATCCTCTTCTCCTGCCTCCTTGTGTTGCATTCTGGGGAATGTCTTCACTTCTTGGTGCAGTGTTGTGAAGTCCTTCATTCGGGGCTCATCTACTGCCCCACCATTCTGGTGTGTTTTCTGTTGTGTTTTACGTCTCAGTGATTTTTGGTCCCTGTTTAACTTCCTTCAGTTCCATGTTCACACTTGGCCTGTTGCTTTTGATAGGCTCTTGATCCTTCTTCATTTTTAAACCTCTTTTGTGTTCTTAAACAATTAACATGTAATATTTTCTATTCTGTATCTGATCATTCCAGTGTCTAAAGTCTTCATTTTCCCTCAGTCTTCTGTCTCTCACAGTGGCCTCATTTCTTGCATGCTCTGTGAAGGGATTTGAGACCAGATTTATTGGAACATAGATGTAATCTCTTTTAATTCTGTTTTATGGTGTTTTTTGTTTGTTTGTTTGTTTGTCTGTCTGTTTTTTCCTGGAGGGTTTGTCTTTCCTTTGCCAGGAGGCTGGGAGTGTTCTTGGTTGGGATCACTTTGGTTCCATTTGAGGGTCCTGGTTTATTAAGGAAATCTCAGGTTCAGTTCCCCCAACTTACCGTGTGGTGGGAACGGGGTCTGGAGGGCACAGGCCTGTAGAGATCCTGCAGTGAAAATGGCATTTGTTCTCTGGCACCCTGATTTGTTTCTCTTGAGCTTGTTGCTTACAGATCAGGTTTTGGCTCACTTGTTTCTGCCACCTCCCTCTTCCTGCTTCCTTTCCTACCATTTTCTAAGTCCTTTGCTAGTTTTCCGATGTCTTCTAAAGCCCAGAAATGTTTTGTGAATTCCATTTGCCATCACTAATTGCAAGTCTCATCCTGCAGCAGGAAGGCCAGAGCCAGACACTGTAATGCTCTGCCTCCCACAGAGGAGATTTTAATACCCTCTCCTCGTGTTCAGAAATTCTAGATTGGAGATGGAGTTATGGATACATTACCATCTACAGAGGATTAGTTGCCTATATAATAGAACAAGTATGCATTATTCTAATCTTCCTAAAACTTCCATTTTGCATAATAAATATGAATGAATAAGGAACCTGCATTATTTTAGTTTATGCAGATGTTCTCTTTCTGTCTCTGGCTTTATTTTTATTTTTTTTTTAAAGATTTTATTTATTTATTTGACAGAGAGAGATCACAAGTAGGCAGAGAGGCAGGCAGAGAGAGAGAGGAGGAAGCAGGCTCCCTGCTGAGCAGAGAGCCCGATGTGGGACTCGATCCCAGGACCCTGAGATCATGACCTGAGCCAAAGGCAGTGGCTTAACCCACTGAGCCACCCAGGCGCCCTGTCTCTGGCTTTAGATGGTAGGTTGTCATTTGTATGGTTCATTCTGAAAATTGGGTAACTTCATTCTTATTTTCTACATGTTGGTGCCATATAAAGTGATGATTTATGGAGATTCAGAGGTAAATATTTATCAACATCTAAATAATTGGGGAAGGCTTCCTTTACAAAAGGTAGAATTATTAAGACCTGTTTAATCACAGAAGGGATATCCTGTAAAGCTAGCCCATAAATAAAAAGTGGATCAGAAGAAAGCAGAGAGAGGAGAGAATTTGGAAGGAGCACGTGGAGGGACACCTACTGCCTATCCCTGTAAGTCAGGGGCAATCCGGAAGGGAAACCTTGTTAAAGGAGGCAGTAGTGTTTAGATGTAATGAGCTACTGGAAACCTCACAGTGTTCTGGTGAATCAAGTGGTGTGCAATCAAGTCCGCAGCCCAGTTGAAGTTGTGGCTTCAGGCAGCAAGCGAGCAGGCCTTTCTGTCTGCCTTTATCTCCAGTGGGAGCGACTTGTCCTCCTTGAAGTCAGCCTCCAGACATCTTTTCCTGTTGCTACACATCTGTGCATCACTGAGAATTTCTGCGGTTGCTGCTTCATGGAGATGTTTGTCAGTTTTGGGTTTTGTTTGTTTTGTTTTGTTTTTTACCGAGGTTTACTTGCTAACTTTTCTCTTCTCTTAAAAAAATATATATTTAATCTAGGGGTGCCTGGGTGGCTCAGTGGGTTAAAGCCTCTGCCTTCGGCTCGGCTTGAAGGCATGATCCCAGGGTCCTGGGATTGAGCCCCACATCAGGCTCTCTGTTCAGCAGGGAGCCTGCTTCCCTTCCTCTCTCTCTGCCTGCCTCTCTGCCTATTTGTGATCTCTGTCTGCCAAATAAATAAATAAAATCTTTAAAAAATATATGTGTTTAATCTAGGGGCACCTGGGTGGCTAAGTGGGTGGGTTAAGCCTGTCTCTTCAGCTCAGGTTATGATCTCAGAGTCCTGGGATTGAGTCCTGCATCATCAGGGAGCCCTCTTCCTCCTCCTCCTCCTTTTCCTCCTCCTTCTCTCTCTCTCTCTCTCTCTCTGCCTCTCTGACTACTTGTGATCCCTCTCTGTCAAATAAATAAGTAAGTAAATAAATCTTTTAAAAATATATATATAATCTCTTCCAGGAAGAGATTATGCTGAGTGAAAAAAGTCAAGCAGAGAGAGTCAATTATCATATGGTTTCACTTATTTGTGGAGCATTACAAATAGCATGGTGGACAAGGGGAGATGGAGAGAAGGGAGTTGAGGGAAACTGGAAGGGGAGGTGAACCATGACAGACTATGGACTCTGAAAAATAATCTGAGGGTTTTGAAGGGGTAGGGGGTGGGAGGTTGGGGGAACCAGGTGGTGGGTATTAGAGAGGGCACGGATTGCATGGAGCACTGGGTGTGGTGCAAAAACAACGAATACTGTTACACTGAAAAAATATATATATATTTCATCTCTTATTACCATGTATTTTAAATGGTAGTGGGGATGATGGTGTGGGACCCCATGAAGTGAATTTACACTGCCATCTTGACCACAATATAAGTGTCGTACACAGCCGTCCTGTGTCCCCTTTCGTTCTGAAATGGATTCTCTCTTCCCAGCTGTTATCAATAGAAGACAGGGGTCTTTGTTCTTGTAGGTGACTTGTCCAAGATCGCACAACTTTCGAGGTTTAACCTTTGGTCTGATTGTAGGACCCATTTTCTTTAACTCAGTGCCATGCAACCTACCATGTAGGACTCTCAATACTCTCCTGCTTTTGAAGCTGTAATCCACAGGCCACGTCTACCAGTGCATATCTATTTTTGTCTAGTTCACTCATTTATTGCACACATTTACTGGATGCCAGCTATGTGTTTCAGGCACCTTTCTAGGTGCTGGAGATATGGCAGTGGGCAAGTCAAACACAACCCCCTGCCCTCATTGAGCATGTTCCATTTCCTACTACTGGAAGCATCCACCAGGAACAATGGACTTATGCCAGAAGTCCAGCAATGATATGAGTTCCAGAAATTTCTGAATGGTTCTTTGTGGAAGTGATGATTTGGCGGCAGCCCTCAAGGTAGCTACCTGCACAGGCAAAAAAAAAAAAAAAAAAAAAAAAAAAAAAAGGAGGGCTGGTGTAGAAATGCCTGATGAATGTGCTTCAAGGTCAAATAACTGAGCCAGGTCTTTAAGGTCTTATTTAGCTCTGAGATTTTTCAAGAACTTTCCATGATACATAAGCATATTATAGAAAAAAACCTATTCAAAGCACACTGTAAATTTGGAGGACGATTGTCTTTGCATTATTTTTGTGATTAAATGACAGTTGATGATACAGGCACTGTTGTAAGTCACTTATCCCTGTGCAAACACTTTGTGGTAAATTCTTTTATTATCCTTATTTTTCAGAGGTAGAGACTGATGCAAAGGGAGAAGTTTGGTGGTTCTCCACTGGCCACAGCTAAGCAAGCAAAAAGCAAAAAGCAGAGCCTGCATTGGACCCAGGTACTGTGGCTCCAGACCCCAACTCTTCACCCTTGGGCTTCTTGCAGCACGCCTGATTTCTTGTCACTAAGAACTTGGTGCAGGAGTTTAACGGTACCTTTAACTTCTAGTTTTTCTTTCTCAGAACTGAATCTGCATTGCAGTGCATCTCTGCATAAACATGTGTTTAATTTTGTCACCTTTAATTTTGTTTTTAGGTAAGATCTGAAGGAGTCAATCTGTTTCTTCTGTGGCTTCAAGCACTTCAGACAAACTTTGCAGAAGAGCAGGTGCTGATTTTTGCTTGCCTCGTGCCTGGTTTCCCAGCGATCATGTCATCCAGAGGGACCTGCATGGTGGAGACACTCATCAGTCCTAGCCCTGGTGTGGCGGATGGTGAGGAACATTTTAGCCAGCCTTACAGGTTGAAATGACTCTGGAAGTTCTCTTGAGGGATTCCTCAGCTTGTCATGATCCTGAATAGAACCCTTTATTTCGTAGATGGGTTTGGAGGAGGAATTATCCCCTGCTCTTGTTCACAGTAATGTCTTACAGACATTAGAATAGAAAGAATCCGAGCCTTTTTTATATGCAGTGAGGACGGGAGACATTTACTGAAGTGGTGGAAACAGGAATGGAAGGGAGGACTCAGATGTTGGAAACAGCAGGAAGTGGAGACACATCATGTATCTGGAGTGTTTTCTTGGCTGTGAATGAAATTTAAATCTGCCATCCAAAACTACTGTTTATTGTCCTCAGCATGATTGTTTCACGAGTGGACATTCATCTGCTCACCCAGCCCTGTATTTTCATGCCGCATTCATGGAAAGACAGTAGCTGCTTCCTGGGAAAGTCATGGCAACCATCTGTGTCCCATGAGTTTTTAAGGAACTTGCCAGTTAGGGCCAATGATTGATTAATGCACATCACTTTATTGCCCAAAGACAGGTATTTGATCCTTAGGCTGACCGAAGCAGAATTTGGCAGAGAGAAGAATAGTTTAGAGGGAGAGGTGGCTTCATGGGACTTTGTACCGTATTTCCAACCCCTTGATGCTCGCTGGCCTGGAGTGTCGCGTGAGCAGGTTCCAAAGGAGGGGCCGATGTATTTTAATGAAGGCCATTTTTTAAAAACCCTTTGAACGTTGGTGAAAGAACTCCTTTTTTTCCCCACTCTGGAGCAAAGATATATCCACAAGAATCACTCCACTCTTGCCGGCCATATCAGGGGAAAGGATCGCTGAGGACCAAACATGCTTTTTTCTTCAAGTACTATTGAACTGTATGGTTATTCAGGTAAAATCAAAATCTTGGATAATTCAGGAATGGTCTTTCTCTTGATAGGAAAGAGGAAACATTGCTTATTTTCTCCCAGCTCATCCATATTTTGTATGTTTGCTTGTTTGTTTGTTTGTTTTTGAGTTGACTCTTTATGATATTTCACTAGAACTTGAATATGTGCTATATCACATCAGCAAAGACCTGGCATACATAATATTTTGTGTGAGAGTGTATGTCAAGCAAACATTTCAGTTCTCCCATCTGCTTTCATATTACCATATTCACACAGAACACTTCACTTCTAACACTGTGCCTGAGGCCGTGGATTTTTCCCTCACCAGGCAACTCTGCAACACCAGCTGGGTGTCCTGTAGTTTTACTCAGCTTTGACACTGTCTGCCTTGATATGGCATCTGATCCCACAGGTTAAGGGCTCAGTCCCGTGAGACTGTTCCATCACATTCAGGTGCCAGTCATAAGTAGGAGGGGCCCAGGTTACCCACAACTTCTCTACAACTTGGCTACAAATCAGAGGTTCCTTCAACTCCTCCTCCGGTTCAACTGAGTGGCTCGCAGAACTCTGGGAAACATTTGTTTTCATTTGCAATTTATGAAAGATATGATAAAGGATACAGATGAACAGTCAGATGCAGAGACACAAAGGGCACAGTCTTGGAGGGTCCCAAGCACAGGAATGTCTATTCCTGTGGAGCTGGGTTTTATCCCCCTCCTGGTACCTGGATATGTTTACTTACCTGGAAGTTTCCTGAAACCCCTGCTATGAGGATTTTTTTTAAAGATTTTATTTATTTATCAAAGAGAGAGAGGGGGAGAGAGCGAGCACAGGCAGACAGAATGGCAGGCAGAGGCAGAGGGAGAAGCAGGCTCCCTGCTGAGCAAGGAGCCCGAAGTGGGACTAGATCCCAGGATGCTGGGATCATGACCTGAGCCGAAGGCAGCTGCTTAACCAACTGAGCCACCCAGGCGTCTCTGCTATGAGGATTTTTATGGAGGCTTCCTTACATAGATGTGCTCTGCTTTTAGCCCCCTCCCCTCTCTGGGGGAATGTAGGGGTTGGGGTGGGGGTGCCGAAGATTCTAAATTCTAATCATGGTGTGGTCTTCCTGGTGATGTGTCCCCACTGAGGAGCCATCTTGGAGCCCACCCAGAGTTGTGTTATTAGAACAAAATATTAAACTCAAATGGATGGAAGACCTCAATGTAAGATAGGAATTCTTGCCAGTTTTCTTAAGGTGATTCTTTCTCTCTGCTATCCCTCAAGATTCTGTCCTTGCCTCCCTTCCTGACTGCACTGTCCTATTGGGCAATCTTGCCTATTGGGCAGGTGGAATGGACCAGTAGGGTCAAAATGCACAGCTTCTAGAAGGCAAAGGGATACTCCAGTCTGCTCTCAGGACTTTGGAGTCTTTGTGTTTTTGGTGCTGGTGAAAGGAAATGAGAGAGGAGAGCAGACAAGAAAGAATGCTAAGTCATTAGAGAGAACTGGTAGGATAAAATACAGGCATGATGAGTAGAATGAGTTTAAAAACATGATACCATTGGGTGATTTTTTTAATACTCAGTAAGAATATTTTTAACAAAGTGAACCATTTAGTTTTGAAATATTCATTCTTAGCATAATTTGAGTTTTAAGATAGGATTACATTACATGATTGTCACCATTATTTGTCACCATGACTTTTTTTAAATTTTGGATAGGAATTTTAATAAGATAGCATTTTATTTCAGTAGACATTTAAGTTAAAATTTAAATGTATATATGTTCTTTCCCACATATTATCCAAAGTCTACAAATTAGAGTGGAAGAATAAGGAGAATCAAGGTACTTGTTTTAAAGTTCCTTTTACACTGTTTTGAAAATATTGTCTTCCTCATTTATTTCCATCATTTACCATGTGAGCAAAATCTACAAACTTGTACTTGGTAAGTACTGATTGGGCTGGGTATAGAGGATGTCCACAGGGAAGCTGCCATTCTCTTTCAAAGTGACCTTTGTTTATTTTTAAGCAAAATAGTCACTTTATTCTTATATTTAATGGTAACTTTATGGTAAGAGGTTTAAAGTTTCCTAATAAATGATTTTACCTATTTGTACAAACTATTTATTTGTACCTCAGGAAGACTGTGGCTCCTAAAATAATTCAACATGTGTCATGATTCTTCTTGGTATAATTATATTTAAAATTAAGTTTTAAAATTTTAATTTTTAATTGAAACTGTTTATTGAAGGCAGTGTTTATTTTCTCTGCAAAGATGTTGAAATAAACATTCTTGTTGAAGTCTTCTTAACGGTGTTGAGGTATGGTGACCCCAGACCCCAGACCTTGCCCAGTGGTGAGGCAGACCATCCCAGGCCATGCAACTGCCCAGAGTAGCCCTTCCTTATATCCTGGATCTTTCACCCACTACGTGCTACTTACAGCTTCTTATGGAGGGGCCAATATTTGGGCAACTGTGCAACCTAAGGGCAGTAAGCTCCAGAAAGGAAGGAAACATGAGGGAATTTCTAGTTTCACTGCTCAGGGTTTTTGTTTGTTTGTTTGTTTGTTTGTTTGTTTTCCCCTATGAAAAATGAAGGTTCACAGGACATAAGTATCCCTTTGATTGGTGCTGGGGTGGGGAAGCAAATTTTCTTCTCCCTATTATTGGAAAGCAGGCAAAATTAGTTAAAGTGAATAATCAGAAACAATTTGGGAGGGAAAGAGATCACAACAGGCATTAATCCATGTGGTGAATGTGGACTACTAATTCAGTTGTCTTTGGGTGTTTACTTACATACACACAAATGTGCATGCTTGGATCAGGGGAAAGCAGCAAAAACTTGATGCCTTTTGAAATATGTAGAAGTACTAACCTTTAGAGGTACTGGGCTGTGTATTTGTTAGCTATCTGTATATGGGTATTTTTTTCAGAACTTGATTCTGATTTGATAAAAACTCTATATTCACTGTGGAAAACATAGTATACTTTAATATATTGAAATTAAAGTTCTTTATTGAGAACTTGTCTGCCTCATGCAAGTGCCTCCAGGTATATAAAAGGTGGGAGGTCGGGGTACCAGGTGGTGGGTAATATAGAGGGCATGGATTGCATGGAGCACTGGGTGTGGTACAAAAACAATGAATACTGTTATGCTGAAAATAAAAAAAAAAGAAAGTAAGAGAGATGGACATACAGCAAGTAGTAGCTCAAGTCCAATACCATGTAGCTTTTTGTATTGATTATGAAATTTAAAGGAGAAAGGGACTTTTTTTAAATTATTCTATTTCTTTTCAGTGTTCCACAATTCATTGTTTATGCACCACACCCAGTGCTTCATGCAATATGTGCCCTCCATAATACCCATCACCAGGCTCACCCAACCCCCTACCTGCCTCCCTTCTAAAGCCCTCAGTTTGCTTCTCAGAGTCCACAGTCTCTCATGGTTTGTCTCCCCCACCAATTTCCCTCAACTCACTTCTCCCCTCAATCTCCCAATGTCCTCTGTGTTATTCCTTATGCTCCAGAAGTAAGAAACCATATGATAATTGACTCTGCTTCACTTATTTCACTCAGCATAATCTCTTCCAGTCCAGTTCATGTTGATACAAAAGTTGGGTATTCATTCTTTCTGATGGAGGCATAATAATCCATATTGTATATGGACCACATCTTTATCCATTCATCCATTGAAGGGCATCTTGGTTATTTCCACACTTTAGTGACTTTGGCCATTGCTGCTATGAACATTGGTGTACAGATGGCCCTTCTTTTCACTACATCTGTATCTTCTTGGTATATACCGAGTGCAGTTGCAGGGTCATAGGGCAGCTCCATTTTAATTTTTTTGAGGAATTTCCACACTGTTTCCCAATGTGGCTGCACCAAGAAAGGGACTTGTTATTAATTCTGTGGAGCTGGTCAAGTCTGATACTCAAAGATAAATTCTTTCAGACATAAAGTTGTTTATACTGATTCTATTCTTCAGATTCATCTACAAGGAAAAGGCTATAAAACTAAAGTCCCATGGATTTGATTAGGGTAGTATTGGGTGTTAAAGTACCTAAAATGATAAAGAATGTCTGTACATTCTTCTAGATTTGTTTCAGTCCTAAAATATTAAATTAGTTATAATGTATGTGAAAATATCCTTACTATTAGAATTGCTTATCCTTTCTCAAATTTTCTAGTGGCTTAGTACTTAGTAGTTCCACCGCTGTATGCCATAGCTATAATAAGCAAGCAGTAACAGGAGTCACCATCCCACCTTTGTCAGGTCACAAGGCAGAATCAGAAACAAGTCTACCAAAAAATGTCATCCCTAATAATTTCCAGTACTTTAATTTTAAAGTTTTAGTTGATATTCATCCAATCAAATATATAGCTGAGATATATGTTTGTGAGAAATTGAACTGTTTAGGGTGGTGGCTTACACTCACTCCCCTAATCATGTATTCTGTTTCCTTCCAGACATCCCCCATTTGAGACCAGCGCCAGTGTATGTACATTACTACAACTCAAGACAATGAAAACATTTATAGTATAAAAATTCCATACATGGCAATTCACATTGTTTTTATTAAATGGATTATAAATTTCTTTTTGGAAAAAAAGTATCTAGCTATAATCCAAAACACTCAAAATCGAGTTGCTGTACTGCCCCAAATCATACAGGTATGTCATTCATCTTTTTCTTATATTTTACATAGGTAAAAGTACACTAACACATACCAAAGTAATTGACTCATAGGGGTTTTGGTTCCTAAAGGATGCTGGTTCTAGGTATTATGTTTGTGGATGGGCTCTCTCTCTGTTGCTGAGGTGTCAGAGGGACTTCTGAGATAGCACTTGCCATGCTCTGCTGACATTGCCATGACAAGGTGATCTTGGGGGCCAGGGAGATGTTTGAGAACATGGTGTTGTGTGCAGTCTCCTGGACCCTCTCATTTTCCCTCCTTTGCTCAAGAGCCAGTGACATCAGAGCATAAGACCAGGGGCCTGTGTTGCCTTCACCCATCCCCAGCACCAGGCAGGCCCTCAAGAATCATGTAGGTGGGCTGTGGGAAGGACCTATTCGACTGCCAAGTGCCTCTTGGCATCTCAGAGGGAGCAGTGGAAGAGCATCTCAGGATTTTGAGGTGCCATGATGGAATGCCTGGAAGAAAAGGCAGACTCTCTTTTGAAGGCTTTCAGTGAAGACCTCTTTCTGTGTGGGGCCCATGGTATACCTTCCCTCTCTTGTGGTCCTTGGTCATAGAGAAATGGGCTTTCCCAGCAGGTTGAGCTTCTTAGAGACTTTGCTGTGTAAGGAAGGACAACTTGGGGAGGTTTGAGAGGGGCTGCTTCATGGCAGGGGCCTGCTTTTATGCACAAAGCATGGTCCCCTTAGAGCAGCTTCGCTGATGCCCCAGAGTTCCCAAAAGTGTGACTAGGCCTGAGCTGCAAGAGTTCACACACCTGAGTGGCAGGTAGCATCTTGGTGGAGGAGCACCAAACTGAGGTCCAGAGCACATGTCCTCATTGATTAAGAACTGACTACAGAGCTAGACAAACTTATTGTCAAGAAGTCTGAGGGGGATACAGTTACAGTAAAGAGCAGCAAAATACTTACTGAAGATTTTGAAAGGGAGCTTTGGGGTGCGTGGATGGCTCAGTTGGTTAAATGTCTGCCAGAGATCAAACCCTGTGGTGGGGGGTGGGGAGTCCCTACTAAGTGAGGAGTCTGCTTCTCCCTCTCCCTTTCCCTCTGCCACTCTCCCTGTCTGTGCTCACTTTCTCTCTGTCTCTCTGTGTCAAATAAATTTTATAATCTTTTAAAACATAAAAATACAAGAAAGATTTGAAACTTAAATTCACTAGTTGTAACATGTAATAGGAACCCTGTAAACAGTAATGATCACTGCTGAGAACAAAATTGATTTTTTAAAGATTTTATTTATTTGGCAGAGAGAGATCCCAAGTAGGCAGAAAGGCAAGCAGAGAGAGAGGAGGAAGCAGGCTCCCCACTGAGCAGTGAGCCCAATGCAGGACTTGATCCCAGGAGCTGAAGGCAGTGGCTTAACCCACTGAGCCACCCAGGTGCCCCACAAAATTGATTTTCCAAAGGAATATCCCAGAACACTGAGGAAAATTTCAAAGAGATGGAAATGAGAAACGAATAAGTAAGATCTGAGGTCAGGTCCAAATCTACCTTGCAAGTACCCTGAGGACAAAAGGAGAAAATAACAGAAGTTATAACTGAACTAATGCAGCATTTACTTGAGCTGAAAAACAGTCATGCCTTCAGTTCATAAAGCCTTCAAGTCCCAGGGAGAATTAGCTGAACAGACTCAAACCAAAACAGACGTAAACCTATTTGACTTTCAGGGACTAAGAAAAAATTGTCAGAGTTCCAAACAGAAACCACCAGTTCCTTCTAGAAAATGAGACAGAGTATCATTGAATATTGACTTTAAGCTCTATCCCTCAGAGCTGAAAGAACTCTCTTTCTTAGAATCTTGCTTCCTATCAAATATGTAAGCAGATGTCAGATTGATTAACCTTGTAAATTGGTTTAAGTTCTAACTCTACAAACAAAATGATAAAGAACTTGGAGACAATCTAGGGGCATGTAAAAATTTGGGAAGTGGTAGACTACCTTAGGTAGAGATAAGACCCACAGGCCATAGAAGAAATGACATGCCACTTTATTTTAAAAATTTGAAAAAGATTTGTATATTAAAAAAGAGTAAAGCTGCATGTGGGCAACAGGCTGTGAAAAGCATCTGTAACATCAGCTGTTCAAGGAGTTCATGTCTCTGACGTGCCTACAAATTGAGAAGAAGACAAACAGTCCGATTGAAAAACAGACCAAATGAGAGGAAGGAGAAGTTCATGGAAAAGGAAACAGAAATGACCCCGATTTTATAGTGAGCCAGGGAACACCATTAGTTCTGGACCATGTTGAGACACCTTTATTCACTCACCCTGTAGACAAAAACTAAAAATCATCAGGTAGACAAAAATTTGCATGAAATCATATATAAGAAACTCAGCCCCACTCTTTGATAAATTTTACAGTCTATTTTGTGTGATTGTTAAGTCAATTCAAAACAATCTGTTTAGAGACTCTGACTGTTCCCTACTTGGTTACAAATTTTCAGGGAACCATCACCGTATTTATTGAGAATAATTTCCTCATTCTTGAAAAATACATTTGAGTGATGAAAAATAGCAAGAATAACGGTATAGCCACAAATTCAAGGTTCTAGTTTTCCCCCCGCCCTTAGTGGGAAAGGAAACTTTTCACACATGTGAGTCATCTACTTTTGTTATCTGGATTTCTTAGTTTCCGTAAAGTCTGACCTCCTGAATCAGTTTGGATGGTTGTCTCATCCTAACTCAAACTGTATTAAAGATTAAAAAAACAAAAAAACAAAAAAAAAAAAACTTCAATCTCATGAAGAAGCAGCTCATGGCAGTGCTTGCAGAGAATGTGTTTTATTCACACTATCTCCATGATTTTCTCCATTTTTCCCTACTCTGCCCTTTCCCTCTGGCCAGTTTGTCTTCCACCCCCTGCTGACTGTGTGATGGCTGCCCGCAGTGGGGGCACTGCTTTTCTTGTTCACATTCAGAGACAACCCAGATATTTCTGTAAAGCCCTTCCCGTTTGTGTGTGGGGGACAACCTAGGTTACTGTCTCTCATAGAACAGTAACAAGGCACTGACTGTCGTGCAGCTGGCTGTGTGAATGGCCCAGGAGGAACATGACTGGCTTCCATGACAGACCCCTTCCCTGTAGTGTGGATGGGGCCAGCTTCCTGTGAGTCACCTGGGCTGCAGTGGAGGAGGCACACAGTGCACTGGGGTTCAGGGAGGGGGAGGGAGGAAGGATGCTGGCAGTCAACTCTCCAGATCCAGTACTACCACACCCTGAAGATAGTCCTACCTAGCAATGGTCCCTGCCATGGTACAGACTCAATATGTCTCAGTGAGTTCTTCTAGTAGTTTTTAGTGCCACTGTAGCAAATGACAAATTCTCAGTGGCTTGAAACAACACAAATTGATTATCTTGCAGTTCTGGAGGTCAGAAGTTCAAAAATCAGTCTCAGTGTGGTAAAATCGGGGTGTTAGCAGCCTGTGTTCCTTCTGGAGGCTCTAGAGGAGAATCCACTTTCTTGCCTTGTCCTGCTTCTAAAGCTGCCTGCATTCCCTGACTTGTGGCCCTTCATTGCACCACCTTTTATCCCTCTGTTTCCAACTTCACATTGCCTTCTGATTCTGATCCTCCTGTCTCCTTATGGATCCTCATGATTACATTGGGACCACCGAGGTAATCCAGGATAATCTCTCCCCCCTCACACCTTAATTTAATCATGCTTGCTAAATCCCATTTGCCAGGTAAGGTAAAGTACTCAGAGCTTCTTGGGCTCAGGATATGGTCATCTTTGGGGCAGTCGCTATTCAGCTGGTCAGTTGCCTCCTGTGCTCCCTTTTATGCCTCACACCTCATCTCACATGTGTCTGCTGTGTTCCTCTCTTCATCTGCATTGCAAATGAGAAATGCAGCAATTTAAACCATTGAATATTAGATTTTGGAGATAGTTGCAGGAATAAGAGCACATATAATTTTATTTGTGTCCTAAAAGTTTTTGTTTGGAATTTTAAATTTTATCTAATTGTCCCTAGGTAAATTAAATATGATTCAATCAGTTGATCTGAAAAATCTTTTCAAAGAGTATACCGCTGTTGTAAAGGCCCTTCAAAACAGTATTTTGAGTGCTGTTTCCAAATGAAGTTTACACTTTCACCCTTATCACTGTATTAAAGGTCATGTTGGAGGGTTTTGTGTGTGTGTGCTTTTTTCCAAAGTGAACTTGCTTCTCTATCTAAAACGAATACCTCTAACAGTATTTTTCACCAGGGAGGAGAGGAATTAGTGTATCTTCTAGACTAAGTTTTCTTTCCACATGAAGAATCTGTTAGGACTAATATTCATGGGAGAAGGAAAAGACAGTAGCTCTTACACCCCATATACTATGTTGACAACAACAGTATAAACCTGACCAAAGCTGTACATCTTGGTGCATCATTTCAGCTGAAACGTGTTCAGTGAAGTATGATTTATTCCTTAGTAATTCATTTTTGTGTGAGATAAAAGTACATCAACAGAAATTAGGGAAAGCAGAGTGGTAATTTTAAAATTTCATCATTGACTGTTTTTTTTTACCAGTTCTATAAGCACATTAATTGATATTAAAACCCATAAAAGCTCATTTGGAAATGAAAAAGAAAGTTTGAGGTGGTATTGATTTTTTAACGATATTTGTATTTATTTGTATGATTACGCTTAGTTACACTTTGATTGAGTCCGAATGTGCCCTTCAACAATAATCCATGGGCTCTGGGTTTCCTGAAGTTGTATGTCATGGGGTGATCAGTTAGAAAAAGTGAATCCCACCAATTGACAACCCTATGGGGGTTTATATATTACACAAACACATTTGTTTGTTGACTGCCACTCCAGTACTTTCTGTGTCCTAGAGCTCCACCCACGTGGTGCAGGCTGCCCCCATCTGTGCTGGAGAATCATGACGGGGCATTCAGTGGCCTTAGGCATCCCCAGAGAGCTGCAGTTGCATCCTCTCATTTCCCACCTAGTTTGTGGGCATCCCCCTTTAACTTGACCCTGACAGTGGACAGGTCTCAGTATGAGCTGTCTGTGGGAAGAAACAAGATGTTGGGGGGGGGCAGCGGTAGTTGTTGATGGGAAGTTTTAAGTGTCAGGTTGTATCTTGCAATTTTCTGAACCCTGGCAGTGCAGGCCTGGGCCAACCTGGTATGTCTGTTTCACCAACCAAATCTTCCTCATGTGCCCAAGAAGTGAAACCATATTTGCATTTGCCACCAGAATCAACTAATACTAAATAATAGTTGAGAATTCCAGCTTGATTATAGTGAGTGGAAAATAGACCTCTCTCTGGTTAATTCTTACATATGATTTTACTGTTCATCTTCATAAAAGGGATAAGAAATGAGGAAACGTGGATTATCAGTTTGTTTTCACTCTCATCACTCACTGCAGTTATAATTTTCAAAATACCAAGATGTTTTTCAAAAGTAGTTGTTTTTTTTGTTTTTTTTTGTTTTTTTGTTTTGTTTTGTTTTGTTTTTGTGGAGGGAGTAGGGACTAAGACTAAGGAAAGCATTGTTCTATCAAGAGAAGTCATTTTCAATTTATGGTATGATGGGAAATCCATCTCATATGTCCTATTTGGATAACAGAGCTCACTTTTAATTTTTTTAAACTTCCTTTGATTTTTTAATTGAATTATAGCTGACCCACAATGTTGCATTCGTTTCAGATATAAAACAACAAGATTTGACAAGTCTGTATGTTATGCTGTGCTCGCCGTACTGTACCACCAACCATATTCCCTATGCTGTGCCTTTCGTCCTGCAACTTATTAATTTTTTAACTGGAAGCCTGTTATCTCCCACTGTATTTCACGCATTTTGCCTGTCCACCCGCTGCCTCCTCTTTGGAAACGATCAATTTGTTCTCTGTAGTTATGGGTCTCTTTCTGTTTTTCTGTGTGTTCAGAGAACTTTTTAAGATAACTTGGTGCCTTTAAACATATTCCTTGATTTACATTATTTTGGATACGTATTTGCCATGTTACCCAATTAGTTATGTAATGACTTCAAAATTTGGGGGCTTAAAACAACCCTTTTGTCATATTACATATGTTTTGGGGGTCAGAAATTAGGGCAGGATCTCATGGGGCAATTTTTATGCTTAATATGGCATTAACTGAGGTCAGTGGGTGGTGGCCTTCAGCAGGCGGCTGCTTGGTCTAGAGGATTCAGGATGACTTTATGCACATGCCTGTCACTTTGATGGGTACAGTTGGGAGATGAGGCTCAGATGGCCCTCCACTTCCGTGCAGTCTTTGTAACAAGGTTGTTGGACTTATTTCCTGTCCACTCAGAGCTCCAATAGCAAATGTTCCAAGAGAGGGGTTCCTTTTGTACTTGGGCCTGAAACTGACACGTTTATTTCACTGTTTAACACAGTCACATAGCCCATGTGAATCAAAGGGAATGGGGAGTCATAGGATTTGTGATCATTTTTTAACGTGCTACATAGGTTCATATGTGCATTTTTTTTCCCATTTCTCTGACCTGTGGGAAAATGGAAGTTATTGATCAAAGAGTCACAGGTTATCAAGCTGTATGAGAGACTTCAGACTTAATCCAACCTCCATACTTTATAGATTAAAGAATATATATGTAGGTGCACATGTACATCTCCATATCAGTTATTATATATACACTTGTATATCACTAAAAATGGTATCTGTGGATTAGCCAATTCTTCTATCTTCATAGGAATGAAAAGGACTCGTCATTCCCCGGCAAATCTGAAGAAAGAAGCCAGAGCAAGAGTAAGGGAGAAAGAGAGTGAGAGGAGCATCTGATGGGATAGGATTTCTTACAAAAGGACTCCTGAAGTGACCAGAGAAAACAGACCAACAGAAAAGGGCAGACTTTGACCAAGCGGTGCTCAACGATGTGAATATCCACATGGAACAGAAGAGGTTTTAACGCTATTCCCTACTGATGTAGCCTACATACTAAAGAGGACATCAGAAGTTTTCTGGAAGATACCATAGAAAACCATTTTGAGGACCTGGGGGCGGTGGCAGAGATGAGTGGAATAGAACACCAAAAACAGGAAGCCCAAGAAAGCTTGGGTGCCGCTTCCAGATGGCGACGAGAGAAGAATTAGGCACGAACCAGTCAGCTGGAAAAGACTGGGAGCAGGGGACAACAGTGGAAAAGGACGGCTGCCAAGAGCAACTCCACAGTCTCACTTTTTTTGGATAGAAAACAATAGCCAATAGAAGGATTGAGGAAGGTCAAATGTTAATCCCATCTTGCTGACAAGCAAGAAGGAGGATAAAGTTTATAGTTAAACAAGCACATTGAAAGAACTCTTCTAACTAACAACAGGCACTTCTGGGAAGAGAAAGGCTCTATGGCGGATAAGGGAGGCAGGCGGTTTTCATTCCACCCTGAGCTAACCTGTCGTTCCCGGGTGCTCCTCTTTCCTGAAGCAGGCGGCATTCCGCCCTGGGCCGGCCGGGCTTCCAGCCAGCCAAGCTTCTGTGAGGGGGCTGCATTCCGCCATGAGCAAGCGAGGTATCCCCCGCTGCCCAGCTTCTGTGAAGGGGCGGTGTTCCGCCCTGAGCAAGCTGGGCATCCCCAACTATAAGTGCTACCATTTTACTTAAAACTGTGAAATTTGGTCAGATTTAAATTTCAATTTATGTTAAAACATTCTGTAAACTGTGTTAAACTTTGACATTTGTTCCCTCTGTTCAGTGAATAACACTATATCATATTCTGAAAAATACGCTAATTTTCATTTTGAAAAATATCCCTTTTTCCTCTTATGGTAATTATTAATATGAATTAATAGTAGAATTTGATATGGTTCCATATGCCCATAAATACTTTATTGTATATTATCAAATTTAATAATGAATATAATGTACTTTTTGGACAATTTTTAAAGACCAGTCTACTCTTAAAACAAAAAAATGGAGACGCACTTCTTTAGTTTACACAAATTTCATTTTATTATATATAACCACAGATAAATTTCAACAAATCATAATTTATTAAAATTATGTCTACTTAAAAATCTCATAGAAGAGTAAAACCATCAAAAATAATAATAAACACACACAACACACACACATCACCCATGTATTGGCAAATTACAATTGCTGTAACAATACATTAGGCATTCCACTGTTAAGGGCTATCAAAATTTCCATCAATGACAAGAAGATTTGTATCCAAATGGACTGATTTTCCAGAATCCAAGAAAAAGTCTCCTAGGGTTTATTTAAAGATAAATATTTGAACAAATACTTCTTAAATTTAGGAAATTCAGAACATACGATTAAAGAATATTTGCAGTGCAGACTATATTCAATCCTTCCTTCAAAATGTGCCTTTGAGTACATAATTCTGTTTTCTCTATCTTAATTGAGCTGTCCTCCAAGGAAGTTTTCTAAAATGTGTGTCTCTCAGGGCGCCTGGGTGGCTCAGTGGTTAAGCCGCTGCCTTCGGCTCAGGTCATGATCTCAGGGTCCTGGGATCGAGTCCTGCATCGGGCTCTCTGCTTAGCAGGGAGCCTGCTTCCGTCTCTCTCTCTCTGCCTGCCTCTCTGTCTACTGTGATCTCTCTCTGTCAAATAAATAAATAAAATCTTTAAAAAAAAATGTGTGTCTCTGTGTGATAAATGTTCTAAGACCTAACATGCTTCATTGTATTTTTACTGTGCTCTCAAATTTAATCAATAATTTGGCTTGATGTATAATATCTAGTTTCAAATATCTTTTCCATCTATACAAACACCCAGCTGTCTCCTTTATATGCTATTACTATTGAGAATTCTGCTGTCAGTATTATTCTTGTACATTTTAGGTAATCTGTTCTTCTCTTTGGCATCATTTATGCTCTTCTCTGTTTTTGATATTCTTTTTTTTTTTTAAAGATCTTATTTATTTATTTGACAGAGAGAAATCACAAGTAGTCAGAGAGGCAGGCAGAGAGAGAGAGAGAGGGAAGCAGGCTCCCCGCTGAGCAGAGAGCCCGACGCGGGACTCGATCCCAGGACCCTGAGATCATGACCTGAGCCAAAGGCAGCGGCTTAACCCACTGAGCCACCCAGGCGCCCCTGTTTTTGATATTCTTAAAACTCACCATAATGTATATGAGTGGTTTTGTGTGTGTGTGTGTGGTTTTTGTTTTGTTTTGTTTCTGATTTCTCATGTTTGGCATCATTTTAAGTCTGGTATCTTTTATCTTTCTTTAATTCTCCAAAATTTATCTCAGTACTTATTTAAATATTTTCTTTATTTTTTTTTTTCTCTTCTGCTGCATTTGGGCAGAAGTCATTAATTTGTTTGTTTGTTTGTTTTTCCCAACTCATTTATTCATTTTAAAGCTATATTCATCTTAGTCTCCATTTATTGTATTCTTTATTTCAACAATTTTCACTTAATTTATATTCACGGTATAGTATCTTTTCTTTGTATATGTATATCATTATTTTATCATATACTTTTAAGCTATTTTTAAAAATATTTTACTTATTTATTTGACAGTGAGAGATCACAAGTAGGCAGAGAGGCGGGCAGAGAGAGAGGAAGGGAAGCAGGCTACCTGCTGAGCAGAAAGCCCGATGTGGGGCTTGATCCCAGGACCCTGAGATCATGACCTGAACTGAAGGCAGCGGCTTAACCCACTGAGCCACGCAGGCGCCCCTTTTAAGCTATTTTTTAAAAGTACAGTCATTCCTTTTTTTTTTTTAAGATTTTCTTTATTTATTTGACAGAGAGAGATCACAAGTAGATGGAGGGCAGGCAGAGAGAGAGAGAGAGAGAGAGGTAAGCTGACTCCCTGCTGAGCAGAGAGCCTGATGCAGGACTTGATCCCAGGACCCTGAGATCATGACCTGAGCTGAAGGCAGTGGCTTAATCCACTGCGCCACCTAGGCGCCCCTAAGCTATTTTTTTAATTCCTGTTCCAATAACACTTGGATTGCCATAAGAAGTTAACCGCATCATCTTTTTTAGGTAAGTAATTGTACTTTTTATATGCATAGTTATTTTAGTCCATGAGTTCAGCTCCTCTTCGGATCATCAAATCTCTGTAAAGTCTGGGTATGCTAGGATTTTCTAAGCAACAATAAAATACATTGAAACCTGGTAGCTTAATTATAATAATGTTTTCTTTCTCAATCATTCACAATAGTATTACATTCTGAGTAGCTTCCTTCTATTTTGCAGCTATAGTGTTTGGAAAAACTTGAATTGTGATATCACTGTGATAATGTGAATTAGTCAGGGTTTTTCAGAGAATCGGGAAGAGAAAAAAGGGAAGATATTCTCCAGGGCCAACTCTAGAAGTGACGATTAAAACATCTGTCCAAATTCAATTGAACAAAACTCAGAAATGCCATCTCCAGTGAAATACAAAGAAGATTATATATAGTTCTGGGCACACACATCTCATTTGACCCAATTATGTACATCAATGAAAGACTGAAGGCCAATCACCACTCCATGGGAAAATTTAAAAATAAATTTACTAATGAGGCCAAGAATTCAGAATCACAAATACTTCAGAACTAATAATAACTGCCTTCACTTGATGTTATTCTATAAGATAAATCCTATGATCAAGTTTCAATTTTAAATTCTTACAATTTTAAATTCTTAAATCCTTATGAAGAAGCATCATTTGGAGGGAGCAGTTTTCATAATTTATCATCCATCAACCTTTTTTTTAAAGATTTTATTTATTTATTGGACACAGAGAGAGAGAAAGAGAAAGAGAGAGAGATCACAAGTAAGCAGAGAGGCAGGCAAGCAGGGAGGGAAGCAGGCTTCCTTTTGAGCAGAGTCCGATGTGGGGCTGGATCCCAGGACCCAGAGACCATGACTTGAGATGAAGGCAGAGGCTTAACCCACCACCCACGTGATGAGAGAGCCACTCAGGTGCCCCTCATCCATCAGTCTTAATTGTTTGGAGGAAAATGTGTGGAGGAATAATGCCTTAGGGAGCTAATCTCTCTAAAGAATTTTCAAGTCTTTACCCCTTCAAGGTTTTTGTACAGTTCTGATAGCCTCTAAACATCCAGCTGATTTCTACAGTGACAGGCCTGTTAAAACCTGTCTTCAAACCAGGAATAGAGCTTGAAACATACCAGTCAAGAGCAACTTTGAGTCTTTTAAGGAATTTATCATCATTTCTTTGTTTTTGGTTAATATCTGAAATAGTTCCATATTACACTTGCATAATTTCTCCAGAGCTAACTTTGAAGGAGGCATTCAGTTCCAGCTAGTTCCATATTTTGGCAAGAACTATAATTCTATATATATAAAAAAAAAAAACATATTTTAGGGCGCCTGGGTGGCTCAGTGGGTTAAAATCTCTGCCTTCAGCTCAGGTCATGATTCCAGGTTCCTGGGATTGAGTCCCACAGTGGGCTCTCTTCTCAGCAGGGAGCCTGCTTCCATTCCTCTCTCTCTGGCTGCCTCTCTGCCTTCCTGTGATCTCTGTCAAGTAAATAAATAAAATTTTTAAAAAAACATATTTTATACCAGTTATTCATGTTTATTAACTAAGATATCACAATACAAATAATACAAACAGTTGCTCTTTATTAATACCTTCAACCAAGATCAAAAAATATGTCATATTTTCTCCAAAAATTTTATATCATCTGATAGGTCAGATATATATAAAATTACTTTTAAAGTTTTAAAAATATTATCAAATATTTTCATTTAAATGCAAATTTGAAAAAAAATCTACTTTTCCAAACACGACTTTTTATCCTATTTTTTTGAATTTTGTCGACAACTGATAAAATGTTTAGTGAGACTATAAATGTTAGATCGAAAAAAATGATTAATACATGTAGGTTCAAATTATTATGTTCCATTAAAAATGATTTAGTCTTTGATGAACATCTTTTTGGTAATATGTTGTAGCCAGATATAGTAAATTAATGATATATATAAAATTATAGGGAAATGACACCTTCCGTTCCATTATGAGTAGAGCTTTTAAAATGCTATTTGTCACAACCTGTCATCTTGTCATTATGTAGCATTATGTAACATTTAAAAAATGTATACTCTTCACTTCGAAGTCTTTTAGAAATCTAAAATATGACTTTCTATGGTTTGTGTTTCCATATTCCTTTATTGCCAGTTTGAACAAATCCACATGCTTGGATTCAAAAGTAATAAATTCCTCTTATTTGGAAAAATGATGTTTATTTTTGTTCTCTCACCCTTAGCAGGTGGTTTCATTTTAGCACACTTCAGAGTTATAATTTCATGCTTATTAAAAACATTTATTATGATCTACGTAGATGAATGAAACTTTTATTTTATTAAATTATTTGACAAAAAAATCTGTTATTTTTAAAAATGTATTTCCTTTGAAGGGTTATTTTAGAGAGTTCAGAAGGATCTAGGAGTGTGGAATTATGCAATTTTTAAGTAGGTATAAAATGGTTATTTATATGATTGTTTCTTTAAGGCTTATGTATATTGGCCATTATATGCTATAAAATATTTTGAAAGTAAATTTAAAGTATGTTTTACATAGTTTATTTTTTGGAAAAAATATTGAAATGACTTATGAAATTCAGTATACTCTCAACATTAATTTATTTTGAAATTTACCAGTTGTCTACTGAACCTATTATATGGCAGATATTACTTCAGACTACACTGGTAAATGAAATACTTGGCTTTGTAGAACTTTTATTTTCATGGGTGAGACAATTAAAAGCTATAAACCTTAATAAAAATTGCATAGTGCATTCAAAAATGATGAGTACAATGGGGAAAAAGAAAAATTCGATCAGGGTGAGAAAAATCAAGGTTGCTAGGCAGGGGATGGGGAGCTAAAATTTTTAATAGGAAGATCAGGGTAGTTACAATGAAGCTGACAACTGAACAAAGGTATGGAAACGTGATGAATTTGCCCAGAACTATCAGCAATAAGGTCACTCCAGACAAAGGAATTGGCTATCTTGAAGGCCATAAGGTTGGATCATGCCTGGCATATCTGAGGAATAGCAAGGAGGCCACTGTGAGTGACTGAAGAGTAGCAGGGAAAGAGGTCACAGAGGTTAAATGAGTCGCTAGATCATGTAAAAGCTTAGAAGTCATTGTAAAACTCTGGCTTTTATATTTGGAAACTTACTGTGTGATAGAATTTCTGCTAATAGCTGAGAGTTCAAATGTCCATAAAATTTCAAGGATTCTTATTCTAGTAAGACAGAATAAAGAAAAAGAGTTCATATTTTCACATGGTGTAACAAATGCTCGGAGATCCAAGTGTAGGAAGCTATGGGAGCACAGAAGAAGGCACTAAAATCACACCAATATATTTGATGACTGTGACTATATATAAATTTGTATTTTCTAGATTTTTTATAGTCATGGAATCACACAGTATATACTATTCATTGCCTGGCTTTTCTTTTCTCAGCATCATTATTTTGAGAATCTCCAACTGTAAATAGTTCATTTTGATGTTGAATAGTAATCTCTTTAATGAATAGATCAAAATTTGTCTTGGCTCTATTGATGGACATTGATGAACATTTCCATTGTTTTCAATTCTTAAAAATAAAGCTGCTATGAAATTCATATACAAGTCCTTGTATGAACATAGGGTTTGTTTCTCTTGGTTAAATGCCTAGAAGTAAAATGGCTATTTGTGTAACTGCAACATATTTTGCATTTAAAAAAATTTTCAGACTATTTTCCAAAGTGGTTGTATCATGATATATGCCAACAACAGTTTTGATTTTTTGTTCCTTCTCAATCTAGCTCAGACGAAGTACAATTAGACTTTATAATTTTAGCCATTCTAATAGATATGTAAGCATGTCTCATTATGATTTTAATTTGTATTTCTTTAATGTCTAAATGTTGAGAAATTTGTCATGTGCTTATAAGCCATCCTTATCCTTTTGGTGACATATCTCTTCCATTATTTCCTTCACATGTAAAATTGGATACTCTGTTTGGTTATTAGTAAGGTTTTTTATTTTTATTCATTTTTTAATAATCAGAGTAGATGTCCATTATCAGATATATAATTTGCAAATCCCTTCTCCATCTTTACGGTTTCTCAATGGAGCTTTGATAGCTGTGTCTTTCAAGAAATATGATACTTCTTTCCTGGTACACGGAGGTATGACTAGAACATTATCAATGTTGACCTTTGCAAAGAAAATCATGGCTTAAGATATATGTAGTCTGCAGTTGTTGGGAGTGTTCACCATCCTTGCCTCTAACTCATCTCTCACTGCCCACACATTCAGATATAGTGGAATATTGATTGACAAAATATTAATTGCCAAATAACACTAGTTGGAGAATAAGAAAAATGCAGGCACCTGATTATATAATATTACTTAAATAAAATATGTTTTTATAAGTGCTATTGGAAGTAAATTCCTCAATACTTTAATCACACAGAATGATGGAATCCTAGATTTTTTTTTCTTGTATTTACTAAGAAAATGATCATGCCTCAAGTATATTAAAATGGAATAGGGAAAATTAAAAATTGTTTTAAGTTGATTTGCGTGTGTTGTGCGTATGTGAGAGAGAAAGTGAGAGAGAAATAGAAAGAGAGAAAAAGAGAAAAGGAAAGACAGAGAGGTGGCTGCAGTGAATTATGAGTTGCAGGATAGATTTCAAAGTTTTGTCTTTTGCTTTCTACATTTCCTTTTCCTTAGGTTCAAGAGAACAATCAGTAATATCTCAGATGCCTTTTGGTAAGATCAGCAGAAAGAGTTAGAGGTTCCCAGAAAATTAAAGATGAGATATAGTTTTCCTGACATAAGAAAAGTCATTTTTTGTCCCCAGCTATTTTCAATGATCTATACCCCACCTGTGTACTTGCCCAAGCACACTTCTTCCAAAATTTCCTGGGAGGCTCTTACAAAGAAATGCAAAAACCTCACTAGTTAAGGATTTTGAGGGAACAAGGCAATGGGAAAACTAACAGTCACCACCAGATCAGGAAATAGCCTAAGCTATTGAGACAATAAATCAGTGGTAAAACTCCTAGTTCTATTTCAAAAGTAATCAAGGCCTTGCATTCCTTGTCCCAGAAAATGAGCCCAAGACCCCATCTAGTTTATATCTGCTCTTGAAGCCTGCAGAGTCCCTTTCTCTTGTCCAACAGTTACCTCTGCTTTATTCTGACGTTGAAGTTTCTGCCCTCGGTGGAATGCAAGCTTCATTCAGGTGAACATGCAATACATATTGCACAAATACATATGTGGATGTGCATGCATCCACAACCTTATGACCAACCATACACGGGATAATAAAACTCTCCCTTCTGAGTATTCATCTTAAATACTAAATAAAAATCTCTCTCCTGTTCAAACAGTCAAGGCTTTGGAACTTATTCCCTGTGATCTCCTTGTATGTTGTAAACAAAGATTCCTTGGTTTGACAACTCCACCTGTTTCTGTGATTCACCAAAGACTGACCTCAGTTAGTTCCGTTACTGTAATGGCTTTCACTACTCTGATTCTACCTCTGCAAGTCTCCAAATTTAACTATTTTTTCTCCCAATTCCGCATGTTCTTGGCTTTAAACTGCAACTCTGAAGAGATGATTTGCTTGTTTAAAAAAAAAAAATCAAGCAAAGGGAGTAGTAGTCAACATTGTTACTTTGAACTTCCTGCCCTAAGGGGCTCTCCTGTTGTTTCTCTTTGACTTCCTGGACTGAAACGACAGAAATTTGGCAATACATCACTCCCCAATTCAGATTACTGACAGAACAGTTTAGACTCTTAGAAAAATATTAGTTTAAAAGATCACATAATTAAATACTTAAGCATGTAGTGTAATATAGTGGTTTACAAGAAATATATTTTGGTCATCTGAATATTTGGTTTTCAACCATGGCTACTGACTCACAGCTCCTAAATCTCTTGGAATTTCCTGTGATAAGGGTGAGAGAGGTGTGTTTTGTTATGTTAATGAAGTGACCTTCAGACCTCACTCAAGGCAAGGGCTCTTTGCCTGAAGGACCAACCACTTGGTGAAAGCCTTCATAATTTTTGCCCAACATGCCTCCCCTTCCTCCCAATTCAGGATTATCTGGGGAGGGAAGAGGATCTGGAGATTAGATCAGCAAATGACAATGATTTAGTCAGTCATGACTATGTCATGAAGCCTCCACAGAAAACCTGAAAGGACTGGGTTCAGAAAGCTTTTAGTTTGTTAAATGTATGAAAAGGCAGGAAGAGTGGCAGTCTTACAGAAGGTAATAGAAGCTCTGTCCCCATTCTCCATACCTTGCCCTGTGCACTTCTTTATCTATCTATTGATTTAAATCTTCTATTATATCTTTTAATAAGCTGGCAAACATAAAGTAAGTATTTTTCTGAGTTTTGTGAGTCCCTGTAGCAAATTAAAAGAACGTAAGAAGTAGGCCACTGGGACCACCAACCTGTAGTTGCTCAGTCACAAGCACAGGTAATAACCTGGGGCCTACAGTGAGACTGGCATCTGAGATGGGGTTGGAGATAGTCTTGGAGGACTGATCCCTTAACTGATGAAATCTTACGCTATGTTCAGGTAGATAGTGTCAGAATTTAGTTGAATTCTTGGAGATCCTGCTGTTGTCTGAAAAGTATTTGGCATTGTTGGTATGGTGTCCTAAAACCCAAAAAGATATAGCTACCTCAAAATAAGAATAAGGTTGACAGCTTATATATAAATAAGTGAGTATATCAGGGATTTAAAATATACCCAATAAATAATGTAAGGAAATAAGGAAAGATTTTGAAATAAAAACAAGAATAAGAACCTAGTGGTACTAATAGATTAAATATATGTAATCTAGTTGAATTAAGAATACAATGGATAGAATACATAATGGATTCAATAGAGATAAGAAGTCACTTAAGGATATAGTCATCTGGATACCAGCAAAGCATTAAAATTATCAATATAAAAGAGGTGTAAGATGTAGGTGATGTGTGTGGAACAAAAGCTAGAGAAAAAATTAGATTTCCTTACTACTCATAGCCTGTTGACAAGTCCTTGAAGTTCCTCTGGGGACTCAGCTGCTTCCATGTGGACACATCTACTCAGGGCAAAAAGCATTCTTAGTCCACCCCCCCAGGATACTGAAAATCTACTTTCACATGTAAAAATTACTTTGGAAACTTCTTTATCTCTACTCCCCACCCCTGCCCTCAAGATCTACATTGACAATCATCTCCCAAGCATATACCCACTGATACACATCAGAAGAGTCTCTTCCCTAAGTTTTTACTAAATAGTAATAAATGACCTTTCCCTAACAATAGCTAGCCCCTTCAAGGTCCTGGAAACCTTGTTTATAAAATACCTTGGAGGCTTGTGCTATCCCTAACCTCCTCCCAAATTGAAAGTATATAATCAGCCACTCTTCATGATCCTCTCTCTCTACTCCAAATAAATGAATAAATATTTTTTAACTTTTTATTTTTTATAAACATATATTTTTATCCCCAGGGGTACAGGTCTGTGAATCACCAGGTTTACACACTTCACAGCACTCACCAAAGCACATACCCTCCCCAATGTCCATAATCCCACCCCCTTCTCCCAAACCCCCTCCCCCCAGCAACTCTCAGTTTGTTTTGTGAGATTAAGAGTCACTTATGGTTTGTCTCCCTCCCAATCCCATTAAATAAAATAAAATAAATGACTTTTTTTTTAAATGAAAGAAGAAAAAGGAAAGAAATATTTGAATATTAATGTACATCTATTTCTCAAGCATAAAATAGTCAAGACACTGGATTAAAACTTACATACAAAAAAAGAAAGAAAATATTCATAACTATAGTTGACTCTATGAATCCCATACTAGGGCATACATACCAAAGACAAAAAAAAAAATCATAAGTGTTAGAGAGAAAAAAAATAATTCATTAATAAAGAAACAAGAATCCGACTGACAGAAATTTTTTAAATAACATCAGATATAAAAAAGAATGAAGTAATAGCTTTATTATTTTGAAAAAAATAATCACAAATGTAAACATTTAGATCCTTATAAAATGTCATTGGAATAGGAAGGCATAATAAAAAAAAATATTTTCAGGAATACAGACCACAGATAATTTGCCTTAATTTGTGTAGGCAGCACTTAAATACTAATATTATTTTAACAGTTAAAATGTACTCTATGACCTATGGGGTGGGGTAAAAGAGGATGACCAAGTCATCTTGAAATAATTCAGTTTTATGAAATAAGTAAAAAGATCGAAAAAAAGACTTGAAGAAAAGAGAGATAAAACATATGCATAATAAAAATAAATAAATGAATAAACAACTGGAGTTCCTGGGTGACTTAGTCGGTTCAAGTTTTCTGCCTTCAGCTCAGGTGATGATCCCAGGGTCCTGGTATTGAGCCCTGCATCAGGCTCCCTGCTCAGTGGAGAGTCTGCTTCTCCCTCCCATTGAGAAAAATAATTTGACTTATTTATTTGAGAGAGATAATCTTTAAATTTTACTTATTTATTTGAGAGAGAGTGAGAAAAGAAAAACATGCACACAGGAGGGGGAATAACAGAGGGAGAGGGAGAAGCACCCCACTGAGCAGGGAACCCCCTGCGGGGCTCTATCCCAGGACCCGGGTATTATGACCTGAGCTATAGGTAGACACTTAACTGACTGAGCCACTCAGGTACCCCAATGAATACAATCTTTAAAAATAATAATAATAATGATAATAATAATAATAAGTAATATTTCATATAGTATGATTTTTTTTTAATGTAAGACTTGGTATAAAAACAGGATGACATACTTGTCTAATAATAGCAAAAGACTTTGATAAGTTTAGATGCAGTAGTACATAAAAAATTTAACTTCTTTCATTAACTGATAATTTAATTAGATTAAATTAAGAGACATCAAAATTTAGAGAATCTAATAGTCCTGATCTATTAATAAATGTAGCCATCCTGACCCCAAAACAATAGTCTTCAGTAAGTATATAAGCATAAGTTGAACATTTACACAAACAGGCCATTATTTAGGCCAGAAGTATATGCCAATAAATTCCTAGAGTTAAATATCAGGCTATATTTTCCAAGAATAAGGCAATAAAATTAGAAAACAATGACCAAAATATTAAATTCATATAATTGGAAGTTAACTTCATACCTAAAAAGAAATAATACAGCTAATTCAGAAATTTTTAGAATTACAGTACTTTGGTAATATCAACTCTCAAAATGAGTAACGGACAGGTGGGGCTAGGGAGGAAGAGATCCATAGGGAACTTTGTGAAAAGGCTCTCAGAAATCCCCAAAATGTCGTGTGGGAAAACCAGAGTAAAGAGATAAACTGGACCACCCTACCCCAGGGAAGAGCACCCTGATCTAGGCATGTGGGATGGAGGACCACCCTTCCCTAGGTGTATGGAGTGGGTCATGTGGGGTGGGTGTCTCTATGATAAACACCTGTAACCAAAAAAGAATAATCAGACCCTCAAAAGGAGGTAAGCCATTGCAAGAGTTATTGATAGAGATGTTAAAAGGATTAAAGTTGCCTGGTTACCTTTTTATAAAAAATAAACCCTGAAGGCACTCATTGTTAACTGTGTGGGGACCCCTCTTAGTTGTGAGAGCTTTTTCTATATATTCACTTGATAAACTTCTGTCACTTCCTCACTCTCCATTGCCCACGAGATTCCTTCTTTGACTCCAAGAGACAAGAACCTAGCTCTCCCACATCATTCCCTAGAGTTAAGTATCAGGCTATATTTTCCAATGATAAGGCAATAAAACTAGAATAGAATGACCAAAATATTAAGTCCATGTAACTGGAAGTTAACTTTATACCTAATTCAGAAATATTTAGAATTACTGTACTATGGTAATATCATTTGTGAAAATAAGTGACAATAATTAAAGGTATGAAAGAAATCTAAAGGTTTAATTGTATTAATTCAAAAGAAAAACAAAGCAATACAACAAAAACACCAAAGCATAAAACAACAAAACAAAAGAAAAAGAATATAAAGGCAAAACCTAAGAACGACAGCAGTAATAACAAAATATTACAGAAACACATTTTTGGAATAGATTAATAAGAAAGATTTGACCAATGAGTACTTGTCAGAAATACTCAGAGATGATGAAGATAAAATAAAATACTAAATGAAATGTATAAAAACTAAATTATAGACCTAAGAGACTAATTAAAAATGCTTCTAGAAAAAGAGTCTATTTGAAGACAATAAAATTAATAGCACCATAGAGAAAACTGTATTTGTGACATAGGGGATCAATTAGAGATGATAAAGTATTTCCTTAAATATCAAAGATAACAATTAGACTCAGTGGCTCAGTCAGCTAAGCCTCTGCCTTCACCTCAAATCATGATCCCAAGGCCCTGAGACTGAGCTTGACTCCCTGCTTGGTGGGAAACCTGCTTCTTCTTTTCCCTCTCCCTCTGCAGCTTCCCCTGCTTGTGCTTGTTCTCTCTCTCTCTCACTCTCTCTCTCAATAAATAAAATTTTAAAAGTTAAAAAAAATTAAGAAATAAGCATCAAAGATTAATCCATAAGGTAAAAATATTTATTAAAGTGATTAATTAATTTATATTAAAATTAAATATTTCCTTGCAATTAAGTGCAGTGTGGAGAAAAAGTTAATAGACAACTGACATAGGAATGAACAATACTTAAAATATTTAAAACTGACAAGGAATTATTAGATTTAGACTCCATGATGATCTCTATGTATGTGCATATAAAACACCTTAAAATACTTTGTAGGAATGTGCTACAGGAAATTAAAGAGACAGGGAGATAAAGGGGGAAAAATAGCTCAACTTGAAATGACTAGTTGGTTGCCACTGTGTTTTATTTACATTTTCCACCACTTTTTTGGTCAATGAAATTATTTTACATGTATCTATTATTATCTTGTAGGACATGTTACACTAAGATCATTATTAATGAAGTTGAGAATAAGAATATGATGCCTCATTTCATCATAGTTGTTAAAAATGATTCCTAAGCTGGTAAATGCAGGAAGCCAGAAACAAACAAATAATAATTAGCACCAGTTCAAAAGCTTGTCCACCTGGAACCTGTAAGAAAATCCAACTAGATCCTGAAAATAATGAGTGATTTGAGGAAACTGGACAGGGATATAGATTTCCAGATGCTTTTTACTTATAATGGCAATAGCAACTTAGACAAGGTAATGGAAAAAAATCTATTAATTGGCAGTAGGAAAATTATTAAAAAAATATAAACCATAAGCCAATGAACTTGGGAAAATTATGAAGAATCTACATAAACATAAAATGAAACAATATATATTTGCCAAGGCACATTCACATTTTAAAAAATAAGTTGAAAGGGGAACAATATGCCATAATACATATATCAATGTTTTTCATAGAAGTTTAGTATAAAAAATAAACATTTTAAATAATTTATTTGGAAATTGATATCACATATCTGAAAAACTTGGAAGAAGAAATGGATAACCATGACTAAACAAATGTAGCAGAAAAATGATTTACAATAATAGATAAAAGCTATTCAAAAATGCAGTGAATATTGGCCAAAGCTTAGAAAAATCGATAAAATATAAAATGTAAAATGAATTCATGAATGAAAAAGAGAATCCCATTAAATCTAATTTGGAAAGAACTAAAATTTTTTTTTTTGCCTGAATCTGCTCTGCCTTTCATTAGGTGGGACACTGACCAAGTCCACTCAGCTCCTCTCTCATGCCCAGTAATAGAAAAGTCAGGGACATTAATTACTTCTGGGATGAATTTTAACCACTGTGGATAGGATGCAGAAGCCAGTGGGTTAAACAGATTCTTTCTTGTTTCAGGAAAATAATTCTGAGATGTATTCTGTGCATTAGGATTGATGCTCAGTTGTCCACAATCATAATCCACTCAGTCTAAACTCATATATGTTTCTCCTGGACCACTTAGCTCTTCTCATGCTCTCCTCTTCCACGTGATCAAATCCCAAAATAATTATTTAGGTTGTGTATGCAAGTCCTGATTTTGAAGGGAAACTCAGTTACAGAAAGAGATGAAAATAAAGATACAGGGAAAAAAATGGTGCACTTGGGTGACTCAATTAGATAAGCATCTGACTCTTGATTTCAGCTCAGGTTGTTATCTCAGGGCGATGAGATGAAGCCCCTATAGGCTCTGTGCTGGGCAAGGAGGTTGCTTAAGATTCTCTCTTCTTATCCCTTTCCTTCCACCCCTCACCTCCCATGCTGTCTTTCTCTTAAATAATAAGCACTGCTGAACTATCTTAGATTCTGTACCTTCTCTCCAGCCATGAACCTATCACTGTCTTTAACTCTTGAAAACTTCATTAGACAAATTAATGTGATGAAGGAAGCAATATGAGAAAGCCTATTAATCTGATGAGCATGGAACTGAACAAACCCTATAGATACTTTCCCTTTGATTTCTAGCCTATCAATACCTACAGTGAGTCACATACACTCAAGATTATTGTTTTTATTGTATACTTCATATATTCATTAATTTTTGACTCGTTATCATTTTGTTGAAGTGTTAAACTATGGTAATAAACAAACTTTTAATTAACTTTTTCTCCTAGGATACAAATATAACTTGCACTTGAGCTTTAGCTAATTTTATGTTCTAAAATTGCCAATACACAATGATCAAGGTTTCTAGATTATTTACTGTATTTTCTACTATATAATATTGTTCTATCTCTTCTGTATAAAGAAAATGAATGCTTGGGTCTCTTGGGTGGCTCAGTGCGTTAAAGCCTCTGTCTTCTGCTCAGGTCATGATCCCAGAGTCCTGGGATAGAGCCCCACATCAGGCTCTCTGCTCAGCAGGGACCCTGCTTCCTCCTTTCTCTCTGCCTGCCTCTCTGTCTACTTGTGCTGTCTGTCAAATAAATAAATAAAATCTTTTAAAAAAGCAAATGAATGCTTGATAACTAAATGAATGCTTTTCTGAATAAATTAAATATGGCAATAGCATTTTATTTTATCATGCTTTACATATTAAACTATAATATTATATCACTAGTCTACAAATAATCTACTCACATAGTGATTTGGAAGCTTTTAGCAAAAGAATTCTTCCTCCTGATTGTAGTATAAAAGCCACAGAAATATACAGAAGACTCCCAGGATAGAAAGTTAAATCCAGTTATCCGTGATGCCTTGAGTAGGACCTGACCTATGTATGTCCTGGGATGCACTAGTAACTGTTACATGTGATAGGATTATATTTAATATATACAGTTTCATTTACTTCACAAAGGAGATATAAATTTGAGAATAAAATATTTGATGAATCTATAAAGTCTATATCTATTTGTAACCAATGTGGTAGAATTAAGATGTTAATTTGAAAAAAAAATTTCATTGAACACATACACATATTCAATTGTTTTTATATATATAAACAGCATTATTTATTTATGTAAATAAATGCATTGTCAGTAAAATCCATTTACTTATCAATCATAAGGGTAATTTTAAGTACTAAGAATAAGAAATATGTGAAAAGATAAGTGTTCAAGAGTGCAGTTTGTGGTAATTAATACAATATGATAGGCTCATAAAAAAGATATATTACTTGAACTTAAAAGCTTCTATAATTAAGCAATGACCACTTGAAATTTGTAATTAGTCTTGCTGCAGTTTTTCGTTGCACTTATTGCCCTTCCCCAGAAGTTCATTAAGAATTTCTGTGAATGTCCTTATGTTTAATCTCATTCATAGATTCCACTGCTGCTCACAAAACAAAGCCAAAAAGAGAGGTGACTCTATGTGGCACTCCATCCACAAGCAATACATTCATAAATAATTAAAAAGCTCTCTACTTCATTTGTTACCCATTCAGCTGATAATTTAAATGAGTAACTGAGGCCATTTTACCAGCACTTTTAATAGAATACGACTCAGAAACTTCACAGTGTTATTTAAGAAGAAATGCTCATGTGTTAAGGTTTTTATTTTTTTTAAATCAACAAAATAATTTTCAAATATTAAAAGCAAATGTCTCCTTTTCCTCCAAGTTTCCTTGCTACGTCAAAGTTATAAATAAATACATTACAATCGTATTTTGAGTAGTAGATAAAAACAAATGTTTTGAGGGGCGCCTGGGTGGCTCAGTGGGTTAAGCCACTGCCTTCGGCTCAGGTCATGATCTCAGGGTCCTGGGATCGAGTCCCGCATCAGGCTCTCTGCTCCACAGGGAGCCTGCTTCCTCCTCTCTCTCTCTGCCTGCCTCTCTGCCTACTTGTAATCTCTCTCTGTCAAATAAAAAATTAAAATCTTTAAAAAAAACAAATGTTTTGAAACTGTCTGTGGGTTGAGTGTCTGGGTTAACTTGTATAAATATCTGATCTCAATGTATTTAGACTTTATTAGATGGTTGTTTTTAGACTATTTAAAAATACATGCTCTGATAATGACAACATTATTTTATTCATTTTAATAAATAAATTATTTTATTTAATTATGTTTAGATATTTATTTATTAAATTAATGATTTAATATTTAAAAATCTAAATTTGAAATATTTTAAATTCTAAAAAATAGTTATTTAATTAAATCGATATATTTAATATAAATATTTAATAAATTATTTAATCATTATTATAATTATGCAATACATTATGTATTGTGTAATAATTGCATTTTAATAAATAAATAAATGTATTATTTACATTATTTTATTTTACTTTATTTTATTTAGTTGACAAAGAGAGGGAGAATGCAAGCAAAGGGAGCTGCAGGCAGAGGGAGAGGGAGAAGTAGGCTCCCAGCTGAGCAGAAAGTTCAAACTGGGGTTCCATCCCACGACCCTGGGATCACCACCTGAGTTGAAGGCAGATGCTTAACTGACTGAGCCATCCAGATGCCCAAGGCTTTGTATTCTTCGCTTCTAAACATTGATGCTGCTTCATCTCTGGAGTTAGTAAATTGATGCTGAGAATTCATATCAAAGAATTGATAGTAGCTGTTAAACAGAAACATGTAATTTAGGGGAAAAAAAAGAACAGAAGGAAGAGAAAGGCCAAAAGTCAAAAGCATATTAATATAAAATTTAATTAGATAAATAAAGCTGGTATTCCTGAAGGGGGCTAATAAAAGAGCTGCAAAGAGCTGATAGGATTTGGAAAATTGTCCACTCCTGGTCATTTCATAATTTTAAACTATTCCTTATTAATAAATATACTTAGTTCCAGAAACACAACCACATAAGGACAATTCCACCAAGTTTCCTCTAACAGCATTTACAAATTAGACGTTCAAACAATGTAGTTTTTTACATGTTGCTTCTGTATCTTAAAGTTTAAACACTTTCTGTGACACATTTTCTAACAATGAATATATATATATATATATATATATATATATATATATATATATATACCTTATCCCTAAATGGAAAAAAAAAATATATATATATATATAGAAACCTTATCCCTAAATGAAACCTTTCTTTGTTTATTAGCTTAAATGGGTAAATTAGCAACAACAAGAACAACAAACGGCTAATATTATAGAGGTAGGAACAATTTACCTTTTCATTCATTGCTATTTTCTAAAAACTCCTATTTTATTTTTTCTCAAGTCTGTCATAATAATTTTCTAAATCTCCTGCCTTATTCAATTTTTTTCTTTTAGTGGAAATCTCTATTTCATATTTATTTTCCCTTCTTCCACTCTTTGCTCTAATAATTCAATGTATTATTAGATTTTCTGTTTTTCTCTTTATCCAGATATATCTTTTCTTTCTTTCTTTCTTTTCTATAATTTCATTTGCTGGCATTTTACATCAGTACATGCTTTCTTATGGATGTTATAAATGTCTGTGGAACTTCTAGAAGAATAAACTTTTTTACCTTTAAGAAGTTTACAGTCTAGAGTGCCTGGGTGGCTCAGTTGGTTAAGTGTCTTCCTTCAGCTTAGGCCATGATGCCAGGGTACTAGGATCCAGTCCTGCATCAGCTGCCTGCTCAGCAAGGAGTCTGGTTCTTCCTCTCCCTCTGCCCCTCCCTCTCTCTTTCTAATAAATAAATAAAATCATTTAAAAAAAAAGACCGACTGAAATCTGAGACTGAATTACTAAATTCAGTCTTAATATAAGACAGCTAAACAAAGCAATGATCACAACTGGAAAATTTAGTCAGATCATGGTTTAACATTTTTGGTTGACACGGGACCTCTTTCAGTAACAACTTCCCTAAATATCAATTTCTTTTTAAGGCAAAAAATTTTGACAAGAAATCCAGATCCTTCTCATCATTTTCATATCAATTTAATGTGACATCCTCGGAGTATATAATCAAATATGTAATTATTCTATCTGTTGCCTTGTATATTGCCTGTATCTTTTTCAGACTCAAAGTTCCAATGAGGTAGAGTTCTTTTGTTCTGTTTTTAAAGCAGAGATTTTTAAAGTGTTTGATATATACAAGATGCTTAATAAGTGTTTATAAAATCTATGTATTTCAGAAGCCTTAAACAGGCTTTAAAATAATGTAGGTGATATTAGTAGTCATATCAAACAATTTGTAGGTTTCAGTCATGTAAATAACTACATTTCTCAGAGACAGAGAAACATACAAATGATCTGGGTCCAGTAGGATAATGCTAGCATGTGTTGTAAATTCTCTTATATGACCTTATTCTTGCCAGAATTGGTTATGTGGCAGAAAAAAAGGTATCACTATCTTATACTTTATGATTTAAAGAGATTTATGGAAGTTGTTAATTTCTTACACTACCCCTTTGTTTCAGTGGACCCTATTTCTGTGGTAATGGTGAGAGGAAAGTAGGCAATTTAGGCAGCAGCAAAAATCTCCTACAAGGCACTATAAAATAAGGCTTGTTCTAGATCATGGGTCTGTCCAAAGGGGAATGTTAAGGGGTAGAATGGATGATGGATGCATTGTGGACTTATAACTATAAGATTAATACTGTTATGCCCCAATAATGGGTCTATGATTAAAGGAGCGAGACTGATGTAAAGCGAAGGTCAAGCAAAGCCTTATTTCATGCCAAGCATCAAGAATCTAACCGTACGTTCAGAGCCACACCTCTTATGAGAGAAGGCAACCCTTCACTGTTTCACAGTCTAGCTTTTAAGGGCAAAGGCCATGAAGTCAGGCCTGGTCACGCACAGGTGACCAATGAGATTTTAACACACACAGAAAACTCCACAGTGAGGCTAGGTGACCAATTGAGGTTCAATTTACCCTAGTATAGACATTTGACCCAGCCTATTACACCTTGATTAGGATTGGTGCCAAAACGGTTCCCAAAGGGCAGAGGAGTGGGGCATACTCCTTAGTATCTAGGGAGACAATATACAAACACCGCCCCCCCCTCCCGCTGATTGATGTCTCCACCTGGCCTGACCCACCCTTGTATATGGGCTTTGTTACCTGGAGCTGATTTCCAGGTCTTGTTTTTAAGTGAATTCCCTGGGGGAAGGGGAGCAAGCACAGTTTCAGGGTTAACCTCAATGGAAGCCTCTTGCTAAAATATAAAAATATAAAATAGGTCCTTACATTACAACAACTCAGTAGGGAAAGTCCCTGTGTGGTGATAAAAGAAGTGATGTAACTTGCATTGCACATTTTATTTTTAAAACGTGTAAGTTGTATTTTTCCCTGCCATGACATCATACTTTATCTTCATCTCTGTCTACTAGTTTAAAACTAGTTAAACAAACTCAACAATTTTTTTAAAAAATATTTTATTTATTTATTTAAGAGCAAAAGCCAGAGAGAGAGAGGGAGAGAGAGGGAGAGAGAGAGAGCGCATGAGCAATATGGGGCTCCATCCCAGGACTCTTGAGATCATGATCTGAGCCAAAGGCAGACACTTAACTGACTGAGCAAATGAGACTCCCACAAACTCAACAATTTTATAAAATTCTTATTTGTTCGGGTGCCTGGCTGGATCAGTCAGTAAAATATGTAACTCTTGATCTTGGGGTTGTACGTTTGAAATCCACCTTGGGTGTAGAGGTTTTTAAAAATAAAATCTTTAAAAAATTTTTTTTTCATTTTTTTATTTAAGCCATTGTATGGCAGTGTTGATCACTATATTGTACACCTGAAACTAATATTAACCTTATTTTAACAAACTGGAATTTAAATAAAAACTTTAAAAATAAAATAAAAATAATAATCATAAAAATAAAAAAGAGGAAAAATTATTTGGCAGGAAATTTTCTTAATTGAATTATTATTTATTATTATCATAGTCTGTGTGTGTCGGTGGGAAGTGGCTGGTATTCCAGTGAGTTCCATATCTGTGTTACACTGAGGTCCATGTCTGTAGTCAGTCTTTTTTTTTCTTTTAATTTATTTTCAGTGATCCAAAATTCATTGTTTATGCACCACACCCAGTGCTTCATGTAATAAATTCCCTCCTTAATACCCACCACTGGGCTCACCCAACCACCTGCCACCCTCCTCTTCAAAACCCTCAGTTTGTTTCTCAGAGTCCACAGTCTCTCATGGTTTGTCTTTCCCTCCGATTTCCCCCAGCACACTTCTCTCCATCTCCCAGTGTCCTCCACGTTATTCCTTATGTATTGAGTCTTATAAAAACTTTTATTTCTTTCCCTATTCTGCTTTGCATATGCTTACCTTAGATGTTAAAATGTTATAAACCCTCCTGCCTGGTCCATTTTCTCTCTCTTCTCTCATGATTTCTCATGCTCTCCCTGCAAACCCCACATGCCTTACAATATCTGGATATGACTAATTTCTTCCTGAGCTACTTTATTCTACTCTGCCATATGGTTGCCCTTCCCTCTTCTGTACCATAACTTCTATCCCCTGCATTTGTGCTTTAACAATACCTAATTCTTTTCACTACATCTGTATCTTTGAGGTCAATACTCAGTAGTGCAATCGCTGGGTCATAGGCTAGCTCTATTTTATTGGAAAGAAGGGCCATATGCACCCCAGTGTTCATAGCAGCAATGTCCACAATAGCCATTCTGTTGAAAGAGCCAAGATCCCCTTCAACAAACAAACGGATAAAGAAGATGTGATCTATGGATACAATGGAATATCACTCAGCCATCAGAAAGGATGAATACCCAACTTTTGCATCAACATGGATGGGACTGGAGGAGATTATGTTAAGTGAAATAAGTCAAGCAGAGAAAGTCAATCATCATATGGTTTCACTTATTTGTGGAACCTAAGGAATAGCATGGAGGACATTAGGAGAAGGAAAGGAAAAATGAAGTGGGGGCATTGGAGGGGGAAATGAAACATGAAAAACTATGGACTCCAAGAAACAAACTGAGGGTTTTAAAGATGAGAAGGATGTGGGGATGTGTGAGCCTGGTGATGGGTATTAAGGAGGGCACATATTGCATGGGGCACTGGGTGTTTTACACAAACAATGAATCATGGAACACTACTTCAAAAACTAATGATGTATTGTATGGTAACTAACATAATTTAAAAAAAAAAGGAGGGGAACAATACCTAACACTCAATCTGTGCTAGTTTCTTGTTTACCTCCTTTTAAGAGTAAGCTCATTATTGGCTTTTTGTTTGTTTGTTTGTTTGTTTTTGTCTCAACTAAAAGAAGAAAAATAATACACATTATTTTGAAAACTTTTTGAACAGTGTACAAACGTTAGTCAAGTCCACAATGTCTCATCTCTTCTTCCTCCTAACATGGCTAAGTTGAAAAACCCTTTATCTGGGAAAAGATCATTTTCCTGCCACCTTGTGTAAGATTTTGGCTTTAGCTTAGATTATCCTTTCTTTCCTTTTCTGAAAATAAGTTGAAAATATTAATAGCCTCAGTTTCTTCTTCCAAAATATGACTGCTTCTTTATCAAGTGCAAAAGCAACCCATTTTGACCATAGTAAACAGCTTGGACCTACTTTTTTTGGCTCACTGTTTTAGTGAGACAAGTGGAGTGAAGATGACACACCATTTCCAAATGTATTCATAATTGGTAGACCATACTTCTAACTTGAAGTTTTGTTGCCATTAAACTACGACCAGACTCGCTATAATTACAGAGGTAAATTCTTTATATTTACTATATTTGAAATTACCATATAATACCAAAATAAAATTATGATTATGTGAAGAGTCTGTAATATTAAGAAGATGACTTTGAAATTATTGCTTATCTAAATGAAATTTCCCATTTTATAATCTTGTATAAGCTTCCGTTGTCATTTCCTATTTAAAATCTATTGGAAGGCACTCTTATTTTCCCTTAAGTGGGAAGTCAAATGTGGAACAAATTCATCCCAAAGGAACTGATTCTATATTCCACTGAAGACCAGGTGGCTTCCATGTGGCATTTTGCCTCTTGCATATTGTTCATCTTCTACAACAAATGGGGGTATGCTCTTTAGTAAACTAATTCAACTCAATTAGAGACATTGTCTTCAAGGGATAACATCATAGAGACTAGAATCAGAATCATACTTTTGGGAAAATTGGGCCCAGGTTTTTTGTTTTGTTTTGTTTTGTTTTAAGATTTTATTTATTTATTTGACAGACAGAGACCACAAGTAGGCAGAGAGGCAGAGAGAGGGGGGGAAGCAGGCTCCCTGCTGAACAGAGAGCCTGATGCAGAGCTCGATCCCAGGACCCTGAGATCATGGCCTGAGCCAAAGGCAGAGGCTTAACCCACTGAGCTACCCAGGCGCCCCTGGGCCCAGGTTTTGATGGCTTCTTTCCTCAATCTTATAAAACCTATTTGAACTCTACTGGATGCCAGACTGCTTAAAAATATTTGGTCCCTTGTAATTTTAACCTTCCAGTATTCAATGCACCTGATTCATGTAATATCCTATAGTATTTTTGTCAAAGGAAGACTCTCAAAGTGTGTTTCTTGGGAGACACTTTTCAATTGGTTGCTTACATTTCTGCATTTATTATTTGTTCTAGACCATCCTTTGAAGATGGTTGTATTGAATAGACTTGGAGGACAGAAATAGTATCTTTTTTTTTTTTTAACTTAACCTGTTGTGTTTGCAAATATTATCTGCCTCTGTTTTGATTCTTCTTGTGGGAACTGAGGCTCAGAACTGATATATAACTCCCACCCCTACACACACACACACACACACACACACAAACACAGAAACACACACACACACAAATACTGTTAATATTCTGGCTACCTCTAATGCTGTGAATAATAAACTATATTATTTCTGAACCATGAGTCTGCGTCTTCTATCAACACCCAAGAAACCACAGCAGACTCATACACCAGCTTTCAAATAAGGGAAAATAATCTCAGATGCTTTATATTTTTTGATAGTGTTACCTACTTCTGAACATATGACTGAACACATATAAAGCTGGAGCCATGACCATTTAGAGCTTCTTCTGTGGAATAACTATGCATTCACTAGTAAACAAAAGTAGTTTTATCTTTTTTTTTTTTTTTCTTCCTGGACACCATTTCCTCTCTCACACTGTTGCTCAAATTGGATGGAGTCTAAGGTCCTTTGAGGAAATTTTTGTTTAATGACTCAAAATAAAATAGGAAGAGTCTAAAGTGCTAAAATTAATTCTAGATAAAAGGTATAAGTCATGCCAGAAAGGATAGTAATTTTATCTAACAACTGCCTGTTCACCCCTTATTTGTTCATTAACTAATCTCCAAATTCCTGACTAAGTCCCTTTTGTAAGCCAGAATGTGAGCTAAAAACTGGGATTTTAAAAAAGTTTTCATTTGAAATCCAGTTAGTTAACATATATGGTTGTATTAGTTTCATGTGTACAATATAACATCTAGCACTCGGTGCTCATCATGACAAGTGCTCTAATTAACCCCCATCACTTATTTAATCCATCACTCCTTTCAGATCCCCTCAAGTAACCATCAGTTTGTTCTCCGTAATGAAATGTCTGTTTCTAGGTTTGTTTCTCTTTCTATGTGTTATTATTTTCCCCTTTGCTTGTTTGTTTTGTTACTTTTATTCCATATATGAGTAAAGGTATTTGTCTTTCTCTGACTGACTTATTTCACTTTTAGCATTATACTGTCTAGTTCCAGCCATGTTATTGCAAATGGCAAGATTTCAGTCTTTTTTCTGGCAGAATAATATTCCATTGTATATACATACCACTTATTCTTTATTTATTCATCAATTGATGGATACTTGGGTTCTTTCCATATCTTAGCTTTACAAATAATGCTGCTATAAACATAGGGGTGCTAGCATCCCTTTGAATAAGTTTTCTTATATTCATTGGGTAAATACACACCAACAGGATTGTTGGATCACAAAGGACTTCTATTTTTAAATTTTATGGAAATTCCATACTGTTTTCAAATATGGCTGTATCAGTTTGCATCACCACTAACAGTTCACAATTGTTACTTTTTCTTTTTTTTAAGATTTTATTCATTTGACAGAGAGAGATCACAAGTAGAGAGAGAGAGGAGGGAGCAGGCTCCATGCCTGGCAGAGAGCCCAATGTGGGACTTGATCCCAGGACCCTGAGATCATGACCTGAGCTGAAGGCAGAGGCTTAACCCACTGAGCCACCAAGGCAACCCCCACAAGTGTTACTTTTTCACATCCTCTCCAACACCTTTTGTCTCTTGTAGTGTTGATTTTAGCCATTCTGACAGGTGTGAGGTGGTATCTCTTTCTAGTTTTGCTTTGCAATTTCCTGATGATACATGATGATGGACATCTTTTCATGTATCTACTGAACATTTGAATGTGTTCTTTGGGGAAACACTTGTTCATGTCTTCTATCCATGTTTTTATTGGATTATTTGTTTTTGGATGTTGACTAAAAACTGGATATTAAGTAACACACAAGACAGGTTTCCTTGAGCTTAAATTTTATTTGCATGAGTGTCATTAACAGGAAAAAATATGCATATGTGTATGTACAAGTGTGTTTATGTATACATCTATCTATCTATCCTCTATCCCCTGTCTTCTAATTGTGGTAAATCCTGTAAGGTGGGGAATGGGATAGTCTGAAGAAATATGCTGCTGGATATTTTGGGTAAGCAAATTTAATTGCACTCAGATGCATTGGATATAAGTGAATCACTCAAATGAGTTATTTAATATTATATAGAAACAAATTAAAATTTTATGTAGTTGAAAATAATAGGTAGTTAAAATAATTTTTGTTGTTTGTTGTTTTTGTGTCTTTTTTGTTTATATATACTATAGTGTGAATGTTTATGTCTCCCAAAATCATATTATGAAATCTAACTCTGGAAGTGATAGTATTAAAACATAGGGGCCTTTGGGAGGTGATTAGGTTATAAGTGGGATTACAGTCCTTTTAAAGGAGACCCCAGAGAGTTCTCTTGATTCATTCATCATGTACGTTTACAGTGAGAAGATAGCCATCTATAAGGAAGTGGGCTCTCCCTGGATCTGCCCATTCCTTAATCTTGAACTTCTCAGTTCTAGAACTGTGAGAAATAAATTCCTGTTCTTTATAAGCTATTCAATCTATATCATGTCCGTTATAGCAGCCTGCATGCAGAAGGCCACTATGACCTAAAACGAGACCAATAAATATAAAGTTTCAGTAAAGTCAGTTGGTACAATGTTTTTTTTACTTAGAGAAGACATGCTGCTTCATGTTAAACCTTGATATTGGATATGTTTCTTGAAGGGCCACATCTTACTCCTTTGTGTGTTTTCCACAAAGTCCAGGATGATGCCTTACACAAAGGTAATATTTTATAAATACTGTTGGAAATATATACTTCTCTAAAATCTTATTTTGCCTACAGATTACTTGGATCCACTTTGCCTTGTGTAGAATATTTGAAATATATTAAGAACAGAATGTCTCTCTAAATAACATTTAGAATCATCATTAAAAGATTGGTAGCAGACTGAAGGAAAAGTCCAAGAAGTTGGCAGAAGCAAAGGACCAAATTTTTGACCTGGCAGAAAAGGATTGGTAAATAAGGAAACAAATCCAAAGAAAGAAGGAAGAATGATGAAACATGACAATGAGTTTAGGAAAGTCATTGACTCCAAGGAATAGAAAGAGGTGCTTATTGTAGGAGAAGTAGGAGTGAGAGAAAAAAAAGAGGGCTGAACATGGATTTGAGAATTCAGAGCTAAAACTGTCCCTCATCTGGGAGCAGAAACAGAGATCCAGATTCAGAGGCAAGAAGGACTCACATCACCATCCACAGAAGCATAGAACAACAAGACATAGTTTTATTCCCTCTGCAAAAGCTATCAATGGAGGAATTCTCTTTACCTAAATATGCGTGGGAGTGTAGTTTGTACATAGCCAAGTCACTTACCTCAAGAGGACAAACTATACCAGCTCTCGAAGCAGGCCAGATAGCTCAAGCAACACCAGCCCAAGCCAAAATCCATTTCCCCTGCATTTGTGAACAATGACAGAGCAGTGGTTCACGTCTAGAACTAGGACGTATTCAGAAGTCAAAGATTGTGTCATGGATTGTGCCTATCAGTTCAGAGGCGGCCTTCAGCTCAACTCATGATCCCAGGGTCTTGGCATCGACTCTGTTCTCAGGTTCGCTGCTCAGGGGTAATTCAGCTTTTCCCTCTCCAGCTCTACACCCTGATTGTGATCTCTCTGTCTCTCTGTCAAATATGTGCATGTGCATTGTTTGACAAAAATACAAAAACATAACCGGGGTACAAGGATTGACTGTGGCCAGGGGATGTTTTCTTTAATTTGGACCTAGATCTCTATGGAAGGCAGCCAGGTTCAGAGAACCTCCCACCATCCTCAAATGCCAGACCTTCGCTCAGAGCTCCAATGTTCATTCTCCAGTTCCTTGTCTTCCTGAATATCCTCACCAACCTGTAGCATACACTGTCTGTGGCTCTCTAATGGCCCTTTGTTGTCCCACTGTTCATCTTCTGCTGCCTCCATTAGAACACGCCCATCTTCCACAAGAGGCACTGTTTGCTTATCCCATGAAACCATTTGGGGGATGTTCATGAGAGGGTGAAGGCAGGCTTGTGCTGTCACATCTACATGTACTTCTCCAGAGGGTATCTGCAGGACCCTGTGGGAATGCTCCAGGTTCTTTGACATTTGAATCCTCTTCAATGCGTCCTTTTGAAGATACAAGTTGTCTTCCTGAAACGGGCACGGAAGTCTTTCAGATGGCTTCACTTGGGCTATGGGTCTTTTCCAACATGCTCCATGCTTGCTCCTGTGGACTCCAAGTACATGAGTCTATTCTGGACCTAAGGTTCTAGGATGTAGAATCTGCCTTTGGTACATCGTCAGTTTTGAAGATTTGGAAGTCATTTTGGCTCGATTTCTAGAGACGCTACAGGTACTCGTTATAAGGGCCGCTAGGCCAGAGGGAGTCATTTTGTGTTTCAGCAGTAAACTTATATTGAACCCATGCAGTAAACTAAATTGACCCTACTCCTCCCAGAGGAGCTTACTCTCAAAGCCTAGATACAAGGGTGAATCAGGCCAGGAGAAGACATCCCATTAGAGGGGCACACATATATCTACTAGGGTAAATTGAGATCCAATTGTCCACCCATGTGTTACCTAGCATTTTTGTTTTTGTGGTGTAGCAGACTTAGCACGACTGTGCAGTTTTTTCTGTATTGTTATCTCATTGGCCAACTCTGTATAGCCTGGCTAAACTACCGCTATAAATGTTAGTCTGTGAGGCTGGGAGTGGTCGCCTCTTTGCAAGAGAAGGCCCTGACCGGTCAATATGATTCTCGATGCTTTGTGCAAAATTAACGTTTGCTTGAACTTCACTTTGTATCAGTCTCGCTCCTTTGAATAAGGACCCTATCTTTGGAGGGCCACCCGAATTCAAATGATGAGAACTGAAACAGCATTAGAATTTTTGGAAAAGCCTCTGGAGGTAAGATCATGGGATCCTGCATGGAGCTGCAGGGTATGGCCCACTGGTAGAAGTTGGCAGCAGCCATGCTCCCCAGAGCTGGTGTGGATGCGGAGATGCCCCATCCTCTGCTGGTAGGTCGTATGGGGGTTCAAGTCCCCCTGGGTGGTCAGGGGGTTCGAGTCCCCCTAGATGGTCAGGGGGCTCGAGTTCCCCTTTGCGGTTAGAGGGGGTTCAAATACCCCTAGGTGAACTCCAGGGGGTTCGAGTCCCCCTGGATAGTGAGGGGGGTTCGAGTATCCCTAGACATTCAGGGGGTTCAAGTCCCCCTGGGCGGTTTGGGGGTTCGAGTCCTCCTAGGCGATCAGGGGATAAAGAAAGCCCCCACCAGTGGCAGGTTATGGGTAGGAATCGTTGGGCCTACGGTTGTCTTTGCCTGGTCCTTTTGTTGTCTGTTGTATTGTTTGTTATGATTGAAGGAATGGGGCAAGCAGAGAGTAAAGGGACTCTGACTTTCATCTCTCTGTTCTTCATAATAGATGTGAGGCTTCTCACTCACTTATTTCGTGTGTTAAGGGCTATGGCTGTAGCCAGCTGGGGTTAGTCTAAGAGTGAGTTAAGGTGCCCATGCAGATGCTCATTGGAGCTGAGCATGGAATATGAGTGCCTAATGGACCACTTTTGGTAAGCAGAACTGGCACTGTGGGATGAACCGACCTTGAGCCAAAGACTTTAAAAAATATTCCCCAGCAGCTGCCGAAACCCCCTTTGTTGTGGGGAATTCTTTGCCTTCTCTGGCCTGATGTGGACTGCCTAGCCCCTCCCCCTTGTTGGCGGGAGAGCATGGCATCTGAAGTGGAGATAGTTATTTGTCTGTCTCAAGGTTTTAATGGGTAATTGTTAAAGTGGCTTCCAAAGTCTTTGGTAACCTGAAACTGTGAAGGGTTGCTTGAATGACAAATGGAATTAAATTCGTTGGACATGTAGGTCTTAACCAAATGAGATATAATGCTAGACCATTAGGTCAAGATCTCATCTTGACCACCACACACGCTATCGCGGACCTTCGTAGACTCCAACTGACTGATGGATGGTGAACACCCGAGTGACAGGGTATCAGGCCCTCCTCCTCAACAAACCAAGAGTGATCTCACAGCCACAAGTGGTGCTAAACCCAGCCACACTGCTCCCAGAGGAGCTGGCTGAACATCCACACAACTGTGCAGAGGTCCTAAACCAAGTCACAGGAATAAGACTGGATCTCAGAGACATGCCCTTCCCAGATGCAGACATGACTCTGTTCATGGAAAGAGGTATGTGAGGTATGTGAGGGCTGTGGTAGTTTATCCTGAGCAGGAATTCTGGGCAGCACCCTGCCACATGGAACTTCGGCACAACAAGCAGAACTGATTGAAATCACTAAGGCACTGCAGATGGCTAAAGGTAAAACCACCAACATCAATACGGACCACAGGTATGTCTTTGCTACTCTCCATATACATGGAGCTACTTACAAAGTAAGGAGCCTATAACAGCAGAAGGAAAAGGAATTAAAACAGAAGAGAAATATTGGGACCCAAAAGAGGTGGCTGTTATGCATTTCTTGCGACACCAAAAGGGGACTGATCTGATTTCAAAAGGAAACCAATTATCAGATCGAGATTTAAAGCAAGCAGCCTGAGAAACAATGCAAGAGCTGGTTACACACCTGGATCTATTCCTACCAGATAAACTGGAGTATTCAGAGGAAGATTTAAAGTATTTACAAAAATGGCTAAATTATATTATAAAGGAGACTGGGCTAAGACTAAAAGAGGAAATTTAATTCTTATTCGAAGACTAGGTAAGAAGTTAGTAGACCAGATACATCAGGGTACTCACCTGGGGTCACTCAAACTCAAGGAACTTCCAGGCTTCTAAATTACGGTGTATGGTTCAGGATATAGTTGATAGATGTGCTCAGTGCCAGGCAGTTAATGTGGGAGGAACTAGAATTGGAAGAGGGAAAAGAGAAAGAGGTAGGGTACCAGGAATTTATTGGAAATAGATATTACAGAAATAAAACCCGGAAAATATGGGGACAAGTATATGTTAGTTTTTGTAGATACCATTTCAGGCCAGGTTGAGGCTTTTTCCGAGAAACATGAGACGGCAGGAGTGATAGCCAGAAAGCTACAAGAAAAATAATTCCTAGGTCTGGGCTCCCTCTCACGGTTGAGTCAGACAATGGCCTTGCATTTTGAGTTCAGTCTCACAGGAATTGGCCAAGGCCCTGGGCACAAATTGGAAACTACATTGTGCCTATCAGACCTAGAGTTCTGGGCATGTAGAGAGAATGAACCGGACTCTTAAAGAGACCTTGACAAAACTAACCCTGGAGACAGGCAGTGGATGGGTGGATCTGCTTCCTTTCACCCTACTCAGGGCAAGATGTACGCACTATTTAAACAGGGTGACCCCATTTGAAATGTTTGGGAGAACCCCTGCTCCCGCTCTGTTTTCAGCTACAAAAGGTTGCCCTAGCAGAAATGACTGATCAGTCTGTACTCCAGTCACTGCAGGCATTACAGTCTGTATTAAAAAAAAAAAATGCAGGGATCCAGACTGCCCACACTGGTATGGAGACGGAGGTGGAACCACTTCCTTTCCAACCCAATCACTTGGTTTGGATATGACATTATCAAGTGGGGAGCTTGGAGCCTCGCTGGATGGGACCTTTTACTGTTACCCTGACCACACCACAGCAGTAAAAGTAGAATGCATCAGGGCCTGGATTCACGCATGTCACATCAAACGAGCCAAGGATGAAGATGACCCCAAAAGGTGGAAGCCACAGCCAAAGATCCCGTTCACTGTGGACTAAATCTAAGACTGAAAAGACTATGAGTTTGTTGTTGCTCCTATTTTTACCTGTTTATGTAAAGTATAGGTAGTTAATTAGATAAAGGAAATTAGAAAAAAAAATGGAAAGGGTTCTATGAAGCGGTAAATGGGTAAGTCATCAGCTGACTGTGCACTAGTGTCATTTACACTAGTGTAAATATACAGCCGACTGTACACTAGTGTCATGTACAAAAGAAAATGAGAGCGATAAAAATGTTAGAATTACATGCTCAATAAACCCTTTATAACCAGAGAATGTAGAACTGGATGAAAAGTCAAGGATTGGACTAATCTCCAAAGAATAGGGAGGAATGTAAGAGCCTGGGTGGCCAGAGGGAATCATTTTGTGTTTATGCAGTATACATAGATTGACCTCATGCAGTAAATTTAGATTGATACTGCCCCTTCCAAAGGTATTTACTCTCAAAGCCTAGATATAAGGGCAGGTCAGGGCAGATGAAGATATCCAGTCAGTGGGGAGCTTATATCTACTAGGTAAATTGAGATTCAATTGTCCATCCGTGTGTTACTAGCAGTTTTTTTCTATGTCTGGCAGACCTAGCACCACTGTGCAGTTTTCTCTGTGTATTGCAATCTCAAGGCCACCTGTGTATAGCCCAGCTAAACTACATCTATACATGTTAGTCTGTGATGCTGGAGGGGGTCGAATTTGGAAGAGAAGGCCCTGACCAGTCAGTATGATTCTCGATGTTTGGAATGAAATTAAGCTTTGCTTGACCTTCGCTTTGTATCAGTCTTGCTCCTTTGATTAAAAACCCTAACACTTGTGTCTGCACTGTGGAAGACTCCAGACATGTCTATGTCATGATTGGGGGTGTTCCCTTTGAGCTTTCCTTGGGTGGCCCTTCTCCTGTTCAGAAGATTGGTGAATGGGTGGGAGGGCCTAACCCTTGTGCAGGGCTCAGATTCCCTCCCCTGAGTTTTGCTTGAGGCCTGATTGTTACTTGACCTTTCCTGGCTAAGATGGAATGGTGGATTCTTGCCTTTCTCCGAAATCCAGAGGGCTGGTGCTGACAGTCAGGACCAAACACTATGAATCGGGCCATGGAGATGGTGATACCGACTCGCTTCACAAATTGCCTTGGTGAGAGACCCAGGCGGCTCCAGCGGTTTGGGATGGCTAGGGGTCCTATTGGCACACCCATGAATACTCCAACCAAGTGTAGTGATCAGGCATGGGTTTATGAGGATTGGTTGCTATGACCTCAAAGCATTGTGACATCACAGATGCTGGCTTCACTGAAGCAGCTGTCCCTCTCCCATGACCTTGGTATCCTATGGCTTTAGGTAGGAAGCCCCGGGAAGGATAGAACAAGAGCCCTCTGAGCCTGATCAGGAACTCAGGTTGTCTTGTGGGTTAATGTCCCATTTCCCCTTTCTAGATAAATAGGAAAAAAATGATGTTCATTATACCTTCCTTTAGGCCAACATTTCTCCAGAGACAGCAAGGTGTCCTATTTCCAATACAATTTCTAGATCTCAAAAAACAGTGAGGCATCTTGGGTACCAACAGCTCTCCATGGGGTTTGTCATCCTGTGGGTGAGCAAGTCCATTGTCAGTGTCTTTTCCCAACGGGTCAGTGATGACTAACGGACAGAAAGTCCCTTTTTGAGGAAAAAGGTGAGGGCATGGATATATGGTACTGCCTTTGTCCTCATCTCCTAGAGTTCTGAAACACAAGGTTAAGGGATTAGGGCTCTGTCTACCTGGTTTTCCCTTAACTTTGCAAAGTCTTCGAGGAAAGTGACGTTCTGATCAGAGCTAACTCTTCAGGAAGAGGCCTGGACCGCACCTGTTGTCATCATTAGTTAACTGTACTTGTAATGGAACGGGTATAGACATGTTGACCAAGTCTCTTTAGTCAAAAGGAAAGGGATGGCCTATATCGATGTCTTGCAAAGCCCACTTGAGCAGAACTGTGGACTGAGCCTCAAGGTCCTTGCAGACTAGTGATGAAGAAGGTGTGGTCCATCTTGGTAACAGAGTATTCCTCAGCCATCGGGGAGGATGAACCCCTGGACCTTACATTGACATGAACTTCCCATGTCTGGGTGATGGGAAATGGAAAAGACAGGCAGAACAATGGAAATATCATATAGCTTTCCACAATATGTTCCTCAGGAGGAATACCTTGGCTCTTAGTAAAGGAAAGGAAAATTGAATGGGAAGAATGCAGAGAAGGAGACCCACCAAGAGTGACTCAGGACTCTGAGAACCAAGCTGAGTGTTACAGAGAAGAGACACATGCAGGGAATAAGTGAAATGCTTAATGGGTGTTCAGGAGCTGTGGCATATATTAGGAAAAGCACTAGGTCGCACATGAAACTAAAAGATCCATGAATACTGTGTCAAAAAAAAATGACAAAAAAATTCCAAGAAGAATTCTAAGATTTTCAACAAAAAAATTCAGAGAAAAACAATGTGACCCTTTCAAAACCTAAAGAAGGCACAGGGAGAAAAGGAAAGAATTATAATTTTTATTATCTTTCCTTATTGAAATGGCATGGGATTTGTTTCCTAAAATGTCCTTATCTGAATTGGGTCTTTATCCTTGTAAATTAGAGTCTACCCACCTCTTCCATTTCTGAAATTGATGAGAAGACATGACATTGCCTTCTCTAAATACCTAGAAGAGTGGCCCAGGAAAATGACTTGGACCTGGCCTTCTGTGTGCTGGCAGGTGTTTGATTACTGCTTCAAACGCTTCAGTCACTACTAGAGAGCTGAGATTTTGTAGGTTTCCTGACCTAATCGTGGGATTTTCTATGTGTCTGGGAATTTAACCTTTTCTCTCAGGTCTTGGATTTGCTAGCATAAATGTGTGTATGTGCCTCTTAGGTTATTCTTTTTTTCCTTTCTGCCAGTTGTCATGTGGTTTCATACTTTCAGCTGTGAGCTTGTCTCCCTGCTGTATCCCAGTAATGGCTTCTGCAGTTTGTTCATGTTTTCAGAACTGAAGTGTGAGATCTCCGGATTTTTTTTTTCTATTGGTTTGTTTGTATTTCCTTTATTTTGATAATCATATATATGATTTCATTTTTTCTGCTAACTTTGGAGTTAGGCTCTTCTTCTACTTGCTCCTTCAGGCATCCAGTTAGATTCCTTTTTTTTTTTTTTTTTCGTTTTTTTTAAATTTTGGAAATGCATGCGTTTAACCCTTTATGGTTTCCCAATAAAATGTTTTTGCATCACCCCATAAGTTTCTTGACATTCCTTTGTTCATGGCTATTTCTGCATTTCCTTTGGATTTTCTTTGTTGATTCATTGCTAGGTCGTGAGTGTGTTGTGTTTTCCAACCTTTAGGGTATGGCTGTATTTCCAATTTGAAAGTGATATCTTCCCGTTTTCATACCTTCATGATCATAAGAGCCCAGGATAGGTTTTGACTTCTCTTCCATGAATTACGACTGGATTTGGACTCGAGCTCATGACCTGCGATAGACAAAGTTAGGTCTGCCGCTGGGAAGAACAACATATCTTATTGTCCTCAGAGACGCAATCTTACTCATGGATCCCCAAAGTTCAGGTGGTCTCCAGAGCCCATGTGGACATCTGTTATTCCTTACCACCATTCCACCAAATGATCTGTGCTGTGCTTAACGTGGATATCATAGTCCCCAACAATATTGGATTAAAGTCCCCATCTCCCTTCCTCTCTGATCATATGCTTCCAACGTTTAGATACAGCCATGTTCTGGTATATATGTTGGCAGTCCTTCCAGGTTTCTGATGTTTTGATGCTCCATTATGACAAAACACCTTCCGCTCTCTTTTGTCTCTGAAAGGCATAAAATCACTCTAGATGACTTAGGCACAATCACTTTGGCTCTCTTCTCCTTGGCAAGAGCATAACCTACGTTTCCAAATTTCTTCACTTTCAAGCTATGTGTATTTTATAGTCAAAGGAAATCTCCAATGGGCAACAGAGGTCGAGCTTGTTTAATATTTGTTGTTTTTTGATGGATCCTTTCTGGTTTTGTTTGTTTGTTTTATTTTATTTTATTTTATTTTATTTTATTTTTTCTAATTTCAACCACACCTACAAAATGTTTGTATTGACGGGAGACTTTCGTCCTGAATGCTGAATGAATTATTGTTAGGTAAGAAGTTCACTTTCTCATTTCGGTTGAATTCTGACTTGAATTCTCTGTGCCTTTCCCTTTTATGGTATTTTCTTTGGGGATGCTTCATTAGTGCGATTTCTCACTTCCTCCCCCTCTTTCTCGTGTCTTCTCTGTGTGTGTGTTCGTCTGTGTGTGCATGTGCATGTCTTAATGTGTGCGTGGTCTGTGTGTGTTTCACAAAAAACTTATAATTAAATTCCAGAGGTAGGAATTGGGTCTCTTAAGGTTAGCAATTCAATTTGACATGCCTTAGAAACTCACATTCCATCCGTTTCAAGAACATCTTCTGCAAGCAATGTCATCATTTGTACTCTTCCATAAACACGTATTCTCACAAAACTGCCCTCAAACAAACACCACATTTTGTGTCCCTATTAGAATCGTATTGTTTGTCCCTATACCCCTTGATTTTTCATATGTTTCTTGAGTGTCTTGAGGGAGTGAAATCGTCTGTTTGTTTTCTTTCTGAGAATGATAGATATGACAGAGCCCAAAGCTCTCTGCAAGCCTGTCACATGAGACATATGGAAGAATTCATTCTTGCTTAAGTCTCAGTAAGAATTTGCGGTGACATGGGGGACAGTGAGATGGTAGTAGTGTCTAATAACCTCATGCTTGTCTTCAGCCATGAAAGCAAAAGGAAGATGACAACAATAACGGAACCGGGGGGAAATTGAACTGAAGCCTACACAGTAAACTCCACAGAGTAAGAGATCAGAGGTCGCAGAAACTATGGGAGAAGTTTGGAGACATGGCTCATGGGAGATTTGGGTGGTTCGTGCATCAGAGGGCAGTGATATCATGCAAAGGACAAAGGCACAGGAGAACAGGGCCCACTGGGAACCCACAAGGAACCTGTTTCCCAGTGCAATTGGCTGTGATGAACAGAGGGTCTCAGTTCTTGACAACACAATTCTTGAGGGGTGGAGTTTTTAGATCAGCGGGCTTGGCAGAAATTGACTCGAAAGAACACCGTGTTTTCTTGTAGGGGACACGAACAAGCAACCAGGTGCAGACAGCCTGGAGACCATGATCAGAAACAATACCAGGAGATGTAGTTGGAGGAGAGTGGGTCCTGGCAGTGCATCCGTGAGAGGCAGTGTTTGTGGAAATGATTCAATGGGTGCATAAGAAATGTTCGGCGCTCAAACCAGTAGCAACAGGACCGAGCATGGTCAAGACAGGATGGTGAGACATTTGCTGCCTACCCTGTCAACACGAAAACCCAACCATGGAACACTTGGAGGAATGCCTTCCTCAGTCCAAGATGCTTAGTCCAAGGAGAACACATTCTCCCATAGGGGACAAGAAGAATGCCTTGACCACATGCTCTCTTCTGAACACAGCATTCTGCAGGCCTGCATTCTATTCGGTTGTGGAAGGTCTCCTTTCACACTCACACTAGACCCTACTAAGTGAAACCTCAGCATATTTAGCCCGGGCCCTAACACACCAAACGCCCGGCAAGGAGGGCCATTGCAGTTGACTGGTCTCAAGGACAGGGTCAGCCATAACACAACAGCCGATGGCATGCATCACACACACACACACACACACACACACACACACACACACACACCCATCATCCCTTAAAGGCCAGCACTTGGTCACTCCTGATTTCCTCTTCTTAAAGACATTAACCTCAGGATGGAAAAAGAATGAGCATTCAGAATACGGAGAGGTAGACAGAGACTTATATCCAAGGCAAAGATGGAAGAATCCACTGACGCCAAGGTAAAAGAACAAGAAATGATCACGGCTAGGCAATCAGAGAGAAACTTCTACTTAGAACACGCCCGATGGGGTATAGAAAGCAGTGGCCTGGATACTTCCTGTACATCAGAAAACATAGAAGATATCAGAGAGTCTTGAACCACAGAGATAAACTGATAAAGATAAATGAACATCAATAGCTCCTGAAGAGAAGATTGGTAGGAGACTGGATGCAAAGTCCGGGAACAAGGCAGAAGTAGAGGATACAATGAGTGACCTGGAAGAACTAGTCTAGACAATAAGGAAGCAAATTCTAAAAGAGAAGGAAGAATGACGGGACATGACAATGAGCTTAGGGAATCATCATCTCCAGGAATTGAAAGAGGTGCCTCTTGTAGGAGAAGTAAGAGTGAGTGAAAAAAAGTGGGCTGAACATGGATTTGAGAAATCGGGGCTGAAAATGACCCTCATCTGGTAGCACAAACAGAGGTCCACAATCAGAGGCACAGAGGACTCCCATCACCTTCCAAAGAAGCAGAGCACCAAAAGACATAGTGCATGGAAAATCTAGGCATGGAGGAATTCACTTTAGCAAATAGGTATGGGAGAATAGTTTGTCCATAGCCCAGTCACTGACTTCAAGAGGAAATGCTATACCAGCTCTCGAAAAAATCCGGATAGCTCAAGCAACACCAGCCCAGGCCAAAACCCTTATCCCCTGCATTTCTGAACAGTGACTGAGCAGCGGTTCTTGTCTAGAACCACGAGGTTCTCAGAAGTCAACGGTTGGGCCCCAGAATGTGTCAATCAGTTCAGAGGCAGTCTTCAGATCAACTCATGATTCCAGGGTCTTGGCAATGACTGTGGTCTCAGATTCTCTGCTCAGGGGAAAGTAAGCTTCTCCCTCGCCAGCTCTACCCCTTGATTGTGAACTCTCGGTCTCTCTGTCTAATAAGTGCAAGCGCATCGTTTGACAAGATAACAAAAACAAAACCAGGCACAATAATTGACTGGGGGCAGAGGATGATTTATTGAATTTGGACCAAGGTTCCTATGGAGGGCAGCTAGGTACAGAGAACCTCCCACCATCTTAAAATACCAGACCTTCGCTCAGAGCTCCAATGTTCATTCTGCTGTTCTTTCTCTTCCTGGATCTCCTCACCAACCTGAAGCATCCGCTGTGTGCCACGCTGTACTGACCCCTTGTTGACACATGTTCATTCTCTTCTGGCTCCATTATAACATGCCCATCTTCTACAACAGGCACTGTTTGCTTATCACATGACATCATTTGGCTGGGGGTCATGAGAGTTAGAAGGCAGGCTTGTGCTGCCACATCTCCATGCATTTCCACAGGGGTAGCTGCTCCACCCTGAGGGAGTACTCAAGATTCTTCCACATTCGAATCCTCTTCAATGCGTCCTTTTGGACATAAAAGTTGTCTTCCTGAAACGGGCAGGGAAGACTTTCAGATGGCTTCACTTGGGCTATGGGTCTCTTCCAACATGCTCTACGTTTGCTCCTATGGACTCCAAGTACATGAGTCCAACCTGGACCTAAGGTTAAGGGTGTAGAGTCTGCCTTGATGCATGGTCATTTTTGAAGATTGGGAGGCATTGTTGGCACTGTTTCTGGAGATGCTCGAGGTACTCGTGTCCTCGCTGTGGAAGACTCCAGACATGTCTTTGGCACGGTTGCGGGGGTTCATTTTGAGCTCTCCTTGAGTGGCCATTTTTCTGTTCAGAAGCACTGTGATAGGGTGGGAGGGCCTGACCCTTGTGCCGGGCTCAGATTTCCTCCCCTGAGGCTTTGCTTGAGGCCTGATTGTTTCTTGGCCTGTTGTGGTTAAGATGGAATGGTGGATACTTGTCTTTCTCTGGAATCCAGAGGGCTGGTGCTGATAATCACGACCAAACACTATGAATTGGGTCATGTAGTAGGTGACACCGACTCGCTTCGCAAACTGCCTTGGTGAGAGACCCAGACAGCTCCAGCGGTTCGGGACGGCCTGGGGTGCTCTTGGCCCACCCACGACTACTCTAGCCAATTGTAGTGATCAGGCGTGATAATGAGGAGTGGTTGCTATGAACTCAAAGCATTGTGACATCACAAATGCTGGCTTCACTGACGCAGCTGTCCTTCTCCCATGACCTTGGTGTCCTAAGGCTTTAGGTAGGAAGCCACCGAAGGACAGAACAAGAGCCCTCTGATTCTGATCAAGAATTCAGGTTGTCATGTGGGTTAGTGTCCCACTTCCCCATTCTGGAAAAAGCGGAAAGAAAATGATGTTCAGTATACCTTCCTTTAGGCCAACATTTTCCCAGAGACGGCAAGGTGTCCTAATTCCACTACAATTCCTAGAGATCTCAAGAAACGGTGAGGCCTCATGGGTACCAACAACTCTCCATGGGTTTGGAAATCCTGTGTTTGAGAGCATCCTTTCTCAGCGTCTTTTGCCTATGGCTCAGTGATGACTAAGGGACGGAAAGTCCCCTTTCGAGGAAAAAGGTGAGGGCATAGATATATGGTGCTGTCTGTGGTCTCATCTCTTAGTTTTATGAAACACACGGCTAATGGTTTAAGGCTCTGTCTACCTGGCTTTCCCTTACACACCTTTGCAAAGTCTTAGAGGAGAGTGTCATTCTGCATCAGGGCTAAACCTAAGGAAGAGGCCCGGACAGCACCCGTTGTCATCATTAGTTGTCCTTGTTGCGTTAACGGGTATAATCATGTTGACCATGTCTCTTTAGTCAGAAGGATAGGTATGGCTAATATCGAAGGCTTGCAAAGCCAATTCGAGAGGACCTTTGCAGTGAGCCGCAATGCCCTTGCAAGGACTAGTGGATAAGGAAGGCTTGGTCTATTTTGGCAAGCAGTATTCCTCGGCTGTCGAAGAGAATGAACGCCCTGGACCTTGCCTTGACATGAATGTCCCATGCCTGGCTGATGTGAAATGAAAAGGCAAGCAGAAAAAGGGAAATATCATATGGCTTCCCACAATATGTGCCTCCTAAGGAATACCTTGGCGCTTTGTCCTCTTCAATAAACACATATTCTCATAAAACTGCCTTCACACAATCACCACGATTGGGTGCCTCATTAGTGTCGTATTATTTGTCCTTATACCCCTTGCTTTTTCATATGTTTCTTGACTGTCATGAGGGAGTGAAATCATCTGTTTGTTGTCTTTCTGAGAATGATAGATGTGACGAAGCCCAATGCTCTCCGCAACACTACCAAATGAGGCAAGTGGAAGAATTCATTCTTTCTTATGTCTCAGTAAGAATTTGTGGTGACATGGAGGACAGTGAGATGGTAGTAGTGTCTAATAACCTCGTGCTTGTCTTCAGCCAAGAAGGCAACAGGAAGATGACCACAACAACTGCAACGGAGTGGACATTGACCGGAAGCCTACAAGGGAAACTCGACAAGAAGAAAGGTAGTCGCAGAGACTAAGGGAGAGGTTGGAGACATGGCTTATAGGAGATTTCGTTGGTTCATGCATCAGATGGCAGTGATCCCTTGCAAAGGACAAATGCCCAGGAGAGCAGGGAATGCTGGAAAACCACAAGGCATCTGTTTCCCAGTGCCATTGGCTGTGACTAGAAGAGGGTCTGAAGGGCACGAGTTCTTGACAACACAAGTCCTGAGTGCTGGAGTTTTCAGATCAGCAGGCTTGGCAGATATAACGTCGAAAGAACTCCGTGTTTTTCCTGCATAGGTCACCAACAAGCAACCATGTGCAGACAACCTGGAGACCATGATCAGCGACAATACCAGGACACGCAGTGGGAAGATGGTGGTCCTGGCAGTGCATCCATGAGAGGCAGTTTTGGTGGAGTTGTATCAATGGGGGCATAAGAAATATTGGGCTCCCACACGAGGAGAATCAAGACTGAGCTACTGGCCAATACAGGATGGTGAGTACATTAGCTGCCTACTCTGCCCACACGAAATCCCAACCATGGAACACTTGAGGGACAGCCTTCCTCACTCCAAGTTGTTTAGTCCAAGGAGATCAGACTATCCCAAAGGGGACGAGAAGAATGCCTTGAACACATGATCTCTTCTGAACACAGCATTCTGTAGGTCTGCGTTCTGATGATTTTGTGGAATGTCTCCTTTCACAGGCACACCAGAGCCCACCAAGGTAAACCTCAACATATTCAGCCCAGGCCCCAAACACACCAAACGGCAGGCAAGGAGATCCACTGCAGATTGCTGGTCTCAAGGACAGCGTCAGCCACAACACAAACATCAGATGGCATGCATGCCACACACACACACACACACACACACACACACACACACACACGATAAACCTTAAGGGCCCTCCCTTGGACACTCAATGATCTCTTCTACCTAAATAAATTACCCACAGGATAGAAAACAGTATAAGTATTTCGAATACAGAGAGGATACAGAGATCTAGATCTAATATAGATGGAAGGATCAATAGATGCCAAGGAAAAAGAACAAGAAAGGATCACGGCTAGGAAATCAGAGTGAAGCTTCTACATATAACACGCCCGATGTGGGTTTGATAGCAGCGGCATGGATCCTCCCTATACATCAGAAAACATAGAAGATATCAGAGAGTCTCGAACCACAGAGATAAAACTGATAAAGGTAAAAGAACCTAAAGAGCTCCTGAAGAAAAGATTGGTAGGAGACTGGATGCAAAGTCTGGGAACGTGGCAGAAGTAGAGGATCCAATTAGTGACCTGGAAGAACAAGCCTAGAAAATAAGGAAGCAAATTCTAAGAGAGAAGGAAGAATGACGGAACATGACAATGGGCTTAGGGAATCATCATCCAAAAAGAAGGTAATAGGTGCCTATTGTAGGATAAGTAATAGTGAGAGAAAAAAAAGAGGGCTGAATATGGATTTGAGAATCAGGCTGTCAATGACCCTCATCTGGGAGCTGAAACAGAGGTCCAGAATCAGAGGCACAGAGGACTCCCATCACCTTCCACAGAAGCAGAGCACCAAAAGACATAGTGTCCTTCCCCCTGGAAAATCTAGGCATGGAGGAGTTCTCTTTACACAAATAGGCATCGGAGAATAGTTTGTCCATAGCCCAGTCACTGACTTCAAGAGGACAAGCTATAACAGCTCTCGAAGCAGGTCGGATAGCTCAAGCAACACCTGACCAAGCCAAAATCCTTATCCCCTGCATTTCTGAACAATGAAAGAGCAGCGGTTCTTGTCTAGAACCAGGAGGTATTCAGAAGTCAAAGGTTGGGTCCCTTGTTGTGTCCATCATTTCAGAGGCGGCCTTCAGATCAACTCATGATTCCAGGGTCTTGGCTATGACTCTGAATATTACTTTTATGTGACTTTAATATGAATTTTATATAACTATAAGATAAATAAAAAATGAATTAAAAAAATAAAAAGATAATTTCTTTACCTATAGGTATAGCATTGTTTGGGAAAAGAAGATTACCTTGAAGTTTAACTCTATATGAACATTAGAAAATAGAAATGAAAAAGGAATAAACTAGACTAAAGTAAACTAAATTTTTTAAAAAATTAGAATGCAAATGAAAAAAAATGTGTATGTATCAAAAAGTTCAGGTTAGAAGGTTAATATGGAATTTGATATACTGGACATCTCAGTTTGAAGGTAAATAGGTTAAAAAGTTATCTATATATTACAAATAAAGCAGAATAGTGGGAATGAGTTAAAAATAAAAGTTGTATCTATGAAGTAGCAGTGGTTGTTGTTGTGTAGTCTTTTTTCTTTCCTGGTTGTTTTTCTGAGGCAGAGGCCTGTCACGTGGGTTTCAGTCAATGATGTTCCCTGATTTAAATTCTCCCACCCCTCTCAAGGGGATGGGCTCTGAGGAATCCTGTTTTTTCAGGTCTTTATTCTTTGGAGGTTTTTATGTTTGTTAATTTTTTTTTCTCTTGCCTTGACCTCTTTTGATGGCTTTTGGAGATTAAAGCAAACTGCACCCTGTTCTCTCTCTCAGAGATAATCCTCAGTCTTGTCACCTGTGGGTGCTGCAGAGCCCATATAAATTCGCCCTTGCCTGCTGCCAGAGCAAATTTTGAGTCGTAGTCCCAGGGAGCACAGAATCTTCTGCTTGTACCCAAACCATTGCAGCAGTGTCTGTCTAGGCAGCTCCTGACCATCAGAGAGGTTCCAATTGCCATCCCACACTGAGATTTTCATGCTGGCCCTGGCTGGGAGTGCCTGGTCTTTCTCTGTCTAAGGGTTCTGGGCTTGCAAGCACTCTCTCAGGGGAGGGTGTGGGTCACGCGTGTCTCAGGCTCTGATAGAAGGGTGCGTGTCCGAGAGCATGAGCCTGGGCCTTCACGCACCTCTCTCAGGAGAGTGTGTGGGGTGCACGCGTGTCTCATGCTCTGATAGTATGGACTGGGCCTTTGCACACCTTTCTCAGGGGATGGTAAGGGGTGCAGGTGTCTCAGGCTCTGTTAGCAAGTCTCATTGCTCTGCTGCATGGTGAGTCTCCAAGCCCCTAACAGGAGCTGAACCCCACATGATCATGGGTGTGCTGTTGGCTCAGGGACCAAAACATCGTTTTTCCAACACACTCTCTTTGGCTCAGCACCAGGGAATCTGTACTGGGTGTGGGGACTTAAGCCCCTGTCCTTAGCTGCCATGATTCACACAATTTACCTTCAATGTCCTTTGCACTTTTTGAATGCTTTCAACCAGAGTCCAAGTTAATGCTGGTCCCCGGACTCAGAACACTCTTGTATTGGGGTATTACTTTCCAATTGGTGGCCTTGGGTGGGTCCCTTGAATTTTTGTTTATTTCAGTAACAGTCCAACGTTCTCACTCCACTTTTCCTGCCCACTGATGACTTCTGAGCTGGCAGAGATCCAGACATATATAATTCTGATCTCAGGCTGTTTTCATGGGTAATCAGAATTCTTTGGTAGGAAATAACTTCAATTTGGAGTACAGGTTGAAATGGCACTTCCTCTTACTTGCCCATCATCTTGTTTCCTCTCACATGACACTTATAAGAAAATTTCAAGAGATAGGAATTTGGCATTTTATGGATAGCAAATCAATTTCATGTGCATTGAGAACTCACATTCCATCACTTTCAGCCACAATTCCTGCAAAGAATGTCCCATTTTGTCCTGTTTTATAAACACGTATTCCCACTAACATGCCTACAAAGAAAGACAAAAGTTTAAGTGTCTGTTTAGAGTAGTATTGCTTGTCCATTTTCCCCTGCTTTTTCACATGTTTCTTTACTACCATGACAGGGTGAAATCATACGTTATTTGTCTTTCTGAGACTCAGAGATGTGACATAGCCCAATGCTCTCCACAACATTGCCACATGAGGCAAGTGGCAAGAATTCATTCTTCCTTATGGCTGGGTAAGAGTCTGTGATGCCTTTGGAAGATAGTGAGATGTTAGTAGTATCTGGGAACTCCAGGCTTGTCATCAGCCATGAACACAACTGGAAGATGACTACATCAACTGTGACTTGGTGGAAATTGACCTGAAGCCTACAGACCAAACTCTACAGTAAAAGAGAAAAGAAGTCAAAGAGACTATGGGAGAAAATTGGAGACATGGCTTAGGGAGAAGTAGGCGGTGGTGCTTCAGACGGCAGTAAGCCAATGCAAAAGACAAAGGCACAGGAGAGACGAGAACACTGGGAACCCACAGGTAGCATGTTTCCCAATGCCACTTGCTCTAACCAGCAGCTTATCTGAATGGTACAAGTCCTTTCCAACAAAGGGTGTTGAGTCTGGAGTTTTCAGATCATCAGTCTTGGCAGATATTGAGTTGAGAGAACACTGTGTTTCTCCTGGAGAGGACACCAAGAAACAACCAGGTGCAAACAGCCTGGAAATCATGATCAGAGACAGTACCAGCAGACACAGAAGGAAGATGGTGGTTTCTGGCAGTGTATCTGTGAGAGGCACGGCTCGTGGAGATGATTTGATGGGGGCAAAAGTAATTTGGGGCTCTAGCACAAACAGCATAAAGACCGAACTACTGGCAAAGACAGGACGGTGAGGACATTAGCTGCCTCACGTACAAAAACGAAGTCCAAACCATGGAACACTGTGGAGACTGTCTTCCTCAGTCCAAGTTGCTTAGCCAAAGGAGAACAGACTCTCCAGTAAGGGACTAGAAGAAAGCCCTTCTACCATGCTCTCTTTAAAACACAGCATTCTGCAGGCGTTTGTCTGTTGAGTTGGTTGAACGTCTCCTTTCTTAGGCAAACCAGTGAACACCAAACTAAACCACACCATATTCAGCACAGAAACACTAAAATGGCATGCAAGGAGAGACCCTGCAGATGACTGTCTTAATGTCAGGGGACAGCCACAACACAACAACAGAGGGCATGCACTCCACAAACACCCGAGACTTCCTCAATGGCCAGACCTTGGCCACCCCATGATCTCTTCTTCCTAAAGACATTACTCTAAGGGTAGAAAACAGAATGGGCTTTGTGAATAGAGAGAAGAAGACAGAGACCTGGATCCAATGCAAAGATGGAAGACTCAATTGATGCTGAGGAAAAAAATTAGAAATGATCATAGCCAGGCAATCAAAGTTAAACCTTTAAATGTAACAAGCCCGATGAAGGATTGAAAGCAATATCCAGAATACTCACTGTACATAGAAAAAGACAGAAGACATCAGGGAGTCTTATACCACAGAGATAAAAGTGATAAAAAAATAAAATCTAGGGTCTCTGATAATAAGATTGGTAGTAGACTGGTTGCAAGGCCAAGAAGCTGGCAGAATCAGAGGATACAATTAGTGACGTGGTAGAAAAATACTGGAAAATAATGGAAGGTAAGTGAAAGAGAGAAGGAAGAATGATGGAACATGACAATAAGCTTATGGAAATCATCAACTCCAAGAAAAAAAAAAAGAGGTGCCTATTCTTGCACACCTAGGAGTGAAAGAATAAAGAAGGCCAAATATTTCTTTGAGAAATCAGAGCTGAAAATGTCCCTGATCTTGGAGTAGAAACAGAGCTCCATATTAAGAGGCACAGAGTACTCCCATCACCATCAACAGATTCAGAGCAATACAATACAGTGTCATCCCCCCTGCAAAAGATAGCAAGGGAGTTATTCTCGTAATGCAAAAATGTGTGTGAGAGTAGTTTGTCCATAGCCAAGTCACTGACTTTAAGGCGACCAGTTATACCAGCTCTCAAAGCAGGTCGGATAGAACAATCAACACCAGCCCAAGCCAAAATGCGTATCCCCTGCATTTCTGAACAATGACAGAGCAGTGATTCTGTCTAGGACTCTGAGGTATTAAGAAGACAAAGATTGGGTCCTGGGGTGTGTCCATCAGTTCAGAAACAGCCTTCAGCTCAGCTCATGATACCAGGGTCATGGCCTTGTCTCTGGTCTCAAGATCCCTGTTCAAGGGCAACTCTGATTCCCCACCACATCTCCATCCCGTGAGTGTGATCTTTCTGTTTCTCTCTCAAGTACGTTCATGTATATTGGTGGACATAAATAAATTTTAAAAAGTTTACAATGATTTACTAGGGCCAGAGTATTGTTTATTTAATTTGGACCTATGTCCCTATGGAATGCACGCAGGTACAGAGCACCTCCCACCGTCTTAAAGTGCCAGGCCTTCACTCTGTGCTCCCTTGTCCATTCTCCTGTTCTTTGTCTTCCTGTACCTCCTCACCAACCTGTATCACCCACTGTCTGTCCCAGTATAGTGGCCCTTTGTTGTCACATTGTTCATCCTTTCCTGGTTCCATTAGAACATGCCCATCTTCTGCAAGAAGCACCATTTGGTTATTACCTGAAATCATTTGGGGGATGGTAATGAGAAGGTTAAGGCAGGCTTGTGCTGCCATATCTCAATTCAGTTCTGCAGAGGGTAGCTACACCACCCTGTGGGCATGCTCAAGGTTCTGCATCATTCGAGTCCTCTTCCATTTGTCTTTTGTAGATACACGTTTTTATCTTGAAATGAGCAAGAGTGCCATTCAGATGGCTTCCCTTGTGCTATAGGTCTCCTCCAACATGTTTCATGCTTGCTCCTGTGGACTCCAAGTAAATGAGTCCATCCTGGGACTCAGGTTCTAGGGTGTAGAGTCTGACTTTGGTGCTTGGTCAGTTTTGAAGATTGGGAGGCCCTATGTCATGATTTCTTGAGATGCTAGAGGAACTCATATCCTTGCTGTTGTAGACTCCAGACATAACTTTGGCAGGGTTGCGGGTGTTCTCTATGAGATTTCCTTGGGTGGCACTTTTCCTGGTCAGAAGCGCCCTGATTGGGAGGGAGGACCATAACATATGCAGGACATGGAGTTCATCCCCTGTCTCTTTTTTGAGACCTGATTCTTTCTTGGCCTTTCGTGGGTAAGATGGATTGGGGGATACTTGTCTTTCTCCGGAGTCCAGATGGCTTTTGTAACTGTCACGACAATAGACTACAAAATCGGCCATGGAGAATGCTACACTGACTCGCTTCTCAAACTGACTTGGTGAGAGACCCAGGCGGCTACAGTATTTGGGGGAGCTGTGGATCCTCTTGGACCACTCATGACTACAACATCCAAGTGTAGATCAGGCGTGGTTTGGGGAGGAGGAGTTGCTATGACCTCAAAGCTTTGTGACATCAGAGAAGCTGTCTTAACTGAAGCAGCAGTCCCTCTCTCATAACCTTTGATTCCTATGGCTTTAGGTAGGAAGCCAGGGAAGGGCTAAAAAGAGCCCTGAGCCTGATCAAGAACTCAGGTTGTCTATGTGTTAATTTCCACTTCCCCTTTCTAGAAAAATAGAAAAGAAAATGATGTACAACATACCTTTTTTTTTTTTGTTTAGGCCAACATTTCTCCAGAGATGGCAAGGTTTTCCTATTTCCACTGCAATTTCTAGAGATCTCAATAAACAGTGAGGCCCTGGGTATCATCAGCTCTCTGTGATGTTTGTCATCCTGTGGGTAACAGAGTCCTTGCTCAGCATCTTTTACCTATGGGTCAGTAATGACTAAGGGACGGGAAGTCCTTTTTCAAGGATAAATGTTAGAATATGTATGTATTATGCTGTCTGTGTCCTCATCTCCTCGTGTTAAGAAACACTATTCATAAGGGATTAGGGCTCTGTCTACCTGGCTTTACCTTGGACAGCTTTTCAAATGCTTCAAGAAGATTGATATTCTGCATGATAATTAACCCTTAAGGAAGAACCCATGAGAGCACTCCTTGTCATCTTAGTTAACTCTACCTGCTGTGGTAATGGGTATAGCCATGTTGACTACTTCTCATTAATCAGAGGAAAATGAACGGCTTATATGGATGGCCTGCAAGGCCCAATATATCAGAACTGTGGATTGAGTTGCATTGCCCTCACAAGGACTATTGGATAAAGAAGGTGCCATCCACATTGGCAACAGAGTATTCCTCAGCCATCAGAGAGGATGAACCCCTGGTACTTGCATTGACATGAATGTCACAGGATGCCAAATGAAAAAGGCAAGCAGACAAAGGGAAATATAATATGGCTTCTCTCATATGTGCCCCAGGATGAATACCATGGGCCTTAGTAGAAAGAAGGGGAAATGGAAGGGGAAGAAGTCACAGAAGGAGACAAACCAGAAGTGACTCAGTACTCTGAGGTTACAGAAAAGAAAGACATGCAGGAAATGAGGGAACTGGCTAATGGGTGTTGAGAAGTTGTGGAACATCTTAGAGTTTTAGGATGAACTCTAGGTCATATATGGAACTAAAGCATCATGAATACTTGTCAAAATCGAATGATGGATGATAGGCCTATTTCCTCAACAGAACAAAAAATTAAAATAAAAACAAACTGGCCCTTTCAAAAGCAGGTAAAGATAGACAGAGAAAATGAAAAATTATATTTATATTATCTTTACTTATGAAAATGGCATGGAATTTGTTTCCTATAATGTCCTTATCTGAATTGGGTCTTCACACTTGTAAATTACAGTCTACCTGCCTCCTCCATTTGTGGCTTTGATGAGAAGAAACGACATTGACTTCATCAAATGTCTAGAAATGTTGACCAGAAAAACGATTTGGATCTGACCTTCTGTGTGTTGGGAGGTGTTGGATTACTGCTTCAAACGCTTTAGTCACTACTAGAGAGCTAAGGTTTTGTAGGGTTCCTGACTTAATATGTGTTCCTGATTTGATATGTGTCTTGGAATTTAGCCTTTTTCTCAGTGTTGGATTTGCTGGAATAATTGTGTAGATGTGTCATTTCGGTTATTTTTTTTTTCCTTTCTATCAGTTGTCATATGATCTCATAATTTCATCTGTATGCTAGTCTCCCTGTTTAATCCAGGTAATGGCTATTCCCGTTTGTTAAAGTTTTCAAAACTGACAATTGAGTTCTCCAGATTTTTTTCTATTGTTTTGTTTGTATTTCTTTTATTCCAATGATCATATATATTATCTCTCTTTTTCTGTTCACTTTGGATTCCATTTCATCTTTTTCTAGTTCCTTATGCCATCGGTTAGGTTGCTTTTATTTGGTGCTTTGAATTTTTTGAAATAAACGCATTTAGCCCTATATTATTTCCCCAAAGAATGTTTTGGCATCATCTCATAAGTTTCTTTACTTTCCTTTGTTGAAAGTACTTTATGACTTTCCTTTTGATTGTCCTTCTTTAAGGCATTGATAGTTTGGGAGTGTTTGTGTTTTCCACCTATTAGTGTGTGGCTGTGTTTCCCATTCATAAGTGATTTCTTTCCTTTTTCATATCTTTGTGGTCATAAGTATACAAGAAAGGATATGAATTCTCTTCTATTAATTATTACTGGGTTTTTACTTCAGCACAGGATCTGATAGACAATGTTAGGTCTGCCCTTGGGAAGAACTTCTCTTATGGTTCTCCGAGACACAATCTTATGCATGTTTCTCCTATGCTCAGGTGGTCTAGAGAGCCCATGATGACGTCTGTTATTCCTTCCCACCTATCCCTCTGCATGATTTGTCCTGTGCTAAAAGTGGATATCATCGTCCTCAAAATATTGGATTGTGGTCCCCAACTCCCTTCTGTTCTGGTAATATGCTTCCAACATTTAGATACAACCAAGTTGGTGGTGTATCTGTTGGCAATTCTTCCAAGTTTCTGAAGTTTTGATGCTCAATCAAGACAAAACACCTTCTGGTAATATTTTGTCTCTTGAAGGCATAAAATTTCTCTATCTGCCATAGGCACCAATGGATTGGTTCTCTTATCTTTGCCAATTGCACTACCTATGTTTTCCCAAATCCATAATTTCCAAGCTATTGTATCTTTATAGTCGAAGGATCTCCTATGGCTAACATAAGGTCGAGCTGGTTTTGTTTTGTTTGTTTGTCTGTTTGTTTGTTTTCTTGTTGGTCTTTTTTGCCTTTTTTTTTTTTCAATTTTCATCCTTCCAACAACGTGTTTATAGGAATAGGAGTATTTAGTCCTGAATACTTCAACTAATTATTGATGTGTACAGAGTTAACTTTCTCATTTTCGTTGTTTTTTTGACTTGGATTCTCAGTGCCTTTCCCATTTATGGTATTTTCCTTTGGGTTTGCTTCCTTCAGTGCGATTCCTCCCATCTTCCCCATCTTTTGTGTGTCTTATTTGTGTGTGTATGTGTGCGTGTGTATGTTGTCTGTGTGTTTCACATAACAATTATAATGAAATATCAGTAGTTAGATTTCTTTCCTTTATGGATAGCAATTCAATTTGATATGCCTTGAAAACCCACATTCCATCACTTTCAGCCACATTTCCTGCAAGGAATGTCCCATTAAGTCCTCTTTTATAAACACATATTCTCACTAACTTGCCTTCAAAAAAACACCAAATTTTAAGAGCCTGGTTAGAGTAGTATTGTTTGTCCCCTTTTCCCTTGCATATTCACATGCTCCTTGACTAGCATGAGAGAGCAAAATCGTATGTTATTTGTCTTTCTGAGACTGATAGATGTGACATAGCCCTATGCTTTCCACAATTATGCTCCATGAGGCAAGTGTAAAGAATTCATTCTTGCTTATGGCTGGGCAAGAGTCCGTGGTGCTTTTGGAGGACAGTGAGATGTTAGTAGTGTCTGGGAACTCCAGGCTTGTCTTTAGCCAGCAACACAACTAAAAGATTACTATATCAAGTGCAACATGGAGGAAATGGACCTGAAGCCTACAAAGTAAATGCCACAGCAAAAGATAAAAGAAGTCGCAGAGACTTTGGGAGAAGACTAGAGACATGATTAGGGGAGACAGGGGATTGGTGCTTCAGAGGGCAGTGAGATAATCCAAAGAAAGAAGGCACAGGAGAGTGCACACTGGGAACCCAAAAGGAGCATGCATCCTTATGCCAGTGGTTTCGACCAGCAGAAAGTCTGAATGGCACGAGTTTTTGCTAACAAATGGTCTTGAGTCCGGAGTATTTAGATCATTAGAATTGTCAGACATCGACTCTAGAGAACACTGTGTTTATCATGGAGAGTACCTCAACAAGCAACCATGTGCAGACAGCCTGGAAACCATGATCAGAAACAATCAGAGGAGACACAGTGGGAAGAGGGTGGGTTCTGGCAGGGTATCCGTGAGAAACAGTGTTTATGGAGATGACTCGATGGGAGTACACGAAATTTTGGGCTCTCGTACCAGCAGCATGAAATGGAGGTACTGGCCAAAGACAGGATGGTGATGACATTAGCTGCCGAAACTGCAAACATGAAGTCCTGACCATGAAAAACAGGGGGTACTGCCATCCTCAGACCAAGTAGCTTTTTCCCAGAATAGAATCTCCCATAGGGGGATAGAAGAAAGCCCTGCCCACATTATTTCTCCTGACCACAGCATTCTATAGGTCTTCATTCTATTGTTTGGGTTGAAAGTCTCATTTCACTGGCACACCAGAGCCCACGATGCTAAACCTCACCATATTCATCCATACACCAAACACTCCAAATGACAGGCAAGTAGAGCCTCTTCAGATAACTGGTTTCAAGGATTGGGGACAGCCACAAAACAACAGCAGAGGGCATGCATGCTACACAAATCTGAGACTCCCACAAAGGCCAGACCTTGGGCACTCCATGATCTCGTCATCTTAAAGAATTTACTCTCAGGGTAGAAAACAGAAAGGACTTTTTGAATAAAGAGAAGAAGACAGAGACCTAGATCCAATGCAAAGATGGAAGAATCATTTGACAACAAGGAAAAAGAACAAGAAATGATCCTGTCTAGGCAATCAAAGTGAAACGTCTACATGGAACACACCCGGATATGCAGCCAGCATACTCACTGTACATCAGAAAAACACAGAAGACATCAGGGAGTCTCGAACCACAGAGATAAAAGTGATTTAAATAATAAAATGAGGAGTCCCTGATGAAAAGTTTGGAAACAAAAGGGATGCAAAGGTCAGGAAGGTGGCAGAAGCAGAGGATCAAATTGGTAATCTAGAAGACAAATACTGGAAAATACAGAAGCAAATCCAGAGAGAGAAAAAGGAATGGTGGAACTCGACTATGAGCTTAGGGAAGTCATCAACTCCTCGGAAAGGAAAGAGGTGCCTAATTTAAGAGAACTAGGAGTGAGAGAGAAAAAAGAGTGCTGAACATGTCTTTGAGAAATCAGAGCTGAAAATGTCCCTCATCTGGGGACAGAAACAGAGCAGAAACAGAGATCCAGATTCAGAGACACAGAAGTGTCCCATCTACGTCAACAGAAGCAGTGCATCACAAGACATAGTGTCATTCCCCCTGCAAAATATAGCAAGGGAGGAATTCTCTTAACCAAAATATGCTCGGGAGAATAGTTTGTCCATAGCCAAGTCACGGTCTTCAAGAAGACAAGATATACCCATTCTTGAATGAGGTTGGATAGAGCATGCAACACCAGCCCAAGGGAAAATCTGTATCCCCTGCATTCTGTACAATGACAGAGCACTGGTTCTTGTCTAGAAAGGACACTATGTCTTTTGGTGCTCTGCTTCTGTGGAAGGTGATGGGAGTCCTCTGTGCCTCTGATTCTGGACCTCTGTTTCAGCTCCCAGATGAGGGTCATTGACAGCCTGATTCTCAAATCCATATTCAGCCCTCTTTTTTTTCTCTCACTATTACTTATCCTACAATAGGCACCTATTACCTTCTTTTTGGATGATGATTCCCTAAGCCCATTGTCATGTTCCGTCATTCTTCCTTCTCTCTTAGAATTTGCTTCCTTATTTTCTAGGCTTGTTCTTCCAGGTCACTAATTGGATCCTCTACTTCTGCCACGTTCCCAGACTTTGCATCCAGTCTCCTACCAATCTTTTCTTCAGGAGCTCTTTAGGTTCTTTTACCTTTATCAGTTTTATCTCTGTGGTTCGAGACTCTCTGATATCTTCTATGTTTTCTGATGTATAGGGAGGATCCATGCCGCTGCTATCAAACCCACATCGGGCGTGTTATATGTAGAAGCTTCACTCTGATTTCCTAGCCGTGATCCTTTCTTGTTCTTTTTCCTTGGCATCTATTGATCCTTCCATCTATATTAGATCTAGATCTCTGTATCCTCTCTGTATTCGAAATACTTATACTGTTTTCTATCCTGTGGGTAATTTATTTAGGTAGAAGAGATCATTGAGTGTCCAAGGGAGGGCCCTTAAGGTTTATCGTGTGTGTGTGTGTGTGTGTGTGTGTGTGTGTGTGTGTGTGTGTGGCATGCATGCCATCTGATGTTTGTGTTGTGGCTGACGCTGTCCTTGAGACCAGCAATCTGCAGTGGATCTCCTTGCCTGCCGTTTGGTGTGTTTGGGGCCTGGGCTGAATATGTTGAGGTTTACCTTGGTGGGCTCTGGTGTGCCTGTGAAAGGAGACATTCCACAAAATCATCAGAACGCAGACCTACAGAATGCTGTGTTCAGAAGAGATCATGTGTTCAAGGCATTCTTCTCGTCCCCTTTGGGATAGTCTGATCTCCTTGGACTAAACAACTTGGAGTGAGGAAGGCTGTCCCTCAAGTGTTCCATGGTTGGGATTTCGTGTGGGCAGAGTAGGCAGCTAATGTACTCACCATCCTGTATTGGCCAGTAGCTCAGTCTTGATTCTCCTCGTGTGGGAGCCCAATATTTCTTATGCCCCCATTGATACAACTCCACCAAAACTGCCTCTCATGGATGCACTGCCAGGACCACCATCTTCCCACTGCGTGTCCTGGTATTGTCGCTGATCATGGTCTCCAGGTTGTCTGCACATGGTTGCTTGTTGGTGACCTATGCAGGAAAAACACGGAGTTCTTTCGACGTTATATCTGCCAAGCCTGCTGATCTGAAAACTCCAGCACTCAGGACTTGTGTTGTCAAGAACTCGTGCCCTTCAGACCCTCTTCTAGTCACAGCCAATGGCACTGGGAAACAGATGCCTTGTGGTTTTCCAGCATTCCCTGCTCTCCTGGGCATTTGTCCTTTGCAAGGGATCACTGCCATCTGATGCATGAACCAACGAAATCTCCTATAAGCCATGTCTCCAACCTCTCCCTTAGTCTCTGCGACTACCTTTCTTCTTGTCGAGTTTCCCTTGTAGGCTTCCGGTCAATGTCCACTCCGTTGCAGTTGTTGTGGTCATCTTCCTGTTGCCTTCTTGGCTGAAGACAAGCACGAGGTTATTAGACACTACTACCATCTCACTGTCCTCCATGTCACCACAAATTCTTACTGAGACATAAGAAAGAATGAATTCTTCCACTTGCCTCATTTGGTAGTGTTGCGGAGAGCATTGGGCTTCGTCACATCTATCATTCTCAGAAAGACAACAAACAGATGATTTCACTCCCTCATGACAGTCAAGAAACATATGAAAAAGCAAGGGGTATAAGGACAAATAATACGACACTAATGAGGCACCCAATCGTGGTGATTGTGTGAAGGCAGTTTTATGAGAATATGTGTTTATTGAAGAGGACAAAGCGCCAAGGTATTCCTTAGGAGGCACATATTGTGGGAAGCCATATGATATTTCCCTTTTTCTGCTTGCCTTTTCATTTCACATCAGCCAGGCATGGGACATTCATGTCAAGGCAAGGTCCAGGGCGTTCATTCTCTTCGACAGCCGAGGAATACTGCTTGCCAAAATAGACCAAGCCTTCCTTATCCACTAGTCCTTGCAAGGGCATTGCGGCTCACTGCAAAGGTCCTCTCGAATTGGCTTTGCAAGCCTTCGATATTAGCCATACCTATCCTTCTGACTAAAGAGACATGGTCAACATGATTATACCCGTTAACGCAACAAGGACAACTAATGATGACAACGGGTGCTGTCCGGGCCTCTTCCTTAGGTTTAGCCCTGATGCAGAATGACACTCTCCTCTAAGACTTTGCAAAGGTGTGTAAGGGAAAGCCAGGTAGACAGAGCCTTAAACCATTAGCCGTGTGTTTCATAAAACTAAGAGATGAGACCACAGACAGCACCATATATCTATGCCCTCACCTTTTTCCTCGAAAGGGGACTTTCCGTCCCTTAGTCATCACTGAGCCATAGGCAAAAGACGCTGAGAAAGGATGCTCTCAAACACAGGATTTCCAAACCCATGGAGAGTTGTTGGTACCCATGAGGCCTCACCGTTTCTTGAGATCTCTAGGAATTGTAGTGGAATTAGGACACCTTGCCGTCTCTGGGAAAATGTTGGCCTAAAGGAAGGTATACTGAACATCATTTTCTTTCCGCTTTTTCCAGAATGGGGAAGTGGGACACTAACCCACATGACAACCTGAATTCTTGATCAGAATCAGAGGGCTCTTGTTCTGTCCTTCGGTGGCTTCCTACCTAAAGCCTTAGGACACCAAGGTCATGGGAGAAGGACAGCTGCGTCAGTGAAGCCAGCATTTGTGATGTCACAATGCTTTGAGTTCATAGCAACCACTCCTCATTATCACGCCTGATCACTACAATTGGCTAGAGTAGTCGTGGGTGGGCCAAGAGCACCCCAGGCCGTCCCGAACCGCTGGAGCTGTCTGGGTCTCTCACCAAGGCAGTTTGCGAAGCGAGTCGGTGTCACCTACTACATGACCCAATTCATAGTGTTTGGTCGTGATTATCAGCACCAGCCCTCTGGATTCCAGAGAAAGACAAGTATCCACCATTCCATCTTAACCACAACAGGCCAAGAAACAATCAGGCCTCAAGCAAAGCCTCAGGGGAGGAAATCTGAGCCCGGCACAAGGGTCAGGCCCTCCCACCCTATCACAGTGCTTCTGAACAGAAAAATGGCCACTCAAGGAGAGCTCAAAATGAACCCCCGCAACCGTGCCAAAGACATGTCTGGAGTCTTCCACAGCGAGGACACGAGTACCTCGAGCATCTCCAGAAACAGTGCCAACAATGCCTCCCAATCTTCAAAAATGACCATGCATCAAGGCAGACTCTACACCCTTAACCTTAGGTCCAGGTTGGACTCATGTACTTGGAGTCCATAGGAGCAAACGTAGAGCATGTTGGAAGAGACCCATAGCCCAAGTGAAGCCATCTGAAAGTCTTCCCTGCCCGTTTCAGGAAGACAACTTTTATGTCCAAAAGGACGCATTGAAGAGGATTCGAATGTGGAAGAATCTTGAGTACTCCCTCAGGGTGGAGCAGCTACCCCTGTGGAAATGCATGGAGATGTGGCAGCACAAGCCTGCCTTCTAACTCTCATGACCCCCAGCCAAATGATGTCATGTGATAAGCAAACAGTGCCTGTTGTAGAAGATGGGCATGTTATAATGGAGCCAGAAGAGAATGAACATGTGTCAACAAGGGGTCAGTACAGCGTGGCACACAGCGGATGCTTCAGGTTGGTGAGGAGATCCAGGAAGAGAAAGAACAGCAGAATGAACATTGGAGCTCTGAGCGAAGGTCTGGTATTTTAAGATGGTGGGAGGTTCTCTGTACCTAGCTGCCCTCCATAGGAACCTTGGTCCAAATTCAATAAATCATCCTCTGCCCCCAGTCAATTATTGTGCCTGGTTTTGTTTTTGTTATCTTGTCAAACGATGCGCTTGCACTTATTAGACAGAGAGACCGAGAGTTCACAATCAAGGGGTAGAGCTGGCGAGGGAGAAGCTTACTTTCCCCTGAGCAGAGAATCTGAGACCACAGTCATTGCCAAGACCCTGGAATCATGAGTTGATCTGAAGACTGCCTCTGAACTGATTGACACATTCTGGGGCCCAACCGTTGACTTCTGAGAACCTCGTGGTTCTAGACAAGAACCGCTGCTCAGTCACTGTTCAGAAATGCAGGGGATAAGGGTTTTGGCCTGGGCTGGTGTTGCTTGAGCTATCCGGATTTTTTCGAGAGCTGGTATAGCATTTCCTCTTGAAGTCAGTGACTGGGCTATGGACAAACTATTCTCCCATACCTATTTGCTAAAGTGAATTCCTCCATGCCTAGATTTTCCATGCACTATGTCTTTTGGTGCTCTGCTTCTTTGGAAGGTGATGGGAGTCCTCTGTGCCTCTGATTGTGGACCTCTGTTTGTGCTACCAGATGAGGGTCATTTTCAGCCCCGATTTCTCAAATCCATGTTCAGCCCACTTTTTTTCACTCACTCTTACTTCTCCTACAAGAGGCACCTCTTTCAATTCCTGGAGATGATGATTCCCTAAGCTCATTGTCATGTCCCGTCATTCTTCCTTCTCTTTTAGAATTTGCTTCCTTATTGTCTAGACTAGTTCTTCCAGGTCACTCATTGTATCCTCTACTTCTGCCTTGTTCCCGGACTTTGCATCCAGTCTCCTACCAATCTTCTCTTCAGGAGCTATTGATGTTCATTTATCTTTATCAGTTTATCTCTGTGGTTCAAGACTCTCTGATATCTTCTATGTTTTCTGATGTACAGGAAGTATCCAGGCCACTGCTTTCTATACCCCATCGGGCGTGTTCTAAGTAGAAGTTTCTCTCTGATTGCCTAGCCGTGATCATTTCTTGTTCTTTTACCTTGGCGTCAGTGGATTCTTCCATCTTTGCCTTGGATATAAGTCTCTGTCTACCTCTCCGTATTCTGAATGCTCATTCTTTTTCCATCCTGAGGTTAATGTCTTTAAGAAGAGGAAATCAGGAGTGACCAAGTGCTGGCCTTTAAGGGATGATGGGTGTGTGTGTGTGTGTGTGTGTGTGTGTGTGTGTGTGTGTGTGATGCATGCCATCGGCTGTTGTGTTATGGCTGACCCTGTCCTTGAGACCAGTCAACTGCAATGGCCCTCCTTGCCGGGCGTTTGGTGTGTTAGGGCCCGGGCTAAATATGCTGAGGTTTCACTTAGTAGGGTCTAGTGTGAGTGTGAAAGGAGACCTTCCACAACCGAATAGAATGCAGGCCTGCAGAATGCTGTGTTCAGAAGAGAGCATGTGGTCAAGGCATTCTTCTTGTCCCCTATGGGAGAATGTGTTCTCCTTGGACTAAGCATCTTGGACTGAGGAAGGCATTCCTCCAAGTGTTCCATGGTTGGGTTTTCGTGTTGACAGGGTAGGCAGCAAATGTCTCACCATCCTGTCTTGACCATGCTCGGTCCTGTTGCTACTGGTTTGAGCGCCGAACATTTCTTATGCACCCATTGAATCATTTCCACAAACACTGCCTCTCACGGATGCACTGCCAGGACCCACTCTCCTCCAACTACATCTCCTGGTATTGTTTCTGATCATGGTCTCCAGGCTGTCTGCACCTGGTTGCTTGTTCGTGTCCCCTACAAGAAAACACGGTGTTCTTTCGAGTCAATTTCTGCCAAGCCCGCTGATCTAAAAACTCCACCCCTCAAGAATTGTGTTGTCAAGAACTGAGACCCTCTGTTCATCACAGCCAATTGCACTGGGAAACAGGTTCCTTGTGGGTTCCCAGTGGGCCCTGTTCTCCTGTGCCTTTGTCCTTTGCATGATATCACTGCCCTCTGATGCACGAACCACCCAAATCTCCCATGAGCCATGTCTCCAAACTTCTCCCATAGTTTCTGCGACCTCTGATCTCTTACTCTGTGGAGTTTACTGTGTAGGCTTCAGTTCAATTTCCCCCCGGTTCCGTTATTGTTGTCATCTTCCTTTTGCTTTCATGGCTGAAGACAAGCATGAGGTTATTAGACACTACTACCATCTCACTGTCCCCCATGTCACCGCAAATTCTTACTGAGACTTAAGCAAGAATGAATTCTTCCATATGTCTCATGTGACAGGCTTGCAGAGAGCTTTGGGCTCTGTCATATCTATCATTCTCAGAAAGAAAACAAACAGACGATTTCACTCCCTCAAGACACTCAAGAAACATATGAAAAATCAAGGGGTATAGGGACAAACAATACGATTCTAATAGGGACACAAAATGTGGTGTTTGTTTGAGGGCAGTTTTGTGAGAATACGTGTTTATGGAAGAGTACAAATGATGACATTGCTTGCAGAAGATGTTCTTGAAACGGATGGAATGTGAGTTTCTAAGGCATGTCAAATTGAATTGCTAACCTTAAGAGACCCAATTCCTACCTCTGGAATTTAATTATAAGTTTTTTGTGAAACACACACAGACCACGCACACATTAAGACATGCACATGCACACACAGACGAACACACACACAGAGAAGACACGAGAAAGAGGGGGAGGAAGTGAGAAATCGCACTAATGAAGCATCCCCAAAGAAAATACCATAAAAGGGAAAGGCACAGAGAATTCAAGTCAGAATTCAACCGAAATGAGAAAGTGAACTTCTTACCTAACAATAATTCATTCAGCATTCAGGACGAAAGTCTCCCGTCAATACAAACATTTTGTAGGTGTGGTTGAAATTAGAAAAAATAAAATAAAATAAAATAAAATAAAATAAAACAAACAAACAAAACCAGAAAGGATCCATCAAAAAACAACAAATATTAAACAAGCTCGACCTCTGTTGCCCATTGGAGATTTCCTTTGACTATAAAATACACATAGCTTGAAAGTGAAGAAATTTGGAAACGTAGGTTATGCTCTTGCCAAGGAGAAGAGAGCCAAAGTGATTGTGCCTAAGTCATCTAGAGTGATTTTATGCCTTTCAGAGACAAAAGAGAGCGGAAGGTGTTTTGTCATAATGGAGCATCAAAACATCAGAAACCTGGAAGGACTGCCAACATATATACCAGAACATGGCTGTATCTAAACGTTGGAAGCATATGATCAGAGAGGAAGGGAGATGGGGACTTTAATCCAATATTGTTGGGGACTATGATATCCACGTTAAGCACAGCACAGATCATTTGGTGGAATGGTGGTAAGGAATAACAGATGTCCACATGGGCTCTGGAGACCACCTGAACTTTGGGGATCCATGAGTAAGATTGCGTCTCTGAGGACAATAAGATATGTTGTTCTTCCCAGCGGCAGACCTAACTTTGTCTATCGCAGGTCATGAGCTCGAGTCCAAATCCAGTCGTAATTCATGGAAGAGAAGTCAAAACCTATCCTGGGCTCTTATGATCATGAAGGTATGAAAACGGGAAGATATCACTTTCAAATTGGAAATACAGCCATACCCTAAAGGTTGGAAAACACAACACACTCACGACCTAGCAATGAATCAACAAAGAAAATCCAAAGGAAATGCAGAAATAGCCATGAACAAAGGAATGTCAAGAAACTTATGGGGTGATGCAAAAACATTTTATTGGGAAACCATAAAGGGTTAAACGCATGCATTTCCAAAATTTAAAAAAAACGAAAAAAAAAAAAAAAAAGGAATCTAACTGGATGCCTGAAGGAGCAAGTAGAAGAAGAGCCTAACTCCAAAGTTAGCAGAAAAAATGAAATCATATATATGATTATCAAAATAAAGGAAATACAAACAAACCAATAGAAAAAAAAAATCCGGAGATCTCACACTTCAGTTCTGAAAACATGAACAAACTGCAGAAGCCATTACTGGGATACAGCAGGGAGACAAGCTCACAGCTGAAAGTATGAAACCACATGACAACTGGCAGAAAGGAAAAAAAGAATAACCTAAGAGGCACATACACACATTTATGCTAGCAAATCCAAGACCTGAGAGAAAAGGTTAAATTCCCAGACACATAGAAAATCCCACGATTAGGTCAGGAAACCTACAAAATCTCAGCTCTCTAGTAGTGACTGAAGCGTTTGAAGCAGTAATCAAACACCTGCCAGCACACAGAAGGCCAGGTCCAAGTCATTTTCCTGGGCCACTCTTCTAGGTATTTAGAGAAGGCAATGTCATGTCTTCTCATCAATTTCAGAAATGGAAGAGGTGGGTAGACTCTAATTTACAAGGATAAAGACCCAATTCAGATAAGGACATTTTAGGAAACAAATCCCATGCCATTTCAATAAGGAAAGATAATAAAAATTATAATTCTTTCCTTTTCTCCCTGTGCCTTCTTTAGGTTTTGAAAGGGTCACATTGTTTTTCTCTGAATTTTTTTGTTGAAAATCTTAGAATTCTTCTTGGAATTTTTTTGTCATTTTTTTTTTGACACAGTATTCATGGATCTTTTAGTTTCATGTGCGACCTAGTGCTTTTCCTAATATATGCCACAGCTCCTGAACACCCATTAAGCATTTCACTTATTCCCTGAATGTGTCTCTTCTCTGTAACACTCAGCTTGGTTCTCAGAGTCCTGAGTCACTCTTGGTGGGTCTCCTTCTCTGCATTCTTCCCATTCAATTTTCCTTTCCTTTACTAAGAGCCAAGGTATTCCTCCTGAGGAACATATTGTGGAAAGCTATATGATATTTCCATTGTTCTGCCTGTCTTTTCCATTTCCCATCACCCAGACATGGGAAGTTCATGTCAATGTAAGGTCCAGGGGTTCATCCTCCCCGATGGCTGAGGAATACTCTGTTACCAAGATGGACCACACCTTCTTCATCACTAGTCTGCAAGGACCTTGAGGCTCAGTCCACAGTTCTGCTCAAGTGGGCTTTGCAAGACGTCGATATAGGCCATCCCTTTCCTTTTGACTAAAGAGACTTGGTCAACATGTCTATACCCGTTCCATTACAAGTACAGTTAACTAATGATGACAACAGGTGCGGTCCAGGCCTCTTCCTGAAGAGTTAGCTCTGATCAGAACGTCACTTTCCTCGAAGACTTTGCAAAGTTAAGGGAAAACCAGGTAGACAGAGCCCTAATCCCTTAACCTTGTGTTTCAGAACTCTAGGAGATGAGGACAAAGGCAGTACCATATATCCATGCCCTCACCTTTTTCCTCAAAAAGGGACTTTCTGTCCGTTAGTCATCACTGACCCGTTGGGAAAAGACACTGACAATGGACTTGCTCACCCACAGGATGACAAACCCCATGGAGAGCTGTTGGTACCCAAGATGCCTCACTGTTTTTTGAGATCTAGAAATTGTATTGGAAATAGGACACCTTGCTGTCTCTGGAGAAATGTTGGCCTAAAGGAAGGTATAATGAACATCATTTTTTTCCTATTTATCTAGAAAGGGGAAATGGGACATTAACCCACAAGACAACCTGAGTTCCTGATCAGGCTCAGAGGGCTCTTGTTCTATCCTTCCCGGGGCTTCCTACCTAAAGCCATAGGATACCAAGGTCATGGGAGAGGGACAGCTGCTTCAGTGAAGCCAGCATCTGTGATGTCACAATGCTTTGAGGTCATAGCAACCAATCCTCATAAACCCATGCCTGATCACTACACTTGGTTGGAGTATTCATGGGTGTGCCAATAGGACCCCTAGCCATCCCAAACCGCTGGAGCCGCCTGGGTCTCTCACCAAGGCAATTTGTGAAGCGAGTCGGTATCACCATCTCCATGGCCCGATTCATAGTGTTTGGTCCTGACTGTCAGCACCAGCCCTCTGGATTTCGGAGAAAGGCAAGAATCCACCATTCCATCTTAGCCAGGAAAGGTCAAGTAACAATCAGGCCTCAAGCAAAACTCAGGGGAGGGAATCTGAGCCCTGCACAAGGGTTAGGCCCTCCCACCCATTCACCAATCTTCTGAACAGGAGAAGGGCCACCCAAGGAAAGCTCAAAGGGAACACCCCCAATCATGACATAGACATGTCTGGAGTCTTCCACAGTGCAGACACAAGTGTTAGGGTTTTTAATCAAAGGAGCAAGACTGATACAAAGCGAAGGTCAAGCAAAGCTTAATTTCATTCCAAACATCGAGAATCATACTGACTGGTCAGGGCCTTCTCTTCCAAATTCGACCCCCTCCAGCATCACAGACTAACATGTATAGATGTAGTTTAGCTGGGCTATACACAGGTGGCCTTGAGATTGCAATACACAGAGAAAACTGCACAGTGGTGCTAGGTCTGCCAGACATAGAAAAAAACTGCTAGTAACACACGGATGGACAATTGAATCTCAATTTACCTAGTAGATATAAGCTCCCCACTGACTGGATATCTTCATCTGCCCTGACCTGCCCTTATATCTAGGCTTTGAGAGTAAATACCTTTGGAAGGGGCAGTATCAATCTAAATTTACTGCATGAGGTCAATCTATGTATACTGCATAAACACAAAATGATTCCCTCTGGCCACCCAGGCTCTTACATTCCTCCCTATTCTTTGGAGATTAGTCCAATCCTTGACTTTTCATCCAGTTCTACATTCTCTGGTTATAAAGGGTTTATTGAGCATGTAATTCTAACATTTTTATCGCTCTCATTTTCTTTTGTACATGACACTAGTGTACAGTCGGCTGTATATTTACACTAGTGTAAATGACACTAGTGCACAGTCAGCTGATGACTTACCCATTTACCGCTTCATAGAACCCTTTCCATTTTTTTTTCTAATTTCCTTTATCTAATTAACTACCTATACTTTACATAAACAGGTAAAAATAGGAGCAACAACAAACTCATAGTCTTTTCAGTCTTAGATTTAGTCCACAGTGAACGGGATCTTTGGCTGTGGCTTCCACCTTTTGGGGTCATCTTCATCCTTGGCTCGTTTGATGTGACATGCGTGAATCCAGGCCCTGATGCGTTCTACTTTTACTGCTGTGGTGTGGTCAGGGTAACAGTAAAAGGTCCCATCCAGCGAGGCTCCAAGCTCCCCACTTGATAATGTCATATCCAAACCAAGTGATTGGGTTGGAAAGGAAGTGGTTCCACCTCCGTCTCCATACCAGTGTGGGCAGTCTGGATCCCTGCATTTTTTTTTTTTTAATACAGACTGTAATGCCTGCAGTGACTGGAGTACAGACTGATCAGTCATTTCTGCTAGGGCAACCTTTTGTAGCTGAAAACAGAGCGGGAGCAGGGGTTCTCCCAAACATTTCAAATGGGGTCACCCTGTTTAAATAGTGCGTACATCTTGCCCTGAGTAGGGTGAAAGGAAGCAGATCCACCCATCCACTGCCTGTCTCCAGGGTTAGTTTTGTCAAGGTCTCTTTAAGAGTCCGGTTCATTCTCTCTACATGCCCAGAACTCTAGGTCTGATAGGCACAATGTAGTTTCCAATTTGTGCCCAGGGCCTTGGCCAATTCCTGTGAGACTGAACTGAAAATGCAAGGCCATTGTCTGACTCAACCGTGAGAGGGAGCCCAGACCTAGGAATTATTTTTCTTGTAGCTTTCTGGCTATCACTCCTGCCGTCTCATGTTTCTCGGAAAAAGCCTCAACCTGGCCTGAAATGGTATCTACAAAAACTAACATATACTTGTCCCCATATTTTCCGGGTTTTATTTCTGTAATATCTATTTCCAATAAATTCCTGGTACCCTACCTCTTTCTCTTTTCCCTCTTCCAATTCTAGTTCCTCCCACATTAACTGCCTGGCACTGAGCACATCTATCAACTATATCCTGAACCATACACCGTAATTTAGAAGCCTGGAAGTTCCTTGAGTTTGAGTGACCCCAGGTGAGTACCCTGATGTATCTGGTCTACTAACTTCTTACCTAGTCTTCGAATAAGAATTAAATTTCCTCTTTTAGTCTTAGCCCAGTCTCCTTTATAATATAATTTAGCCATTTTTGTAAATACTTTAAATCTTCCTCTGAATACTCCAGTTTATCTGGTAGGAATAGATCCAGGTGTGTAACCAGCTCTTGCATTGTTTCTCAGGCTGCTTGCTTTAAATCTCGATCTGATAATTGGTTTCCTTTTGAAATCAGATCAGTCCCCTTTTGGTGTCGCAAGAAATGCATAACAGCCACCTCTTTTGGGTCCCAATATTTCTCTTCTGTTTTAATTCCTTTTCCTTCTGCTGTTATAGGCTCCTTACTTTGTAAGTAGCTCCATGTATATGGAGAGTAGCAAAGACATACCTGTGGTCCGTATTGATGTTGGTGGTTTTACCTTTAGCCATCTGCAGTGCCTTAGTGATTTCAATCAGTTCTGCTTGTTGTGCCGAAGTTCCATGTGGCAGGGTGCTGCCCAGAATTCCTGCTCAGGATAAACTACCACAGCCCTCACATACCTCACATACCTCTTTCCATGAACAGAGTCATGTCTGCATCTGGGAAGGGCATGTCTCTGAGATCCAGTCTTATTCCTGTGACTTGGTTTAGGACCTCTGCACAGTTGTGTGGATGTTCAGCCAGCTCCTCTGGGAGCAGTGTGGCTGGGTTTAGCACCACTTGTGGCTGTGAGATCACTCTTGGTTTGTTGAGGAGGAGGGCCTGATACCCTGTCACTCGGGTGTTCACCATCCATCAGTCAGTTGGAGTCTACGAAGGTCCGCGATAGCGTGTGTGGTGGTCAAGATGAGATCTTGACCTAATGGTCTAGCATTATATCTCATTTGGTTAAGACCTACATGTCCAACGAATTTAATTCCATTTGTCATTCAAGCAACCCTTCACAGTTTCAGGTTACCAAAGACTTTGGAAGCCACTTTAACAATTACCCATTAAAACCTTGAGACAGACAAATAACTATCTCCACTTCAGATGCCATGCTCTCCCGCCAACAAGGGGGAGGGGCTAGGCAGTCCACATCAGGCCAGAGAAGGCAAAGAATTCCCCACAACAAAGGGGGTTTCGGCAGCTGCTGGGGAATATTTTTTAAAGTCTTTGGCTCAAGGTCGGTTCATCCCACAGTGCCAGTTCTGCTTACCAAAAGTGGTCCATTAGGCACTCATATTCCATGCTCAGCTCCAATGAGCATCTGCATGGGCACCTTAACTCACTCTTAGACTAACCCCAGCTGGCTACAGCCATAGCCCTTAACACACGAAATAAGTGAGTGAGAAGCCTCACATCTATTATGAAGAACAGAGAGATGAAAGTCAGAGTCCCTTTACTCTCTGCTTGCCCCATTCCTTCAATCATAACAAACAATACAACAGACAACAAAAGGACCAGGCAAAGACAACCGTAGGCCCAACGATTCCTACCCATAACCTGCCACTGGTGGGGGCTTTCTTTATCCCCTGATCGCCTAGGAGGACTCGAACCCCCAAACCGCCCAGGGGGACTTGAACCCCCTGAATGTCTAGGGATACTCGAACCCCCCTCACTATCCAGGGGGACTCGAACCCCCTGGAGTTCACCTAGGGGTATTTGAACCCCCTCTAACCGCAAAGGGGAACTCGAGCCCCCTGACCATCTAGGGGGACTCGAACCCCCTGACCACCCAGGGGGACTTGAACCCCCATACGACCTACCAGCAGAGGATGGGGCATCTCCGCATCCACACCAGCTCTGGGGAGCATGGCTGCTGCCAACTTCTACCAGTGGGCCATACCCTGCAGCTCCATGCAGGATCCCATGATCTTACCTCCAGAGGCTTTTCCAAAAATTCTAATGCTGTTTCAGTTCTCATCATTTGAATTCGGGTGGCCCTCCAAAGATAGGGTCCTTATTCAAAGGAGCGAGACTGATACAAAGTGAAGTTCAAGCAAACGTTAATTTTGCACAAAGCATCGAGAATCATATTGACCGGTCAGGGCCTTCTCTTGCAAAGAGGCGACCACTCCCAGCCTCACAGACTAACATTTATAGCGGTAGTTTAGCCAGGCTATACAGAGTTGGCCAATGAGATAACAATACAGAAAAAACTGCACAGTCGTGCTAAGTCTGCTACACCACAAAAACAAAAATGCTAGGTAACACATGGGTGGACAATTGGATCTCAATTTACCCTAGTAGATATATGTGTGCCCCTCTAATGGGATGTCTTCTCCTGGCCTGATTCACCCTTGTATCTAGGCTTTGAGAGTAAGCTCCTCTGGGAGGAGTAGGGTCAATTTAGTTTACTGCATGGGTTCAATATAAGTTTACTGCTGAAACACAAAATGACTCCCTCTGGCCTAGCGGCCCTTATAACGAGTACCTGTAGCGTCTCTAGAAATCGAGCCAAAATGACTTCCAAATCTTCAAAACTGACGATGTACCAAAGGCAGATTCTACATCCTAGAACCTTAGGTCCAGAATAGACTCATGTACTTGGAGTCCACAGGAGCAAGCATGGAGCATGTTGGAAAAGACCCATAGCCCAAGTGAAGCCATCTGAAAGACTTCCGTGCCCGTTTCAGGAAGACAACTTGTATCTTCAAAAGGACGCATTGAAGAGGATTCAAATGTCAAAGAACCTGGAGCATTCCCACAGGGTCCTGCAGATACCCTCTGGAGAAGTACATGTAGATGTGACAGCACAAGCCTGCCTTCACCCTCTCATGAACATCCCCCAAATGGTTTCATGGGATAAGCAAACAGTGCCTCTTGTGGAAGATGGGCGTGTTCTAATGGAGGCAGCAGAAGATGAACAGTGGGACAACAAAGGGCCATTAGAGAGCCACAGACAGTGTATGCTACAGGTTGGTGAGGATATTCAGGAAGACAAGGAACTGGAGAATGAACATTGGAGCTCTGAGCGAAGGTCTGGCATTTGAGGATGGTGGGAGGTTCTCTGAACCTGGCTGCCTTCCATAGAGATCTAGGTCCAAATTAAAGAAAACATCCCCTGGCCACAGTCAATCCTTGTACCCCGGTTATGTTTTTGTATTTTTGTCAAACAATGCACATGCACATATTTGACAGAGAGACAGAGAGATCACAATCAGGGTGTAGAGCTGGAGAGGGAAAAGCTGAATTACCCCTGAGCAGCGAACCTGAGAACAGAGTCGATGCCAAGACCCTGGGATCATGAGTTGAGCTGAAGGCCGCCTCTGAACTGATAGGCACAATCCATGACACAATCTTTGACTTCTGAATACGTCCTAGTTCTAGACGTGAACCACTGCTCTGTCATTGTTCACAAATGCAGGGGAAATGGATTTTGGCTTGGGCTGGTGTTGCTTGAGCTATCTGGCCTGCTTCGAGAGCTGGTATAGTTTGTCCTCTTGAGGTAAGTGACTTGGCTATGTACAAACTACACTCCCACGCATATTTAGGTAAAGAGAATTCCTCCATTGATAGCTTTTGCAGAGGGAATGAAACTATGTCTTGTTGTTCTATGCTTCTGTGGATGGTGATGTGAGTCCTTCTTGCCTCTGAATCTGGATCTCTGTTTCTGCTCCCAGATGAGGGACAGTTTTAGCTCTGAATTCTCAAATCCATGTTCAGCCCTCTTTTTTTTCTCTCACTCCTACTTCTCCTACAATAAGCACCTCTTTCTATTCCTTGGAGTCAATGACTTTCCTAAACTCATTGTCATGTTTCATCATTCTTCCTTCTTTCTTTGGATTTGTTTCCTTATTTACCAATCCTTTTCTGCCAGGTCAAAAATTTGGTCCTTTGCTTCTGCCAACTTCTTGGACTTTTCCTTCAGTCTGCTACCAATCTTTTAATGATGATTCTAAATGTTATTTAGAGAGACATTCTGTTCTTAATATATTTCAAATATTCTACACAAGGCAAAGTGGATCCAAGTAATCTGTAGGCAAAATAAGATTTTAGAGAAGTATATATTTCCAACAGTATTTATAAAATATTACCTTTGTGTAAGGCATCATCCTGGACTTTGTGGAAAACACACAAAGGAGTAAGATGTGGCCCTTCAAGAAACATATCCAATATCAAGGTTTAACATGAAGCAGCATGTCTTCTCTAAGTAAAAAAAACATTGTACCAACTGACTTTACTGAAACTTTATATTTATTGGTCTCGTTTTAGGTCATAGTGGCCTTCTGCATGCAGGCTGCTATAACGGACATGATATAGATTGAATAGCTTATAAAGAACAGGAATTTATTTCTCACAGTTCTAGAACTGAGAAGTTCAAGATTAAGGAATGGGCAGATCCAGGGAGAGCCCACTTCCTTATAGATGGCTATCTTCTCACTGTAAACGTACATGATGAATGAATCAAGAGAACTCTCTGGGGTCTCCTTTAAAAGGACTGTAATCCCACTTATAACCTAATCACCTCCCAAAGGCCCCTATGTTTTAATACTATCACTTCCAGAGTTAGATTTCATAATATGATTTTGGGAGACATAAACATTCACACTATAGTATATATAAACAAAAAAGACACAAAAACAACAAACAACAAAAATTATTTTAACTACCTATTATTTTCAACTACATAAAATTTTAATTTGTTTCTATATAATATTAAATAACTCATTTGAGTGATTCACTTATATCCAATGCATCTGAGTGCAATTAAATTTGCTTACCCAAAATATCCAGCAGCATATTTCTTCAGACTATCCCATTCCCCACCTTACAGGATTTACCACAATTAGAAGACAGGGGATAGAGGATAGATAGATAGATGTATACATAAACACACTTGTACATACACATATGCATATTTTTTCCTGTTAATGACACTCATGCAAATAAAATTTAAGCTCAAGGAAACCTGTCTTGTGTGTTACTTAATATCCAGTTTTTAGTCAACATCCAAAAACAAATAATCCAATAAAAACATGGATAGAAGACATGAACAAGTGTTTCCCCAAAGAACACATTCAAATGTTCAGTAGATACATGAAAAGATGTCCATCATCATGTATCATCAGGAAATTGCAAAGCAAAACTAGAAAGAGATACCACCTCACACCTGTCAGAATGGCTAAAATCAACACTACAAGAGACAAAAGGTGTTGGAGAGGATGTGAAAAAGTAACACTTGTGGGGGTTGCCTGGGTGGCTCAGTGGGTTAAGCCTCTGCCTTCAGCTCAGGTCATGATCTCAGGGTCCTGGGATCAAGTCCCACATTGGGCTCTCTGCCAGGCATGGAGCCTGCTCCCTCCTCTCTCTCTCTACTTGTGATCTCTCTCTGTCAAATGAATAAAATCTTAAAAAAAAGAAAAAGTAACAATTGTGAACTGTTAGTGGTGATGCAAACTGATACAGCCATATTTGAAAACAGTATGGAATTTCCATAAAATTTAAAAATAGAAGTCCTTTGTGATCCAACAATCCTGTTGGTGTGTATTTACCCAATGAATATAAGAAAACTTATTCAAAGGGATGCTAGCACCCCTATGTTTATAGCAGCATTATTTGTAAAGCTAAGATATGGAAAGAACCCAAGTATCCATCAATTGATGAATAAATAAAGAATAAGTGGTATGTATATACAATGGAATATTATTCTGCCAGAAAAAAGACTGAAATCTTGCCATTTGCAATAACATGGCTGGAACTAGACAGTATAATGCTAAAAGTGAAATAAGTCAGTCAGAGAAAGACAAATACCTTTACTCATATATGGAATAAAAGTAACAAAACAAACAAGCAAAGGGGAAAATAATAACACATAGAAAGAGAAACAAACCTAGAAACAGACATTTCATTACGGAGAACAAACTGATGGTTACTTGAGGGGATCTGAAAGGAGTGATGGATTAAATAAGTGATGGGGGTTAATTAGAGCACTTGTCATGATGAGCACCGAGTGCTAGATGTTATATTGTACACATGAAACTAATACAACCATATATGTTAACTAACTGGATTTCAAATGAAAACTTTTTTAAAATCCCAGTTTTTAGCTCACATTCTGGCTTACAAAAGGGACTTAGTCAGGAATTTGGAGATTAGTTAATGAACAAATAAGGGGTGAACAGGCAGTTGTTAGATAAAATTACTATCCTTTCTGGCATGACTTATACCTTTTATCTAGAATTAATTTTAGCACTTTAGACTCTTCCTATTTTATTTTGAGTCATTAAACAAAAATTTCCTCAAAGGACCTTAGACTCCATCCAATTTGAGCAACAGTGTGAGAGAGGAAATGGTGTCCAGGAAGAAAAAAAAAAAAAAAAGATAAAACTACTTTTGTTTACTAGTGAATGCATAGTTATTCCACAGAAGAAGCTCTAAATGGTCATGGCTCCAGCTTTATATGTGTTCAGTCATATGTTCAGAAGTAGGTAACACTATCAAAAAATATAAAGCATCTGAGATTATTTTCCCTTATTTGAAAGCTGGTGTATGAGTCTGCCGTGGTTTCTTGGGTGTTGATAGAAGACGCAGACTCATGGTTCAGAAATAATATAGTTTATTATTCACAGCATTAGAGGTAGCCAGAATATTAACAGTATTTGTGTGTGTGTGTGTTTCTGTGTTTGTGTGTGTGTGTGTGTGTGTGTAGGGGTGGGAGTTATATATCAGTTCTGAGCCTCAGTTCCCACAAGAAGAATCAAAACAGAGGCAGATAATATTTGCAAACACAACAGGTTAAGTTAAAAAAAAAAAAGATACTATTTCTGTCCTCCAAGTCTATTCAATACAACCATCTTCAAAGGATGGTCTAGAACAAATAATAAATGCAGAAATGTAAGCAACCAATTGAAAAGTGTCTCCCAAGAAACACACTTTGAGAGTCTTCCTTTGACAAAAATACTATAGGATATTACATGAATCAGGTGCATTGAATACTGGAAGGTTAAAATTACAAGGGACCAAATATTTTTAAGCAGTCTGGCATCCAGTAGAGTTCAAATAGGTTTTATAAGATTGAGGAAAGAAGCCATCAAAACCTGGGCCCAGGGGCGCCTGGGTAGCTCAGTGGGTTAAGCCTCTGCCTTTGGCTCAGGCCATGATCTCAGGGTCCTGGGATCGAGCTCTGCATCAGGCTCTCTGTTCAGCAGGGAGCCTGCTTTCCCCCCTCTCTCTGCCTCTCTGCCTACTTGTGGTCTCTGTCTGTCAAATAAATAAATAAAATCTTAAAACAAAACAAAACAAAACAAAAAACCTGGGCCCAATTTTCCCAAAAGTATGATTCTGATTCTAGTCTCTATGATGTTATCCCTTGAAGACAATGTCTCTAATTGAGTTGAATTAGTTTACTAAAGAGCATACCCCCATTTGTTGTAGAAGATGAACAATATGCAAGAGGCAAAATGCCACATGGAAGCCACCTGGTCTTCAGTGGAATATAGAATCAGTTCCTTTGGGATGAATTTGTTCCACATTTGACTTCCCACTTAAGGGAAAATAAGAGTGCCTTCCAATAGATTTTAAATAGGAAATGACAACGGAAGCTTATACAAGATTATAAAATGGGAAATTTCATTTAGATAAGCAATAATTTCAAAGTCATCTTCTTAATATTACAGACTCTTCACATAATCATAATTTTATTTTGGTATTATATGGTAATTTCAAATATAGTAAATATAAAGAATTTACCTCTGTAATTATAGCGAGTCTGGTCGTAGTTTAATGGCAACAAAACTTCAAGTTAGAAGTATGGTCTACCAATTATGAATACATTTGGAAATGGTGTGTCATCTTCACTCCACTTGTCTCACTAAAACAGTGAGCCAAAAAAAGTAGGTCCAAGCTGTTTACTATGGTCAAAATGGGTTGCTTTTGCACTTGATAAAGAAGCAGTCATATTTTGGAAGAAGAAACTGAGGCTATTAATATTTTCAACTTATTTTCAGAAAAGGAAAGAAAGGATAATCTAAGCTAAAGCCAAAATCTTACACAAGGTGGCAGGAAAATGATCTTTTCCCAGATAAAGGGTTTTTCAACTTAGCCATGTTAGGAGGAAGAAGAGATGAGACATTGTGGACTTGACTAACGTTTGTACACTGTTCAAAAAGTTTTCAAAATAATGTGTATTATTTTTCTTCTTTTAGTTGAGACAAAAACAAACAAACAAACAAACAAAAAGCCAATAATGAGCTTACTCTTAAAAGGAGGTAAACAAGAAACTAGCACAGATTGAGTGTTAGGTATTGTTCCCCTCCTTTTTTTTTTAAATTATGTTAGTTACCATACAATACATCATTAGTTTTTGAAGTAGTGTTCCATGATTCATTGTTTGTGTAAAACACCCAGTGCCCCATGCAATATGTGCCCTCCTTAATACCCATCACCAGGCTCACACATCCCCACATCCTTCTCATCTTTAAAACCCTCAGTTTGTTTCTTGGAGTCCATAGTTTTTCATGTTTCATTTCCCCCTCCAATGCCCCCACTTCATTTTTCCTTTCCTTCTCCTAATGTCCTCCATGCTATTCCTTAGGTTCCACAAATAAGTGAAACCATATGATGATTGACTTTCTCTGCTTGACTTATTTCACTTAACATAATCTCCTCCAGTCCCATCCATGTTGATGCAAAAGTTGGGTATTCATCCTTTCTGATGGCTGAGTGATATTCCATTGTATCCATAGATCACATCTTCTTTATCCGTTTGTTTGTTGAAGGGGATCTTGGCTCTTTCAACAGAATGGCTATTGTGGACATTGCTGCTATGAACACTGGGGTGCATATGGCCCTTCTTTCCAATAAAATAGAGCTAGCCTATGACCCAGCGATTGCACTACTGAGTATTGACCTCAAAGATACAGATGTAGTGAAAAGAATTAGGTATTGTTAAAGCACAAATGCAGGGGATAGAAGTTATGGTACAGAAGAGGGAAGGGCAACCATATGGCAGAGTAGAATAAAGTAGCTCAGGAAGAAATTAGTCATATCCAGATATTGTAAGGCATGTGGGGTTTGCAGGGAGAGCATGAGAAATCATGAGAGAAGAGAGAGAAAATGGACCAGGCAGGAGGGTTTATAACATTTTAACATCTAAGGTAAGCATATGCAAAGCAGAATAGGGAAAGAAATAAAAGTTTTTATAAGACTCAATACATAAGGAATAACGTGGAGGACACTGGGAGATGGAGAGAAGTGTGCTGGGGGAAATCGGAGGGAAAGACAAACCATGAGAGACTGTGGACTCTGAGAAACAAACTGAGGGTTTTGAAGAGGAGGGTGGCAGGTGGTTGGGTGAGCCCAGTGGTGGGTATTAAGGAGGGAATTTATTACATGAAGCACTGGGTGTGGTGCATAAACAATGAATTTTGGATCACTGAAAATAAATTAAAAGAAAAAAAAAGACTGACTACAGACATGGACCTCAGTGTAACACAGATATGGAACTCACTGGAATACCAGCCACTTCCCACCGACACACACAGACTATGATAATAATAAATAATAATTCAATTAAGAAAATTTCCTGCCAAATAATTTTTCCTCTTTTTTATTTTTATGATTATTATTTTTATTTTATTTTTAAAGTTTTTATTTAAATTCCAGTTTGTTAAAATAAGGTTAATATTAGTTTCAGGTGTACAATATAGTGATCAACACTGCCATACAATGGCTTAAATAAAAAAATGAAAAAAAATTTTTTTAAAGATTTTATTTTTAAAAACCTCTACACCCAAGGTGGATTTCAAACGTACAACCCCAAGATCAAGAGTTACATATTTTACTGACTGATCCAGCTAGGCACCCGAACAAATAAGAATTTTATAAAATTGTTGAGTTTGTGGGAGTCTCATTTGCTCAGTCAGTTAAGTGTCTGCCTTTGGCTCAGATCATGATCTCAAGAGTCCTGGGATCGAGCCCCATATTGCTCATGCGCTCTCTCTCTCTCCCTCTCTCTCCCTCTCTCTCTCTGGCTTTTGCTCTTAAATAAATAAATAAAATATTTTTTAAAAAAATTGTTGAGTTTGTTTAACTAGTTTTAAACTAGTAGACAGAGATGAAGATAAAGTATGATGTCATGGCAGGGAAAAATACAACTTACACGTTTTAAAAATAAAATGTGCAATGCAAGTTACATCACTTCTTTTATCACCACACAGGGACTTTCCCTACTGAGTTGTTGTAATGTAAGGACCTATTTTATATTTTTATATTTTAGCAAGAGGCTTCCATTGAGGTTAACCCTGAAACTGTGCTTGCTCCCCTTCCCCCAGGGAATTCACTTAAAAACAAGACCTGGAAATCAGCTCCAGGTAACAAAGCCCATATACAAGGGTAGGTCAGACTAGGTGGAGACATCAATCAGCGGGAGGGGGGGGCGGTGTTTGTATATTGTCTCCCTAGATACTAAGGAGTATGCCCCACTCCTCTGCCCTTTGGGAACCGTTTTGGCACCAATCCTAATCAAGGTGTAATAGGCTGGGTCAAATGTCTATACTAGGGTAAATTGAACCTCAATTGGTCACCTAGCCTCACTGTGGAGTTTTCTGTGTGTGTTAAAATCTCATTGGTCACCTGTGCGTGGCCAGGCCTGACTTCATGGCCTTTGCCCTTAAAAGCTAGACTGTGAAACAGTGAAGGGTTGCCTTCTCTCATAAGAGGTGTGGCTCTGAACGTACGGTTAGATTCTTGATGCTTGGCATGAAATAAGGCTTTGCTTGACCTTCGCTTTACATCAGTCTCGCTCCTTTAATCATAGACCCATTATTGGGGCATAACAGTATTAATCTTATAGTTATAAGTCCACAATGCATCCATCATCCATTCTACCCCTTAACATTCCCCTTTGGACAGACCCATGATCTAGAACAAGCCTTATTTTATAGTGCCTTGTAGGAGATTTTTGCTGCTGCCTAAATTGCCTACTTTCCTCTCACCATTACCACAGAAATAGGGTCCACTGAAACAAAGGGGTAGTGTAAGAAATTAACAACTTCCATAAATCTCTTTAAATCATAAAGTATAAGATAGTGATACCTTTTTTTCTGCCACATAACCAATTCTGGCAAGAATAAGGTCATATAAGAGAATTTACAACACATGCTAGCATTATCCTACTGGACCCAGATCATTTGTATGTTTCTCTGTCTCTGAGAAATGTAGTTATTTACATGACTGAAACCTACAAATTGTTTGATATGACTACTAATATCACCTACATTATTTTAAAGCCTGTTTAAGGCTTCTGAAATACATAGATTTTATAAACACTTATTAAGCATCTTGTATATATCAAACACTTTAAAAATCTCTGCTTTAAAAACAGAACAAAAGAACTCTACCTCATTGGAACTTTGAGTCTGAAAAAGATACAGGCAATATACAAGGCAACAGATAGAATAATTACATATTTGATTATATACTCCGAGGATGTCACATTAAATTGATATGAAAATGATGAGAAGGATCTGGATTTCTTGTCAAAATTTTTTGCCTTAAAAAGAAATTGATATTTAGGGAAGTTGTTACTGAAAGAGGTCCCGTGTCAACCAAAAATGTTAAACCATGATCTGACTAAATTTTCCAGTTGTGATCATTGCTTTGTTTAGCTGTCTTATATTAAGACTGAATTTAGTAATTCAGTCTCAGATTTCAGTCGGTCTTTTTTTTTAAATGATTTTATTTATTTATTAGAAAGAGAGAGGGAGGGGCAGAGGGAGAGGAAGAACCAGACTCCTTGCTGAGCAGGCAGCTGATGCAGGACTGGATCCTAGTACCCTGGCATCATGGCCTAAGCTGAAGGAAGACACTTAACCAACTGAGCCACCCAGGCACTCTAGACTGTAAACTTCTTAAAGGTAAAAAAGTTTATTCTTCTAGAAGTTCCACAGACATTTATAACATCCATAAGAAAGCATGTACTGATGTAAAATGCCAGCAAATGAAATTATTTAGAAAAGAAAGAAAGAAAGAAAAGATATATCTGGATAAAGAGAAAAACAGAAAATCTAATAATACATTGAATTATTAGAGCAAAGAGTGGAAGAAGGGAAAATAAATATGAAATAGAGATTTCCACTAAAAGAAAAAAATTGAATAAGGCAGGAGATTTAGAAAATTATTATGACAGACTTGAGAAAAAATAAAATAGGAGTTTTTAGAAAATAGCAATGAATGAAAAGGTAAATTGTTCCTACCTCTATAATATTAGCCGTTTGTTGTTCTTGTTGTTGCTAATTTACCCATTTAAGCTAATAAACAAAGAAAGGTTTCATTTAGGGATAAGGTTTCTATATATATATATATTTTTTCCATTTAGGGATAAGGTATATATATATATATATATATATATATATATATATATATATATTCATTGTTAGAAAATGTGTCACAGAAAGTGTTTAAACTTTAAGATACAGAAGCAACATGTAAAAAACTACATTGTTTGAACGTCTAATTTGTAAATGCTGTTAGAGGAAACTTGGTGGAATTGTCCTTATGTGGTTGTGTTTCTGGAACTAAGTATATTTATTAATAAGGAATAGTTTAAAATTATGAAATGACCAGGAGTGGACAATTTTCCAAATCCTATCAGCTCTTTGCAGCTCTTTTATTAGCCCCCTTCAGGAATACCAGCTTTATTTATCTAATTAAATTTTATATTAATATGCTTTTGACTTTTGGCCTTTCTCTTCCTTCTGTTCTTTTTTTTCCCCTAAATTACATGTTTCTGTTTAACAGCTACTATCAATTCTTTGATATGAATTCTCAGCATCAATTTACTAACTCCAGAGATGAAGCAGCATCAATGTTTAGAAGCGAAGAATACAAAGCCTTGGGCATCTGGATGGCTCAGTCAGTTAAGCATCTGCCTTCAACTCAGGTGGTGATCCCAGGGTCGTGGGATGGAACCCCAGTTTGAACTTTCTGCTCAGCTGGGAGCCTACTTCTCCCTCTCCCTCTGCCTGCAGCTCCCTTTGCTTGCATTCTCCCTCTCTTTGTCAACTAAATAAAATAAAGTAAAATAAAATAATGTAAATAATACATTTATTTATTTATTAAAATGCAATTATTACACAATACATAATGTATTGCATAATTATAATAATGATTAAATAATTTATTAAATATTTATATTAAATATATCGATTTAATTAAATAACTATTTTTTAGAATTTAAAATATTTCAAATTTAGATTTTTAAATATTAAATCATTAATTTAATAAATAAATATCTAAACATAATTAAATAAAATAATTTATTTATTAAAATGAATAAAATAATGTTGTCATTATCAGAGCATGTATTTTTAAATAGTCTAAAAACAACCATCTAATAAAGTCTAAATACATTGAGATCAGATATTTATACAAGTTAACCCAGACACTCAACCCACAGACAGTTTCAAAACATTTGTTTTTTTTAAAGATTTTAATTTTTTATTTGACAGAGAGAGATTACAAGTAGGCAGAGAGGCAGGCAGAGAGAGAGAGGAGGAAGCAGGCTCCCTGTGGAGCAGAGAGCCTGATGCGGGACTCGATCCCAGGACCCTGAGATCATGACCTGAGCCGAAGGCAGTGGCTTAACCCACTGAGCCACCCAGGCGCCCCTCAAAACATTTGTTTTTATCTACTACTCAAAATACGATTGTAATGTATTTATTTATAACTTTGACGTAGCAAGGAAACTTGGAGGAAAAGGAGACATTTGCTTTTAATATTTGAAAATTATTTTGTTGATTTAAAAAAAATAAAAACCTTAACACATGAGCATTTCTTCTTAAATAACACTGTGAAGTTTCTGAGTCGTATTCTATTAAAAGTGCTGGTAAAATGGCCTCAGTTACTCATTTAAATTATCAGCTGAATGGGTAACAAATGAAGTAGAGAGCTTTTTAATTATTTATGAATGTATTGCTTGTGGATGGAGTGCCACATAGAGTCACCTCTCTTTTTGGCTTTGTTTTGTGAGCAGCAGTGGAATCTATGAATGAGATTAAACATAAGGACATTCACAGAAATTCTTAATGAACTTCTGGGGAAGGGCAATAAGTGCAACGAAAAACTGCAGCAAGACTAATTACAAATTTCAAGTGGTCATTGCTTAATTATAGAAGCTTTTAAGTTCAAGTAATATATCTTTTTTATGAGCCTATCATATTGTATTAATTACCACAAACTGCACTCTTGAACACTTATCTTTTCACATATTTCTTATTCTTAGTACTTAAAATTACCCTTATGATTGATAAGTAAATGGATTTTACTGACAATGCATTTATTTACATAAATAAATAATGCTGTTTATATATATAAAAACAATTGAATATGTGTATGTGTTCAATGAAATTTTTTTTTCAAATTAACATCTTAATTCTACCACATTGGTTACAAATAGATATAGACTTTATAGATTCATCAAATATTTTATTCTCAAATTTATATCTCCTTTGTGAAGTAAATGAAACTGTATATATTAAATATAATCCTATCACATGTAACAGTTACTAGTGCATCCCAGGACATACATAGGTCAGGTCCTACTCAAGGCATCACGGATAACTGGATTTAACTTTCTATCCTGGGAGTCTTCTGTATATTTCTGTGGCTTTTATACTACAATCAGGAGGAAGAATTCTTTTGCTAAAAGCTTCCAAATCACTATGTGAGTAGATTATTTGTAGACTAGTGATATAATATTATAGTTTAATATGTAAAGCATGATAAAATAAAATGCTATTGCCATATTTAATTTATTCAGAAAAGCATTCATTTAGTTATCAAGCATTCATTTGCTTTTTTAAAAGATTTTATTTATTTATTTGACAGACAGCACAAGTAGACAGAGAGGCAGGCAGAGAGAAAGGAAGGGAAGCAGGGTCCCTGCTGAGCAGAGAGCCTGATGTGGGGCTCTATCCCAGGACTCTGGGATCATGACCTGAGCAGAAGACAGAGGCTTTAACGCACTGAGCCACCCAAGAGACCCAAGCATTCATTTTCTTTATACAGAAGAGATAGAACAATATTATATAGTAGAAAATACAGTAAATAATCTAGAAACCTTGATCATTGTGTATTGGCAATTTTAGAACATAAAATTAGCTAAAGCTCAAGTGCAAGTTATATTTGTATCCTAGGAGAAAAAGTTAATTAAAAGTTTGTTTATTACCATAGTTTAACACTTCAACAAAATGATAACGAGTCAAAAATTAATGAATATATGAAGTATACAATAAAAACAATAATCTTGAGTGTATGTGACTCACTGTAGGTATTGATAGGCTAGAAATCAAAGGGAAAGTATCTATAGGGTTTGTTCAGTTCCATGCTCATCAGATTAATAGGCCTTCTCATATTGCTTCCTTCATCACATTAATTTGTCTAATGAAGTTTTCAAGAGTTAAAGACAGTGATAGGTTCATGGCTGGAGAGAAGGTACAGAATCTAAGATAGTTCAGCAGTGCTTATTATTTAAGAGAAAGACAGCATGGGAGGTGAGGGGTGGAAGGAAAGGGATAAGAAGAGAGAATCTTAAGCAACCTCCTTGCCCAGCACAGAGCCTATAGGGGCTTCATCTCATCGCCCTGAGATAACAACCTGAGCTGAAATCAAGAGTCAGATGCTTATCTAATTGAGTCACCCAAGTGCACCATTTTTTTCCCTGTATCTTTATTTTCATCTCTTTCTGTAACTGAGTTTCCCTTCAAAATCAGGACTTGCATACACAACCTAAATAATTATTTTGGGATTTGATCACGTGGAAGAGGAGAGCATGAGAAGAGCTAAGTGGTCCAGGAGAAACATATATGAGTTTAGACTGAGTGGATTATGATTGTGGACAACTGAGCATCAATCCTAATGCACAGAATACATCTCAGAATTATTTTCCTGAAACAAGAAAGAATCTGTTTAACCCACTGGCTTCTGCATCCTATCCACAGTGGTTAAAATTCATCCCAGAAGTAATTAATGTCCCTGACTTTTCTATTACTGGGCATGAGAGAGGAGCTGAGTGGACTTGGTCAGTGTCCCACCTAATGAAAGGCAGAGCAGATTCAGGCAAAAAAAAAAAATTTTTAGTTCTTTCCAAATTAGATTTAATGGGATTCTCTTTTTCATTCATGAATTCATTTTACATTTTATATTTTATCGATTTTTCTAAGCTTTGGCCAATATTCACTGCATTTTTGAATAGCTTTTATCTATTATTGTAAATCATTTTTCTGCTACATTTGTTTAGTCATGGTTATCCATTTCTTCTTCCAAGTTTTTCAGATATGTGATATCAATTTCCAAATAAATTATTTAAAATGTTTATTTTTTATACTAAACTTCTATGAAAAACATTGATATATGTATTATGGCATATTGTTCCCCTTTCAACTTATTTTTTAAAATGTGAATGTGCCTTGGCAAATATATATTGTTTCATTTTATGTTTATGTAGATTCTTCATAATTTTCCCAAGTTCATTGGCTTATGGTTTATATTTTTTTTAATAATTTTCCTACTGCCAATTAATAGATTTTTTTCCATTACCTTGTCTAAGTTGCTATTGCCATTATAAGTAAAAAGCATCTGGAAATCTATATCCCTGTCCAGTTTCCTCAAATCACTCATTATTTTCAGGATCTAGTTGGATTTTCTTACAGGTTCCAGGTGGACAAGCTTTTGAACTGGTGCTAATTATTATTTGTTTGTTTCTGGCTTCCTGCATTTACCAGCTTAGGAATCATTTTTAACAACTATGATGAAATGAGGCATCATATTCTTATTCTCAACTTCATTAATAATGATCTTAGTGTAACATGTCCTACAAGATAATAATAGATACATGTAAAATAATTTCATTGACCAAAAAAGTGGTGGAAAATGTAAATAAAACACAGTGGCAACCAACTAGTCATTTCAAGTTGAGCTATTTTTCCCCCTTTATCTCCCTGTCTCTTTAATTTCCTGTAGCACATTCCTACAAAGTATTTTAAGGTGTTTTATATGCACATACATAGAGATCATCATGGAGTCTAAATCTAATAATTCCTTGTCAGTTTTAAATATTTTAAGTATTGTTCATTCCTATGTCAGTTGTCTATTAACTTTTTCTCCACACTGCACTTAATTGCAAGGAAATATTTAATTTTAATATAAATTAATTAATCACTTTAATAAATATTTTTACCTTATGGATTAATCTTTGATGCTTATTTCTTAATTTTTTTTAACTTTTAAAATTTTATTTATTGAGAGAGAGAGTGAGAGAGAGAGAGAACAAGCACAAGCAGGGGAAGCTGCAGAGGGAGAGGGAAAAGAAGAAGCAGGTTTCCCACCAAGCAGGGAGTCAAGCTCAGTCTCAGGGCCTTGGGATCATGATTTGAGGTGAAGGCAGAGGCTTAGCTGACTGAGCCACTGAGTCTAATTGTTATCTTTGATATTTAAGGAAATACTTTATCATCTCTAATTGATCCCCTATGTCACAAATACAGTTTTCTCTATGGTGCTATTAATTTTATTGTCTTCAAATAGACTCTTTTTCTAGAAGCATTTTTAATTAGTCTCTTAGGTCTATAATTTAGTTTTTATACATTTCATTTAGTATTTTATTTTATCTTCATCATCTCTGAGTATTTCTGACAAGTACTCATTGGTCAAATCTTTCTTATTAATCTATTCCAAAAATGTGTTTCTGTAATATTTTGTTATTACTGCTGTCGTTCTTAGGTTTTGCCTTTATATTCTTTTTCTTTTGTTTTGTTGTTTTATGCTTTGGTGTTTTTGTTGTATTGCTTTGTTTTTCTTTTGAATTAATACAATTAAACCTTTAGATTTCTTTCATACCTTTAATTATTGTCACTTATTTTCACAAATGATATTACCATAGTACAGTAATTCTAAATATTTCTGAATTAGGTATAAAGTTAACTTCCAGTTACATGGACTTAATATTTTGGTCATTCTATTCTAGTTTTATTGCCTTATCATTGGAAAATATAGCCTGATACTTAACTCTAGGGAATGATGTGGGAGAGCTAGGTTCTTGTCTCTTGGAGTCAAAGAAGGAATCTCGTGGGCAATGGAGAGTGAGGAAGTGACAGAAGTTTATCAAGTGAATATATAGAAAAAGCTCTCACAACTAAGAGGGGTCCCCACACAGTTAACAATGAGTGCCTTCAGGGTTTATTTTTTATAAAAAGGTAACCAGGCAACTTTAATCCTTTTAACATCTCTATCAATAACTCTTGCAATGGCTTACCTCCTTTTGAGGGTCTGATTATTCTTTTTTGGTTACAGGTGTTTATCATAGAGACACCCACCCCACATGACCCACTCCATACACCTAGGGAAGGGTGGTCCTCCATCCCACATGCCTAGATCAGGGTGCTCTTCCCTGGGGTAGGGTGGTCCAGTTTATCTCTTTACTCTGGTTTTCCCACACGACATTTTGGGGATTTCTGAGAGCCTTTTCACAAAGTTCCCTATGGATCTCTTCCTCCCTAGCCCCACCTGTCCGTTACTCATTTTGAGAGTTGATATTACCAAAGTACTGTAATTCTAAAAATTTCTGAATTAGCTGTATTATTTCTTTTTAGGTATGAAGTTAACTTCCAATTATATGAATTTAATATTTTGGTCATTGTTTTCTAATTTTATTGCCTTATTCTTGGAAAATATAGCCTGATATTTAACTCTAGGAATTTATTGGCATATACTTCTGGCCTAAATAATGGCCTGTTTGTGTAAATGTTCAACTTATGCTTATATACTTACTGAAGACTATTGTTTTGGGGTCAGGATGGCTACATTTATTAATAGATCAGGACTATTAGATTCTCTAAATTTTGATGTCTCTTAATTTAATCTAATTAAATTATCAGTTAATGAAAGAAGTTAAATTTTTTATGTACTACTGCATCTAAACTTATCAAAGTCTTTTGCTATTATTAGACAAGTATGTCATCCTGTTTTTATACCAAGTCTTACATTAAAAAAAAATCATACTATATGAAATATTACTTATTATTATTATTATCATTATTATTATTATTTTTAAAGATTGTATTCATTGGGGTACCTGAGTGGCTCAGTCAGTTAAGTGTCTACCTATAGCTCAGGTCATAATACCCGGGTCCTGGGATAGAGCCCCGCAGGGGGTTCCCTGCTCAGTGGGGTGCTTCTCCCTCTCCCTCTGTTATTCCCCCTCCTGTGTGCATGTTTTTCTTTTCTCACTCTCTCTCAAATAAATAAGTAAAATTTAAAGATTATCTCTCTCAAATAAATAAGTCAAATTATTTTTCTCAATGGGAGGGAGAAGCAGACTCTCCACTGAGCAGGGAGCCTGATGCAGGGCTCAATACCAGGACCCTGGGATCATCACCTGAGCTGAAGGCAGACAACTTGAACCGACTAAGTCACCCAGGAACTCCAGTTGTTTATTCATTTATTTATTTTTATTATGCATATGTTTTATCTCTCTTTTCTTCAAGTCTTTTTTTCGATCTTTTTACTTATTTCATAAAACTGAATTATTTCAAGATGACTTGGTCATCCTCTTTTACCCCACCCCATAGGTCATAGAGTACATTTTAACTGTTAAAATAATATTAGTATTTAAGTGCTGCCTACACAAATTAAGGCAAATTATCTGTGGTCTGTATTCCTGAAAATATTTTTTTTTATTATGCCTTCCTATTCCAATAACATTTTATAAGGATCTAAATGTTTACATTTGTGATTATTTTTTTCAAAATAATAAAGCTATTACTTCATTCTTTTTTATATCTGATGTTATTTAAAAAATTTCTGTCAGTCGGATTCTTGTTTCTTTATTAATGAATTATTTTTTTTCTCTCTAACACTTATGATTTTTTTTTTGTCTTTGGTATGTATGCCCTAGTATGGGATTCATAGAGTCAACTATAGTTATGAATATTTTCTTTCTTTTTTTGTATGTAAGTTTTAATCCAGTGTCTTGACTATTTTATGCTTGAGAAATAGATGTACATTAATATTCAAATATTTCTTTCCTTTTTCTTCTTTCATTTAAAAAAAAAGTCATTTATTTTATTTTATTTAATGGGATTGGGAGGGAGACAAACCATAAGTGACTCTTAATCTCACAAAACAAACTGAGAGTTGCTGGGGGGAGGGGGTTTGGGAGAAGGGGGTGGGATTATGGACATTGGGGAGGGTATGTGCTTTGGTGAGTGCTGTGAAGTGTGTAAACCTGGTGATTCACAGACCTGTACCCCTGGGGATAAAAATATATGTTTATAAAAAATAAAAAGTTAAAAAATATTTATTCATTTATTTGGAGTAGAGAGAGAGGATCATGAAGAGTGGCTGATTATATACTTTCAATTTGGGAGGAGGTTAGGGATAGCACAAGCCTCCAAGGTATTTTATAAACAAGGTTTCCAGAACCTTGAAGGGGCTAGCTATTGTTAGGGAAAGGTCATTTATTACTATTTAGTAAAAACTTAGGGAAGAGACTCTTCTGATGTGTATCAGTGGGTATATGCTTGGGAGATGATTGCCAATGTAGATCTTGAGGGTAGGGGTGGGGAGTAGAGATAAAGAAGTTTCCAAAGTAATTTTTACATGTGAAAGTAGATTTTCAGTATCCTGGGGTGGGGGGTGGACTAAGAATGCTTTTTGCCCTGAGTGGATGTGTCCACATGGAAGCAGCTGAGTCCCCAGAGGAACTTCAAGGACTTGTCAACAGGCTATGAGTAGTAAGGAAATCTAATTTTTTCTCTAGCTTTTGTTCCACACACATCACCTACATCTTACACCTCTTTTATATTGATAATTTTAATGCTTTGCTGGTATCCAGATGACTATATCCTTAAGTGACTTCTTATCTCTATTGAATCCATTATGTATTCTATCCATTGTATTCTTAATTCAACTAGATTACATATATTTAATCTATTAGTACCACTAGGTTCTTATTCTTGTTTTTATTTCAAAATCTTTCCTTATTTCCTTACATTATTTATTGGGTATATTTTAAATCCCTGATATACTCACTTATTTATATATAAGCTGTCAACCTTATTCTTATTTTGAGGTAGCTATATCTTTTTGGGTTTTAGGACACCATACCAACAATGCCAAATACTTTTCAGACAACAGCAGGATCTCCAAGAATTCAACTAAATTCTGACACTATCTACCTGAACATAGCGTAAGATTTCATCAGTTAAGGGATCAGTCCTCCAAGACTATCTCCAACCCCATCTCAGATGCCAGTCTCACTGTAGGCCCCAGGTTATTACCTGTGCTTGTGACTGAGCAACTACAGGTTGGTGGTCCCAGTGGCCTACTTCTTACGTTCTTTTAATTTGCTACAGGGACTCACAAAACTCAGAAAAGTACTTACTTTATGTTTGCCAGCTTATTAAAAGATATAATAGAAGATTTAAATCAATAGATAGATAAAGAAGTGCACAGGGCAAGGTATGGAGAATGGGCACAGAGCTTCTATTACCTTCTGTAAGACTGCCACTCTTCCTGCCTTTTCATACATTTAACAAACTAAAAGCTTTCTGAACCCAGTCCCTTCAGGTTTTCTGTGGAGGCTTCATGACATAGTCATGACTGACTAAATCATTGTTATTTGCTGATCTAATCTCCAGCTCCTCTTCCCTCCCCAGATAATCCTGAATTGGGAGGAAGGGGAGGCATGTTGGGCAAAAATTATGAAGGCTTTCACCAAGTGGTTGGTCCTTCAGGCAAAGAGCCCTTGCCTTGAGTGAGGTCTGAAGGTCACTTCATTAACATAACAAAACACACCTCTCTCACCCTTATCACAGGAAATTCCAAGAGTTTTAGGAGCTGTGAGTCAGTAGCCATGGTTGAAAACCAAATATTCAGATGACCAAAATATATTTCTTGTAAACCACTATATTACACTACATGCTTAAGTATTTAATTATGTGATCTTTTAAACTAATATTTTTCTAAGAGTCTAAACTGTTCTGTCAGTAATCTGAATTGGGGAGTGATGTATTGCCAAATTTCTGTCGTTTCAGTCCAGGAAGTCAAAGAGAAACAACAGGAGAGCCCCTTAGGGCAGGAAGTTCAAAGTAACAATGTTGACTACTACTCCCTTTGCTTGATTTTTTTTTTTTAAACAAGCAAATCATCTCTTCAGAGTTGCAGTTTAAAGCCAAGAACATGCGGAATTGGGAGAAAAAATAGTTAAATTTGGAGACTTGCAGAGGTAGAATCAGAGTAGTGAAAGCCATTACAGTAACGGAACTAACTGAGGTCAGTCTTTGGTGAATCACAGAAACAGGTGGAGTTGTCAAACAAAGGAATCTTTGTTTACAACATACAAGGAGATCACAGGGAATAAGTTCCAAAGCCTTGACTGTTTGAACAGGAGAGAGATTTTTATTTAGTATTTAAGATGAATACTCAGAAGGGAGAGTTTTATTATCCCGTGTATGGTTGGTCATAAGGTTGTGGATGCATGCACATCCACATATGTATTTGTGCAATATGTATTGCATGTTCACCTGAATGAAGCTTGCATTCCACCGAGGGCAGAAACTTCAACGTCAGAATAAAGCAGAGGTAACTGTTGGACAAGAGAAAGGGACTCTGCAGGCTTCAAGAGCAGATATAAACTAGATGGGGTCTTGGGCTCATTTTCTGGGACAAGGAATGCAAGGCCTTGATTACTTTTGAAATAGAACTAGGAGTTTTACCACTGATTTATTGTCTCAATAGCTTAGGCTATTTCATGATCTGGTGGTGACTGTTAGTTTTCCCATTGCCTTGTTCCCTCAAAATCCTTAACTAGTGAGGTTTTTGCATTTCTTTGTAAGAGCCTCCCAGGAAATTTTGGAAGAAGTGTGCTTGGGCAAGTACACAGGTGGGGTATAGATCATTGAAAATAGCTGGGGACAAAAAATGACTTTTCTTATGTCAGGAAAACTATATCTCATCTTTAATTTTCTGGGAACCTCTAACTCTTTCTGCTGATCTTACCAAAAGGCATCTGAGATATTACTGATTGTTCTCTTGAACCTAAGGAAAAGGAAATGTAGAAAGCAAAAGACAAAACTTTGAAATCTATCCTGCAACTCATAATTCACTGCAGCCACCTCTCTGTCTTTCCTTTTCTCTTTTTCTCTCTTTCTATTTCTCTCTCACTTTCTCTCTCACATTCGCACAACACATGCAAATCAACTTAAAACAATTTTTAATTTTCCCTATTCCATTTTAATATACTTGAGGCATGATCATTTTCTTAGTAAATACAAGAAAAAAAATCTAGGATTCCATCATTCTGTGTGATTAAAGTATTGAGGAATTTACTTCCAATAGCACTTATAAAAACATATTTTATTTAAGTAATATTATATAATCAAGTGCCTGCATTTTTCTTATTCTCCAACTAGTGTTATTTGGCAATTAATATTTTGTCAATCAATATTCCACTATATCTGAATGTGTGGGCAGTGAGAGATGAGTTAGAGGCAAGGATGGTGAACACTCCCAACAACTGCAGACTACATATATCTTAAGCCATGATTTTCTTTGCAAAGGTCAACATTGATAATGTTCTAGTCATACCTCCGTGTACCAGGAAAGAAGTATCATATTTCTTGAAAGACACAGCTATCAAAGCTCCATTGAGAAACCGTAAAGATGGAGAAGGGATTTGCAAATTATATATCTGATAATGGACATCTACTCTGATTATTAAAAAATGAATAAAAATAAAAAACCTTACTAATAACCAAACAGAGTATCCAATTTTACATGTGAAGGAAATAATGGAAGAGATATGTCACCAAAAGGATAGGGATGGCTTATAAGCACATGACAAATTTCTCAACATTTAGACATTAAAGAAATACAAATTAAAATCATAATGAGACATGCTTACATATCTATTAGAATGGCTAAAATTATAAAGTCTAATTGTACTTCGTCTGAGCTAGATTGAGAAGCAACAAAAAATCAAAACTGTTGTTGGCATATATCATGATACAACCACTTTGGAAAATAGTCTGAAAATTTTTTTAAATGCAAAATATGTTGCAGTTACACAAATAGCCATTTTACTTCTAGGCATTTAACCAAGAGAAACAAACCCTATGTTCATACAAGGACTTGTATATGAATTTCATAGCAGCTTTATTTTTAAGAATTGAAAACAATGGAAATGTTCATCAATGTCCATCAATAGAGCCAAGACAAATTATGATCTATTCATTAAAGAGATTACTATTCAACATCAAAATGAACTATTTACAGTTGGAGATTCTCAAAATAATGATGCTGAGAAAAGAAAAGCCAGGCAATGAATAGTATATACTGTGTGATTCCATGACTATAAAAAATCTAGAAAATACAAATTTATATATAGTCACAGTCATCAAATATATTGGTGTGATTTTAGTGCCTTCTTCTGTGCTCCCATAGCTTCCTACACTTGGATCTCCGAGCATTTGTTACACCATGTGAAAATATGAACTCTTTTTCTTTATTCTGTCTTACTAGAATAAGAATCCTTGAAATTTTATGGACATTTGAACTCTCAGCTATTAGCAGAAATTCTATCACACAGTAAGTTTCCAAATATAAAAGCCAGAGTTTTACAATGACTTCTAAGCTTTTACATGATCTAGCGACTCATTTAACCTCTGTGACCTCTTTCCCTGCTACTCTTCAGTCACTCACAGTGGCCTCCTTGCTATTCCTCAGATATGCCAGGCATGATCCAACCTTATGGCCTTCAAGATAGCCAATTCCTTTGTCTGGAGTGACCTTATTGCTGATAGTTCTGGGCAAATTCATCACGTTTCCATACCTTTGTTCAGTTGTCAGCTTCATTGTAACTACCCTGATCTTCCTATTAAAAATTTTAGCTCCCCATCCCCTGCCTAGCAACCTTGATTTTTCTCACCCTGATCGAATTTTTCTTTTTCCCCATTGTACTCATCATTTTTGAATGCACTATGCAATTTTTATTAAGGTTTATAGCTTTTAATTGTCTCACCCATGAAAATAAAAGTTCTACAAAGCCAAGTATTTCATTTACCAGTGTAGTCTGAAGTAATATCTGCCATATAATAGGTTCAGTAGACAACTGGTAAATTTCAAAATAAATTAATGTTGAGAGTATACTGAATTTCATAAGTCATTTCAATATTTTTTCCAAAAAATAAACTATGTAAAACATACTTTAAATTTACTTTCAAAATATTTTATAGCATATAATGGCCAATATACATAAGCCTTAAAGAAACAATCATATAAATAACCATTTTATACCTACTTAAAAATTGCATAATTCCACACTCCTAGATCCTCTCTGAACTCTCTAAAATAACCCTTCAAAGGAAATACATTTTTAAAAATAACAGATTTTTTTGTCAAATAATTTAATAAAATAAAAGTTTCATTCATCTACGTAGATCATAATAAATGTTTTTAATAAGCATGAAATTATAACTCTGAAGTGTGCTAAAATGAAACCACCTGCTAAGGGTGAGAGAACAAAAATAAACATCATTTTTCCAAATAAGAGGAATTTATTACTTTTGAATCCAAGCATGTGGATTTGTTCAAACTGGCAATAAAGGAATATGGAAACACAAACCATAGAAAGTCATATTTTAGATTTCTAAAAGACTTCGAAGTGAAGAGTATACATTTTTTAAATGTTACATAATGCTACATAATGACAAGATGACAGGTTGTGACAAATAGCATTTTAAAAGCTCTACTCATAATGGAACGGAAGGTGTCATTTCCCTATAATTTTATATATATCATTAATTTACTATATCTGGCTACAACATATTACCAAAAAGATGTTCATCAAAGACTAAATCATTTTTAATGGAACATAATAATTTGAACCTACATGTATTAATCATTTTTTTCGATCTAACATTTCTAGTCTCACTAAACATTTTATCAGTTGTCGACAAAATTCAAAAAAATAGGATAAAAAGTCGTGTTTGGAAAAGTAGATTTTTTTTCAAATTTGCATTTAAATGAAAATATTTGATAATATTTTTAAAACTTTAAAAGTAATTTTATATATATCTGACCTATCAGATGATATAAAATTTTTGGAGAAAATATGACATATTTTTTGATCTTGGTTGAAGGTATTAATAAAGAGCAACTGTTTGTATTATTTGTATTGTGATATCTTAGTTAATAAACATGAATAACTGGTATAAAATATGTTTTTTTAAAAATTTTATTTATTTACTTGACAGAGATCACAGGAAGGCAGAGAGGCAGCCAGAGAGAGAGGAATGGAAGCAGGCTCCCTGCTGAGAAGAGAGCCCACTGTGGGACTCAATCCCAGGAACCTGGAATCATGACCTGAGCTGAAGGCAGAGATTTTAACCCACTGAGCCACCCAGGCGCCCTAAAATATGTTTTTTTTTTTATATATATAGAATTATAGTTCTTGCCAAAATATGGAACTAGCTGGAACTGAATGCCTCCTTCAAAGTTAGCTCTGGAGAAATTATGCAAGTGTAATATGGAACTATTTCAGATATTAACCAAAAACAAAGAAATGATGATAAATTCCTTAAAAGACTCAAAGTTGCTCTTGACTGGTATGTTTCAAGCTCTATTCCTGGTTTGAAGACAGGTTTTAACAGGCCTGTCACTGTAGAAATCAGCTGGATGTTTAGAGGCTATCAGAACTGTACAAAAACCTTGAAGGGGTAAAGACTTGAAAATTCTTTAGAGAGATTAGCTCCCTAAGGCATTATTCCTCCACACATTTTCCTCCAAACAATTAAGACTGATGGATGAGGGGCACCTGAGTGGCTCTCTCATCACGTGGGTGGTGGGTTAAGCCTCTGCCTTCATCTCAAGTCATGGTCTCTGGGTCCTGGGATCCAGCCCCACATCGGACTCTGCTCAAAAGGAAGCCTGCTTCCCTCCCTGCTTGCCTGCCTCTCTGCTTACTTGTGATCTCTCTCTCTTTCTCTTTCTCTCTCTCTGTGTCCAATAAATAAATAAAATCTTTAAAAAAAAGGTTGATGGATGATAAATTATGAAAACTGCTCCCTCCAAATGATGCTTCTTCATAAGGATTTAAGAATTTAAAATTGTAAGAATTTAAAATTGAAACTTGATCATAGGATTTATCTTATAGAATAACATCAAGTGAAGGCAGTTATTATTAGTTCTGAAGTATTTGTGATTCTGAATTCTTGGCCTCATTAGTAAATTTATTTTTAAATTTTCCCATGGAGTGGTGATTGGCCTTCAGTCTTTCATTGATGTACATAATTGGGTCAAATGAGATGTGTGTGCCCAGAACTATATATAATCTTCTTTGTATTTCACTGGAGATGGCATTTCTGAGTTTTGTTCAATTGAATTTGGACAGATGTTTTAATCGTCACTTCTAGAGTTGGCCCTGGAGAATATCTTCCCTTTTTTCTCTTCCCGATTCTCTGAAAAACCCTGACTAATTCACATTATCACAGTGATATCACAATTCAAGTTTTTCCAAACACTATAGCTGCAAAATAGAAGGAAGCTACTCAGAATGTAATACTATTGTGAATGATTGAGAAAGAAAACATTATTATAATTAAGCTACCAGGTTTCAATGTATTTTATTGTTGCTTAGAAAATCCTAGCATACCCAGACTTTACAGAGATTTGATGATCCGAAGAGGAGCTGAACTCATGGACTAAAATAACTATGCATATAAAAAGTACAATTACTTACCTAAAAAAGATGATGCGGTTAACTTCTTATGGCAATCCAAGTGTTATTGGAACAGGAATTAAAAAAATAGCTTAGGGGCGCCTAGGTGGCGCAGTGGATTAAGCCACTGCCTTCAGCTCAGGTCATGATCTCAGGGTCCTGGGATCAAGTCCTGCATCAGGCTCTCTGCTCAGCAGGGAGTCAGCTTACCTCTCTCTCTCTCTCTCTCTCTGCCTGCCCTCCATCTACTTGTGATCTCTCTCTGTCAAATAAATAAAGAAAATCTTAAAAAAAAAAAAAGGAATGACTGTACTTTTAAAAAATAGCTTAAAAGGGGCGCCTGCGTGGCTCAGTGGGTTAAGCCGCTGCCTTCAGTTCAGGTCATGATCTCAGGGTCCTGGGATCAAGCCCCACATCGGGCTTTCTGCTCAGCAGGTAGCCTGCTTCCCTTCCTCTCTCTCTGCCCGCCTCTCTGCCTACTTGTGATCTCTCACTGTCAAATAAATAAGTAAAATATTTTTAAAAATAGCTTAAAAGTATATGATAAAATAATGATATACATATACAAAGAAAAGATACTATACCGTGAATATAAATTAAGTGAAAATTGTTGAAATAAAGAATACAATAAATGGAGACTAAGATGAATATAGCTTTAAAATGAATAAATGAGTTGGGAAAAACAAACAAACAAACAAATTAATGACTTCTGCCCAAATGCAGCAGAAGAGAAAAAAAAAAATAAAGAAAATATTTAAATAAGTACTGAGATAAATTTTGGAGAATTAAAGAAAGATAAAAGATACCAGACTTAAAATGATGCCAAACATGAGAAATCAGAAACAAAACAAAACAAAAACCACACACACACACACAAAACCACTCATATACATTATGGTGAGTTTTAAGAATATCAAAAACAGGGGCGCCTGGGTGGCTCAGTGGGTTAAGCCGCTGCCTTTGGCTCAGGTCATGATCTCAGGGTCCTGGGATCGAGTCCCGCGTCGGGCTCTCTGCTCAGCGGGGAGCCTGCTTCCCTCTCTCTCTCTCTCTGCCTGCCTCTCTGACTACTTGTGATTTCTCTCTGTCAAATAAATAAATAAGATCTTTAAAAAAAAAAAAGAATATCAAAAACAGAGAAGAGCATAAATGATGCCAAAGAGAAGAACAGATTACCTAAAATGTACAAGAATAATACTGACAGCAGAATTCTCAATAGTAATAGCATATAAAGGAGACAGCTGGGTGTTTGTATAGATGGAAAAGATATTTGAAACTAGATATTATACATCAAGCCAAATTATTGATTAAATTTGAGAGCACAGTAAAAATACAATGAAGCATGTTAGGTCTTAGAACATTTATCACACAGAGACACACATTTTTTTTTAAAGATTTTATTTATTTATTTGACAGAGAGAGATCACAGTAGACAGAGAGGCAGGCAGAGAGAGAGAGACGGAAGCAGGCTCCCTGCTAAGCAGAGAGCCCGATGCAGGACTCGATCCCAGGACCCTGAGATCATGACCTGAGCCGAAGGCAGCGGCTTAACCACTGAGCCACCCAGGCGCCCTGAGAGACACACATTTTAGAAAACTTCCTTGGAGGACAGCTCAATTAAGATAGAGAAAACAGAATTATGTACTCAAAGGCACATTTTGAAGGAAGGATTGAATATAGTCTGCACTGCAAATATTCTTTAATCGTATGTTCTGAATTTCCTAAATTTAAGAAGTATTTGTTCAAATATTTATCTTTAAATAAACCCTAGGAGACTTTTTCTTGGATTCTGGAAAATCAGTCCATTTGGATACAAATCTTCTTGTCATTGATGGAAATTTTGATAGCCCTTAACAGTGGAATGCCTAATGTATTGTTACAGCAATTGTAATTTGCCAATACATGGGTGATGTGTGTGTGTTGTGTGTGTTTATTATTATTTTTGATGGTTTTACTCTTCTATGAGATTTTTAAGTAGACATAATTTTAATAAATTATGATTTGTTGAAATTTATCTGTGGTTATATATAATAAAATGAAATTTGTGTAAACTAAAGAAGTGCGTCTCCATTTTTTTGTTTTAAGAGTAGACTGGTCTTTAAAAATTGTCCAAAAAGTACATTATATTCATTATTAAATTTGATAATATACAATAAAGTATTTATGGGCATATGGAACCATATCAAATTCTACTATTAATTCATATTAATAATTACCATAAGAGGAAAAAGGGATATTTTTCAAAATGAAAATTAGCGTATTTTTCAGAATATGATATAGTGTTATTCACTGAACAGAGGGAACAAATGTCAAAGTTTAACACAGTTTACAGAATGTTTTAACATAAATTGAAATTTAAATCTGACCAAATTTCACAGTTTTAAGTAAAATGGTAGCACTTATAGTTGGGGATGCCCAGCTTGCTCAGGGCGGAACACCGCCCCTTCACAGAAGCTGGGCAGCGGGGGATACCTCGCTTGCTCATGGCGGAATGCAGCCCCCTCACAGAAGCTTGGCTGGCTGGAAGCCCGGCCGGCCCAGGGCGGAATGCCGCCTGCTTCAGGAAAGAGGAGCACCCGGGAACGACAGGTTAGCTCAGGGTGGAATGAAAACCGCCTGCCTCCCTTATCCGCCATAGAGCCTTTCTCTTCCCAGAAGTGCCTGTTGTTAGTTAGAAGAGTTCTTTCAATGTGCTTGTTTAACTATAAACTTTATCCTCCTTCTTGCTTGTCAGCAAGATGGGATTAACATTTGACCTTCCTCAATCCTTCTATTGGCTATTGTTTTCTATCCAAAAAAAGTGAGACTGTGGAGTTGCTCTTGGCAGCCGTCCTTTTCCACTGTTGTCCCCTGCTCCCAGTCTTTTCCAGCTGACTGGTTCGTGCCTAATTCTTCTCTCGTCGCCATCTGGAAGCGGCACCCAAGCTTTCTTGGGCTTCCTGTTTTTGGTGTTCTATTCCACTCATCTCTGCCACCGCCCCCAGGTCCTCAAAATGGTTTTCTATGGTATCTTCCAGAAAACTTCTGATGTCCTCTTTAGTATGTAGGCTACATCAGTAGGGAATAGCGTTAAAACCTCTTCTGTTCCATGTGGATATTCACATCGTTGAGCACCGCTTGGTCAAAGTCTGCCCTTTTCTGTTGGTCTGTTTTCTCTGGTCACTTCAGGAGTCCTTTTGTAAGAAATCCTATCCCATCAGATGCTCCTCTCACTCTCTTTCTCCCTTACTCTTGCTCTGGCTTCTTTCTTCAGATTTGCCGGGGAATGACGAGTCCTTTTCATTCCTATGAAGATAGAAGAATTGGCTAATCCACAGATACCATTTTTAGTGATATACAAGTGTATATATAATAACTGATATGGAGATGTACATGTGCACCTACATATATATTCTTTAATCTATAAAGTATGGAGGTTGGATTAAGTCTGAAGTCTCTCATACAGCTTGATAACCTGTGACTCTTTGATCAATAACTTCCATTTTCCCACAGGTCAGAGAAATGGGAAAAAAAATGCACATATGAACCTATGTAGCACGTTAAAAAATGATCACAAATCCTATGACTCCCCATTCCCTTTGATTCACATGGGCTATGTGACTGTGTTAAACAGTGAAATAAACGTGTCAGTTTCAGGCCCAAGTACAAAAGGAACCCCTCTCTTGGAACATTTGCTATTGGAGCTCTGAGTGGACAGGAAATAAGTCCAACAACCTTGTTACAAAGACTGCACGGAAGTGGAGGGCCATCTGAGCCTCATCTCCCAACTGTACCCATCAAAGTGACAGGCATGTGCATAAAGTCATCCTGAATCCTCTAGACCAAGCAGCCGCCTGCTGAAGGCCACCACCCACTGACCTCAGTTAATGCCATATTAAGCATAAAAATTGCCCCATGAGATCCTGCCCTAATTTCTGACCCCCAAAACATATGTAATATGACAAAAGGGTTGTTTTAAGCCCCCAAATTTTGAAGTCATTACATAACTAATTGGGTAACATGGCAAATACGTATCCAAAATAATGTAAATCAAGGAATATGTTTAAAGGCACCAAGTTATCTTAAAAAGTTCTCTGAACACACAGAAAAACAGAAAGAGACCCATAACTACAGAGAACAAATTGATCGTTTCCAAAGAGGAGGCAGCGGGTGGACAGGCAAAATGCGTGAAATACAGTGGGAGATAACAGGCTTCCAGTTAAAAAATTAATAAGTTGCAGGACGAAAGGCACAGCATAGGGAATATGGTTGGTGGTACAGTACGGCGAGCACAGCATAACATACAGACTTGTCAAATCTTGTTGTTTTATATCTGAAACGAATGCAACATTGTGGGTCAGCTATAATTCAATTAAAAAATCAAAGGAAGTTTAAAAAAATTAAAAGTGAGCTCTGTTATCCAAATAGGACATATGAGATGGATTTCCCATCATACCATAAATTGAAAATGACTTCTCTTGATAGAACAATGCTTTCCTTAGTCTTAGTCCCTACTCCCTCCACAAAAACAAAACAAAACAAAACAAAAAAACAAAAAAAAACAAAAAAAACAACTACTTTTGAAAAACATCTTGGTATTTTGAAAATTATAACTGCAGTGAGTGATGAGAGTGAAAACAAACTGATAATCCACGTTTCCTCATTTCTTATCCCTTTTATGAAGATGAACAGTAAAATCATATGTAAGAATTAACCAGAGAGAGGTCTATTTTCCACTCACTATAATCAAGCTGGAATTCTCAACTATTATTTAGTATTAGTTGATTCTGGAGGCAAATGCAAATATGGTTTCACTTCTTGGGCACATGAGGAAGATTTGGTTGGTGAAACAGACATACCAGGTTGGCCCAGGCCTGCACTGCCAGGGTTCAGAAAATTGCAAGATACAACCTGACACTTAAAACTTCCCATCAACAACTACCGCTGCCCCCCCCCAACATCTTGTTTCTTCCCACAGACAGCTCATACTGAGACCTGTCCACTGTCAGGGTCAAGTTAAAGGGGGATGCCCACAAACTAGGTGGGAAATGAGAGGATGCAACTGCAGCTCTCTGGGGATGCCTAAGGCCACTGAATGCCCCGTCATGATTCTCCAGCACAGATGGGGGCAGCCTGCACCACGTGGGTGGAGCTCTAGGACACAGAAAGTACTGGAGTGGCAGTCAACAAACAAATGTGTTTGTGTAATATATAAACACCCATAGGGTTGTCAATTGGTGGGATTCACTTTTTCTAACTGATCACCCCATGACATACAACTTCAGGAAACCCAGAGCCCATGGATTATTGTTGAAGGGCACATTCGGACTCAATCAAAGTGTAACTAAGCGTAATCATACAAATAAATACAAATATCGTTAAAAAATCAATACCACCTCAAACTTTCTTTTTCATTTCCAAATGAGCTTTTATGGGTTTTAATATCAATTAATGTGCTTATAGAACTGGTAAAAAAAAACAGTCAATGATGAAATTTTAAAATTACCACTCTGCTTTCCCTAATTTCTGTTGATGTACTTTTATCTCACACAAAAATGAATTACTAAGGAATAAATCATACTTCACTGAACACGTTTCAGCTGAAATGATGCACCAAGATGTACAGCTTTGGTCAGGCTTATACTGTTGTTGTCAACATAGTATATGGGGTGTAAGAGCTACTGTCTTTTCCTTCTCCCATGAATATTAGTCCTAACAGATTCTTCACGTGGAAAGAAAACTTAGTCTAGAAGATACACTAATTCCTCTCCTCCCTGGTGAAAAATACTGTTAGAGGTATTCGTTTTAGATAGAGAAGCAAGTTCACTTTGGAAAAAAGCACACACACACAAAACCCTCCAACATGACCTTTAATACAGTGATAAGGGTGAAAGTGTAAACTTCATTTGGAAACAGCACTCAAAATACTGTTTTGAAGGGCCTTTACAACAGCGGTATACTCTTTGAAAAGATTTTTCAGATCAACTGATTGAATCATATTTAATTTACCTAGGGACAATTAGATAAAATTTAAAATTCCAAACAAAAACTTTTAGGACACAAATAAAATTATATGTGCTCTTATTCCTGCAACTATCTCCAAAATCTAATATTCAATGGTTTAAATTGCTGCATTTCTCATTTGCAATGCAGATGAAGAGAGGAACACAGCAGACACATGTGAGATGAGGTGTGAGGCATAAAAGGGAGCACAGGAGGCAACTGACCAGCTGAATAGCGACTGCCCCAAAGATGACCATATCCTGAGCCCAAGAAGCTCTGAGTACTTTACCTTACCTGGCAAATGGGATTTAGCAAGCATGATTAAATTAAGGTGTGAGGGGGGAGAGATTATCCTGGATTGGTGGTCCCAATGTAATCATGAGGATCCATAAGGAGACAGGAGGCTCAGAATCAGAAGGCAATGTGAAGTTGGAAACAGAGGGATAAAAGGTGGTGCAATGAAGGGCCACAAGTCAGGGAATGCAGGCAGCTTTAGAAGCAGGACAAGGCAAGAAAGTGGATTCTCCTCTAGAGCCTCCAGAAGGAACACAGGCTGCTAACACCCCGATTTTACCACACTGAGACTGATTTTTGAACTTCTGACCTCCAGAACTGCAAGATAATCAATTTGTGTTGTTTCAAGCCACTGAGAATTTGTCATTTGCTACAGTGGCACTAAAAACTACTAGAAGAACTCACTGAGACATATTGAGTCTGTACCATGGCAGGGACCATTGCTAGGTAGGACTATCTTCAGGGTGTGGTAGTACTGGATCTGGAGAGTTGACTGCCAGCATCCTTCCTCCCTCCCCCTCCCTGAACCCCAGTGCACTGTGTGCCTCCTCCACTGCAGCCCAGGTGACTCACAGGAAGCTGGCCCCATCCACACTACAGGGAAGGGGTCTGTCATGGAAGCCAGTCATGTTCCTCCTGGGCCATTCACACAGCCAGCTGCACGACAGTCAGTGCCTTGTTACTGTTCTATGAGAGACAGTAACCTAGGTTCTCCCCCACACACAAATGGGAAGGGCTTTACAGAAATATCTGGGTTGTCTCTGAATGTGAACAAGAAAAGCAGTGCCCCCACTGCGGGCAGCCATCACACAGTCAGCAGGGGGTGGAAGACAAACTGGCCAGAGGGAAAGGGCAGAGTAGGGAAAAATGGAGAAAATCATGGAGATAGTGTGAATAAAACACATTCTCTGCAAGCACTGCCATGAGCTGCTTCTTCATGAGATTGAAGGTTTTTTTGTTTTTGTTTTTTATCTTTAATACAGTTTGAGTTAGGATGAGACAACCATCCAAACTGATTCAGGAGGTCAGACTTTACGGAAACTAAGAAATCCAGATAATAAAAGTAGATGACTCACATGTGTGAAAAGTTTCCTTTCCCACTAAGGGCGGGGGGAAAACTAGAACCTTGAATTTGTGGCTATACCGTTATTCTTGCTATTTTTCATCACTCAAATGTATTTTTCAAGAATGAGGAAATTATTCTCAATAAATACGGTGATGGTTCCTTGAAAATTTGTAACCAAGTAGGGAACAGTCAGAGTCTCTAAACAGATTGTTTTGAATTGACTTAACAATCACACAAAATAGACTGTAAAATTTATCAAAGAGTGGGGCTGAGTTTCTTATATATGATTTCATGCAAATTTTTGTCTACCTGATGATTTTTAGTTTTTGTCTACAGGGTGAGTGAATAAAGGTGTCTCAACATGGTCCAGAACTAATGGTGTTCCCTGGCTCACTATAAAATCGGGGTCATTTCTGTTTCCTTTTCCATGAACTTCTCCTTCCTCTCATTTGGTCTGTTTTTCAATCGGACTGTTTGTCTTCTTCTCAATTTGTAGGCACGTCAGAGACATGAACTCCTTGAACAGCTGATGTTACAGATGCTTTTCACAGCCTGTTGCCCACATGCAGCTTTACTCTTTTTTAATATACAAATCTTTTTCAAATTTTTTAAAATAAAGTGGCATGTCATTTCTTCTATGGCCTGTGGGTCTTATCTCTACCTAAGGTAGTCTACCACTTCCCAAATTTTTATATGCCCCTAGATTGTCTCCAAGTTCTTTATCATTTTGTTTGTAGAGTTAGAACTTAAACCAATTTACAAGGTTAATCAATCTGACATCTGCTTACATATTTGATAGGAAGCAAGATTCTAAGAAAGAGAGTTCTTTCAGCTCTGAGGGATAGAGCTTAAAGTCAATATTCAATGATACTCTGTCTCATTTTCTAGAAGGAACTGGTGGTTTCTGTTTGGAACTCTGACAATTTTTTCTTAGTCCCTGAAAGTCAAATAGGTTTACGTCTGTTTTGGTTTGAGTCTGTTCAGCTAATTCTCCCTGGGACTTGAAGGCTTTATGAACTGAAGGCATGACTGTTTTTCAGCTCAAGTAAATGCTGCATTAGTTCAGTTATAACTTCTGTTATTTTCTCCTTTTGTCCTCAGGGTACTTGCAAGGTAGATTTGGACCTGACCTCAGATCTTACTTATTCGTTTCTCATTTCCATCTCTTTGAAATTTTCCTCAGTGTTCTGGGATATTCCTTTGGAAAATCAATTTTGTGGGGCACCTGGGTGGCTCAGTGGGTTAAGCCACTGCCTTCAGCTCAGGTCATGATCTCAGGGTCCTGGGATCAAGTCCTGCATTGGGCTCACTGCTCAGTGGGGAGCCTGCTTCCTCCTCTCTCTCTGCTTGCCTTTCTGCCTACTTGGGATCTCTCTCTGCCAAATAAATAAAATCTTTAAAAAATCAATTTTGTTCTCAGCAGTGGTCATTACTGTTTACAGGGTTCCTATTACATGTTACAACTAGTGAATTTAAGTTTCAAATCTTTCTTGTATTTTTATGTTTTAAAAGATTATAAAATTTATTTGACACAGAGAGACAGAGAGAAAGTGAGCACAGACAGGGAGAGTGGCAGAGGGAAAGGGAGAGGGAGAAGCAGACTCCTCACTTAGCAGGGACTCCCCACCCCCCACCACAGGGTTTGATCTCTGGCAGACATTTAACCAACTGAGCCATCCACGCACCCTAAAAGCTCCCTTTCAAAATCTTCAGTAAGTATTTTGCTGCTCTTTACTGTAACTGTATCCCCCTCAGACTTCTTGACAATAAGTTTGTCTAGCTCTGTAGTCAGTTCTTAATCAATGAGGACATGTGCTCTGGACCTCAGTTTGGTGCTCCTCCACCAAGATGCTACCTGCCACTCAGGTGTGTGAACTCTTGCAGCTCAGGCCTAGTCACACTTTTGGGAACTCTGGGGCATCAGCGAAGCTGCTCTAAGGGGACCATGCTTTGTGCATAAAAGCAGGCCCCTGCCATGAAGCAGCCCCTCTCAAACCTCCCCAAGTTGTCCTTCCTTATACAGCAAAGTCTCTAAGAAGCTCAACCTGCTGGGAAAGCCCATTTCTCTATGACCAAGGACCACAAGAGAGGGAAGGTATACCATGGGCCCCACACAGAAAGAGGTCTTCACTGAAAGCCTTCGAAAGAGAGTCTGCCTTTTCTTCCAGACATTCCATCATGGCACCTCAAATTCCTGAGATGCTCTTCCACTGCTCCCTCTGAGATGCCAAGAGGCACTTGGCAGTCGAATAGGTCCTTCCCACAGCCCACCTACATGGTTCTTGAGGGCCTGCCTGGTGCTGGGGATGGGTGAAGGCAACACAGGCCCCTGGTCTTATGCTCTGATGTCACTGGCTCTTGAGCAAAGGAGGGAAAATGAGAGGGTCCAGGAGACTGCACACAACACCATGTTCTCAAACATCTCCCTGGCCCCCAAGATCACCTTGTCATGGCAATGTCAGCAGAGCATGGCAAGTGCTATCTCAGAAGTCCCTCTGACACCTCAGCAACAGAGAGAGAGCCCATCCACAAACATAATACCTAGAACCAGCATCCTTTAGGAACCAAAACCCCTATGAGTCAATTACTTTGGTATGTGTTAGTGTACTTTTACCTATGTAAAATATAAGAAAAAGATGAATGACATACCTGTATGATTTGGGGCAGTACAGTAACTCGATTTTGAGTGTTTTGGATTATAGCTAGATACTTTTTTTCCAAAAAGAAATTTATAATCCATTTAATAAAAACAATGTGAATTGCCATGTATGGAATTTTTATACTATAAATGTTTTCATTGTCTTGAGTTGTAGTAATGTACATACACTGGTGCTGGTCTCAAATGGGGGATGTCTGGAAGGAAACAGAATACATGATTAGGGGAGTGAGTGTAAGCCACCACCCTAAACAGTTCAATTTCTCACAAACATATATCTCAGCTATATATTTGATTGGATGAATATCAACTAAAACTTTAAAATTAAAGTACTGGAAATTATTAGGGATGACATTTTTTGGTAGACTTGTTTCTGATTCTGCCTTGTGACCTGACAAAGGTGGGATGGTGACTCCTGTTACTGCTTGCTTATTATAGCTATGGCATACAGCGGTGGAACTACTAAGTACTAAGCCACTAGAAAATTTGAGAAAGGATAAGCAATTCTAATAGTAAGGATATTTTCACATACATTATAACTAATTTAATATTTTAGGACTGAAACAAATCTAGAAGAATGTACAGACATTCTTTATCATTTTAGGTACTTTAACACCCAATACTACCCTAATCAAATCCATGGGACTTTAGTTTTATAGCCTTTTCCTTGTAGATGAATCTGAAGAATAGAATCAGTATAAACAACTTTATGTCTGAAAGAATTTATCTTTGAGTGTCAGACTTGACCAGCTCCACAGAATTAATAACAAGTCCCTTTCTTGGTGCAGCCACATTGGGAAACAGTGTGGAAATTCCTCAAAAAAAAAATTAAAATGGAGCTGCCCTATGACCCTGCAACTGCACTCGGTATATACCAAGAAGATACAGATGTAGTGAAAAGAAGGGCCATCTGTACACCAATGTTCATAGCAGCAATGGCCAAAGTCACTAAAGTGTGGAAATAACCAAGATGCCCTTCAATGGATGAATGGATAAAGATGTGGTCCATATACAATATGGATTATTATGCCTCCATCAGAAAGAATGAATACCCAACTTTTGTATCAACATGAACTGGACTGGAAGAGATTATGCTGAGTGAAATAAGTCAAGCAGAGTCAATTATCATATGGTTTCTTACTTCTGGAGCATAAGGAATAACACAGAGGACATTGGGAGATTGAGGGGAGAAGTGAGTTGAGGGAAATTGGTGGGGGAGACAAACCATGAGAGACTGTGGACTCTGAGAAGCAAACTGAGGGCTTTAGAAGGGAGGCAGGTAGGGGGTTGGGTAAGCCTGGTGATGGGTATTCTGGAGGGCACATATTGCATGAAGCACTGGGTGTGGTGCATAAACAATGAATTGTGGAACACTGAAAAGAAATAGAATAATTTAAAAAAAGTCCCTTTCTCCTTTAAATTTCATAATCAATACAAAAAGCTACATGGTATTGGACTTGAGCTACTACTTGCTGTATGTCCATCTCTCTTACTTTCTTTTTTTTTTTATTTTCAGCATAACAGTATTCATTGTTTTTGTACCACACCCAGTGCTCCATGCAATCCATGCCCTCTATATTACCCACCACCTGGTACCCCGACCTCCCACCTTTTATATACCTGGAGGCACTTGCATGAGGCAGACAAGTTCTCAATAAAGAACTTTAATTTCAATATATTAAAGTATACTATGTTTTCCACAGTGAATATAGAGTTTTTATCAAATCAGAATCAAGTTCTGAAAAAAATACCCATATACAGATAGCTAACAAATACACAGCCCGGTACCTCTAAAGGTTAGTACTTCTACATATTTCAAAAGGCATCAAGTTTTTGCTGCTTTCCCCTGATCCAAGCATGCACATTTGTGTGTATATAAGTAAACACCCAAAGACAACTGAATTAGTAGTCCACATTCACCACATGGATTAATGCCTGTTGTGATCTCTTTCCCTCCCAAATTGTTTCTGATTATTCACTTTAACTAATTTTGCCTGCTTTTCAATAATAGGGAGAAGAAAATTTGCTTCCCCACCCCAGCACCAATCAAAGGGATACTTATGTCCTGTGAGCCTTCATTTTTCATAGGGGAAAACAAACAAACAAACAAACAAACAAACAAAAACCCTGAGCAGTGAAACTAGAAATTCCCTCATGTTTCCTTCCTTTCTGGAGCTTACTGCCCTTAGGTTGCACAGTTGCCCAAATATTGGCCCCTCCATAAGAAGCTGTAAGTAGCACGTAGTGGATGAAAGATCCAGGATATAAGGAAGGGCTACTCTGGGCAGTTGCATGGCCTGGGATGGTCTGCCTCACCACTGGGCAAGGTCTGGGGTCTGGGGTCACCATACCTCAACACCGTTAAGAAGACTTCAACAAGAATGTTTATTTCAACATCTTTGCAGAGAAAATAAACACTGCCTTCAATAAACAGTTTCAATTAAAAATTAAAATTTTAAAACTTAATTTTAAATATAATTATACCAAGAAGAATCATGACACATGTTGAATTATTTTAGGAGCCACAGTCTTCCTGAGGTACAAATAAATAGTTTGTACAAATAGGTAAAATCATTTATTAGGAAACTTTAAACCTCTTACCATAAAGTTACCATTAAATATAAGAATAAAGTGACTATTTTGCTTAAAAATAAACAAAGGTCACTTTGAAAGAGAATGGCAGCTTCCCTGTGGACATCCTCTATACCCAGCCCAATCAGTACTTACCAAGTACAAGTTTGTAGATTTTGCTAACATGGTAAATGATGGAAATAAATGAGGAAGACAATATTTTCAAAACAGTGTAAAAGGAACTTTAAAACAAGTACCTTGATTCTCCTTATTCTTCCACTCTAATTTGTAGCCTTTGGATAATATGTGGGAAAGAACATATATACATTTAAATTTTAACTTAAATGTCTACTGAAATAAAATGCTATCTTATTAAAATTCCTATCCAAAATTTAAAAAAAGTCATGGTGACAAATAATGGTGACAATCATGTAATGTAATCCTATCATAAAACTCAAATTATGCTAAGAATGAATATTTCAAAACTAAATGGTTCACTTTGTTAAAAATATTCTTACTGAGTATTAAAAAAATCACCCAATGGTATCATGTTTTTAAACTCATTCTACTCATCATGCCTGTATTTTATCCTACCAGTTCTCTCTAATGACTTAGCATTCTTTCTTGTCTGCTCTCCTCTCTCATTTCCTTTCACCAGCACCAAAAACACAAAGACTCCAAAGTCCTGAGAGCAGACTGGAGTATCCCTTTGCCTTCTAGAAGCTGTGCATTTTGACCCTACTGGTCCATTCCACCTGCCCAATAGGCAAGATTGCCCAATAGGACAGTGCAGTCAGGAAGGGAGGCAAGGACAGAATCTTGAGGGATAGCAGAGAGAAAGAATCACCTTAAGAAAACTGGCAAGAATTCCTATCTTACATTGAGGTCTTCCATCCATTTGAGTTTAATATTTTGTTCTAATAACACAACTCTGGGTGGGCTCCAAGATGGCTCCTCAGTGGGGACACATCACCAGGAAGACCACACCATGATTAGAATTTAGAATCTTCGGCACCCCCACCCCAACCCCTACATTCCCCCAGAGAGGGGAGGGGGCTAAAAGCAGAGCACATCTATGTAAGGAAGCCTCCATAAAAATCCTCATAGCAGAGACGCCTGGGTGGCTCAGTTGGTTAAGCAGCTGCCTTCGGCTCAGGTCATGATCCCAGCATCCTGGGATCTAGTCCCACTTCGGGCTCCTTGCTCAGCAGGGAGCCTGCTTCTCCCTCTGCCTCTGCCTGCCATTCTGTCTGCCTGTGCTCGCTCTCTCCCCCTCTCTCTCTTTGATAAATAAATAAAATCTTTAAAAAAAATCCTCATAGCAGGGGTTTCAGGAAACTTCCAGGTAAGTAAACATATCCAGGTACCAGGAGGGGGATAAAACCCAGCTCCACAGGAATAGACATTCCTGTGCTTGGGACCCTCCAAGACTGTGCCCTTTGTGTCTCTGCATCTGACTGTTCATCTGTATCCTTTATCATATCTTTCATAAATTACAAATGAAAACAAATGTTTCCCAGAGTTCTGCGAGCCACTCAGTTGAACCGGAGGAGGAGTTGAAGGAACCTCTGATTTGTAGCCAAGTTGTAGAGAAGTTGTGGGTAACCTGGGCCCCTCCTACTTATGACTGGCACCTGAATGTGATGGAACAGTCTCACGGGACTGAGCCCTTAACCTGTGGGATCAGATGCCATATCAAGGCAGACAGTGTCAAAGCTGAGTAAAACTACAGGACACCCAGCTGGTGTTGCAGAGTTGCCTGGTGAGGGAAAAATCCACAGCCTCAGCCACAGTGTTAGAAGTGAAGTGTTCTGTGTGAATATGGTAATATGAAAGCAGATGGGAGAACTGAAATGTTTGCTTGACATACACTCTCACACAAAATATTATGTATGCCAGGTCTTTGCTGATGTGATATAGCACATATTCAAGTTCTAGTGAAATATCATAAAGAGTCAACTCAAAAAACAAACAAGCAAACATACAAAATATGGATGAGCTGGGAGAAAATAAGCAATGTTTCCTCTTTCCTATCAAGAGAAAGACCATTCCTGAATTATCCAAGATTTTGATTTTACCTGAATAACCATACAGTTCAATAGTACTTGAAGAAAAAAGCATGTTTGGTCCTCAGCGATCCTTTCCCCTGATATGGCCGGCAAGAGTGGAGTGATTCTTGTGGATATATCTTTGCTCCAGAGTGGGGAAAAAAAGGAGTTCTTTCACCAACGTTCAAAGGGTTTTTAAAAAATGGCCTTCATTAAAATACATCGGCCCCTCCTTTGGAACCTGCTCACGCGACACTCCAGGCCAGCGAGCATCAAGGGGTTGGAAATACGGTACAAAGTCCCATGAAGCCACCTCTCCCTCTAAACTATTCTTCTCTCTGCCAAATTCTGCTTCAGTCAGCCTAAGGATCAAATACCTGTCTTTGGGCAATAAAGTGATGTGCATTAATCAATCATTGGCCCTAACTGGCAAGTTCCTTAAAAACTCATGGGACACAGATGGTTGCCATGACTTTCCCAGGAAGCAGCTACTGTCTTTCCATGAATGCGGCATGAAAATACAGGGCTGGGTGAGCAGATGAATGTCCACTCGTGAAACAATCATGCTGAGGACAATAAACAGTAGTTTTGGATGGCAGATTTAAATTTCATTCACAGCCAAGAAAACACTCCAGATACATGATGTGTCTCCACTTCCTGCTGTTTCCAACATCTGAGTCCTCCCTTCCATTCCTGTTTCCACCACTTCAGTAAATGTCTCCCGTCCTCACTGCATATAAAAAAGGCTCGGATTCTTTCTATTCTAATGTCTGTAAGACATTACTGTGAACAAGAGCAGGGGATAATTCCTCCTCCAAACCCATCTATGAAATAAAGGGTTCTATTCAGGATCATGACAAGCTGAGGAATCCCTCAAGAGAACTTCCAGAGTCATTTCAACCTGTAAGGCTGGCTAAAATGTTCCTCACCATCCGCCACACCAGGGCTAGGACTGATGAGTGTCTCCACCATGCAGGTCCCTCTGGATGACATGATCGCTGGGAAACCAGGCACGAGGCAAGCAAAAATCAGCACCTGCTCTTCTGCAAAGTTTGTCTGAAGTGCTTGAAGCCACAGAAGAAACAGATTGACTCCTTCAGATCTTACCTAAAAACAAAATTAAAGGTGACAAAATTAAACACATGTTTATGCAGAGATGCACTGCAATGCAGATTCAGTTCTGAGAAAGAAAAACTAGAAGTTAAAGGTACCGTTAAACTCCTGCACCAAGTTCTTAGTGACAAGAAATCAGGCGTGCTGCAAGAAGCCCAAGGGTGAAGAGTTGGGGTCTGGAGCCACAGTACCTGGGTCCAATGCAGGCTCTGCTTTTTGCTTTTTGCTTGCTTAGCTGTGGCCAGTGGAGAACCACCAAACTTCTCCCTTTGCATCAGTCTCTACCTCTGAAAAATAAGGATGATAAAAGAATTTACCACAAAGTGTTTGCACAGGGATAAGTGACTTACAACAGTGCCTGTATCATCAACTGTCATTTAATCACAAAAATAATGCAAAGACAATCGTCCTCCAAATTTACAGTGTGCTTTGAATAGGTTTTTTTCTATAATATGCTTATGTATCATGGAAAGTTCTTGAAAAATCTCAGAGCTAAATAAGACCTTAAAGACCTGGCTCAGTTATTTGACCTTGAAGCACATTCATCAGGCATTTCTACACCAGCCCTCCTTTTTTTTTTTTTTTTTTTTTTTTTTTTTGCCTGTGCAGGTAGCTACCTTGAGGGCTGCCGCCAAATCATCACTTCCACAAAGAACCATTCAGAAATTTCTGGAACTCATATCATTGCTGGACTTCTGGCATAAGTCCATTGTTCCTGGTGGATGCTTCCAGTAGTAGGAAATGGAACATGCTCAATGAGGGCAGGGGGTTGTGTTTGACTTGCCCACTGCCATATCTCCAGCACCTAGAAAGGTGCCTGAAACACATAGCTGGCATCCAGTAAATGTGTGCAATAAATGAATGAACTAGACAAAAATAGATATGCACTGGTAGACGTGGCCTGTGGATTACAGCTTCAAAAGCAGGAGAGTATTGAGAGTCCTACATGGTAGGTAGCATGGCACTGAGTTAAAGAAAATGGGTCCTACAATCAGACCAAAGGTTAAACCTCGAAAGTTGTGCAATCTTGGACAAGTCACCTACAAGAACAAAGACCCCTGTCTTCTATTGATAACAGCTGGGAAGAGAGAATCCATTTCAGAACGAAAGGGGACACAGGACGGCTGTGTACGACACTTATATTGTGGTCAAGATGGCAGTGTAAATTCACTTCATGGGGTCCCACACCATCATCCCCACTACCATTTAAAATACATGGTAATAAGAGATGAAATATATATATATTTTTTCAGTGTAACAGTATTCGTTGTTTTTGCACCACACCCAGTGCTCCATGCAATCCGTGCCCTCTCTAATACCCACCACCTGGTTCCCCCAACCTCCCACCCCCTACCCCTTCAAAACCCTCAGATTATTTTTCAGAGTCCATAGTCTGTCATGGTTCACCTCCCCTTCCAGTTTCCCTCAACTCCCTTCTCTCCATCTCCCCTTGTCCACCATGCTATTTGTAATGCTCCACAAATAAGTGAAACCATATGATAATTGACTCTCTCTGCTTGACTTTTTTCACTCAGCATAATCTCTTCCTGGAAGAGATTATATATATATTTTTAAAAGATTTATTTACTTACTTATTTATTTGACAGAGAGAGATCACAAGTAGTCAGAGAGGCAGAGAGAGAGAGAGAGAGAGAGAGAGAAGGAGGAGGAAAAGGAGGAGGAGGAGGAAGAGGGCTCCCTGATGATGCAGGACTCAATCCCAGGACTCTGAGATCATAACCTGAGCTGAAGAGACAGGCTTAACCCACCCACTTAGCCACCCAGGTGCCCCTAGATTAAACACATATATTTTTTAAAGATTTTATTTATTTATTTGGCAGACAGAGATCACAAATAGGCAGAGAGGCAGGCAGAGAGAGAGGAAGGGAAGCAGGCTCCCTGCTGAACAGAGAGCCTGATGTGGGGCTCAATCCCAGGACCCTGGGATCATGCCTTCAAGCCGAGCCGAAGGCAGAGGCTTTAACCCACTGAGCCACCCAGGCACCCCTAGATTAAATATATATTTTTTTTGAGAAGAGAAAAGTTAGCAAGTGAACCTCGGTAAAAAACAAAACAAAACAAACAAAACCCAAAACTGACAAACATCTCCATGAAGCAGCAACCGCAGAAATTCTCAGTGATGCACAGATGTGTAGCGACAGGAAAAGATGTCTGGAGGCTGACTTCAAGGAGGACAAGTCGCTCCCACTGGAGATAAAGGCAGACAGAAAGGCCTGCTTGCTTGCTGCCTGAAGCCACAACTTCAACTGGGCTGCGGACTTGATTGCACACCACTTGATTCACCAGAACACTGTGAGGTTTCCAGTAGCTCATTACATCTAAACACTACTGCCTCCTTTAACAAGGTTTCCCTTCCGGATTGCCCCTGACTTACAGGGATAGGCAGTAGGTGTCCCTCCACGTGCTCCTTCCAAATTCTCTCCTCTCTCTGCTTTCTTCTGATCCACTTTTTATTTATGGGCTAGCTTTACAGGATATCCCTTCTGTGATTAAACAGGTCTTAATAATTCTACCTTTTGTAAAGGAAGCCTTCCCCAATTATTTAGATGTTGATAAATATTTACCTCTGAATCTCCATAAATCATCACTTTATATGGCACCAACATGTAGAAAATAAGAATGAAGTTACCCAATTTTCAGAATGAACCATACAAATGACAACCTACCATCTAAAGCCAGAGACAGGGCGCCTGGGTGGCTCAGTGGGTTAAGCCACTGCCTTCGGCTCAGGTCATGATCTCAGGGTCCTGGGATCGAGTCCCACATCAGGCTCTCTGCTCAGCAGGGAGCCTGCTTCCTCCTCTCTCTCTCTGCCTGCCTCTCTGCCTACTTGTGATCTCTCTCTGTCAAATAAATAAATAAAATCTTTAAAAAAAAAAATAAAAATAAAGCCAGAGACAGAAAGAGAACATCTGCATAAACTAAAATAATGCGGGTTCCTTATTCATTCATATTTATTATGCAAAATGGAAGTTTTAGGAAGATTAGAATAATGCATACTTGTTCTATTATATAGGCAACTAATCCTCTGTAGATGGTAATGTATCCATAACTCCATCTCCAATCTAGAATTTCTGAACACGAGGAGAGGGTATTAAAATCTCCTCTGTGGGAGGCAGAGCATTACAGTGTCTGGCTCTGGCCTTCCTGCTGCAGGATGAGACTTGCAATTAGTGATGGCAAATGGAATTCACAAAACATTTCTGGGCTTTAGAAGACATCGGAAAACTAGCAAAGGACTTAGAAAATGGTAGGAAAGGAAGCAGGAAGAGGGAGGTGGCAGAAACAAGTGAGCCAAAACCTGATCTGTAAGCAACAAGCTCAAGAGAAACAAATCAGGGTGCCAGAGAACAAATGCCATTTTCACTGCAGGATCTCTACAGGCCTGTGCCCTCCAGACCCCGTTCCCACCACACGGTAAGTTGGGGGAACTGAACCTGAGATTTCCTTAATAAACCAGGACCCTCAAATGGAACCAAAGTGATCCCAACCAAGAACACTCCCAGCCTCCTGGCAAAGGAAAGACAAACCCTCCAGGAAAAAACAGACAGACAAACAAACAAACAAAAAAAAAACACCATAAAACAGAATTAAAAGAGATTACATCTATGTTCCAATAAATCTGGTCTCAAAATCCCTTCACAGAGCATGCAAGAAATGAGGCCACTGTGAGAGACAGAAGACTGAGGGAAAATGAAGACTTTAGACACTGGAATGATCAGATACAGAATAGAAAATATTACATGTTAATTGTTTAAGAACACAAAAGAGGTTTAAAAATGAAGAAGGATCAAGAGCCTATCAAAAGCAACAGGCCAAGTGTGAACATGGAACTGAAGGAAGTTAAACAGGGACCAAAAATCACTGAGACGTAAAACACAACAGAAAACACACCAGAATGGTGGGGCAGTAGATGAGCCCCGAATGAAGGACTTCACAACACTGCACCAAGAAGTGAAGACATTCCCCAGAATGCAACACAAGGAGGCAGGAGAAGAGGATGAACGCCAGCTTGAGAGACACGAACAACAGACGGGAGGTTTAAATAAGAATCCTGGGATGTACAGCAGAAGGACAGAGTCAAAATTTCAGAAGAAAACAGCTGAGGATATTACAGAAATGATAAATCCAGAAATACAGGAAATGCACAGATACCAAGCAAGATGAGAAATCTTCAATTAAACATTTTGTGGTAAAGCTATAGAACACCAAAAACTAAGAAAAGGTTTTAAGGAAAAGGCATTTAAAGGAATGAACAGGGTGGAAACAGGGTTTAAAGCTGCTACAGTGGTAAGGAGATGCTAGTAAAATGGTACCTGTAAAGGGTGACAGGAGTATTTTTACTGCCAGTACTGCTAATACTGTGTCTAATGCACATAACAACTGAAGACTGCGAAGGTTAAACTGGAGCAGAAAAAAAATTAAACGAATTATGACCCTCAAAAGAAGGATCATGTCGGGGAGCCTGGGTGGCTCAGTGGGTTAAGCCTCTGCCCTCAGCTCAGGTCATGATCCCAGGGTCCTGGGATCGAGCCCCGCATCGGGCTTTCTGCTCTGCAGGGAGCCTGCTTTCTCCTCTCTCTGCCTGCCTCTCTGCCTACTTGTGATCTCTGTCTGTCAAATAAATAAATAAAATCTTTTTTAAAAAAAAAGAAGGATCATGCCAATGAATTTCACAACTCTGGTGATCACTTTAAAAGCATCTCTTCTTTTTATCATAGCATTTGCATCATGTCCAGGATGAGATATTACAGCACACATGATAGAATATTTTAAAACAATAGTCCATTTTGCTCAAACTCCATGTTGAAAGCAAACGACTCTGTCAAACACTTTGAAGAAGGTAAAAGTAGTGGAACCATGTTTTGTCAAGAAAGCCCAGGGAGAAAAGCAGGTAGTAAAACCAAGTAGCAGTATCGAGGAAGGGCAGCCTCAGGAAGAAAATGAACACCGTCTTCTTCTGCTTTGTTCTCTTTTTTGTTTTCTTGTTGTCGGTATCTTTTTTTTTTTTTTTTTTTTTTTTGGTCTTTCCCAGAAATCACTTCATATATATACATTTATCTGTTCAACTTCAGTGAAAGTTGGGAGGAAAAGGTGCCAGAACTTTTGAATGGTTGTCTTCAGCTGAGTGCTTATTTTCTTCCTTCAGTTTCTCTGGGGTTTCCCACTATTCTTCAATAAACATGTGTTGCTTTCTGGCAGGGTAAAGCCAAATGCATTTTTAAAAGAAGTAATGGCAGGTCATCCGTCCATCCAGATCAGGAGAGAGCCCATACCAGAAAAGGCAGAGAGGGTAGTAGACTCCCCTCTGTGAGTTCCTGCCCTCTTGGTCTTTCCTCAGCCCTTGCTCTCTGCTATGTCTCTCCAGTCACACCCCAAACCCAGAGAAACAAAAGGACTCTTCAAAACTTAAACCCTGTGAGAAGGGCCACGCAGAGGCAAGGAGAGCCCTGTAAGACTCTGAGCCATGTGGTCTGTATCTGAGACTGCACATCTCCTTGAGCCACGTTCCATTCCCTCCATGCCTAATGTTGGCCTTGTGTTCTACAGAAGCAGTCAGGGCAGCCATACACTCCTCTCTGTGTGCTTTTCTGTATACCTGATCCCATCTCAACCCAAAACATCCAGCAGCATGCACCATCTGTCATCTCCCTTCAGTCAACCTGCAAATAGGTAAACACAGCCTGTAAAACCCACCCTTGTCCAAGCTATGTCTGGAGTTATGATCGTCTGTGTCTTTACCATCAAACTTTCTAAAAGGCTATTCTTGTGTGTGACCTCCATGGTCTCACGCCCAGTCACCCTATCTCTCTGTCTGGCTTAGGACTCCACTACTCACCTCCCATTTTCTTTCAGTACTCAGTGACAACCTCCTCGATCCACCCCCACCCCCTAATCAAGCTGCTTTGCAACTTTTCACATCATCGAACATTGCTGACATTTCATTCCTTGAAATCTCTCTTCTCTAGACATCTGTGCAAAAATGCCTTCCTGGCATCAAAGCCACGTCCCTCCCCTTCCATCCACTACTCCTTTATTCTTCCCCTTTATCTGCCCAAGAAAAGAAGGAATTACCCTAAATCCTTAACTGTCACTCTCTCTACAAGGAATATATCCCTTGGCAACAGCATGATTGCATCTCTCTTCCCCCAAGCACCCATTCCTACATTTTGACTGTCCAACCAGAACCTACACCTGCACGTCCAACAGACACCTCAACTCAGATTGCCTAAAGCTGCACTCCTCCTCTTACCTCCTGCACCTGGCTCCCTTCCTGAGTTGCCACGACTGTTGTGGCAGTTGACACATCAGACTCAACATTCTGAAAGCACAGAGGCACCCCTAAGCCTACTGCAGCATTTTTTTTTCCATAGCCGAGATATGGAAGCAGCCCAAGTGTCCAGCAACAGAAGACAAAGTGGTACATACACACAATGGTATATTACTCAGCCATCAAAAAGGATGAGATCCTGATATTTACAACAGTATGGATGTACCTAGAGGGTATTGTGCTAAGCAAAATAAGTCAGACAGAGAAAAACAAATACTGTATCTCCAGGGATGAATCCTTTAAAAATGCCCTACATATTCAAGTTTTAATGCAGGACCAGAAGCAACAGTTTTAGCATATATCACCACGATATAAAATAAAATCTTTAAGATAAAAAGGAAATAATAGGACAACAGCAATTAGGGTAAAAAGACTTAACAACTGTCTTGCTCAACTTCACCAGCACCACACCAGCTACACGTCTGACCCCCAGACCAGCATAGCAGGTGTGAGGACAGGTCCAAGCAGAGAAAGTGTTACGTTTCACATTTTTTGAAAAATGATAAACAGAAGGGATGCCTGGGTGACTAGGCTGGCTGAGCGGCCAACTCTTGATCTCAGCTCGGATCTTGATCTCACGGTGGTGAGTTTGAGTTCCACACTGGGCTCTGCACTGGGTGTGGAGCCTGCTTTAAACTAAACTAAACTAAACTAAACTAAAATAACACCTCTGTCAAAAGTACGTGAATTTACAACTTACATGTAAGTCAAGTTCTACTTGTTCTAAGACAGCATGAAAACCAAGATGTCGTTATCAAGACAGGAAGCAAGATAAATTGTGTATTCCATGTGCCGTGAGATGACTCCAACTGCATCCAAGTCAGCCATGGCCCTCCACACATCTGCAAGAGAGGGTATATTATCCACATTAGCACAGAGGAAACCAAGGCTCAGAGAGGTTAAAAAAAAAAAAAAGAGTCCAAGATCATATCATCATTTAGCAGCATAGCCAGAATGTATAGGAATTAACTCAAAACAGGCCACACTAGTGGAAGAATACCGTAGTGTGGAGTTATGAAAACCCAGGTAGAACGCTGCCTCAGAAAGGCAGATAATCAATAAAAAAAAAAATAAAGAGGCGCCTGGGTGGCTCAGTCGGTTAAGCATCTGCATTGGGCTCAGGTCATAAATAATCCTGGGATCTTGCCCTATGTCAGACTTCCTGCTCAGCAGGGAGTCTGCTTCTCCCTCTGCCTCTGCTCCCCATTCATTCTCATAAACAAACAAATCAATAAAATCTTACCCAAAAAAAAGAAAAAAAGAAAGATTATAAGCTTACAATAAAGATATGAATGATGAGTCAAAGCTTTCAGTGACACACCCACACCTGCCTACAGTTCTCTGGCTAAAACATGGGTGGAATTGATGGGGTTAGAAGAACAGGAAGCACATAGGCCCGGACAGCACAGCCCCAGCAGATGCAGAATCCTGGTGTAGGTTTAGCTAGCTTTCATTGTCCTTTAAAATGTCAAAGCTAAAGAAATCTGGTAGGGTTATTGAAGTCTGATCCTGGAGGATGCCTGGTTGGCTCAGTCTGTTAGGCAGCAGCCTAACATGACTCAGGTCATGATCACAGGGTCCTGGGATCAAGTCCGGCATCAGACCCCTTACCCAACCAGAAGCCTGCCTCTCCCTCTGCCTGTTGCTCCCCCTGCTTGTGCTCTCTCACTGACAAATAAATAATCTTTAAAAAGAAAGTAGAAAGAAAAAAAAAAGAAAAGAAAAATAAAATCTGATCCACAGTATAGAACAACACAAAGGATGGTACTTTCTTGGGCTGATTTCTGTTTGTTTGATTTTAAGTAGGTTCCACAGCCAGCACGGACACTAGTGCAGGGTTTCATCTCAGGACCCTAAGACCATGAACTGAGCCAAAGGCAGACAATCGATTAAGCCACCCAGGCACCCCACTTTCTTGGGTTCTAATGGGACTTTTCCTAGGTTCTAATCCTAGCTGTACTGGCTGCCAGGAAGAATGAAGTCCAGCACCACAAGGAAAGCATCCCAAGGCAGCAGTCCTCTGCAGAAGATTTGCTGGTGGCTGCCATCATCAAAGAGTCAGTGGGTGAAGTTGTTGAAGCACAGTGGGAACAATGATAGCCACTGCCTTTTGGGTGTCACTGAATCATCCTACTCATCTTCAGGAAGCCTGGCCCTTCTCCAGTCAACGCAGCAAAAGCAAACTTGTTAGAAGAACAGGGGAGGGGGTCATCTCCCTCCCTCCCAGAAACTGAAGCAACCAGCCAAACAGTGCAGCACTGGAGTAAAAATAAAAATATGAAGGAATGTGGCTGCACCTGGGTAGCTCAGTCTGTTAAGCATCTGCCTTTGGGTCAGGTCCTGATCTCAGAGACCTGGGATCTGAGACCCACATCAGGCTCCATGCTCAGTGAGGAGTCTCCCTTTCCTTCTCCCTCTGCCCCTGCTCCTAGCTCATTCTCTCTCTCTCTCTCAAATAAATAAAATATTTAAAATAAGAAATTTAAAAATGAAGGAATGAATCAAAATGCAGAATTCAGAAACAGAACTACAGATATAAAACCTACATATAAAAACCTGAAATATGACCCAGTGAGTGAGGAAGGATTATTAAATCATGATACTGTATGAATTGATTGCCAATTTTTTCTTAGAACATAGAGCACACTGCACTACACGAAAACGAAAACACAAAATTAGGATTGAATACAAAAACAAAATTATCAGTGTTATTCCATCAAGTGTTTCTCTAACCTACTGATCAAAACCTCAGTTCATCCTCCAAAAGAATCTGGGCACCACCTCAGCACACATGAACACATTTTCAGGCCACAGTTCACACTGCTCCAGTCCCCACTCTAAGTCCTGAGCCATGGGCTCCTCCAGGCAAAGCCACCACCAACTAGGCCCCTGCCCTAGAAATCCCCAAACCCAACCACTTCACAACAGGGAGACTCAGGGAGATTCAAATGGGCAGAAACGTGGGACTTTGACTTTTTTTTTTAATTAAAAGAAAAATACAGCAAGAAACATTTCTAGCACAAAGTGAAGAGCTAATCTTTCACAATGTCGAGAGTATTAGAATTATCAATACACCATCAGTAGTTTGATAGGTCAAACAGGCCAAAAGCTGGAAACACAAGAGGAAATGCTCACAGCAAACAGACCTGAAATCCAGGGCCTGGACCGGCTGACATGGCTCTGCCGCTTACCACAGCGAGAAAGTGTAACTTTCCTGGGCCTCAACTTCCCTCCTGGCCAGCAGGAAAGTGGCAACACCACAAAATTCATATCTTGTCGGGGATTACGTGAAAGGAGAATGCTCAGTGAGAGCCCCGCCACACCGCCCGTCCAGCCACAGTCTGTGCCCAGTGAATGGGAATTTTCTCTACGGAAGCCACACGAAGAGCTGAAGGATCTGCACAGGATGCCTGTTTATTTACCAGTCACAAAACCACGTTCTGCCATAAACAGAGAGGACAAGAGACCCCAAGAGATGGGAATATCCCTCACCCTTGCCTGGACCAGGCTTTCAAGACAAGTTGGAAAGCCCACAGCAGCTCTGCCACTGATTCTGAATGAGCTTTTGGAAGACAACACCATCCCAAACAACAGTTTAATTTACTTCTCTTTAAAAAGCAGTGAGACAAGGTCTTGGCCACATCTTCATAAATTAACAGCTTAGGAGGCTAAACCCCAATGATTTAGTTATGTCCCCAGCAGGCACACCTCCACTCGTGGGCAGCTTCAGGGAGAAAGGGTGCCTCCCCATCCATGAGGACACCCTCTGACATTCATCTGAAGATGCTTCCTACCCATGGGCATTTACTCCCTGGAACCCCCCCATCTTAGTTCCTCTCTGGATGCTGCACGAGGCAACTTCCTCACACCCCCATCACCACTGGTGACACCGCAGCTACCCCCGAGCCTTCAAGCAGGGTGCACCTGTCTTTGCTGCCAAGCGTCCCATCAGCCCACCTCCATCACTGATTTCTGTACCCATAATTAATTAACTTATGCATGTATGTATTTATTTATTTTTACAGCTTCATTTATTTTAGGGAGAGATACACAGAGAGAGAGATACAGAGAGAGCACACACACACAAATACAGGGAGATAGAACCTCCAGAAGATTCTACACTGAGAGCAGAGCACACCTCAGGGCTCAATCCCACCACCCTGAGATCATGACCTTAGCTGAAACCAAGAGTTGGATGCTTCAACGACTGAGCCACCAGGCACCCCTCTGTACCCTTAATCTTAAGAAAAGACAGACACCGCTTCTTTCTGTCAGCCACGGCCTCATAAGCCATCTGTCACACAGCCAAAGTTTCCAGAGGGTAGGACCAGGTCTGCAACACCAGTGATGCCAGAGTATCTCCATAAAACTACAATCTAGTGAGTACCAGGCTCTGCTCTAAGCTCCTAATTTGGCCTTTTATTTTGTACCCCTCACAGACCTACATGCTAGGTATTATCCACAGTGCACAGAGGAGGACACTGAGGTCCATGGCTTACCCAAGCGATCTACTTTTATGTGGCAGCAGCAGGGGCCTGAACCCAAGTCTGTGACTCCAAGGCCCCTCCGTCAAATCTGTTACTCATGCAGCCCCAACACAGTCATCAAATACCTCCCTAAACCCTCATCCCTCCTGTGAAAAAGCATGGTCTTCTGCCATTTCCCAGATGGGAAGAAAGCCGGCGTGAGCCAGATATAGTGACCTGCCCATGATGGTACAGGCGATGTCCCCCCTGTTCTCCCCCCAACACCCATGTCATTCTGCACAAGGCTCCATGGGGTCCTTCATGCTTCCCGTGGAAAACTCTGGTGAGACCACCAGTCTCCTGGCAGGCCTTCATCTTGACCCTGGAGGACAGGACCAGTTAGGAGAAACCGGCTAGTTAAGCCTCTGAAATGGGGTCCTACCACCCAGGAAAACCCCCTTATCTCCAGGGCATCGCCCGTGTGAATTAGCTGGCTTTGTAGAGGGCTCCACAAGCACCAGCCTTGCTGAGTCACTTTCTCTAAGGTGGTGGCTGAGACAAAAAGGACCCAGGAAAGAAAGGCATAGGCTGTTGTGGAACTCCAGTGCCTTGGCATCAACAATTAATGTGAGCAGCTGCCTCTGCTCACCAGATCTGCATTTTATGTGGGGCACACTGTTCAAAGTTTACACCCCCCATCTCTGTAACCTTCACGACAACCCCTGGAGCTCCCTGCACCATCATTACCACCTCACAGACAAGGAGACAAGGCATGAGGGGTGTGTAGAATGATGCAGCTCTGTGCTGGGGCCAACCTGGGGAGGACTCCCACAGGCTTGCTCTTCCCACTGCTGCAGAAGCAGCTGAAAACAACGAGTTTTTCAGTTTGCATTATGTAGAGTGGAAAAGTCCACCATAAAGGTCATTCAATTTTTAAATGGGTTATTCCTCAGGATAAAAACAGTTCCAAAAAATAATTTCCGAGAAGTTCAACATATTCCTCCTTCCAGGTGCCTGGAATGTGATGGAATGTTGTTAAAATAAGTTCTGGCCCATCAGTATGCCAGACAGAAACTGGAAGTAAGCTGTTGCAGGTCCCCAAAGGCTCCGTCACAACCCTAAGGAGAAGACATATAACTTTCACTGTCCCAACGTGGTTATGTTTAAAAAAAAAAAAAAAGGCACAGGTGGAACATTTTAAATTACAGACTTTCAATGCAGGGGCAGTGGGGGCAGGTGGGGGGTGTCCCCCAACTACCCCCAAATGTTTCAGCTATATATAGTGACTTACCAAAGTGACTCATCACAAGTACCTACAAGGCGACTGACAGGCAACTGACCGATGAGGAAGGTATTCGGACTGCTTAACAAAACCAACACAACTTAGAATTTTCATTATTAAGAAGAGAAAACCATTTATTAAACACTCGCCAGGCACTGTCACACGCTCTACTCATCACAAGGCTGCCAAACTCAGTGCAGAAACTGAGGCTGAGTAAGTCACCTAAGATCATGCAGCACCAGAAACTGGATTCCAACCAGTTCTGACATCAAAGCCCACCCCAGCTTGCTGCAATGCTTCAGAACCTAAGCTTTGTGATGATCAATAAGCTACATGCTTAACAATGTTTACACATCTCTGTTAGAATTCAGGGAAAGGTTTTTAAAAATGACATACACAAGGGGAAAAAATAATACAGTTTCTGCAGGCAGGCTGCCCAGGGTTCAAATCTTGGCTTCTCCACTTGCAAGCTGTGTGACCTTGGACTCCTTTAGCTCCCCTGTGCCCATATTTCCATGCATTAAAATGGTAGCCATAACAGACCCTATCTCCTAAGGCAAATAAAGCATTTTGGTGTTGTTGTTCTTGTTTTAAGATTTTATTATTTATTTGACAGAGAGAGAGAGACAGGATGAGAGGGAACACACACAGGGGGAGTGTGAAAGGGAGAAGCAGGCTTCCCACTGAGCAGGAAGCCTGGTGAGGATTAGATCCCTGCACCCTGGGAGCATAACCTCAGCTGAACAACTGAGCCACCCAGGTGCCCACGAATAAAACATTGAGAATCATTCCTGGCATGAGTTAAACCTCAGTAGGTGTGGGCTGGTGTTACTTCTTGCTGGCCACTAGATAGAGTCAGCAGCCTCAGGCCCACTGTTTTAGCAACTCATTTGCATAAACAAAGCCCAGGCTCAGCCACTTTGTGCTTACCCTATGGTTTCTTCCTGTCACTAACATCTCTCCTCACTCCTGCTCTGTGGCACTAAGCTCTGGGCCTCAACTTCCCATCTGTCAAATGAGGTGAGGAGCCCAGCTGATCTATCTGAGGTCCTTCCAGCTGGGCAACCTAGGGTTCTTGGTAACTCAGGGCCCAGAAATTTCAGAACCATCCTAACACAAACATTACCAGATGACACCCACTCAATTTCCTCAAATCTTCTCTTCCGTGTTATGTATAAATGCTTATTTTCATGGCAAATCTTCTCCAAGATCCCAGAGCTCCACGAGCACCCAGAATAGGCTGGGCAGGCATCCCCAGTGCTGAGGCTGGGGACATGATGGTCAGAAGCTCTGACCTCCAGGGGAGATGGATTCCAAATCAAGCTGCTCTGATAAGCAGGTCTTCCCTGTTAGAGAGGATTTCAACAGAGCACAGTTAAGAGGAAGTGCAGGCAAGAAACTCAGAACTTGGCCCACCGGACAGAGGGCAGTAGGACAGTGGGCCGGAGCGGTAACAGAGGGATTGAGAGGAATGGCACGATCAACAGAGGCCAGCCAAGGCAGCACTGATGCTCAATGTGAGAGGGTGGGCTGGGGATACACTGTGAAAATGGCTTCAAAGGCAGGAAGCAAGCCCAGCTCAGCACAAAGCAAAGTCCTGAGCAGGAACCTTCTGGGACCAGGTTGGACACTAAGGTGAGCTGAAAATGGCTGTGGCACCCAGTGCAGTCTGAATCTCACCCATGCCTCTCACAGGCTGGGTGACCCCGGACCAGTTATGCTATGTCCTTTAATGTTTCCTAAAGGGTATATTCACTCCATAACCCTGAGCCATGTTCTCATTTCGGTGAGTGTGGGAGCCCGCAATAAGGCTTGAGACGAGAACCAAACCAGACCCTGACTTGTGCCTCCTTTAAAGTCCAAATAACCTAACAAAAGGTTTAGGACGGGAAAAGTTCAGTAGCACTGGGCAAGAGTCTGTGCTATGTGTTGTGCGCTCGCCTACGTGACTTAACACACACTTACTAAACAAATGAGAACAATTCGGTTGGGCTAAAAAGTTTGTTGCTGGTCCTTGCTGCCTTAGTACAACCCATAATTTACTTTCAGGTTTGCTGTATTTGTACTGGCATCAGCCATTTGGCGTCATGAGGAACCATAGTTGCTTAACTAAACACAGATGTAATGTCACTATATATATGGCCTTAAGGCTTTGAATAAACTTAGCACTGTTGGACATCCTCCTCAGTGCTCCTCCTGCCCCCCATCTCTTTGCTTCTCAAGTTCTTTTCTTCATCCTCTTACCCTCATGTTCCTGGTTGATTTGTTGCGCCAGCCACGACAGGTGAGGATCTGATGGTGCCCACTATCTACAGAGATCCAATATATACAACTAGGACAGCCTGGAGGGGGGTGGGCAACCCAGGCTGGACAGGGAGTTAAGAAGGAGTCAGGAAGGGCGCCTGGGTGGCTCAGTGGGTTAAGCCGCTGCCTTCGGCTCAGGTCATGATCTCAGGGTCCTGGGATCGAGTCCCGCATCAGGCTCTCTGCTCAGCAGCGAGCCTGCTTCCTCCTCTCTCTCTCTCCGCCTGCCTCTCTGCCTACTTGTGATCTATCTCTGTCAAATAAATAAAATAAAATAAAAAATCTTAAAAAAAAAAAAAGGAGTCAGGAAGAAGTCATTCCCACACTTGAGGCATGGGTTGGTACTGACCAGAGACACTGGGCAAGAGACAGTGTCCTAGGACTGCTGTAAGACTAGCCGGGTCCAGGCAAAGCGCCTAACAGTGTGTAGATGTAACCCACCTGTAAAAGGTGGACGGGGGGTGGTGGTTGCAGCTGGTTGAGCATCTGACTCTTTGTTTTGGCACAGGTCCATTCACCTGGCCTATTCACCTGTGCCTGCATGTGTTCTGTGGTGTGCTCTTTATCTCTCTCTCTCTCTCTCCAAATAAATAAATCAAAAAAAAAAAAAAAAAAAAAGAAGTCAGGAAGGATCAGGAGACCTGCTGTTAAGGTCCCAAAGACTCCACCCTCCTCAACTAGCCTCTGGAAATAAAGTAAGTGAATGCCCAGGAGCCTCCTGGACACAAAACTTTACAAAGCAAAGCTTTCAATTTCATACTGGAGAAAAGGTTGCTGTGCAAATTCAAGACAAAAAAGCCGGCCATGGTGGGGTGGGTTTGGACGGGGTTGGTCCTGTAGGGCTCTGGCCACTAAATGCCCACTGCTCAAGCCAGGAGCCTGGAGTCTGTGCAGACAGTGCTTCCTGAGGCTTCCACATCATAGCCTCACTCTGAAGTTTCCTCCTGGAAGCTCCTTACCCAGGGAGGCAACCTGTGAGCACCCCCTCACACACACCCCAGCTTCTGCCCCTCCATCCAGCTGGAGTGAAGGATCCCCAAGCCTGCTCTCTCTGGTCTCTCCTGCACAGAGAGGAGTATGTGCCCCGGAAAGGAGGGTCCCTGAGGATACCTGAGTCCTTGGCCCAAAGACAGCTGGCTTGAGAATGTGGGGTTTCGGTGCTCTAGGCACAGCAGTTCCTAGAGGAAACAGGGTAGGGAGCTCCAAGGTGGAGGGGAGTCCCGGGAGTCTGGGATCACAGATGCCAGTGGCCCCCAAGTGGAAGGGTTTCAGTAACTCCAGAGGTGAGAGGGGCCAGGGGTCAGGCCTGGAGGTGGACAAGGACCTGTGGGGTAGGGGGCCAGAGATGGAAGTGATCCCAGGGTGGTTGCAGGCCCAAAGTAGAGGTGTGGGGGTGGGGGTGGGGAAAAGGGGTCCATGGGCCAGAAAAAAATGGTATCCTGGGGCTCCTGGGTAAAAGGCACTTGAGGTGGAGGGGGCTCAGTGGGGCCCAGGCTGCGCGGGCAGAGCCAGCGCCTCTCAGGCTGGGGAGCCCGGCGATTCTGAGGGACAAAATTTTCCATCAAGTTCTGGAAAAGAAGCCTGTCAGCACAGGCGTCTCTCCGGGGTCCAGATGAGCCCAGTGGTGCTGGGCCCCTTGATGTCAGTAGGGCCCCACGGGTTCCCTGGATACCGAGAAGTGGAGCGAGGGCTGTGGGGCAAGGGATATGGGGCGTAGGAGCACCAGGCCGCCAGGAACCTGTCCGCCAGGCCCCCCTCCCGCTCCCTTGGACGAAGAAGCAGGTGGCAGCGGGCAGCAGGGCCCCAGTCTCCCTCTCTGCCTAGCGCCCCTACCCCTCCCCAGCCCCTCAGTACCTGAGTCAGTGGGGCACCAATGCACTCCCCTGCGCCTTGCCCCGCCAGCCCAGAACCCCTGCCTTCCCGGGAGGCGCTACTTGCGCAGTGAGTTTGCTGGGCCCACAGAAGGCGGTGGGCGGGGCAGGCAGGTGCGGGCGCTGGCTGCGGCGGGTGGGGGGCTGCAAACATCGGTGCAGGCCTCTCTGCAAACCCTGCACCCTCACCCAGCCTCCTGTTCTGTCCTGTCCGGTGAGGGGGCTGGCTGCGCCCCCTGCTGGTTCCCGCTGCTCTTCTGCTGACTCCAGGACCCCAGTCCCCCGCCCAGTCCCGGCCTCCCTGCCGCTGCTTGAGCTCCAGGCTAGGCCCGCTGCTGCTCCTGGGCGGCTGAGCTGCGGCCCTGGTGCGGTGTGGCTGGCCCTTTTCTCTCCCCAGGGCACAGTGGAGCCGCGAGGGAAGGCCTGAGGGGATCTTCCGTCTGCTCAGTGCCAGTGGACACTCTCCAGGGGCCTCTCTACCTGGTGGGCTCCACCCATGGCCATCTTGGAACCCCTGGAATCCCCTTCAGAGACCAGGTGAAGCCCTCCTTGGGGAATCCAGGCTCCTGGGACCAAGGCGAGTTGATCTTGTGTACTGCTGTGTTTGTTCCCTGGCCTGGCATGGATTGACAGTTGCTGAATTGATCTATTCTGGGGTCATCAAGGGCAGAGGAAAGAGTTCAGGGCTGGGATCCCCAGGCCTGGGGTCCACACAGGCTTGGAGCCCTCTTGGCTGTCCCTGACAGAATGACCAAAGAGGAACCCTCAGAAACATGGATCTGCCTTGAACTGGCAGAGCATTCAGGGACAGGAAGGGGAATGTCTCCTTCACAGAGTATCTGGAAGCCTGAAGTGGAAGATGGATTTGTCTGAGCCATGGTCATTAGTGTTGGGCCAAGGAACCCCTGGCTTGCTTCTCCTACCTGTATCCTAGGTCTAAAAGGGTGTCTGGGTGGCTCCCTCAGTGCAGCATCTGTCCAGGGTCCTGGGATCCAGCCCTGCATCTGGCTCCATGCTCAGTGCAGATCCTGCTTCTCTTTCATCCTCTCCCTCTACTTGTGCTGTCAAATAAAATTAAAAAAAAAAAAAAAGTTAAGAGGGGGGACAAAATGGCGCGGAAGTAGGAGGCGTCTTTTCAACTTGTACCCCAAAATGAGCTGATTACCTACCAATCATCCATGAACTCCAATCACCCATGAAATCAGCCTGAGATCAGAATTATACATGTCTGGATCTCTACAGGGGGAGAAGAAGCCAGTGGGCAGGTAAAGCGGAGTGGGAACTGTGAACTGATATCAGAAGATAAACAAAAGGGGGAGGGAGCTGCCAGAGGCAACCAGTTGGAAAGTAATACCCCAATACAAGCGAGAGTGCCCTGCGTCTGGGGACCAGCATTAACTCGGAGACTGGTTGAAAGCACTCCAAAAGAGCAAAGCATCTCTGGGGAAATTGTGGGAATCGGGGCGGCTAGGGACAGGGGCTTAAGTCCCTGGTCCCAGGACAGCCTCCCTTGGCACTGAGGCAGAGAGAGTGCGGCAGAGAAACCAGCTCTTGGTCCCTAAGCTGCCAGCGCAAGGAGAATGCATGGGGTCTGTTTCCTGTGAGGGGATGGGAGCCACACCAGGCGGCAGAATGCAAGAGTCCTGCTATAGAGCCTGAGATACTCCCCTGAGAGAGGTATAAAGGCCCAGCCGGTGCCCTTTGATACACGCCCTTGTTTCAGAGCCTGCACCAAACTCTCGCCCCAGAGAGGTGCGTGAAGGCCCAGCCTGGTGCTCTCGGACCTGTGCCCCATTCTCAGAGCCTGAGACCCGCGCGCGAACCTCTGCCTTCCCTGAAATTGGTGCATGTAAGGTGGGCGCTCTTAGACCCAGAAAGACCGGGCACTCCCAGCCCGGGCCAGCGGGAAAATCTCAGTGTGCGATTGCTGCTTGGAACCTCTCTAGCGGTCTAGAGGTGCCCAAAGCTGCTGCTGCCGTGCTTTTGGGTACAAGCAAAAGATCCTCCATCCCCAGGGACAGCGACTTGGAACCTGCTCTGCCAGTGGCCAAGGGGGAACTTATTTGGGCTCTGCAGCCAGACTGAGGCTTCTTTCTGAGAGGGAGATCAGGGTGCGGTTTGTTTTCCTCTAAAACTACAAAAAACATCAAAAGCGGTCAAAGTGAGAAAAAAAAGTGAACAAACAAAAAACTGCCAGAGAACAAAAGCCTGAAAAAAAAAAACAGTTTCCTCAGAGCCCACCCCCTTGAGGGGGGCGGTAGGACTTAAGTCAGGGAACATCATTGACTGAAAACCCACATGGCAGGCCCCTTCCCCAGAAAACAAACCAAGAAAGAAAAAAAAAAAAAAAAGAGAGAGAGAGAGAGAAAAAGTACTACAAGAGAACTACCACTACTACATAGGAAACTTTTATCTTTCATTCATTACCACTATTCTGGTTCTTTTTTTTTATATATATAGGTAATTTTTTTAACCCCAGCAGGATGGTGGAAGGGGTACATGCCTGTGTGCCTCCCGGGTCTGACCCTGTGTGACGCCACCCGGTGCCTGCAGCTGCCCTCTGGAAGGTGTTGCTTTAGTGGCAGAGCCGGAGGGCACCAAGCGTGTGTCTGTCTCCAAAGTTCTGGGCACCACATCACAATGCCTTCCTGAGAAGCAGAATCAAGGACAGTTGCTGATCTTCATTCCTTCCTACCAAAGGTATCTCATACACCATCTTTGGAAGTTGGAGCCAGGGGGCGCCTGGGTGGCTCAGTTGGTTAAGTGTCTTTCTTCAGCTCAGGTCATGATCCCAGGCTCCTGGGATGGAGTCCCACACATTTGCCTCCCTGCTCAGCTCCCCTGAGCCTGCTTCTCCTTCTCCCTCTGCCATTCCCCCCACTTGTGCTTTCTGGCTCTCTGTGTGTCAAATAAGTGAATAAAATCTTTTTAAAAAGTTTGGGCCAGGGGGCGCCTGGGTGGCTCAGTGGGTTAAGCCGCTGCCTTCGGCTCAGGTCATGATCTCAGGGTCCTGGGATCGAGTCCCGCATCGGGCTCTCTGCTCGGCAGGGAGCCTGCTTCCCTCTCTCTCTCTCTCTGACTGCCTCTCCATCTACTTGTGATTTTTCTCTGTCAAATAAATAAATAAAATCTTAAAAAAAAAAAAAGTTGGGGCCAGGGATGCCTGGGTGGCTCAGTTGGTTAAGCCGCTGCCTTTGGCTCGGGTCATGATTCCAAGGTCCTGGGATCGAGTTCCACATCGGGCTCCTTGCTCGGTGGAAAGCCTGCTTCTCTCGCTGCCTCTGCCTGCCTCTCTGCCTGCTTGTGTGTACTCTCTCTATCTCTGGCAAATAAATAAAATCTTAAAAAAAAAAAAGTGTGGGCCATACTCTTTAGCCATTCTACTTTCCCTGGGGTAATTTGCCACCTCCCTGAATTTACCTGCACCTTTCCCAAAATCTACTTATCTTCCTGCCTTCATGACCATAATGAGTCTATAAATTTTCAATAGACAGTGTGAACTTACACTTGCTAATATTTGCATAACATGCACCTCTTTTGATCTCAAAGAAAAGCTTCACACCACAATGGTCTCTAATCTCCAATTAGTTTCTGTTCTGGGATCCCACTGGAATTCTATGCGCCTGTCCCCTAAGATCCCATAAATTGTGGTCCAGTTTCCCAGCCAGCCAAGGAAAGCACATGGGAAATCTTGCTGAAGTATGAGTAAGAGCCAATGAAAGGGAACATATTTATCTGCCTCGAATGCTGGGACCTGAGGAAAGCAAGTTTCATTACAGACAAATCAGGAAGGAGGTGCAGATTGCTTTTTATGTCACTCTGGAGTGGAGGTCTGCTCACTCACAGAAGCTCAAAATCTTCACAAAGGACAATGCCCCCCACCCCCAAAGTCACCTGGGGATTCTCAGGAAAACTTTAATTGAAAGTATTACGGATTCTCCAACTTCCCAAAATGCAGGAGGAACATCTACAAGCAAGACTGTCACCACTTTTAGGCAATTACACTTATTTACCTTTTTTCTTCCTAGAAAATCATCCTCTCTCCCAATCCATGATCTTCTTTTTGTAACAGTTTCCTAAAGAAGGAAACAGGTGTCCTCCCATTCCAGTTCCATCCAAAATAATAAAATAAAAATCTTTAAAATTTAAAAAAAAAATTGTGATTTGTTGAGACAGAGCACATATGCAGAGGGACAAGCAGACTCTCCCACTGAGCAGGAAGCCCGATTTGGGGCTCGATCCCAGGACCCTGAGACCATGACCTGAACCGAAGGCAGATGCTTAACCAACTGAGGCACCCAGGAAGCCCCAAAATAATTCAATTTTTAATCACTTTGCCATAGACACTTTTGGGTGGCTTTGAAACACCAGAATCTCATTGACTTATCAGTGTCCTCTTCACCATCTCAGAAAAGGACTGGGTGCCTCTCAGAGGCCTCTCTCCCCTCCTGACCCAGGTCCCAGCCAAAGGTCCTTCACATTAGAGTATGAGGAACTGAGCAGGATGGGGTGTGGAAGCACCCTGGGGTGGGGTGGGGGGCTCTGGGGCCCTCCCACTCCCAACTTCAAAGACAGCGACTGCTTTCCCCTGCCTCATATAGGTACCCTGGGTTTGCCCTCTTTAAGGTTCCTGGTTCCTGCAAAGGTCTGAAAATCTCCTAAGTAGCACAAAAGCCATCATGTGCATTTTGGCCACACGGGACAGAGGGAGTTTAAAGGAAGAAAGATAAAGCTCCCCAGAATGAGCCAGCAGCTCTGGGCTTCCCCGCACATCTTTCCTGACCTTCAGAACCCTGGGAAGGAGCCCCTTGGTGCAAAGTCACAGGGGGAGCCCACGCACAGCCCAGGCCTCCTGCCCCAGGTCCTCTCCAGCCATAAACTGACCCCCTAGCCCCTTCCAAACCGTCTACAGCCTCAAACCACTGACGTGCGGTTCAGCACCCATCTCCAGAGCACAGGATGCACGTGGCTTCCCCGCACCCTTCCCTGGCCACTCCCCAAATCACCGTGGGAATGTCGCAGCAAGGAGACAGGGAATCGATTTTTATCCTCTGGGTTGTCTTCCCTCGTAGCCCCTCAGGAGTCCCCACGCAGCAATGCCGCGTGGGCCCTACTGCTCTGAATCCACTTCCCCGGAGGAATCCGCTTTTCTTCAGCGTCTGTGTCTGCAAACCCGGCTCCTCTAACATCCCCCACCAAACGTACCAAGAACCAACGGGGGAAGAAGTTCATTTCTGGCCGACAAGCCTTTAATCCCTGAGAGCTGTGGCTGATGCAGGAGCAGCTTTTCTCCAAATGGTGATTTCGATACGAGGTCGTTTTGCCTGCCGGCCCCCAACATCCCTGACGTGTGGCTCCCAGGGGCCTCCCCGCGGCCAGGCCTGAGAGTGGAGCCCACCCTTGGGCTCATTTTCCACCGCGCTGAATCCAGGCAGCGGCCCCGTCTCACTACAAAGGGTGCTGAGTAACGAGGTGCCGCCACCAGGAAGAGAGGCAGCAGGTCAGACAGATCTGGAGAATGACACTGGCCTTCAAGGGCCCCTCACAAGGGAAATACCATTAAGTAGCAGATCTGAACAGATATACTGTGTTCCACATTCACGCCGTAAGGATGGGGTTTCCTCGAGCCCTAATCAAAGGAACTCTTTCACCCGAGATCACTTGACCAATCGGTGACTCAGTTTCCTTATACTAAAAATGAGGATAACAATACATCACAAGATTGTTTTGAGGAGCACACACGTTACAAAGTGTTTAGAGGCACCTGGGTGGCTCAGTGGGTAAGCATCTGACTTCAGCTTAGGTCATGATCTCATAGTCCTGGGAGAGGGCCGTGTCAGGCTCCTTGCTCAGCGAGGAGTCTGCATGTCCCTCTCCCTCCCTCTTCACTTCCTGCCCTCTCTCTCTCTCTCAAATATATAAATAAAATCTTTTAAAAAAACGAAGTTCTTAGAACACCATATGCACATATTACAGGACACACAAGCACTTGTTAAACAGATAAAAGGGTACAAGAGGCTGGCTTCCCTTCAGATTTCTAATAGACTCCTGTCTGGGGGTCTCTAGCTCTTAGGAAGTGGGGAGGCCGCAGAAGCCCAAGATTGTAGAGTTCCTCCGAGGCCAAGTTCAGTTTTCTATGCAGGACAGAAAACCTGTAAAACACATCCCAGACTTGCTTCGCTGCCTTCCTAGTAGGGAATCCGTTCCCTCAAGAGTGGTCCAACCTCTCTTCCACTATTTGGGATGTAGAAAACGTTTAGACATTTCTCCATTGGTGCTGATTCCATCCTCATTTTTAACAATCTAGCTGTGTGTTCATCTGGTCTTCTGTTAGTTCCTTTATTCAACAAACATAGAGGACTCACCGTGTCCTAACTGTGACCAAGACATCCAGCATCTCATCCCACAAAGGAAACATATTAGCAAATGTGGCAGCAAAGAGGGATGGGGTAAGGCAGTGACATCTGAATCAAGACCAAACTAACAAGCAGAGCCTGCCATGAAGAACATTCCAGGTATGGGCCCCATAGGCATGAAGGCGGAAATGAATAGATTATGTGCAGACAGCAGGACAGGGGACTAAGGGGACACTGGAAAGGAAGGCTGCGGAGCAGCTGTCGGCATTGGAGGCCTTGCGAAGGACTCTGGAATTCCCTTTGGTTTCAGCCAGAAGCTACATGAAGGTTTAAGCGGGGAATCATCAGATTAGCCTATATTTGTAAAAGATCGCTCCTCTTCCACAGAAGAAATGGGGATGGGGTGGGGGTGTCCACGAGCCTAGAAGCTGGAAATGGAAGCAGATGAAGTTTCCAATATCCTGGCCAAGGAGTGAGTCTGTCGCAGTGAGAGTGTCAAGATTTGCAGTTCTAAACTTTTTAGTAAAGTGGCTTATTAAACACACAGCTAACTATTGCCCGGGATTCCTACTTTTGTAATAAGTTTTTTCTGAAACTCAAAAAGGGGAGAGGGGCTCTCTGCACCACGTGCCAGTCGGGGCGGAACATCATCGTCACATTACAGGGAGTTTTCAGAGCCTGTTATCCTTTTAGTACGACATCCCTCCCACCCCGAGACAACACCGTGCCTCTTTCCGCCAACAGAAGTTGAGTTTTTCCCTTTCCCTCTTCCTTCTTTCGAGGGCAGAGCTCAGGGCTTCTCCAGAGATTCCATCCTAAGTTCATAGATCTCACCGAGCCGACCACATTGCCCTCCCTGTGGGCGCCAGAAAACGCCGGAAACATCTGTATCTGCACCTGAACATGGGACCTTGGATCCCAGCTACAGTCACTTGTGCTGTGGTAACAAGGACATCATATCGCGTTTCAGGACATTTTCGTATATAAGGCCTCGGGTCGGGATGCTCAGGGTAGGAAAAGGGTGGGTTCGCCCCTGGGCAGAGTGGCATACCTTCTCTCTCCTCCTGGCCTTTGCCCGAGTTGGAGATGCCCTGTTCCTTCCTCTTCACCTGAGTAATAATTATCTCTGCTTCCAGAAGCAGCTCAGGGGGCCACCTCCATCCGAGAGGCCACCTCCTCCCCAACCCCGCTGGACCAGGTGACCCTCCCCAGAATTCCATATAAATCCCTGTTAATGTTGATCCCACTGCTTCCCAGAGGCTCTTTCTCCTTGTCTTTACTTTGTCTCTCCTGCTGGACCCCAGGAGACAGGTCTCACTCATCATTTTATCCCAGCAGGGTTCAGTATGTTGCTGAATTAACACATGGCATGTCCTGCACATCGCTGGCAGCTGGATGAACTGGAACACAGTGTGGCAGCATGTACTGAAGCAGGGGTTCTCAGAGCACCAGGGGATTCAGTCGGTGAAGCATCTGCCTTCGGCTCAGGTCATGATCCTAAGGTCCTGGGATCCAGGCCTGCACCGGGATCCCTACTCAACAGGGAGTTGGCTTCTCCCTCTCCCTCTGCTTATCCCCTCCCTCTCAAATAAATACATAAAATCTTTTCAAAAAATAAATTTAAAATAAATTTTTAAAAAATTAAGCAGTTGTTCTCAGCTGCAGGTGATTTGGCTCCCCAGGGGACATATGGCAATGCCTGGAGAAACGTTTGGTTGATGTAATTGGAGGAAAGGGCGCCACTGGGCATTTGGTGGGGAGAGGCCAAATGGAGGTGGCCAACATCTGGCCATGCACAAGACAGGCCTCAGCAAAACATCACCCAGTCCACGAGGTCGACAGGGGAGACCCGCATCTAATCTAGGACCTGGAAAACCTTTTCCTAGGTTTACATGATCAAGGGAAATGTATCTGTCCATCAAAACCACAAGAATGTCTAAAGCAGCTTATCCTCGGAAGCCCCAAACTGGATGCCATGTAAAAGACCATTAACAGGAGAACGGATAACCGACTACAGTACCTACGTGATGGAAGACAACAGACGATAACGAAATTTAAGATGCCATATACGCGACAACAAGAAGGAATCCACAGATGTCCTGAGGAACCGAACCACCAGAGCAAGGTAACAGGCAAACTTGATCGCTGGTGATGGAAGAGAAGCAGGGGGCAGGGAGTGACTGACTGGGAAGGAGCAGGAGGGAACCTCTGGTGTGCTCAGAATGTTCCTGATCCTCATCTGGGTAGTAGTTACACACAGCGTGCCGCATGCTAGGACTCATGTGCTGTGTGTGTGTATTACACCTCAGCAAGCTTTACCAAAGGCAACGGTCCTCTAAGAGCCCCGGCGGGCAGGAATCACACACTGGAGCAGGTCCTCCGAGCATGACTTTCTAAGGATTTCGGTGCACAGCCGGCAGGAGCATTGTAGATATGTTTATGGAGACCTATTTCACCACAGACACCAAAAACCTTACAGTGGGTCCTTGATTCAATTCTACTTCAGTCATTTTCTGCTAAGGATTGTGCTACAGATGTGCACACAGACTTAGGTTTCAAGAATATTTATCACAGCAGAACAAATACAAGAGGGAGGCAGCAACAACACGGACCCAGAGGAAACTGTGTGATACCGCGGACTCATTAAAATCGACATTTAAAAATGTAAATGGAAAACGACTACAAGATATTAATTACAATTAAAGAGCAGGTCACCCAACAAGCTGACACCTAAGATATATGAAGAATATACTCAATATGATTAACTATGATTAGCTAAGGCCATGAGGGGTTATGGGATTTCTTAAAATTTTATCATTTTTCCCTAAAATGTACATATATTACTTATTAATAAGAAAAAATACACAATCACACTTCTTAAAAATAAAGGTGAGTTTTCAACTCTAAAACTGAGTACCAGGGGCGCCTGGGTGGTTCAGTGGGTTAAAGCCTCTGCCTTTGGCTCAGGTCATGATCTCAGGGTCCTGGGATCGAGCCCCGCATCGGGCTCTCTGCTCAGCAGGGAGTCTGCTTCCTCGTCCTTCTCTCTGCCTGCCTCTCTGCCTACTTGTGATCTCTGTCAAATAAAATAAATAAAATCTTTAAATAAATAAAATAAAACTGAGTACCAGACCCCACACAACTCCCAGATTCCCCATGGATTCAGAGCCCTGCTGCCTGCAGAAGCGCTCTATCGACGCTCATCACAGTGGCTGAGACAGATTCAATAAAGATATAACATTGCAGATTTCCTGTCTCTTATCCGACTGTGCAGATTGGTTACACAAATCCAAATCCATACATGCATTAGATCTCACTGAACTGCGTACGCCCTGAGAAAAAGACCCTGTAAAGCAATTCCCTGTAAAAATACGAAAGTATTTCTGACAGCAAAAGTTTTCAGATGCTGTAAAGAAAAAAAAAAACTAAAAAGGCACGACCTTCCCTGATTAATCAAGTCTCCCTCGAGAGAAGGCTACCACTTCCCCAGGTAATCTCATCGCCTCAGACGAAACCATGTTTCTCTGTGAAGTGGAGGTGATCGCGGCTCTCTCGGAGTACTCGCAAAGGTTTGGCGTGATTATGAAACGGAACACTATGACCGGGGCCCACTGGTTGTGGTCACTGTCATGCCCACAGCCTGAACACCACCTCCAGGAAGCTCCCTTCTCTGAATTCTGTGTGGTAGGGGCACGTGGCTGACTATTAGGGAGCACTGCATAAGGCATACCCTGTCGCTTGCCCAGACGCCCAGCTCCTCCCGGAGCCACCGAATGCCATACAGAGCTAAAGCTGGGAGCAGTGGCTCACCGTGGACACCAATGACGAGGGCCCAGGTACCTCAGCTCACAAACCCATTACAAGCATATACATTTAACTCTAGCTTTAAGATGTTTCTCCTCTTACTTCTCAGTCAAAAAAGACTTTAAGCCGAGTAAACCAACAACAAACCCTAAGATAAAACATTTAACTGTGTTAATTTCCTAAGGCCTACGGTCGTCTTCAGCTTCTCAAGGTCACACCTCCCTGCTGAATGATTACCGAGGGTTGCTGACATGGTACACAGAAAAAAAAAAAAAAAAAACTCTTAGGATGTCCAGCCTCTAAGAGAAAAAGCAAACAGCTCAGAATGCAGCCAGCCACGGCAAAGGAACCAACGACAAAGCCAAACACAGAGGGGCCCCTGAGCATCTGGGAATCTGCCTGTTCCTTTGCCTCCTCAGAGGAAACGAGTCACAAGACTGCTCAGAATGGGAAATGAGAAGGGCAGAAGCCCAGAAACCAGCGCGTCCTGAACTTCATGCTGCTTCCAAGGAGTGAGCCCGCCTGCTGTGCTGCTGTGTCAGTTATTTACACAGTGGGCAGGTGAGGCTGACAGCTTGAAGGGGTTATTTTAGAGGGAGAGCTGTAAGTCTGATCAGGAGAAGGTTCTGGACCCTGGGGTCCCAGCACGCATCTCCAGCTTCCAAGCTGACCCTCCCTTCAGACAGGGTTTAAGAGGCAGCAGGGCAAGCATGGTCTTTGTATTTAAATCACCTCAAGGGGGCCCATATCTCCAGGCACAACCAGAAGCCAGGGAGGAGAGGGAAGGGGGAGAGGGAGAGGGTACCTCCACTCCTATCTGCTGGCTGCACTTCTGGAGCGCCTGATCCAGGAAGCTAAATGTGTGGACAGAACAGAAGGAAGAATCTGGGAAGACTGGAAGACTAGAAGAGCTGTTCGTGGACTAGTCTCAACCTGAACCACAGAAACACCTCTGCCTCCCTGCCCTCCTCCCCTCGGCTGGGCACCAGGTGCCTCCCTACTGCACTCCACATGCAGATCCAAGCTCAGGGGTGCCCAGTGCCGATGCCTCTCTCCGGCGCAGGGACTCTAGGGCATCAGCGGGACTCCTAGACAGCACCTGTGATCTCTAATTTAAAACCAAAACCAAAATCCCCAACCAGCCCAATCCAGCACAAGCAATACATATTTATGTGAAGACACCTATGCACACATACACATTCACTTTTCTACACACACACACACACACACACACACACACACACACACGCTTTTGCAGCAGAAGGCAGGCATGAAACCTGTTCCCTAAGTCCTTTGCTTTCCTCATCTGCTTCTAGCAGCAACAGCCATTTCTGCTACAGATTTTCCTATTCGAGGGTTGATCACAGATCCAAATGCCACCATCCTGTTTGCCACCCTTTCCTACCCCACCGGCCCGCTGACGTCTGTCAGTGAACCAGGGAACAAAGATGGAAGACAGGCCCAAGCTGCCTTCCTAAAGTGGGGTTATATTTGACACTTTAATAAACCTCAGAGCCTGAGCCTCTCTGCTCTCAGACTGGCCAGGGTGCAGCTCTCACTCTTACCAAACCCATCCATCTCTCCTCCCCCCACCGCGGGGCACAAGGGTTTTCTCTGCCCAGCATCTATTTCCAGGCCCCATAAATCATATCCCATTGTTCCAGGCCATCTGAACTCATGCTTAATAAACCATCCACCTCACCCTTCCGCCACCACCCCGAATTTCCCACAGGGAAAGACTGTTTCAAGAAGAAAAGGAAATTCTTCATTAGGGCTGGATTTTAAAAGCAAGCTTCCACAAAAATCCAGAAAACAAAATTGGGTATAAATACCATCCAATAACTACTAAATGTCTTTGGTTAAAGCACCTGCCTGCCTGTGATTCTCAGGTCCAGATGTGAGCTCAGTGCACATCTAAAGGAAGCAGAATTTGAACCTGATGCTAAATGACAAATGATCCTGAACTTCATGACCATTTAAGTGCCACAGTGGCTAGACTAAATTGCTCTGATGCAGAATTTCTCCCAAGTATAGGTTACTGAGAAACATAATATTGCTTGAAAATGTATTTAGGTGCGCTCATCCTTCTCAGACCAACACTCATGGGCTCTTAGTCATAACCAGGCTTAAGCTAACACGATTCCCCTATTTTCCCCAGAGAGGGAGGGAAACAAGAGGACATGTCTCTCATGTTCCAAGATCAAAAACTGGATCACAGCACTCACAGCATCAAGTCTGCCAAACCAGAGCTCTGGGTATGTACAATTCTTAAAGAGCTAATTGAATGGAAAACAGCCATCTGGGGCTGGAAACCCTTATGACATTCTGGGAAATGTATGGGCTTTAAAAGGATTATGCAGGGTGATGTGACTTTCAAAATTCCCAAACTCTGAACTGAAGCCTAAATGAGAATATGTTAAATTCACCCATTCCAAAACACAGCACAGTTGACTCGGACCCTAGAGCCCAGCTGTAGCTCAGGGTGTCCACACTGCAGCCTGTCTGTGGGAGGTCTGCAGACCACTCCCTGCTGAGAGAGTCCAGCCAACCCAATCAGCCTACCAGCAGGCTGTGGCACAAGGTCCAGATCCTAGCCCAGGCACCAGCCAGGGTTCCCTTTGGCCTGCCCTCTTATGGTTGAACAACAATCATGGAGAGCCACAGGGAGAGCGGCATTGGGTCCAGTATGGCCACTCCCTGGTCCTCCACAACACTGGTTGCACACTCTTCAACACAAGAAAATGGTGTGCAGAAACAAGGGCCTGCCACAGTAGGCTGTCGAGCAAGGAACAGAAAGCATCAGGGGACAGGTGGGACTGCTGGCTGGTCTCCACCTCTCCCAGAGGGCAGAGGCCGCAGAGCTTCTGCAGGCTAAGCAGAGACGTGTCAGAATTACCTTCCCAAAAAGTAGGCAGTAAAGGAGGATTTCAAGCAGCCACAACCACCAGCAGGCCTGCGACCTCCAGATATCAGGGGCTTGACCATGACCGTGTCGGTAAGCAGAACACACAAGTGCCTTCTGGAGCGAGAGAAGACAGCTTAACGCTGATAACTGGTCCTCTCACTCTTCTCTGCTCTCAGCAAGTGATCCTGAAAGGGATGGACAAAGTTGGTCAGATTCACTGGAGAAAACACGAGCCAGTGAAGACGTCCCGGCTCGCACTAGGCCTCCCTCCAAAGGCTGGCTGCCCCACCCCTGGCACCTGGGTAACCCTGCTCTGGGGCCATCCACACAAAACGATTTACGTACCCCCCACCCGCAACAAACACACACAGACACAGACACAGACACACACACACACACACACACACACACACACAAGCTGCATCGGGCTTTAGGAACCTAACTCAAATGCACCCCTAACAACAACCCCACAGATGTGACTGGGTTGGACACTCCCAGCAAGGGAGGGAAGGCCCCCCCCCCTTGGGTCCTTGCCAGCGGCAGGGTGCCACCTGGGCCTCCGCCTCATCCTCTCCATCCGCGGGGAAGTCGGAGCGGCCCCCACCAACCACCACCACGCAACCAGATTGATTCTCGCACTTCAAATCCCCGCTGCCAGGGCCCCATCTGTGTGCTGACCGAAAAGCCGCCCTCAAGCAGCCGGCCGGCGGAGCGTCTGGAGTTCTCCCAGCCCCGCGCTCACGCCTCCCCAGGCAGCCCCCGCACCCGCGGGCCGCGCCTTACCGCCAGTGTCCACGAAGCGCGGGGGCAGGCAGTCCCGCAGCGTGGCACTCCAACCCGCGCTGGCCTCGTCCTCGTCGGACTCCTGCCCTTCGGGGGCGGCGGGAGGCAGCGGGGGGCCGGGGCGCTCGTGTTCAGCGTCCGAGGAGGCGGCGGAGGAGGAGCGCGAGGCTGCGGACGTGCTGTAGAAGGCGCTCCCGCCGCTGTCCGGCCAGACTCGCCGAACACTTCGTCCCAGATGTGCAGGCTCTCGTGGCGCGCGAGGGCCGCCTCGAGCAGCGCCGGCGCCCTCCTCCGCGCGCTCCCGCCGACCTGGGCCATGGCCCCGGCCGCCGCCCGCGCGCCCGCCCCCCAGAGCGCCTCCCAGCCGCACGCGCCGGGCACCGGGCCCGCGCACAGCGCCTGCCGCCCCACGCCCGGCCCGCCCGCCATCTTGGCCGCCTCGGGCCCAGCGCCCGAGGAAGCGCCCTCGGAGCTCGGGCGCCGCAGGCTGCAGGCCGCGGAGGACGCAGGGCGCGAGGGCGGGAGGCAGGGGCTGCGGCCGGACCCAGGTGCCGCCGCTACCGCCGCCGCTGCGTCTCCTCGGCGCCCGCTGCGTCCCCGCGCGCCGCACCCCCCGCTCCCTGGCCGACCTTCCCCGGCGCGAGCTGCCAGAGACGGACCCGCCTCCTCGCACCTGAGGCCCGCCCGCCGGCCAATGGGGAGCAGTCCGGGGCGGGGCCCGCGCGGGGCACGCCCCACACCCCTCCGCGGAGCGGGGCGAGGAGAGCAGCTGCGGCGGCGGTGGCGGCAGGGGGGAGGGCGGCCGGTGGCTTCCTCGCCTGCAGGACCTGTGGCCCGGGAAGGCCACCCGCAGGCCCCGCGCGGCCCCGCAGGGGGAAGGGAGGAACCCAGTGGGTGTCGGGGGTTGGGGGGGACGCAGCCGGTCTTCCCGCCGCCCCAGCCGGCTCACCGAGCGTGAAGCCCGCGCTCTCGGTCCCCTTCCGCAGTCGGCGCCGGCAGCGGCGGGGAGCTGTCTGCCCCGGTGGTTCTGAACCAGGCGCTGCGGAAATTCCAGGTAGGCGCCGGGCCTGAGGGTCACGATTCCCGTGGCTGCTGTGGCTGCTGCTGCTTCGGTGCTCCACAGCCGGCTGTACCTTGAACTCTTGCAAGCACAAGGGCTATCTGGCTTCCGGGAGCCTTGCTCTAATAAGGAGCCCTCCTCGCTGGTTCATTCCTGGGGTCAGGTGGTGACTCAGTCTCGCTTCAATACCCCTGTAATTTCAGGGGGTCAACATCCGATCTTAGTCATTCCTTCCGTCTTTGACCTTTGACATCTTTAAAATCAAAATATTCATTACCTTCCAAATATTAATTACTCTAACACCACCACTGCAACATCTTCACCCATACATTTGACACACTTGTCTGTTAAAGTACGGCACAATCACCCAGGCTTCAGTGTTCTGATAAACAATAGATCAGAAAGGTTTCATCCATCCCTCTGCCTTGGCCAGGAGTGCGTGGCACTCATTCCATTGATGACGATACACGTGATCAGGCATTTCTTGCTCCTCTCTCCCTCCCAAAAATAATGCAATAAGTCACAATGATGGTAATTGGGCCATAAAGTCACTTGCACTCTGAAATAAAATAAATCCACAGAGATGTGAAGGGCTTGCAAATCCTACTGGGTATTAACTAAATAAGGATTACACGAAAGGGAAAGGCATATTGCTATTTCATGCATAAAGGATGCAGATGCATAAAGGGTGAAGATGTTGGTACCACCAGCTAAGGTCGTTCTAACAGCAGGTGAGCAGCTTCTGCTCTCGCCCTCCCCTCGCAAGCCCCTGTTTCCTCCTCCCAAACCAGAGTCTCTGTACCAGCATGAATTCCTGATCATCACTGAAAGATGATATATAAAAAGGAAAGGATTCACATGACATTGATTTGTATATGAATTGGCTGATATACGTGAAATTGTTTGCAAAGCATTTCAACTCCGTTGGAAGAATTGTGTCACAGAAAAGAACTGGTTTCCAGCACTTCTCTATACTGTGTTAACCAGGGAAAGATTCTGAAGAGAGTTCATACAGGTAATCAGACTTAAAAAGGTCATTGACACATAGATTAAAGACGAAAAGTAAGATTGCGTAGCTCAAGTTCAAATTCTGCAATTAGGAATTCTGTAATACTCCTGTAAAATTTAATGACATATATTTTAAAAAATAATTGAAAGGGATCAAAACACTGAAATACATAGGAAGAACTCCTTCTCTTCTCCAGGCAGCCAATGAAAAGTCAGCAGCTAAAGTAAGTATTTTAAAAATAGTGGCTTGCTTTGCTACCCAGAGGAAGCAGGAAGTAGAGTAGTAACAGTTACAAGGATCGAATCAGTCTTCCATTGTGCCAAATCTGCATTTGTATGGTGCTAATCCCAAAGAAACCTTAGAGTCTTTGTGCTTATGAGCTCTCAAGTGCTTGTAGCTCACAGAGCATGCAACACTGGGAGAGGATTATATGGTCACAAAAGAAACAGACTGGGAAATCAAATTGTTATCCAAACCCTGGCCCAACAAAAATGAGATGGCTATGTCCATTTAGAATCAAGGGTTTAGCAACCAAGTGCTACTTTGTTTAAACAAATGTTTCCGACCAAGAACAGTAAAAATACTTCAGCCTTTAAAAACAGGTGGCTGATTCTCCTTGTGAAAGGAGGGGAGGAAAGGGAAGAAAACAACTGGAAAACAAAAACCAAAAAACTTTCCCATCTGCTTGGCAACCTCCTACTCGATGCTATGATTATGGTTCTACATCATTAAGTTTTACAAGTAATGTTTTCTGGGAGGATAATTATAGAACCAGCATTATACTGAGATCTTTTAACTTTGAGTCATTTAAACACATCTTCCAAATAATACAACTTTGTAATATAATTAATTTTAAGATTAATTATAATTAATATTGAGCTTTTGGTTCATAGTCTGCACAAAAGGCTCCAGGGTAGTAAGAACAACCCATTTCTGTAGTAGATTCCTTAGGCTTTGTTAAGCCAGAGAGGTTCATGCTCTTGTGAAACTGGGGATAATAGCCATATTTCATTGAGTCTTGGCCTCCTTTCCTGGTATAGTTTAATAAGAAACAAAAAATGCTACCATTCAAACTATGATACAATGTTTTCTTTTCATTAATATTTTAATTTAAATGTATTCAAAAAGCTCTTTGGTAAGTATTTAGACAGATTTTTATTACATATGGCCTTAATGCATACATAAAATAAAAGTTAAAATTTTTGGTTAACATTTTTCCAAACCTCACATTAAGAATCTCACTACTTTTATTTACTTTCTAACTGAGAGATTTCAGCGCCCAGATTTTTCTCACAATATGTTCCTCTGAGCCACCCAGAGCTTTTGTCATGCTGCACTTAAAAAATTATTATTAGACATATACCTGACATTCAATGTTAAATTAGTTTCAGTTGTACAACATAGTAATTTGACAATTCTATACATTACTCAGTGATCACCACAGTAAGTATATCATCACGTCACCATATAAACTTATTATAATATCATTGGCTGTATTCCCAATGCTGTACTTTTCATCTCCAGATGAGAACAGAAAATTATTTTATTTATTTAATAACAGGAAATTTGTACCTCTTAATCCCCTTCACCTATTTCACCCATCCCCCATCCACCTTCCCTCCCATAACCACCAGTTTGTTCTTTGTATTTAAGAGTCTATTTTTGTTTTGTTTTTTTTTTGTCTGTTCACTTGTTTCTTTTTTTATATTCCATATAGACGTGAAATTACAGGGGCCCCTGGGTGGCTTAGTGGGTTAAAGCCTCTGCCTTTTGCTCAGGTCATGATACCATGTTCCTGGAATTGAGCCCCGAGTTGGGCTCTCTGCTCGGTGGGGACCCTGCTTCACCTGCCTCGCTGCCTGTCTCTCTGCCTACTTGTGATCTCTCTCTCTTTCAAATAAATAAATAAAATCTTAAAAAGAAAAAAAAGGAAGTGAAATCATATGGTATTTGCCTTTCTCAGTCTGACTTATTTCTCTTAAACTAATACCTTCTAGATCCAGCCATATTGTCACAAATAGCAAGATCTCATTCTTTTTTATAGCTGGATAATATTCCATTATATATCTATATACACCATATCTTTACCCATTCATCTACTGATAAACACCTGAACTGCTTCCATATACTGGCTATTATAAATAGTGCTGCAGAAAACCTAGGAGGGCATATATCTTTTTGAATCAAGTGTTTTTATTTCCTTTGGGTAAATATCAAGTACTAGAATTACTAAAGCATATGGTAAATCTATTTTTAATTTTTTGAGGAACCTCCATACTGTTTTCCACAGTTGTTGCACCAATTTACAATCCCACTAAAAATGTACAGAGGTTCCTTTTTCTCCACATCCTGGCCAACACTTGTTCTTTCTTGTCTTTTTAATACTAGCCATTCTGACAAGTATAAGGTGATAGATCTCCCTGTGGGTTTGATTTTATTTTCCTGATGATGAGTGATATTGAGCATCTTTTCACATGTCTATTGGGTGTCTGTATGTATTTTTTGGAAAAATGTCTATTAAGTCCTCTGCCCATTTTTCAATTGGATTATATGTTGGGGTTTGGGTTTTTTGGGGGTTTGGTGTGTGTGTGTGTGTGTGTGTTCTTTACATATTTTGGTTATTAATTCTTTATTTTATTTATCATTCACCACTGTATTCTCCCATTCTGTAGGTTCCCTTTTGGTTTTGTTGCGGGTTTCCCTTACTGTGCAAAAGCTTTTTATTTTGTTGTAGTCTTAATAATTTATTTTTGTTCTTGTTTCCCTTGCCTAAGCAGACATACGCACAAATAATGTTGCTAAAACCAATCTCCAAGTGATTACTGCTTATTGTCTTTTAGGAGTTTTATTGTTTCAGGGCTCTCATTTATTCATTTAATTTTTTTTTTCTTAAGTAAGCTTTACACTGAATGTGGGACCTAAACTCACAGCCTCAAGAATAAGAGTCACATGCTGTAAAGGCTGAGCAAGACAGGCACACCTCACACTTCACATTTAGATCTTTGATCCATTTTGAGTTTCTTTACGTGTATGGTAAAAGAATGTGGTCTAGTTTCATTCTTTTGCAAATGGCTCTCCAGTTTTCCCAACACTGTTTTTGAGGAGACTTTCTTCTGTTACATATACTTGCCTCCTTTGTCAAAGATTAATTGACCATATAATTGTGGATTTATTTCTGGGCTCTCTATCCTGTTTCCATTGATTTATGCGTATATTTTCTCCCAGTACCCTACTGTTTTGATTACTATAACTTTGTAGTATATCTTTAAATCCAAGAAACTGATACCTCCAGCTTTGTTCTCCTTTCTCAAGATTGTTTTGCATGCTACACTTCTTATAAAAGTATTCTGAGGTCATCCAAATTGCCACCCCTCCATTCTGCTTGGTTTGATGCTGGTAGGGTTTCTCTTTTTCTTTTTTCTTTTTTTTTTTCCTTATCTGAGATTTTCATATAATAACCAGTTTATTTTCTTTCTTTAAATGGTCCTCAAAAGGCCTGTGGCTTGGCATGCCAAGGGATGTAGATGATCAGTTGTGCCCTAGGAGCAGTAACCACATGGCACAGGGTCAAGCTGTGGTAACTTTATAGGGACTTCCACCTGCTCAGCCCCAACTATAAGACAATTCCTGACATTGGAGATGTGAAAGAAAATGGGAGGGGAGGGGCATCTTAAAATCCATAAAATATGGCATATTGTCTCCTGTTTGTACTTATACAATTTCTGATTTTGCAAATGGGCAAGCTGCCGCAGGGAACAAAAATGAGGTCCTAAGGTGGCAGAGACTGACCTGGCCAGCCCTGTACTGCACAGGCTATGTGTTACTGGATCAGTATGAATGGAGAAAGCAGGGGTGAGTCAGGGAAGCTGCTGCTTCTCCCTACATTGCCTTCATCACCCACAGGGAGGGGGCCCAAAGCCAAGGAGGACCTCCTGGAACTGAGACAGGGGAGGGGAAAAGAAAGCTGAACGATGCCACAGCTGCTGAACCATGACCAAAATATGGGGGAGAAGGCTGGAGGCAAATGTGCATGGTACACCGTGACATTTGGAGTCCTAGGTGACATAGAAACTTAAGGATCCAACCTTGCTCAAACTGATTTTACATGATGATTTTATCTACTAATCAACCCAGAGATGCAGAGAATGAAATAGGGCAATACTATAGAAAGTGCTTGAGAGAAATCTCTCTTATGATTGAGATAACCTGATATTTCCATTGATTCATTCATTCATTCATTCATTCATTCGTTCAACAATTATGTACTGAGTATTATGTATCAAATCCTCTTCTGAACACAGAATAAATAAGGAAAAAAACCCACAAATACCATTTTTATAGCACATGCATTCAAATAGAAGAGAGAGAACAGACAGTAAATAAATAAATATATAATATGTCAGCTGTTGATAAGAAGTCAAAAGTAGAGAGGGACAGAAACTATGTTGATTGTGATGGTGCTGGTGCTGTCTGTGTGTGCAGTTAGGGGAGATTACTCTGATAAGAAGACATTGGCAGATCCTTGAGTGGATTCAGAGAACAAGACGGGTACATTTAAGAAGAGGAAACAAGTGCAACGCCCCAAGAAAGGCACGCACTTGCTGTACTCTGTTAAACACTAAGGAGGCTGGTGAGCGGAGGCAGAGACAGCTGAGTGAAGAGGTAGGAAATGAATTGAGAAGGAAGTTGAGTGTTAAATTTTGTAAGACTGAATTTTGTATTGAGTGAAATGGGGAGCCATTGGAGATTTTAGAGCAGAGAAATAACAAGGTCTGACTTTTGTCTTAAACGGATTGCTTTAACTGCTGAGTGGAAAATAAACTAGAACAGAGCAAAGATGGAATCCAGAAGACCAGATAGGAGACTATTACAATAACTCATAGAAGACGGTGTTTTGGACCACAGTGGGAGTAACTGAAATGTGGAGAACTGGTCAGATTTAGAATATATTTTGAAGCTAGAATCCACAGTTTCTACCAAAGAATTAAACGTGGGCAGTGAAAGAAAGAGATGAATCAAGAATGACTCTACAGTTTCCTGTTTGAGCTATTGCAAGACCAGCAGAGCTCGAGAAGAATAAGAGCTTGGTTTTGAACATGTTGGGTTTAACTCATCTAGGTAGATCTGGAAAGCAGGCAGTGGAAGAAAGCTCAAAATCCAGGTCTGGACTGGAGGTGGAGATGTGGAGTCATCAGGAGATAGATGGTAGAAGAGGGACAGTCACCAAGGACTCAGTGTAGACAGAGGGGAAGTCTGAGGTTGGGTCCTGGAGCACATTCATACTCAGAGATCAGGGAAATGAGAAGAAACCCCAAGTGGAGGGGCTTGTCCTCACTCAGAAGGGATTGGAGTAAGGGTTCCACCCAGGTAAACTTAGTGGGATTCTGTGGGTCTTCTTTCCTTACCGATTTTTCTTTTCAAGATTTATTTGAGAGAGAGAGAGAGAGCAGGAGCACACACATGCAGGGGGAAGAGACAGAAGGAGAGGGAGAGAATCTCAATCAGATTCCCCGCTGAGCATGGAGCCTGACGTGGGGCTCGACTCCATAACCCTGAGCTCATGACCTGAGCCAAGATTCACACGCTTAACCACTTAGCCACCTAGACACCCACCCAGTTTGTTTTTCATTCTTTTTTTTAAATATTTTATTCATTTATTTATTTATTTGACACAGAGAGAAAGAGAGAGAGAGAGATCACAAGTAGGCAGAGAGGCAGGCAGAGGGAGAGGGAGAAGCAGGTTTCCTGCTGAGCAGAGAGCCTGATGCGAGAGCCCGAGACCCTGAGACCATTATCTGAGCTGAAGCCACCCAGGTGCCCTCAATTTACTTTTCTCAGTGAAGTCATCAGAATGGTCGGTCATCAGCTGTATCTGATGGAAGGTGTTCAATTCTCACTCTGAACAAAATGGCTGTACATTAGAATCACTGGGAGAATTTTAAAAGCACACTTATATCCAGACCCTAATTGGATATTAATCTAATTGGTTCTACACCAATTAGATCAGGTCCTTTGGAGGTGGGCACTCCTGTGTTTTAAAGTCTTCCAGGTGATTCAAAAGTGTGGCCAGTGTTGAGAAGCCCTGGCTTAAGGTTGGAGGAAAGAAGATGTGAAATAGTCAAAATATTTCACGAGAAGAATGGAGATTCTGTCGGTCAGAGAAACATACTTGGATTTGTGGCTGAGAATTTAATGTGAAAGGAGCGCCTGGTAGGCTCAGTGGGTTAAGCCGCTGCCTTCGGCTCAGGTCATGATCTCAGGGTCCTGGGATCGAGTCCCACATTGGGCTCTCTGCTCAGCAGGGGGCCTGCTTCCCTTCCTCTTTCTGTGATCTCTTCCCTTCCTCTCTCCTACTGTGATCTCTCTCTGTCAAATAAATAAATAAAATCTTAAAAAAAAAAAAGAATTTAATGTGAAAGCTTCCAGCATTGTTGCTTTTCTCACCAACCACCTTCAGCTGCCAGGGGCAGACATAGGGTGGACAGAAGGTTGGGTTTTTACCAGGGTGGGGTTTTATCAGGTATGTATGATGTATGATGGAGGTGAGAGTATGGGACAGGGATTATAGTTATGGGAGCGGACTCTGTGCCAGCTGCGGAGGCCTGTGAGAATTTGGGGTAAGGATCAAGAACCACAGAAAATGAAATAGGGGGACGCCTGGGTGGCTCAGTTGGTTAAGCAGCTGCCTTCGGCTCAGGCCATGATCCCAGCGTCCTGGGATCAAGTCCCACATCAGGCTCCTTGCTCGGCAGGGAGCCTGCTTCTCCCTCAGTCTCTGCCTGCCACTCTGTCTGCCTGTGCTCGCTCTTGCTCCCTCTCTCTGACAAATAAATAAAATCTTTAAAAAAAAAAGATTCTCTTCAAAAAAAGAAAATGAAATAGGTAAATGGATTCTTCTGAGTGACTTAGATAATTAATACTTCTTGAAATAATTTAGTGCAGCCAGACCCCTGCAAAGCAGCACAAACAACTCTGATGAGTGCTTCAATCTACCACTTCTTCCCAGGGCTTCAATCAATTGCTTTCAACAAGTGAACATTGAGATATTTAGAGCAAAGGAAAAAAAATAAATATTGGAAGTTCGCATTTTTTTTAAGATTTTATTTATTTATTTGACAGAGACACAATGAGATAGGGAATACAAGCAGTGGGAGAGGGAGAAGCAGGTTTTTCCGCTGAGAAGGGAGCCCGATGCGGGGCTGGATTCTCAGGCCCCTGGGATCATGACCTGAGCCAAAGAGCAGATGCTTAACAATTGAGCTACCCAGGCTCCCCTGGAAGTTAGCTTTTTACATTCTTGGAAAATGGGATTTTGTACATTTATGTCCTTTTTCTGTCCCCTCGTGGATATTTTCCCTCTTGAAACACACCCAACCCCTGCTCCACAGTTGTCCAGTAAAAGAAAGGGATCTGAGTGCCATCCCCAAAGTTCACTTGCGTTTAAAGGAGAAACAATCCTGGGAAGCTGTTTTACACCAAAGAGTAGATTGCTCAGTTGTAGAAACTCAGGTATTATAAGAAAACGGGAGAGATATTTGTTACTAGAAGGGGGACTTGCTCAGCGTTTCTAAATTCACACTGGTAGATTGTTGAACTGTTGTAGGCTGAGTGTTAAAATCACATCTTTCCCTCCGTTTTCTTACAGAGACAATGATGGTTCTTCCAAGATTGTCTGTGAAAGGCTAGGCACCTGCAAAACCACACATTTGACCTGAGCCATCACCCAAGTAGAATGTAATCCGCTCTCAGATCATAGGAGAAAAAAGAGAGAGAGAGAATCCCAAGAAGAAACACTCACGTCAGGATTTTCATCAAATTTAGTGCATGTCTCACCATTTATCTTCATTTGCGGTAATTTTTTAAATAAACACTAATGTCGAATTGCCCTGCGTTACAACGAGCAACTCAATTATCAGAAAATCACGAGTCTCCAACGTTTGTTCTAATTACTAAAGCAGAAGAGTGGACAGAGTTTAGAAAATTTTCAACAAGGCTTAAACAAGAGAGATTTTCCACTTTTTTCTAATCAGGTCAACATAGATACCACTTTCCCTACAACCTTGTAGGCAGTTGGTATTTTTCAGAGATATCATTTGGTTCTTTATAGAAGGCTTAAAGTTGGAGGTCCATAAAAACGATAATCAACTTTGATGTGTGCCTTCTATAGGCCAGGAACTGTGCTAAATGAACAGTATCTAATTTAATCCTCCTAACAAGCCCTGTGAAGTCAATACTACTGACTATTCTCACTCCAAGGGGGGGCAAAGCAGATGCTTCGAGAGTTGAACTCAGTTTTCCAAGTTCATACAGCTCGTATATGATGGAATCAGGACTTGAGCTCAGTCTAATGCCAAGTTGGACCCTCAGTGGCAGCTACTGTAGTTTTTTTGACCGTCACCTGTTTCCCTCCTTCACCCCCGCCCCCATCTGATTCCCATTTAGGGATAATCAGCCATACCTAAATGACAGTGGCCAGGCAGGAAGGGTGGCTACTGGGTTTAATTATTTATATCCAGGGGGAAGAGCCGCCTCGCCCCATACGTTCTGCTTCAGTTCTTGCCCTGCCAGGGGAGTAGCCATCCTTCAAACCATCAGTGTTAATTGCTGGTGAGGGATGAATTAGGCGGCAGGGGTCACACACAGTTTACTAGTCATGCATATTTTTTCAGAATACCTAAGTACCATTCCCTTGGAGATGAGAAGAAATGATGGGAGGGATGTTAAAAGGGACTCCCAGAAATATTTCTGGACCAGTCATGATCACTAGCCCTTATGATACTCTTGGAGTCATTTTACTGGTTCTTGAAATGAGTGCACTTGCCCTAGGATGGCTTGGCCCCTCCCAGTAATCAGAAGCTCCCAGGATGGGTCAAAGATTACTTTATTTGCTATAATTCTGCAAGTTGAATGTATCTCTCAGCCATTTCCTGTGAATGCTATTATGGGGCAGGCACAGGGGGATGACGATGGGACAGAAACATATCAGGTGAGAGGGATCCTATGCTTTTGTATGAAGGAGAAGCCCATTCTCCTTGGTGATGGGAGTTTTCCTTCTGCTCTGACTCCTGCCCAGCCGGGATCAGTGGGGAGCCTCCTCCTTTGGGCAACAGGTCTCTTTCTTTCTAAATCTTCTTTTTTTGGGCCAAAAAGCAAGACTACCCTTCTTTTCATCTTTCAGCTTTTTCATCCTGGCCAACGACACTCAAACACCCACGCCCCCAATTTGGGCTGCTAGACTATGCCAAGAGGCCACATACTGGATATATTACCTCAGGCCCAGTGTTTGGACTTCACTGAACCTTAATTGTAACATCTGAGAAGGGTTGGGGAGGCGGATGTTGTGAGGATTCATTAAGACAATGTTAAATTTTTATCACGGAGTCAAGGAAGATCTCTTGTTAGGAATGTGTTCAATCTTACCAGAATAGAGGGCAAAATAACATTTTACATATATTTTTTAATAAAGTATTTCTTTTTAAAAAATTGTTTATTTGACAGAGAGACAGAGCAGGAATACAAGCAGGGGAGTGGGAGAGGGAGAAGAAGTCTTCCTGCTGAGCAGGGAGCCCAATGTGGGCCTCCATCCCAAGACCCTATGTTCATGATCTGAGTAGAAAAACGATGCTTTAAGGACTGAGCCACCCAGGTTCCCTGCAAAACAGCATTTTTTTTAAAGATTTTATTTATTAATTTGACCGACAGAGATCACAAGTAGGCAGAGAAGCAGGCAGAGAGAGAGGGAGAAGCAGGCTCCCCGCTGAGCAGAGAGCCCGATGAGGGGCTCCATCCCAGGACCCTGGGATCATGACCTGAGCTGAAGGCAGAGGCTTTAACCCACCGAGCCACCAGGCACCCCGGAAAACAGCCTTTTAAACAATATTTTTATTTTTATTTTATACATATATATGTAAACAGAGAATTGAATGTATACATATAAATATAACTTGTAAACACATTTGATATATATTTATGTTTATCCTAGGACGCAACACTGCCCTCCTGAGCAGCGCAAGAGGGTGGGTTTTTACAAAGAATCACCAAACAGCTTGACCAAACTGAATGGCCTGCCTTGCGCTGCTGCTTAAGAGAAAGCCTTGAGTTGGGAAAGGTTTGACAAATACTGAGAAAAACCAGTCAATTAATATGTTAAAAACACTACCCAACCACAGTATGAACCATTTAGACATATGGCTTTCATTTTGACTTTAGTCTCCAAAGCCTAGGGGTCCCTGGGGAAAGGGGGCAGAGGAAGAGAAAGAACCAGCTTCTCTGTGGGCCAGGTTTCTGGGGTTGCTCCCAGCCCTGCCCCCAGAGGGAATGCCCCCACCCAGGGCTTTGCTCCCAGAAGGGCCCCTCCCCCAGAAAGCCCCTTCCCAAATGGCCCTGACCTTTGGCCACACCCTCAGAGGTCCCATTATCCACCCCCAACCCCCTCACACCCCCCTGCCAAGCACCGCCCTCAGAAGGGTTCTTTTTTTTTTTTTTTTTTTTTTTTTTAAAGATTTTATTTATTTATTTGACAGAGAGAAATTACAAGTACACTGAGAGGCAGGCAGAGAGAGAGAGAGAGAGAGAGAACGAAGCAGGCTCCCTGCCGAGCAGAGAGCCCGATGCGGGACTCGATCCCAGGACCCTGAGATCATGACCTGAGCCGAAGGCAGTGTGCTTCTCTCTCAATGTCTAGGAATTACTCAGTTTTATTTTTGACTTTGTGTTTTTTGAGCGAAGTGGGTGGTGTAAGGACCTACTTTATATTTTTATATTTTAGCCAGAGGCTTCCATTGAGGTTACACAATAACCTTGTTGTTTAACCCTTAAGCTGTCCCTGCTCCCCTTCTCCCAGGGGACTTACTTAAAAACAAGTCCTGGAAATCAACCTCAGGTAACAAAGCCCAAATACAAGGGTGGGTCAGGCCAGGTAAGACATCTGATCAGTGGAGGGCTGCATACTGTCTCCCTAGCTACCAAGGAGTATGGGTCCCGCCCTTTGTGAGTCTTTTGGGCCAAAATCCTAACCAAGGTGATAGGCTAGGTCAAATATCTACTAAAAGGTAAGTTGTAATTCAATTGGTCACCTAGCATCACTGTGCAGCTTTCTCTGTGTGTTACAATTTCATTGGCCACCTGTGCATGACCAGGCCCAACCGCATGGCCTATGTCCTTAAAAGCTAGTCTGTAAAGGAGAGAGGGGTTGACTTCTCTGTAAGAAAAGCGGCCCTGGCTGGTCAGTTTGATTCTTGATGCTTGGTGCAAAATAAAGCTTTGTTTGACCTTCGCTTTGTATCAGTCTCGCTCTTTTAATCATGGACCCATTATTGGGGCATAACAGGTGGGATAGTGGAGCACGTACATAGTGGAGGGGACAGCCCACTGTGGGTATCCACCATTCCTTGCCTGTACTGCCCATTTGCATGTACTGCTCACCCTGCCCGGTGAGCACAGCATGGAAATGGACACCTCGTGAGTGGTGGTCAACGAGACTCGCTGACCACGTGATGTCTATGACCGAGTCAACCGGAGCTCGCCTTCCCTACAGACCAGAGCTTGCTCTGGGCACCGGCAGGAGGCGGTGGCCTCTTGTGAGCAGCCCAGAACCCTGTCTTGTCCTTTCTCACTTATGTCACCTCCCTGTGTTAGCCAAGCCTTGGAAGTGGTGACTTAGGAGGGAAGGGAAAGAAAGGCAGCCCCTGGCTCCTGATCCTGTCAAGTTCCGTACTCATCAGGAAGCCGAGGGCAGCAGGGTTGGTGGAACAGGTGTGAGTCCCCAGGTGAGGTAAAGATGGCAGAGCTGGTCTTGTGCAGGATTTCTACGGTTCTGATAAGAAGAGGGCACGTGGGTGTGCCCCAGCTGTGGAATCCCTGCGTGAATTATTTAACACTGACATTGCACCCTGCGAAGATGAATGGCATAAATCATGCCCATAATCACATTATAAAATTTTTATTTGCTTGGAATGACATTAAATGCAAATAGAAAACAGCAGCCATGCCCCTTCAGAAGATAGATGATGGAGGAAATGAGCTTTCTATTTTAGTACCTTTAACAAACACTTCCTCCCTGTTTTTGCCCAAAGGGTCCTATATCTTCATTTTGCATGGGGCTTGTAAATTATGTAGCCAGCCCTGGGGACAGCTGTGCAGTGTCTCAATGACCCAGTGCAGGGAATGGCAGGAGTCTCCCTCCTTGATACAGTAGTATTACACAAGCCCCTGAAGCTGAAACAGAACTTCAGGATAAAGTCTGGGGGGGAGGTCCTCAAATTTCTGAGTCATGGGCTGTCATAAACAAAATAACAGCCGGGTGGCTTAGGCAACATACAATTTATTTTCTCATGGTTCTGGGCGCTGGAAGTCCAAGATCAAGGTGGCAGTAGGATTCGATTCTTCAAACGTCTCTCCTTGGCTTGCAGTTAGCTGTGTTCTCCACTCTGTCTTCAAACGATTGTCCTTCAGTCTGTACTGTCTGTGTCCTAATCTCTTCTTCCTGTAAGCACACCAGTCCTGTTGGCTTGGTGCCCACCCCCAGTGAGCTCGTTTTCCCTTTATCACCTCTTTAAAAATCCTGTCTCTGAATACTGCCACATTCTGAGATGCTGGGTGTTAGGACATCAACGTAGGAATCTGGGGGCATCCAACTAAGCCCATAACAATAGTCAAAACTGGATCCGAAACTGAAATTTAGACACATTTTAAAATGCTAAAAGTGTATATATATAATTTTTGTGGTAGGCCTGAGATGGTTGGTAGGCTGAGATGTATTTGTAACCTTTGAGGGAAACATCCTTTGGAATGATCAAAGAGAGCTTCTATGTAATTCCATACATCCACAATTAAACCCCAGAGCTTTTTAATTTGGAATTTGGCTGTTTTGTGCTTGGTGGTAACCAAAACCAGCCTAGGGCTTTTCTTTTGTTTTGGCAGAAAAGTAGGAGGCAGAGGACTTGAGCATTTAGACATCTTGCTGCTCTTTGGTTTAATCATACTCTACTGAGTTGCCCGAAACTAATTAAGCTCTTGTCTCTGTAGAGGAGAGATGATGTTCATTACATGTCATTGGCCACAATGTTCCTTTTTTAAATTGTTGTTAACATTTGTGTTATTTTTCAGTATAAGAGACAAGCTTTATCTTAGTTTGGGCTGATGTAACAAGAGCACCATAAACTAGGTGCTTTAAAGACATACTTATTTCTCTCAGTTCTGGAAGCTGGGAAGTCTACGATCAAGACCCTGGAAGATTCCGTGTCTGTTCAAGTGCCCACTTCCTGGGTCACAGATGACCATCTTCTCCCTATAACCTCCAAGGTGGAGGAGGCGAGGGATCTCTGTGGGGTCTCTCTTATGGAGACACTAATCTCGCCCATGAGGACTCCACCCTCATGACCTAAACATCTCCCAAGGACCCCATATCCTAGTTATGTCCCTTTGGACATTGAGTTTTCAACTTATGAATCCTGGAGGGATACACTGTCTACAGTGAGCTTCGTCAAACATCTTTTATGTTCAAGGCACTGTTTTTTGGCAAAATTAATCATTTCCTACACATCCTTTGAAGCAAGAGTATTTCTGCACTTTGCCTTCCTTTAGAACCTTTCTCTAGAGAGGATCCTAAAAAGTTCAGAAAAGATGCAGAAGAAACCTGCTGGTTAGCTCGTTTTTCACAGTAGAGCAGAATTCATTTTGAAGTAGGTTAATCTTAGAAATCCAGGCGAAGACACTTCGCTTGAAAATCATCTCAAATGATCAGTTAGTTTTGTTAGTATGAGTAATAGTAACTATAAGATCAATAGAACAACTTTTTGTTCTACTGTGGGCCTACTGTGTGCTGGGTACCTCGGAGCACTTGAGTCGAACCATCTCGTGATCCTTTCAACAGCCCACTGAGGGTCACACTGTCTTCTCCTCCACGTTATGGATGAGCCTTAAGTCTGGGCCAGAAATGACACAACTTTCCCAAAGCCATATTGCTACTGAGGGGCCAGCTGGGATCTATGCCCACTCTGGTGCCAGAGCCTGTGATTGCAAACGTGGGCTGCACTAGTTGTTCAGAACAAAGGACTGTTCATGGAGGTGACACAGCTAACCCATGAGACCCACCACCCTTTTCCCTAAGGTCATCCCGGTACAGCCTGCAGTGATGGCCCGAGTTAAGCATTTGAACTTGGTGCTGCAGAGGGCGTGTTTTAGGGACAAGATTGGTGTTAAGGGGGTCTAATGAAGCCCAGAGGGAATGGAAGGAAACAGGACTTGGGGAAATATCTGGGTCCCTGGAGCAGTGATCTCCTTTTAATACTGTGCACCTCTCTTTCACAAAAATACATACATACATACATACATACATACATACATACAAAAAATATTTGCGGACATAGCACAAATTTAAGCAAATTTTTGATAAATTATAAACTCTACTACTCTACTAAATTATTATGCACATTATAAATGACATGCAAAAGCTAAACAGTTAAATGGATGACATGAAATATGAATAAAACTTATAATATTTTCTTCCAGCCCCTTACTGGACTATTTGTCAAACTCCCTTTGGAGAAGACTTTTTAAAGATTTGTTTATTTATTTATTGAGAGAGAGACAACACGTGTGTGCACATGTGAGTAGGGGGGTGGGGCAAATGGAAAAGGAGAGAAGCAGACTCCCCATTGAGCACAGAGGCCTCACTAAGGGCTCAATCCCATGACCCTGAGATCATGACTTGAGCCAAAATTTTGAGTCAGACATTTAATCAACTGAGACACCCAGATGCCCTGGAGAAGACTTTTTAAGAAAGAGATAGGACACTGGATTTATAGCAATAATTCCTAGAATTAATCTTTAAAAGTGGGAAGATAGAAATGGTTTTTTAAAAATTTTTTTAAATATTTTCTTTATTTATTCATAAGAGATGGGAGGCAGAGGCAGAAGCAGGCTTCCCGCAGAGCAGGAAGTCCAGAGTGGGACTTGATCCCAGGACCTGGGATCATGACCCTAGCTGGAGATAGACGCTGGAGATACTGATAAACCAAACTTTAGGGAAAAATACTGAACTTTACTGGGAAGATGAAGCAGAACAACAGCATATGGCAGCAACATGAGTTTTAGATAGTTGTTGGTCACCCAGAAGGCTTAAGGTGGAGAGAAAAACAAAAGGCTGTAGTGACCCAAAATTGTCCGAGTTGTGTAATTTGACCCAGGAACTTCCGGGTGACATAAAGATTTGTTTATTTATTACACGGACAGCGCCATGTGGGGACAGAGCGAGGGGGAATGAGAATTCCATACAAACGTGTGAGTGGCTCTTCTCCCATCTCCAGGGGGGAAGGAAGAGATTGGGTTTACTCCAGTAAGCATGGTGATGAGTTGGTGAGGTAGGTTGACTAGATGTCTGGACACCTGAAAAAGCCAGCTAAGGGGGCTTCCTGGCCATCTTGTCAGTGTCTTATTGAAAGCTTGTCATGTGCAAGACTTTCTTTTAACAGGTTGCCAGGTGAATTGATGTACAAATCAGACTACCGGCCCCCATGTGCCATTGCTCAGGTGGTCCATGACACAGTGCCCTGCAACTAAGGGGATGCACTTAGCATTACAGACATCGTTCTGTCTTTGTTATTTTGAAATTTAGAAAATATCTTATTAATTTGTTCACCCCAAAGAGGCAATTTATTGCTTACTATGACAGTCTTTTGGTAGAGGACACAAAACTGCTTTCTTTGTTATGAAAATCAATGTGTTACACCAATTTTCTGAAAGATAGAAATGAATTGCCTCCTTCCAGCTGGGTCAGGACATAAGTGTACCCTATGTATTGGTTTTTCAATAGATTCCATTTACAGACTGTACATGTCTCTCAATACAGAAGACATTTGCTCACATTTATGTGTAGAACATTCCCGAGCCTGGTCCAGGTTGCGGATGAAACCGTCACTCTGACTGGCAAGGCATAACGAAGAAGAGTTTTCCTGTAAACAATATGTGGTCATGGAAGGAATCAGCACTGCAATTCGTGGCTGATTCCAAAGGCTCTAAGAGGTGGTAGATGCACAGGCAAAGTGGTGACTTTTGCAGAGGAAGCAGGCTGGGGAGAGATAGCAAAACAGAAGTTTGAGAGGGCCCTAAAATCTCCTCCTGTGGGATTATTGGCCATTGAGCTTGAGAAAGGCTATGGTGAAGACTTGAAAGAGCATCAGATCAAACCCTTGGCCACTGGAGGTTGAAACTGACATGAGCAGCACTATCTCTATTCTTGACCCAAGGCCACAGGATGACTAGCTTTGCTTTCTCAAGTCTCTATACTGCCCTATAAAGAAAATAATACAAATAAATGCTGAGAGTGTAAAGTGTAAGCAGAGCTCCCCTTGGCCATTTCCTAAGTTTTGTCCACTCCGAAGTGAGTATCACTTTGGTGAGTGCATTGCAGGAAATGGCCTTAATGATCAATGGCAGACCTCCACTCCAGAGTGACATAAAAAGCAATCTGCACCTCCTTCCTGATTTGTCTGTAATGAAACTTGCTTTCCTCAGGTCCCAGCATTCGAGGCAGATAAATATGTTCCCTTTCGTTGGCTCTTACTCATACTTCAGCAAGATTTCCCATGTGCTTTCCTTGGCTGGCTGCGAAACTGGACCACAATTTATGGGATCTTAGGGGACAGGCGCATAGAATTCCAGTGGGATCCAGGAACAGAACCTATTTGGAGATTAGAGACCATTGCGGTGCAAAGCTTTTCTTTGAGATCGAAAGAGGTGCATGTTATGCAAATATTAGCAAGTGTAAGTTCACACTGTCTATTGAAAATTTATAGACTCATTATGGTCAAGAAGGCTGGAAGATAAGTAGATTTTGGGAAAGATTCAGGTAAATTCAGGGAGGTGGCAAATTACCCCAGGGAAAGTAGAATGGCTAAAGAGTATGGCCCAAACTTTTTAAAAAAATTTTATTCGCTTATTTGACACACAGAGAGCCAGAAAGCACAAGTGGGGGGAATGGCAGAGGGAGAAGGAGAAGCAGGCTCCCCGCTGAGCAGGGAGGCAAATGTGTGGGACTCGATCCCAGGACCCTGGGATCATGACCTGAGCTGAAGGCAGACACTTAACTGACTGAGCCACCCAGGCACCCCCTGGCTCCAACTTCCAAAGATGGTGTATGAGATACCTTTGGTGGGAAGGAATGAAGATCAGCAACTGTCCTTGATTCTGCTTCTCAGGAAGGCATTGTGATGTGGTGCCCAGGACTTTGGAGACAGACACATGCTTGGTGCCCTCCGGCTCTGCCGCAAAAGCAACACCTTCCAGAGGGCAGCTGCAGGCACCGGGTGGCGTCACACAGGGTCAGACCCGGGAGGCACTCAGCCACGTACCCATTCCACCATCCTGCTGGGTTTGGAAGAGCGCTATCAAAGTCCCTGCTGCAGAAGGACCATCCAGAGTGACATGTCCCATAGGGCACGCCGGCATTCCTTTACCCCTTCAGGTTATTGGCAGCAAGGCTGGAAATTTTTTTAATTGCCTGGGAAAATGATAGCAAACAGCTCCAAAAAGGAGTTTCAGAATGCAGACTTCATACTATGTTTTGAGTACATTTCATTCATTTGGCAGGTACTGACAGGGTGCTTAAGTGCCAGGTGCTGCTGCATTAGAAACAGACTTGAGAAGTTAACAGGAGGGGGCTCCAGCCCTCAACCAGCACAAAGTTGATCAATGGATGCATGTGACAGACAGAGCACTGTGACGGGGAGTACTAGGTGCTGTCATAAGAAGGGTATGCCTGGAGTTAAGGGAACACTCGGGGGGAGCCAGCACCAACACTCGAGGAGAGCTGTGGGAAATATGATGGATGCAGATGGCTCCAGGGGAAACCAGAGAACTGCTCAGATCCCTGCTTCTTAACAGCTCCAAGTGCCCGCCGCTTCAGAGTGGGGGCTGGGCGAGCAGGGAGCTGGGATGGGCGCAGCGATGCCTAAGTTCTGACCTCAAGACCCTGCGCTGTTTCACCTGTCCCTTTAGGAGTAAAATGACATAGGATGTCACCAACGGAGGATCTACCCCTGCATCCTGGTACTGGGAAAGCACGCGAGGGCTGCGGAGCTGAAAGCAAGAGTTGGTAGTTCCAGTAATGTGTGCAGGGTTTTAAAAAACTATATACCGGAAAATATCCGGTCTTATTTGCATGTGTTTGTATCATGCACAATTTTTAACTGCAATCCTCCTTTTACCTTCTTCCCTGTTGTTAAGACTCTCCTCTCCTCACCGCTGCCTTTGTCCCTATAATACCTGTTGACAGCCTGGTGCTAATCCATGAGCTCATTCGCCTCTATCCACGCACGCATGGGGCTCTGTCACTGTTTAACAAATATGGGCTCATTTTATCTACCTCTTGATCTAGTGCTTCCCAGTTAATAATCCCTCCTGCATAACGTCCTTCTGTTTTTATCTTCATTTTTATAAAGAATGGCTGCTCACCTTTTATCAGGTGCCTTTATTTTTTTATCAAATGCATTTATTGCTATGGTCTTAAGAGTTTTTCACAGTTAATTTAGTGATGAGGTAAATCTTATTGATTTTCTGGTCTTGAGCTCCCTTTATTTTCCTGGAATGAATCCAAGTTGGTCTCAGGATATAGTCCTTTGATAGAGGCCTGACTTCTGTTATTTGCTAACATTAGTTCAGTTTCTGTTAACTAATCTGTCCTAAGCCAGGTTTGTTAATAGCTTCCCCGTTCCTCCCTCTCAGGTTTGGGTATTAAAATTGTGCTCAGCTTCATCAAGTGAATTGACTTATTATTGTTTAATTGCCTGTTGCCATTTAACAGTAGAATGAGAGTTATCCAGCTGCAAACCTGTCTGATCTTGGAACTCATCTTCTTAATTTTCCATTCTTGAATCATTTGGATGATTTTGTTTTCCTAGGAAATCATCGTTTCTTCTAGGTTATCAAATTGATTAGTATAAAGTGCCTTGCAGTTTAGTGATTCTTTTATATTATGCATTTGCTTTTATATCTCTGTTCCCAATCCTTATCTGTTTTGCAACTCTCTCCCTCTCTCTGTCCCCTCCTCCCTGAAACCCCCCTATCCCCATTCCCCTTCCCTCTCCCCACCTCCTCCCACACCCCATCTTCCCCCTCTCTTATCCTTAATAGGGCATGTGAAGTTTTTTTTATTATTATTATTTCATTAGTCTTTCATAGAAACAACTTTGAGTTTATTTGCCCCTGATATTTTTTATTAGTTTAAAAATTTATCTTTATTATAACTACTTCCTTTCTTTGGATTGAGCTGCCCTTTTCTGATGGGTTTAAATGAGTACTTTCTTTTATTTAAAAAAATGTTTGAAATTGAAGACATTTGACACTAAAGTCTCCTTAGAGTATAACTTCTGGTGTCTTCTGTAAGTTTTGGTATGAAATAGTCTCCTTTCCATTGCTTTCAAGATTTTCTTCAGTCGTCTTATGATTTCTTCTTTGACTGAAGACTGTATTTCTTAACTTGTATGTAGTTTCAATTTTTTGTTACCAGGTTATCTAATTCTGATTCTACTGGATTGTGATCAAAGAACTGTTCTTTAAATCTTTAATTTGGAAGGCTTGTAAAGGTTTCCTTTGTTGCCTAGTATGCAATTAATCTTTACAAATATGGCTTTCCTTAGGTGTAAGAAAGAAATGTTTTCCGAGGGAAATAAGGATGTCTATTTTCTTTTTCTTTTTAAAGATTTTATTTATTTATTTGACAGACAGAGATCACAAGTAGGCAGAGAGGCAGGCAGAGAGTGAGAGAGAGGAGGAAGCAGGCTCCCCGCGGAGCAGAGAGACCGATGTGGGGCTCGATCCTAGGACCCTGGGATCATGACCTGAGCCGAAGGCAGAGGCTTTAACCCACTGAGCCACCCAGGCGCCCCAGGATGTCTATTTTCTGTGTGTCCTTGTTTTTCCCTCCTTCTAGTAGATACTCCCATTTGAAAAGCTAAAATTTTACCTTGTTATTGCATTTTTAGAGTCTTCAGGTATTATGTTGTTAGATGTATACCTGCTTATACCTTTTACATCTTCTTTCCAAACTCTGCCTTTAAAAATGTCCCTCTTCATCTTAGTACCTATAACTTTAGACCCAACTTGTCTGCGATGAATTTTGCCATTCCGGCTTTCTCTTTTGCATGGTATCTCCTCACCTGATACATTCTCAATCCCTTTTGCATTTTAAGTATGTTTCTTGAACAGCGTGGATCTGTAACCTCCTGATAGGCGCTTTAATAGAAAAAGTCAGTCTGTACACATTTAAATTAATGATAAACAGTCATAATTTTATTCCTCCCATCTTATTTTGTTTTTATTTTCCCCATTTTTGATGTTTTTAATCAAGTTCATTCTTTTTGTATTTGATAAATATAGAAGTTCTTTGCATTTTTCGATGACAGCTTAATTGAGATATAATTCACAGGCCATACCACTCACCATCTAATGTGGACAATTTAATGGCTTTCACTATATTTAACTATACTATACTGAACTACCTACACATTTTCATCATCCTCAAAAGACAACTTTAGCCATCACCACCAGTCTTAGGCAACCGCTAATCTACTTTCGGTCTCTGTAGATTTAGCTATTCTGGAAATTCCATATAAATCAAATTATGCAATACGTGGTATTCTGTGACTGACTTCTCTCAATCAGCAGAATGTTTTCAAGGCTCCTCTGTGTCATGGCACATATCAAAATTCTATTCCTTTTCAAGGCTGAATAATATTCCACAGGCTGGATGGATCACATTTTATTTATCTCTTCATCAGTTGATGAACATCAGGGTTGTTCTCACCTTTTCACTATTACGAATAAACCCTAAACCTTCATGCACAAGTTTTTGTGTGGGCATAGTTTTTTTCTTGGCTCTATACACAGGAGTGATATTGGTGTGTCATATGGCAACTCTGTGTTCTGCATTTTGAGGAGCTACTAAACCATTTCTAATGTGGCTGCGCCATTTTCCAAGCCCACCAGCAATTTCCAGGTTCCAGCTCTTCACATCCTTCCAACACCTGCTTTTGGGGTTTTTGATAGTAGCCATCCACGTGGGTGGGAGGTGGTATCTCACCATGGTTTTGATTTGCATTTCCCGAATGATTAGTGATGTTGAGCATATTTTCACGTGCTTATTGTCCCATATATTTTATATATACATTATATGTATCTTTAAATATATATTATATATTTCATATTTTATTTATATTTAAATACATATTTAAGAATGTAAATATACTTACATAAATATGTTTATATAAATATATGATCATGTAAAATATGTTTATATATACATTTATATATTAATGTATACATTTGAATATTAGAGAAATGTATATTCAAGTTCTTTGCTCATTTTTTAAGAGATTTTATTTATTTATTTGAGAGAGATTTATTGAGAGAGATCACAAGCAGGCAGAGAGGCAGGCAGAGAGAGAGGAAGAAGCAGGCTCCCTGCTGAGCAGAAAGAACGGGGCTCGATCCCAGGACTCCGAGTTCAAGACCCGAGCGGAAGGCAGCAGCTTAACCCGCTGAGCCACCCAGGCGCCCCTCTTTGCTCATTTCTTAACTTGGTTGTCTTTTTATTTGAGTTGTAAGAATTCTTCACACAGTCGGAATGCATGTTCCTTATATATGACCTGCAAATATTTTCTCCCATTTAGTGGCTTGTCTTTTGACTTTGTCAATGGGGTCCTTGGAAGCACAAAACTGGGATATTTTGGTTGAGTCCCATTTATTTATTATTTTTTTTAAGTTGCTTGTACTTTGGTGTTTGGCCGAGGAGCCGTTGTTAGATTCAAGACCACTAACATTTACCTTTGTGTTTTCTTCTGAAAACTTTATCATTTTACTTTATTTTTATTTTTTAAAAGATTTTATTTATTTGAGAAAGAGACAATGAGAGAGAGCATGAGCGAGGAGAAGGTCAGAGGGAGAAGCAGACTCCCTGTGGAGCTTGGAGCCTGATGCAGGACTCAATCTGGAAACTCCGGGATCATGACCTGAGCAGAAGGCAGCCGTCCAACCAACTGAGCTACCCAGGCATCCCGAACTTTATCATTTTAATGCTTACATTTATGTCTTTGATGCATTTTGGGTTATTTTCTCTGTATGGTGTGAGGCAGGACACCTGTTTCATTATTTGCATGTGGCTGCTTGGGAGTAAAATACTGTTCTTACCCCCATTGAATTGTTTGGCACCCTTGTCAAACATTAGTTGACTGTAATTTATTTTCCTTTTTTTTTTTTTTCCCATTGAGGCATTTCATGTGCCATGTATATTATATTTCTAGGAAAAAGGAATCCCAGGATTTTCCCTCCTGCCTGGATTCTTCCTTCTTCATGGTGCATGATGCCAGAAGAATTTTTCCATGCAGTGAAACCAAACTGAGGGGATGGAAATATTCTGCCACTTTTCTAGATCTTTCAGTTATACAAGTCTAGGGCTGGTCATGCCACACTTGTTTAACTTGCCCGTGAGGTACACAGCAGTTTTCCCAGCTCTGTGGTCATCAATAATTTCAAATTTGCCAATGTACTCATGCTTCGTCATCACAGTGAGGAAACGGGACGATGACTTTGGTGCAGGGCCTCCTAAGAACCTGGCCTTCGCCCCCCCTTTCAGCAGTGTTAATGTTCTTGAGGGCATCTGTGGGACATTTGTTCACACTGTTACTGCGGCACGGAAAGATGGCAGAAAAAGCTTTTTTCCCTTTTATTAATATTTGGTCTTGTTCTCCTTCCCTTTTTCATAACCGAATGCATATTTCCCCTTCGTCATTTGAAAACTGCATACTGTTCTCCAGCTGTTTTCCCCAGACGAGACCTTGTGTATCAAGAATCCTTATTTCACAGTTATTATACACAATCTTAAAGATTTATGACTGTCCGCTTATTTTACACATGCATACACACGAAGCACTAAATACGGACTTTATCTGAATGGCTAAATGTTGGCCAAGACAGAAGCCAGTTGTAGTGGGAACTGATAGGATAAAGATATAGTCTGAAGTTTTTGTTCTTTACAAAAAGCCTTCATGGGGCGCCTGGGTGGCTCAGTGGGTTAAGCCGCTGCCTTCGGCTCAGGTCATGATCTCAGGGTCCTGGGATCAAGTCCCATGTCGGGCTCTCTGCTCAGTGGGGAGCCTGCTTCCTCCTCTCTCTCTCTCTCTGCCTGTCTCTCTGCCTACTTGTGATCTCTCTGTCAAATAAATAGGTAAAATCTTTAAAAAAAAAAACAAAAAAAGCCTTCATGGGGCGCCTGGGTGGCTCAGTGGGCTAAAGCCTCTTGCCTTCAGCCCAGGTCATGATCCCAGGGTCCTGGGATCAAGTCCTGCATCGGATTCTCTGTTCAGTGGGGAGCCTGCTTCCCCCTCTCTGCCTGCCTCTCTGCCTACTTGTGATCTCTGTCTTTCAAATAAATAAAATCTTAAAAAAAAAAAGGCCTTCATATTTTATTAAAAATTTTAGGTGTCCGAATTCAAAAGGTTAACAATTGAGTACAATAATAATAATAATAATAATAATATATCATCTAATAATAAAATAATAATAATTTCTCCTGCATAGTCACTGCTGCACACTAGTAAAATGAGATGTTTCTTTTCTTTTCTTTTTTAAAGATTTTATTTATTTTATTTATTTGACAGACAGAGATCACAAGTAGGCAGAGAGGCAGGCAGAGAGAGAAGGAGGGAAGTGGGCTCCCTGCTGAGCAAAGAGCCCGACGTGGGGCTTGATCCCAGCCAAAGGCAGAAGCTTAAACCACCCAGGCGCCCCGAGATGTTTATTTTCATTTGGGATTATGGAGGGGCAAGGTGTTTTTGGCTCTCCTGCTGAAGTAGGGACTCAGTCAGTATGGTCTCCACCTTTTTCCCTAAGAGTAGCTCTGGAAGATGAAGACGTCCCTCCATCTCCCAGACATGAGGGTTTGACCAGGACATGGGATGGTATAAGCTCATTGACATAGTCTCATGAACTAAGCCCTGGTTTATTGGTCACAGTCGTTCTCCAAGTATTTTCAGGAATAAACTTCAGGTGTTGCCCTTACTCTAATTTTTCTTTCTGAGATTTCTGACTGCAATCGCTACTTCCTGCAGTCACTCAAGAAGAAACGAGGCATGTGGCAGCGCAACAGTGTGTTTTTCTTTCAAGATGACAGAATCACTCTTGATTTCTGTACGCATCTCGGATTTTCATATACGAACATGGATTTTGGTGTCTACCCTGAGGAGATAATACATATGGTGTGAGCTACACATGTATTCTCATGACACGTCACCTGGGTTACCCAGAACTTTCTGGGCCCGGCAGAAAGGCAGAAACCCAGGTGAATTCCTCATTGTTCCAGCAGGCTGTCAGCCCTCAAAGGCCTTCTGGATGTGTTTGTGCATCGCAGTGTCTGCTGTGTAAGATACAGAAAGAGCACAGTAGTTCAGGGGGAAAATATTTAGGAACACATTTTCCAGGAGGAACCAGGATTCAGTTTGGGTGACTCTTGACCATTTTTCATCTTCTGACGACTGAAAGTGGTAGTTAATCTACAGTCATGGTTTTAACATGCATTTCGAATGTAATGTGAGTTTCCATCAACATAAAACTATAAGAACTGTCTTCCTAAAGGGCATTCATGTAAGGCCCGTTCTTTTCCAGCTTGATTAATGAAAACAAAATTTTTCTGTAATGCTTTCTTCCTACTCTGTATTAGTTTTCAGGACTGGATTGAAAGTGATTTATTGTGGGTTTTATTTTATTGTTTATTTATTGTGAGCAGGGTTATACCTGCTCGTGGAATTTTTTTCTGTTCCTGGGTTTTTAAAGGTGGCAGAGTTGACTTTCTGATTTTAATTCATCTTCACTAGATGAAGAATTCACAAATAGGACTTTTTCTTGAAATAACCATAGCCTGGGGGCGCCTGGGTGGCTCAGGTCATGATCTCAGGGTCCTGGGATTGAGTCCCACATCGGGCTCCCTGCTCAGTGGGGAGCCTGCTTCACTCTTTGCCTCCCCCTCTGCTTATGCTTTCTCTAATAAGTAAATAAATAAATAACCTAAAAAAAAAAAAGAAGTTGTATTTGACTGAAGCTTCATGTGGAGTGACAGATCAACAGAAAGACAAAGGAATAAGAGACAGGAAGCAATGAAGGAAAACACAGAGGCGCACAGTATAGACAGATGTTCCTCGGCTTATGACGGCCTCGGCTTCTAATAAACCCATTGTTCAGCTGGAAATCTCTTTAGTTGAAAATGCATGGAAAACACCTAAGCGACTGAACATCAGAGCTTAGCCCCGCCAAACTTAAATGTCTTGAGAACACTTACAGTATTGCACAGTTGGGCAAAATCCTCTAACACAAAGCCTATTTCACAATAAAGTGTCTGATATCTCATGTAACTTACTGAACACTGCACTGAAAGCCAGAACAGGACGGTTCAAGTGTGTTGGTTGCTGACCCTCGTGATCACGTGGTTTGCCTGGGGGCTGTGCTCGCTGCCCCTGCCCAGCATTACAAAAGAGAACCCTACTGTAGATCGCCAGCCTGGGAAAAGATCCAAACTAAATGCATATCACTTCTGCACTATTATAAAAAGTCAAAAAACCATAAACTGAACGAAGGTGAAGTCAGGGATCTTCTGTACCAGGTGTGTTAGGGAAGGTCAAGTGCTCCTGTCTGGCCAGGAACCATAGTGGTATGGGGGAAAGTTCCACAGTAGAAAGTTCTACAGAGAGAACCACTAGGACTCAAGCACCAATGGTCACAGGTTATGCAAGGAAGACTGGATGCTCTTCTGTGGGCGATGAGAAGCCACGAGCGACTCAGGAAGGCTGAAGAGCTCTGGGCAGGTGGGACACCTGAGGGCTGCAATGAAGAGGGACAGGTGGAGCTGGGAGACCAGGTGGGGAGAGCCCACTACCCTCGAACAAAAGGCAACAAAGGTCTGGACTGGGATGACGGAGATGGTGGAAGGTAATGGGATATTCATGAAACAGAACTGGAAAGCCATGGAAATGAAATAAGAGAGGGAGGGAAAACCGTTCATGACTTTAATTGCCATCAGTATAAAACGTGTTGAATTAAAATGAATTGGTATTTCTAGACCGATGATGACATCACAATAATGGAAGGAAACCAATTTTGATTTTTTTTTAAAGATTTTATTTATTTATTTGACAGAGATCACAAGTAGGCAGAGAGGCAGACAGAGAGAGAGGAGGAAGCAGGCTCCCTTCCGAGCAGAGAGCCCGACGCGGGACTCGATCCCAGGACCCCGAGATCATGACCTGAGCCGAAGGCAGCGGCTTAACCCACTGAGCCACCCAGGCGCCCCCCAATTTTGATTTTGAGCCTGGTTAAGGAGACAGTATAGACAAGAGAAAAGCAGAGGCTCTGGAGTCACACAAATGTCACCGTTGAGATTCGTCCCCACTCTTCATTCCCTTCCCTGTAAACCCAGGCAAGTGACACCTGCCTCACAGCACTGGTAACAAATAGGGAAGAGCACACGTTCCCATGTTCCCAGGTCAGACAGGACAGCCAGGGATCAGCGGCACATGAGGAGGTGACAGGTGGTCACTAAACTGAGCTCAGGTGCATACACAGCATTTTATGTCACCTTGAGATGGCTCCTCTTGTGACCTCTCGAGGAAGGTGGCAGTGGTGAGGAACGAACTCCAGGAGCTTATTAGCATACATGATCTTCAGGCCGTCTGGATGAGACTCAACGATCTGCTCTACAATCACCTAGCAGAAGGAAGAGCGTTTTATTTTTATTTATTTGTTTGTTTGTTTGTTTGTGTTTTTGTTTGTTTTTAAAGCACCTAAAAGAGAAGTATGAACTATACACTACAGAGAAAAGAATCGTGTAAACCTTAAAAATGCACTTCGTCCTTCCTCCTCCCCACTCAGTATGCTTTCTAAATAGGAGGTAAGTAACAATGGCATGAAAATCTAGGTCCCGGGATTTGGGAATACTGCTCCAACCCTGGGGGACACAGAGGCTGAGGGACAGAGACTGGCCTGAAGCTAAAACATCACACACACTCATCTGCTTCCCTTCTGAGCTTAAAAGCGAAATACTGTATCTGCAGACAACAGCTCTGTACCATCTTCACCCTGGCCTTATCCTCTACCGTCTCCAGAACAGGGAAAGGGCTGAGATGGAAAGTGATGGAAGAAAACACATCTTATTTTGCTTTAGTATTTAATTTTTTTTGGTGAGGCTGAGTTGCAGGAGGTGAATGACAAGCATACAAACTTAAAATACAAACGTGGCCACAGTTCATTTAATGACACGGAAACGTAAAGTACTTCCCTAATTTAGCATATTATATTCAGTTCAATGAAAAGGGCATAAATTAAATAACTAAAATATTTTCATTTAGTGACAAAGAATAATGTGATCTTTTTCACCCCCACAGAGAGAGCTATGAACTATAATAGGATACATACAAAGAACTGACAGATCATTTACTTTTAGTAGTCTTAACGAAGCTGAGAAGATTACTGAAATTAATCCTTCAATTTCACTTCTATCACTGGGATACTGTCTCGTTTTAAAACTGGAAGCCTTTCATCCTGAAGTCATGGTGGGTAGCTTTATACTTACCAGACAGAAAGAACACTCACACTGGCAGGTGACTGGAAGAAAGCCCTCAAACGCTGAGACTGGCTTCATGACTACTGTCAGCTTGAACTAGATGAAACCGACGCTCTCTAAGTTGGAAGCTGCTGATTGCTGGCGGCCTCACATGGTGCAGCCCATACTCCGGCCGCTCAGAGGCAGGATACACTGACTCCCTGTATTTAACTGTATCCTTAAAGGTCAAGAACACTGGGTAACCAAGTTCTGGACTTAAGGTACTACCCCACTAACTCGCTCTTCAAAGCCCTTTATCTTTGAATATTCCCTCCCTCCCACCTTCCTAGCCTGGCAAACTCCCCCATGGTCTTCTTTTTTTTTTTTTTTTTTTAAGATTTTATTTATTTATTTGACAGAGAGAAATCACAAGTAGTCAGAGAGGCAGGCAGAGAGAGAGAGAGAAGCAGGCTCCCTGCTGAGCAGAGAGCCCGATGCAGGACTTGATCCCAGGACCCTGAGATCATGACCTGAGCCGAAGGCAGCGGCTTAACCCACTGAGCCACCCAGGCGCCCCCCCCATGGTCTTCAAGACTTAGGCCACATCAATTCTGCGAAGACGCTTCCCTTCACAGACTTTCCCTGCGCACAGAGCTGTCTTCCAGCTCCTCCAGTGGGCATGGGCACCTTGGTGGGGTCATGCTTTTCGGCAACTTCATTAACGTATAACTTATGGAAATGGAAATTGACCTGAAAATGTTCTGATCTGTACCTTCTTCCTAGGCAAGTCCCTCACCCCTACTAAATTAAGATGATCCCTGAGTTATGGCATCACTGTAAGAGACCAGAGCACATGCCTGATTCCTGCCATGCTGATGGGCACCAAGCGGGACCAACCTTTTCTTACAACCAGAAGAGCAGGAACTAAGAGCATCTTCAAGGAAGAGCCCTGAGCTCTCTCGCACCCAGTCAAGAAACGAAGCCAGATTAGATGCTCTGTGTTTGTGGAATGAGGTGCATGGGCGCACAAACCTCATCCATGTACGGTTTCACCAGTACTTGACCGACTAACGCCTCTGCATCCCGTGTCTTATCAATTGTAGCGTAAGTCTGGAGGCAGTGCCGTATGATGTCCACATTGGAAGTCTGAAGCTCTTCTAGCAGCAGGCCTCCCAGGGACTGCTGCAGCATGGCCGTAATGTGGGCTATACGCTGCAAGAACAGAGAGACCAGGAAAGAAGGTCCAGGCACCACAGTTTCTAAAAGCTCAAATATATGTGTATAATTTATATACATATGTGTTATATATATAAAGCGAGCCTCTAATTCTACCAGAATATATGTAAGATTAAAATCCCAACATTTCCTAGAGAATAACAATGAATCTCTTCTCCCCATGATTGCTTTCTTTCTTTTTTTTTTTTAAGGTTTTTATTTATTTATTTGTCAAGAGAGAGCACAAGCACACAAGGAGACACAGGCAGAAAGAGAAGCAGGCTTCCTGCCAAGCAAGGAGCCCAAGGTGGGACTCGATCCCAGGACCCTGGGATCATGACCTAAGCCAGAGGCAGTGGCTTAACTGACTGAGCCACTGAGGCGTCCCCTCCCTATGATTTCTTTGAAAGTAAGTCGGCTTCATCAAAGTGAAGTTTAGACAATTACGGAATGACAAAAAGTTATTTGCCTCTTAAGCTACGGAGTAAATCTGACAAACGTGCATTTAAACCCAGTCAAGGGCTTTGGATAAATGAACTCTGACTACATCATATGATGTGTCAAGTTACATGAAATTCAGAATTAATTTTACTTGCATAGTTTGGAGACTACGCTTGTGTCTTTACACAAAATCTATCTAGTGTGACATAATGGAAGCAGGGTCCCAAGCAGGAGACACTGAAAAAAAAAGAAAAATTCAAAGCTAGCTTCAAAATCCTGTAGAGTAGCAATTATCAGGGGCAATGCTAGGTCAAACCAAAATCATCCAGGAAATTCGCAAACAGCAAATTGAAAATCGAAACCAACACTTGCTGGTCTTACTTTGTCCAGAAGAGGCATGCCTTTGCTCTGAACAGCATGAAAGTGTAACTGGTTAAATTCTGTGGCAATTCTCTCCAAAATCTGTCTAGTCCAGAGAGGGCTAGTAGAGACAATTAGAGAAATGTAATTCCCAAAGTTAAAACCTGCCACCCCCACCGCCCCCCATGCCTTACAGCGCTCAGGCACCTGCACCTGAACGCCATCAATTTTCATGACAAACTGTCTGTGCAGCAGGCCCCAGTGCAAGGGGTGAGGAGCGGGGAGGTCGTAGAAGCCACCGACGCAGCCTGGCCCGGGCCACAGGGCCCAGGCAAGGGGATGGAGCTATTTTAGGTCAGTGTGGGTACAACTGCATGATTCCTCCACGTTCCTCGGGCTCTCCCATTCGTGCCCTTCTTCTCCCTTCTTCTCCCATTCTCTAACCACCTCCTCTCTCTTGCCCTGTCCTACCGTTCATACCCGAAGCCCCCTCATCTTCTCTGCCTGCCTCATTCTCCCTCCCAAGTACCTCCCCAGTACCAACTACTGCTGTCTCCTCAATCAGCTAAAACTGACCGCCTAGCAGCAACCTGGGAAATTGCTCAGAGCAGTGGACTCCAAGTTTAAATTTACCCAACGGCAGAAAGAGCAAGCTTGGTGCTCCGGGAGCTGGTGAGAAATCACTCACAGTGCATCTGCCATCAAGTGGACTGGATACACTTCCCTCTTGCCCCCCACATTAGAAAGCATTAACCCCATTCAAAAGGAAGTCGAACAGTGAAAGAAAAAAAAAACACAACAAAGGCCCCAAAGCCCCTGCTGGGCTCTATGAGGCATCCCACATCTGAGGATGGGCAGTCAGGTAGTGAGGAAACACACTGTAAGAAAACCCAAAATCTCTGGAGACCTGCCATGGTGTGCCCCGTCCCAGAGCATCAGAACTGGTGTGGAGGGAAGGCAAGCGCTTGGCACGAACAGTGCCAAAGCCTAATCCCAACATCTACTGACTGATCCCATGCGCATTTCCTATTTATCCTTTTCTCGGCATTTCTGGGCCTGGCAGAGCATGATGGATTTACTGTGCGCTGACGCTGCTCTGGCTTTCCTGACTCTAGAGCTCAGAGCTGCTCTTCTGGAGAAAAAAGTCCTCCAAGGTAATTCTGAGCAAGAAAGCGCACAATGTCTGTTTATCAAGGACAGTGTTGCAAAGGGACAGGATTGTAGACACAGAGCTCACTGAGGTGTTTCTATCCGAGGAGCACAGCAGCAACAGCAAAGACAGGAAGAACACTGGAGGGCCAGCTCTCCAGGGGCCGAACGTGGACATGGCTGGAGGGGCTGGAGGAGCTGCAGGCGCTGCCAAGGGCCGCAGTGAAGCAGAGCCGCCGGAGACACACGGGCTGCAGAAGGGCCGCGTGCAGACTGTCTGCTAAGTGTGGACGAATGGGGCAGAAGCACGAGTGCAACGGGCTAGAGACACAAGCACAGTGGAGGCTGACCACTTAGTTGAATGCCTTGATGTGAAAGGGGACAGAGACCTAGGACCAGAGAATCGCTTCCTTTGGGATGTGTCCGTTCTTAATCTCCATCATGAGACATGTGGAGCATATGGTCTCTCAAGTTCCTTCCAAATCTAAAACCTTAATTCCTAAAATTTAGAAACCTAACTCCGCCTGCAAGGGGAGGGACCGTTAGCGTCACACAACAGAGCACTCAGGGCACCAGGCGACCTTGACGCAGGCAGCCCAGCTGGTATGTGTAGGACCCGCCCCGGCTACTCCCACTGCACCACTGTGCGTCTCACAGTGCTGACAGGACCTAACTACTCATTTTCTGAGTCACTCATCTACCCTGGCTGATTGAAAATTCACACCAGGAAGGGAACAAGACAATCACAGTATAACAAAGAGAGCCATCATCTTTTTCCTATTTCATAAGTTTTTTCTTTCCTGTTTGTAAATTTCAACTGGATATGTCCTATACTGTTTCATAATAATATAATGCTGGTGCAAAATACATCAATGGTAATACTCTGGGCATGTCTAGGAAAAAAAATGAGATGGAGAAAAACCAAGATGAATGGTAGGTATGCCTTAAAGATCAACAGGACTTTGCTAGTCCTCAGGGAAGGTGATTCCAAATATACTTTTACACTGCAAGCATAATGACGTGTTGGAACTGTGGTCTATAACCAAAGGGTTTATAGGAACGTGTTATAGATTTCACCATTTCATGCTCTCCACTCTCCTGGAGCTACATTCTAGCCACAAACCTGGATTTTCTTCTTGTTCAGAAATGAATTCTAACTAAGCCGTCCCCGCCTAATTAGATTGGATGTGAAGTATTAATTTATGTGCTACTTAGTTAAAAAAAAAAAAATACTTACCTGCTTGCTTCTAGTGCAGAGGTTTCTTTCGAACTTTGTGAATTTAAGATTTTTTCAATCTTTTCAACTGATCAAATAACTTGTATAAGCCTCAACACACACATCTATAAAAATAAAAATTAAGCAAACAAAAAACGTCACCATCTTTACTCTTAATCATCTTTATTTCCCATGCTAAATGCAGGAAAATATAAGACCAAAAGTTAACTTCAAATATATAGGGCATGCTATATTTTGAATATTTCTATGAAACACAGAATTCTCAAGAATGCAAATCTTAGTTCTAGAATAAGCATACTTCCATAATCTATTGCAAGTTTATAAAGGAAAAAAAAAAAACCCTAGACTTTGCTTTCTCGTATTCTATACTCTTATTTCTTTTTTTCCCCATCCTGAATCTTTCTATGAGCATTTCTTTCCTATTTTTTTAAAAAAGATTTGTTTATTTGAGAGAGAGAGAGACTGCATGTGCGCGTGCAGGGGAGGGGCAGAGGGAGAGAGAGAATCTCGAGCAGACATCCTGCTGAGCACAGAGCTCAATGCGGGGCTCAATCTCATGATCCTGAGATCATGACCTGAGCCAAAATCAAGAGTCGGACGTTTAACCAACTGAGCCACCAGGCGCCCCTCCATTTGTTTTCTTATGGCCCTTTATTCATGTTTTAACTTTGGCTTCCGATTGTACTGGCCCTCTCAGTTTACATGTGCATATACCTATATGCCCAAGCACCAAATCATTAAAGACCTTTTACACTACAAATATTATCAAAGAGGTTGAGGGACATTATGAAAACTCTCATCCTTAAAGAACAAAAAAATACAAAGTCATCCATTCAATAAATAATAATAATAATGAACACCCCTGGGAGCTCAATATTCATTCCGACGGGGGGTGGGGGGGGCACGAGAAAATAAAGCAAGAAATACACCCTGCTCTCACAAAGCTTACTGTTTTGTCTGGAAGCGCACGACAAGCATTCTTTGGACAAAAGCTGTGAGGAGATCCAGAGGCGAATTAAACAGAAGGTCCCTCAAACAGGCTAATCCCCACTGAGATTTTAACAAATATGCTAATAATACACATAGAAAACATTGTACAGAGCAGCAGGCGAGAGTCAGAAGCCCAGACTCCCAATGCCCGCTGTGCCCCTACATCGTTATGATCATGAATGATATCGGGGACACTTGGAACTGGAGATAGCACTAAGGGGCACACTCCCGGGGTGAGCCCTCAGATGTACAGAGCCGTTGCCTGTCTCACACACCTGAAACTAAGCCAACACCGCATGCTAACTACTGGGAATTGAAAAAATTAAAGTGAACACCAGAACATAAAGAACACAGGATCAGAAAATAACAGCAAACCTACGGCAGAATCCTGAGTTTGCTTTGGAAAGCCCACTTCTCCCCTAGTCTCTAATATAGGCCTATTTTCTTTACAGGGCCGCTGACAATTTATACAGTCGTTAACTGTCAAGCGCTGCACCGACAACAGTTATCACTGTTTCTTGTTCTGGAAAAAGTGGGTGATCTTGAGATCGTGTGGGTACCTCTGAAATTCTGTCTTCTTATTTCAGGTAGATAACGTGACATAATGCATAAAATGCACATGCGTGAGAGCTTTGAAAAAAAGCTAAATTTAAAAAAAAAAAGAAAAAAAGCTGAATAGTGCTGACAAGTTCGCGGAGACAAGAGGAGAGGGCTTCAACTGGCATGCAGCATAAGAAATCTACTGGAGGGTACCTTTTTCTTCCTTATGTCCTCTTGTTTACACATTCGTTCATCTACTGCCCGAATTCCTTCACTGACTGATGACCTGAAACTCTTTAAAAGAATAATAAAGAAAATGTATTACAGACATTGTTTTGTCACATTATCAATTTCCTACATCTCATTCAATTCCACAGAAATTAATACCTGTGCACCAGTACTATGCAGATATTGACAAGGAAAAAAAAAAAACATGATATACCAGACACAGTTACTGTTGAGGGGACTCATGACCTGGGGGCATAATGACACGAAGGCAGGGTCGCATGGCCAGAAGAAGAATGACATATACAGTGAAAGTTATGGGGATGAGGGGGCTTAGAATGGAGAACAGATAATATGAAGCAAAGTACAGGAGAGTCTGGAAATGCGACGGGGCTCGAATCAGACTCTGAAAGCCATGTGTACACAGCTGCCGAGGTGGGGAGGGGATGGGGAGCAGATGTAAGTGCACACACACTCAGGGGCAGGGTCAGACAGGCACACAGCCATGTGCACTGCAGGCTTCCTTCTGGAGAGAAGCAGAAAAAGGAATGGAGGGCCAACTTCACTGAGATGAAGTCTTTAGATTCTGCATATTTTGGAGAACGAAAGAATGTCAAAGCACTGATGCATGATGATGAAATGTGGGTATGGAAATACCAGGAATCAAGAATGAAGAACAGAAGACCAGAAAAAGGCAGAGCACAGAGGTAGAGAAACATGTCCAGAAGCTAATGAATAAAGAGATAATTAGGAATTAGGGCCAAAACAAAGGTTAACAGAAACAACTAGAATCAAGTAGGCATATCACAAAAATTCCACAGGAAGGTGAATTAATTCACTCCATCAACATTATGAAACACCTCCTGGACGTCAGTATTGTGGCAGCCTACAGGGATGCAATGAAGACAGATATAGTCGTATCCCTCAGTGGTCTGAGAATCTCACAGAACAGCTTCAGAGTTGGGACCAGAAAGGCAGGTCAGGCCTGTGGCTGAGCAGGACCAAAGTGGCCATAAAAACAGGCCATGGAAAAGGGAGGGGATACGGTGATGGCAGGGGGTGAGGCGGGACGGGAGCCTGTGTGAGTAGAGCAAATCTGCCTCCAGGAAGGGGGTTCGAGAGAAGAGTGGGAGGCCAAAGGAAGCCTAGGCTTGGGAAACAACACCACTATGAGGCCCCGGGAGGAAGAGGCACACCAAGGAGGCAGTGGGAGAGCCCCACAGCGGCTGGTGTGGAATCCAACAGCGGACCATGAAAATCCCTTCCATTCCAAGGAAAAGTATCTTTAACAAGATTTTGTAAAATTCAAATGAGACATAAACCATGGAAAGTATTGGCTACCTCAAGGCACAACTCAAGATTTTTACCTGTTTCACGAACTCTTTCCTGCCTGCCCCTCCCCTAGGCTTCTCAGCACTGATATTTCCATTACTCCGCATTTTTCTTGGTTCTAACCATGTACTGTGTCTTCACTTAAATTATGTTCTCCTTATATTCTCTCTAGGATGCAGGCACTGTCTTAGGGGAGGGACGCAAGAGGCCACTCAAGCTAGAGGAGACACACAAGGAAGGATGGTGTCGTTTATGACAAGTTTACGACAGGGCATCAGAATGGACAGAGGCCGTAAGTCAGGGCACCAGACACAGACGGGGGGGGGGGCGGGAGGGGAGACAGGGCAGCACAGTTTTCTGTAAGAAGTGATGCCACAACTGCCCCTCCACTGTTCACCCAGGTAGAGTTCCTATTCCCAATGGCTTAGAGGTGGGGAGTCCCATTCCCACAACAGAGATTTTTCTGAGAGAACATGCAAATGTAACATTTATTAAGTATTACATCTTATTTATATTATCCTTCAGTTCCATTAGGGATTACACAGTTTTTGTAGATCAGCCCAGGAACCTAACCACACGTAGATTACGTGGGGTGGGGGGGGATATTTACAAGATTACAAACTGTTAAAATACAAGTCATTTGTAAGTTAGAAACCACTTACATATGACCAAAGTGGCATTAATAAGTTGAATTTGGAAATATGCTTCCTCTCCCCTGACATTTTAAGGTTGTCTACTCTGAGAATATGTCTTCTTCAAATCGAACATGTTTTTTTAGGTTTTTAGCATATGCAAAAACAAAATCATTTACAACTCTTCTGAAGGTGAATATTATAATCATGAACCGTTAAAATACAACCACCAGTACCACCAAACTAACAGATGAAAAGAATTCTTAGAGAAAAGCCGACGAGGACAACAGGCGTCACAGCAGACTGTTTTCATTAATTGGGGACTTACCAGAACTTCTCGTAACTGTCCCAAAGGCACAGAAAGTTGATTGAGGGCTTTGTCCATGCCAACCTAAAGGCAAAACCAGGTTGGCACAAACACATCACGATAAGGAGTAATAGTGACGTATCTATTTAACGATCAAAGCAGTACCAGATTTAACTTGTTTTTTTTGGCACAACCGTATTTTGCTACATAACTAGCTAAACAACAGAAGTGTTATTTGGCCATTAATGTTGTTCATAGAATATGAAAAAAATCTGTTGAAATACATGAAACTATAAAAATAAGGGAAGTCAGGAGAAACGAAAGTTTCCTTAAGAACAATTTGCCTTTAGATGACATTTTAAATGAATGTGAAAAATTTTCACAGAAGGTGAACAGTTCTCTGTCTGTAATTGATGATACTCAGCCAGCTGATGTGAAAGTCTGACGAGCTACGTCTCTCTTAAACATTATTATAAGCCTTGAGAAAAATAGAAATTAAACAGAAGTAAAATTTTCTAGGTTTTTAATCCTATTGGGATATTTATCTTAGTGGTATATTTCCCGAAAGCAAATGTGCATCATTAATTTTAATGCTTCTTGAAATTCCCACGGAGCTGCAACTTTCTGTGCTTCTCTGGACAAACAGATTTAAAACAAAATGAAGCATCAACAAGGAGACTTTTCTGCCAAGGAACAAAATTCAACATTTCTAAACGGCTTTTACAAACAATTGATAAGCTCACTGCAAATCATTCTTATATTTTTATAAAACCAAACTTTTTAAATATCAATATTGGCCAATGTTCCCTCAACCTAGCTCTGGCTAACAGATATACCTGGGAGTAAATTAAACATTGTAAGAGTGGTGGACATTTGCTCCTACAAATTAGTCTAAATCAAGGAAGACTTCAGGGTAATCGCTTAGCAACTAATAAAACAACCCCTTGGGTATTATTATCCTTTACTTTTCACTGTTGACTAATGAATTTGAAACATAATCAAACTAGAGCAACCTTAAATGAATAAAAACTAAAACAAAAAAATGTATTCCAAAAAGTTTAGTTCTTTTATTAATGAAATTGGTAATTTCTTCAAGTTTCTGGTGGGGTTGGTGGGGTAATCAACTGAAAGGTTTCTAAAAACTCTGCCCTTTTAATAAATATGAAGGAGAGAGAAAGTGTGTGTGTGTGTGTGTAGGACTTGTGAATTTCAGGTTTACCAAGTTTGTGGAAAGGTTGACAAAATCTGCATAATCCTTGTTGATGAGCTCGACCATGGCTATTTTAAGAAGTTTATAGTAGAGTTCCAGATCTCCTCTTAGTTCCTCCAGCTGGACACGCTTCCTACAGTCAGACACAAAGTGATCGACGTTGAAATCTTCCTGAAAATCAAACCAGAAAGAAAAAATGATTGCACTGATACCACATTTTACATAGAAAAATAAGATCAGACAAAGAATAAGAGGCCGTATTACTGCAGGGGAACACACACAGGACATCAGGGGGTCTGCTCACTTCCTAAGATTATGGGAAAGGGGGCCCCTCACCAAGACCATTCTCTCCTGTTGTCTAACTCTAAAGGCATTTTATTTCTTTTAATTATACATTTCAGAGGCTCTTCTCAAAATAGAAACAGCTTTTTCTTCTTAATTTTAACACAGCGATTCACATCCTTCCAGACTTTGTTTTGGTCTCTTTACTTTTTTTTTTTTTTAAGATTTTATTTATTTGAGAGAGAGACAGAGAAAACAAGTGGGAGGAGGGGCAGAGGGAGAAGCCAGCTCTCTGCTGAGCTGGGAGCCTGATGCCAGGGTTCATTCCAAGACCCTGAAATCAAGATCTCAACCGAAGGCAGACGCTTAACTGACTGAGCCACCCAGGTGCCATAGTCTTTCTCTTTAAAATATAAATTACTTTTGGGGTGCCTGGCTGGTTCAGTGGTTATGGGTTCAAGCCCACATTGGGCTTTCTGCTCAGCAGGGAGCCTGCTTCCCTGTCTCTCTCTCTGCCTGCCTCTCTGCCTACTTGTGATCTCTGTCTAATAAATAAATAATTTTTAAAAAAATAAAATATCAATTACTTTTTAAAGAAACTGACATATAATGGACACATGTTAGTTTCAGGCGTACAACATAAAAATTCCATATTTTTATCTGTTGTGAAATGATCACCCTAAGACTAGTTAACATCCATCACCAAACATACACATTTTTTTCTTGTGCTAAGAACTATTAAGCTTTAGCAACTTTAAATATATAATAATATACGGCACCTGGGTAGCTCAGTGAGTTAAGGCCTCTGCCTTCGGCTCAGGTCATGATTCCAGAGACCTTGGATCGAGCCCCACATCAGGTTCTCTCCTCAGCAGGGAGCCTGTTTCCTCCTCTCTCTCTGCCTGCCTCTCTTCCTACTTGTGATCTCTGTCAAATAAATAAATAAAATCTTAAAAAAAATATATATATATATAGATACATATATATATATATATATATTATACTATGCAGCCATCAAAAGAAATGAAATCTTGCCATGTGCAATGACGTGGATGGAACTAGAAGGTATGCTGAGTGAAATAATCAGAGAAAGACAATTATCATACAATCTCCCTGATATGAGGAATTTGAGAGGCAAAGTGGGGGGTGTGGGGGTAGGGAAGGAAAAATGAAACAAGATTGGATTCGGAGGGGGGCACCTGGGTGGCTCAGTGGGTTAAAGCCTCTCAGGTCATGATCACAGGGTCCTGGAATCGAGGCCACATCGGGCTCTCTGCTCAACGGGGATCCTGCTTCCTCCTCTCTCTCTGCCTGCCTCTCTGCCTACTTGTGATTTCTGTCTGTCCAATAAATAAATTAAATCTTAAAAAAAATATTGGATTGGGAGGGAGACAAACCATAAGAGACTCTTAATCTCACAAAACAAACTGAGGGTTGCTGGAGGGAGGGGTGTATGGAGAGGGTCGTGGGGTTGTGGACATTGGGGAAGGTATGTACTACGGTGAGTGCTGGGAAGTGTGTAAGCCTGACAATTCACAGACCTGTAACCCTGGGGCTAATAATACATATTTCTAATAAAAAATAATAAAATTAATATACAATAATACACAGTATTATTTACTACAGTCACTATGATGTACATTACATCCCCAAGGCTTATCTTATTAACTGGAAGTTTATACCACTGGACCCCTTCATCTATTTCCTCCACAACCTCGCCTCTGGCAACCACCAATCTGTTCTCTATGACTTCATTTTGTTTTGTTTCTTAGATTCCACATGTGAGGGAGATCATACAGTATTTCTCTTTCTCTGTCTGACTTATTTCACTCAGCACAATATCCTCAAGGTCCATCCATGTTGTTGCAAATGGCAAGACTTCCTTCTTTTTATGGTTAATATTCCATCGTATATACACACATTGTCTTTATCCATTCACCCCATTGGTGGACACTTTAGTTATTTCCAAGTCTTGGTTGTTGTAAATACTGTGATACTCACTACCGTGAGTGTGAGTCTTGCTGGCTGCTTGAGCCAGGTGATCTAGAGTTATACCTGGGTAGCAACTGCAAACCTCGGGGCATCATACGAGCATTCAAGCTCCTTTCCAGGAGATACCAGAAAGCAGAAGCGAGGTAGAGGGACAGCGCAAAGATGGTACCCATCAGCTCCATCTTTGGAGAATACCTTACTAGGCTCCCAGATCCACGTTAAATTAGATGCCTGCCCCTCAGGGCTTTAAGATAAGCAAATGAGCCTCTTTCACAGAAATCTAATCCCATTTCAGTCTGCTGCTTCTGTGCTGAGTTCCAGGGTGGGTCAGTCTACTCGCGGGACTGCTTTAAGAACTGTTTCTCAGTTTGCTATAGCCTTGTGGGTCTCATGGGTGCAAGCTCTGGTGGCTTTCAAAGCTGGATGTTTTGGGGTCTTGTCTCTTAGATGTACGTCTTGGAAGTTGGGGTGCCAGAAGTGGGGCTCAAACCCTTTGCTCCTCAGGGAGAAGCCTGGGGTTTTGAGTACCCTCCCAATCCCAGGTCGCTGTACCAGGGGTGGGGTTTATGGCAAGACTGATTCTTACTTCAACATAGGTTTTTTTCCTTACTCACCTAATTTGTAGGAGTCACTCAGCTAGTTGTAGGGTTTTTTCCACAGGAAATTTTTCCATATGGAGCTATAGATTCAGTGTGTATTTCATAGAAGAGATGAGATCAAGATCCTCCCATGCCACCATCTTGAATGGAAACCCCAGACCTTATCTATGTATGTTTGTACACACACACACACACACACACACACACACACAAATATTCATGCTCTTCTAAACTATTTCCCATCTAGGGGCACCTGGGTGGCTCAGTGGGTTAAGCCTCTGCCTTCGGCTCAGGTCATATCTCAGGGTCCTGAGATCAAGCCTCACATCAGGCTCTCTGCTCAGCCGGAGCCTACTTTCCCCCCTCTCTCTGCCTGTCTCTCTGCCTCCTTGTGACCTCTCTCTCTCTCTGTCAAATAAATAAATAAAATCTTAAAAAAAGAATAAAAAAATAAAAAATAAAAACCCATTCTATTAAAAAAATTTCCCATCTAAAAATATAACTTGAATGTCTTTACATAAAACACATACATTTCTATTAATATTTTATGTGCATGCTGAGTGTCCCATTGAACAGATGTTCCAAATCTTTCATAACCTATTTCCAAGTATTGGTCTCACAGGATTAGCTATCCAGTGTTTCCCCTCTACAATACTGTGATATCCCGGTAGGCTTATATGCTTAGAGGCAATAAATTACTATCTAATTCCCCTGTGACTCTGCTACTCCATGACCTGTTTAGTCAGCAAGAATCAAATGTGATGGGGCACCTGGGTGGCTCAGTGGATTAAGCCGCTGCCTTTGGCTCAGGTCATGATCTCAGGGTCCTGGGATCAGGTCCCGCATCGAGCTCTCTGCTCGGCAGGGAGCTTGCTTCCCTCTCTCTCTCTCTCTCTGGCTGCCTGTCTACTTGTGATTTCTCTCTGTCAAATAAATAAATCTTAAAAAAAAAAAAAAGAATCAAATGTGATGATTCCCAAACTAGTTAAGGACACCTACACTTACTTTTCATTAAACACTATGTAAACCAACAAAATATGACTGCAAAAAAAATCACTGTTCTTTTGAAAACTAACACAGCTACTTTGGAAAGATTTGATACAAAGAAATCAATAAGAAAATTTTTGCTAAGTTAGGTATGGGTGAGATGACCAAGTACCAGGCAGGGAGGGAGTGATCACAGGATTCTCACTCAATTCAGTTAAAGAAACTGAAACTGAATGCAAAAAAAGACAACATAGAAAACTTTTTTTAAAGATTCTTTTTATTTATTTGAGACACAGACAGTATGAGCAGGGAAAGGGGCAATGGGAGGAGATTCCCTGCTGAACAGGGGGCCCAATGTGGGACTCCATCCCAGGACCCCGAGGTCATGACCTGAACCGAAGGTAGATGCCTAACCTATTGAGCGACCCAAGTGCTGTGATAACTCAGAAATCTAATCTGCAGGCCAGTTTCCAGAGAAAAGACCTGGCACTGTTTCAATGGAGAATAAATGTACATATATTTTTTCCAAATAAAATGCTAAAAACTGTATGTACCATTCCCTAAGAGTACTTGTTTAAACTGACTTTTTTAGTTAATCAACCAAAGACTGACCCTGCTAGTGTCGGAGAGAAGGACTTCATACCAAACCGTAATTTCACAGTCATCTACAGAAAGCCACCTGCTCCTTACACTGGTGACCAAATTAGCCTGGACCTTTCTCTCCTGAGACAATTTCAGACCTTACATCATAGTTATGTAGTACATCACGGGAGGGGGTCTTGGTTCATAATCCTGGCCATCCTACGCATCAACTGTATACCTTTAGGTCGATCACTTTCCCTGCCTCAGTTACACATTGTTGAAGTTCTTGAACTTCATGATGGCATTCTAAATTGTATAACTGGGGTGCCTATGTGGTTAAGCATCTGCCTTTGGCTCAGGTCATGATCCCAGTCTCTTGGGTTTGAGTTCCACATCAGGCGCTCTGCTGAGCAAGGAGCCTGCTTCTCCCTCTGTCCCTTCCTCCTGCTCCTGCACTCTCTCACTCTCAAATAAAATCTTAAATAAATAAATAAATAAATAAATCATATAACTTAGCCTCAGTGAACAAATGCTATTAGGTAATATTAGTACTCAACTTACCATTTATGCATTTGTTCTCAGATAAACAAAAGTTGCATAACACATGACTAAATAACTCGGAACATCTGTGAATACTGGGTTAGGCAGCGTTTGCTGTGAAAAGCAAACCCAAACTCACAGTGCCATAATAGAGACCCATTTCACTTAACCAAAAATGGTTTTACTACTTTAGGAATGGTTTTACTTTATAGTGTAGATTCCCCAAGTATTCAAAAAGAAAGTATTTACAACCCATACATTTATGGTCAACTGATTTTTCACAAGGATGCCAAGACCATTTAATGGGGGGGGGGGAACAGTCTTTTCGAGTGCCTACTACTGGGACAAGTGAATATCTACATGCAAAAGAATGAACTTGGAACAGCAACGTCACACATACACAAAAATATAACTCAAAATGGATCAAAGATTTAAATGTAAGAGTCAAAACTGTAACACTCAGAGAAAACAGGTGAAAATCTGTATGACTTTGGATCGGGAAAAGCTTTCTTAGACATGATACACAAAGCAATAAGAAATATTAGATAAGCTGAACTTGATCAAAATAAAAACTTTCGTGTGTCAAAGGACACTACGGAGAACGTGAAAAGACAACCCACAGAATGGGAGAGAGTATCTGCAAATCATTTGTCTGACAAGGATCTAATAACCAGAATATGCAAATATACTCTTAGAACTCAACAACAAAAAAACAAATAACCTAATTTAAAAACAAGCCAAAGACTTTTGAATAGACATTTCTCCAAAGATGATACACAGATGGTCAAGAGCACATGTCGGGATGTTCGACATCCTTAGTCATTGGGGAAATGCGAATCAAAAGCACATGCAGATGCCACGTCACACCCACTAGGACAACTATGGTAAAATAAGAAAAAGAAAAAGAAAAAAAAAGAAGAAGAAAAGTGCTGGCAAGAAGGCGGAGAAGCTGGAACCCTCCTGTATTGTCGGTGAGAATGTAAAACAGTGTGGCTAAGGCAGCAAACAGCTCGGTAGCTCCTCAAGAAGTTACACACGTACAATTACCCAGCAGTTCTACGTCTAGGGGTATGACATCGACAGAACTGACAACAGATGTTCCTGCCACAACCTGTACATGAATGTGCACAGCAGCGCTGCTCGTAACAGCCAAAAGAGTATATACCCAACGTCCATCAACTGATGAATGGATACATAAAATGTGGAAGAGCCTCTTACACAACCATAAAAAGGAATAAACTGTTACATGCTACAACACGAGTGAAGTCTGAAAACATTCTACTCTCAGGTTAAAGGAAGCCAGACACAAAAGGTCACGTGTTATACAATTCCACTGATATGAGATGTTCCAGAAAAGGCAAATCCATAAAAACAGAAAGTAGATTCATGATTGCCAGGGAATAAGGGGAGGGGAGAATTGGAAGTAAGAGGTTTATTTTTCGGGTGATGGAAGCATTCTGGAATTAGACAGAAGTGACGTATGTACCATATAAACAGTAAATATACTAAAAACCAGAGAAGAGTACACTTTAAAATGGCAACTATTATGCTTTGTGAATTATATTTTGATGAAAAATGAAACAACTTAAATATCAACAAGCTAAATGCTAGGATACATTAAAAAAAATCCAAAGTAACACTAATCACAGGAACAATGGCGTAGCTACATGAATTTCAGACAAAGCAGATTTCAGAGAAGGAAAATTATCAGGCATAAAGAGCAGCATTACATAATGATAAAGAAATCGACTGACCAAGAAGACACAATTATCCTTAAGGTATGTGTGCCTGATCAACACAGGTAAGACACAACCTAACAGAACTGCAGGGAGAAATAAACAATTCCATTATCACAGCTGGTGACTTCAACACTTCTTCATCATTAATGGGCCGATCCAGCAGCAGGGCAACAAGGATTTGACAGATGTGGACATTCAGTCCAGACATGGCACACTTAACACCACCATCAATTACCGTACAACAGATGTACACAGACTATTTCGCCCAGTAATAGTGCAACACACATTCTTCTTAAGCTCATATGGAACACTCATCAAGACAGAATAATTCTGGGCCACAAAACACAACAAATTTTTAAAAATAAAAATTATACCAAATATGTTCTCAGACCGCAATGGAATTAAAAATCAGTAACAGAAGATAGTTGAAGAAGTCCAAAATACATGGAGATTAAATGACACACTTCTAAATGACAGGAGACCAGTCTCAACAAAATACAATGTAGCAAAATGTGTGGAATGCTGCTTAAAGGGAAAATACAGTACTGAATGCAAATATTAGAAAAAAAAAAGATTAAAGTCAATAATCTAAGCTTCCATTTTAGGCAACAACAACAAAATCAAATCTAAAGTAAGGAGGGGCTCCTGGGTGGTTCATTTGGTTAATCATCTGCCTTTGGCTCAGGACATGGTCCTAGGGTCCTGGGACAGAGCCCTGCATCAGAGTTTCCTGCTCAGGGAGGCTGCTTCTCCATCTCCCATTCCTCCTGCCTGTATTCCCTCTCTCACTGACTCTCTCTGTGTCGAATAAAATCATTAAAAAAAAAAACCCTAAAGGAAGTAGAAAAAAAATAAAAATTAGAGCAGAAATCAATGTAATTAAAACCAGGAATTTTTTTTTAAATCAATAAACCCCAAGTCTGTTTCTTTGAAAACATCAATAAAACAGATAGACCCTTAGCCAGTCAAACAAAGAAAAAAAGGTAGAAGACATAAATTACTAATATCAGATGAAAGAAGGGAGGGCTACTGCTAACAATCCCAATCACTGTAAATTCAACCAAACATTTATGGAATACTACACAATTCTCTAAAATCTCTTCCAGAAAGTAAAACTAGAAGGAGTACTTCCTAAATCATTCTAGGAGATCATTATTACCCTGACACCAAAACCAATACTACAAGAAAAGAAACTATAAACTAGTATCTCTCATGAACACAGACATAAAAATCTTCAACAAAAATTAGCAAATAAAAGCAAACACTATATTAAAAAATTATACACCAGGGTCATGTAGTATTTATTCCAGGTATGCAACATTAGAAAATGTTCAACATTAGAAAATCAATGTGATTCATCATATCAACAGATAGAAAATCACATGATCATATCAATGAAGGGAAGAAAAAAAACATTTAACAAAATCCACACCTCTTCATTATTAACCCTCAGGAAACTAAGAATAGGAGGACTTCCTCAACTTGATAAAGAATGTTTCCAAAAATCCACAGCTAACATGATATTAATACTGAGAAAATAGAAGACAGGGAATCAAGGCAAGGATGTCCCTCCTACTACTACTATTCAATACTATACTGGAAGGCCAAACTAATGAAATAAGGTAAGAAAAGGAAACAAAAGGTATACAACCTGGGAAAGAATAAAACTTTGTTCACAGATGACATGACTGTCTACAGAAAATACAAAGACTTCACACCCCACACCCTCCTGAAACTAGTCAAGTGATTATAGCAAGTCTACACAATACACAGTTAAAATACAGAAGTCAATTGCTTTCCAATGATGTATCAGACAAAGGGCCAGTATTCAAAATTTATAAAGAATTTATCAAACTCAACATCCAAAAAACAAAAAAATCCAGTCAAGAAATGGACAGAAGACATGAACAGACCAAAGAAGGCATCCAAATGGCCAACAGACACATGAAAAAGGGCTCCACATCACTCAGCATCAGGGAAATACAAATCAAAACCACAATGAGACACCACCTTACATCAGTCAAAATGGCTAAAATTAACAAGTCAGGAAACAACAGATGTTGGCGAAGATGTGTAGAAAGGGGAATCCTCCTACACTGTTGGTGAGAATGCAACTCTGGAAAACAGTATGGAGGCTCCTCAAAAAGTTAAAAATGTAACAACCCAACGACTTAGCAATTGCCCTATTAGATGTTTATCCAAAGTACACAAAGTGATTTGAAGGGGCAAAAGCACCCAGATGTTTATAGTCAAACTATTGAAAGAGCCCAGATGTCCATCAACAGATGAATGGATAAAGAAGATGTGGTATACATACACACACACACACACACACACACACATTACTCAGCCATCAAAAAGAACAAAATCTTGCCATTTGCAAGGACATGGATGGAACTAGAGGAAGACAAATACCATATAGTTTCAGTCACATGTGAACTTAAGAAACAACAGATGAATATAGGAGAAGGGAAGGAAAAATAGAAACAGACAGGGAGGCAAATCACAAGAGACTTAACTACAGGAAACAAACTGAGGGTTACTGGAGAGGGAAAATTTGGGGTAACTGCGTGAGGGGTATTAAGGAGGGCACTTGTTGGGATGAGCTCTGGGTGTTGTATGCAACCAATGAATCACGAAATTCTAACCATGAAACTAAAAGTACACTGTATGTTAACGAGATTGAATTTTAATTAAAAAATTTAAAAAGTCAATTGCTTTCGTATATACCAGCAATGTACAAGTGGAATTTGAAGTTAAAAACACAAGACCATTTACATTAGCATACCAAAAAAATTAATACTTAGGTGCAAATCTAACAAAATATGCACAAGATCTATATGAGAAAAAGTATAAAATTCTGATGAAAGATAACAAGCAAGGTAAGATGTGAAGTGGAAAGAAAGTCCACAATCGTGGGTAAGAACACTCAATACTGTTAAGAGGTCAGTTCTTCCCAAACTGATCGACAGACTCAATGCAATCCCAATCAAAATGCCAGGAAGTTATTCTGTGCATACCAACATGTTGACTCTAAAATTTGGATGGAAAACTGGAAAACCAAGAGTCCCAGAGTAGTCAACAAAATATTAAATAGCGGGGAAAAAAGGAAATTGAGGATTGCCACCACCCAATCTCAAGACTTACTATTAAAGCTATAGTGATTAAGACAGAAGGTGCCTGGCAAAAGAGACAGGTGCTTGGAACAGAGTGGAGAGCCCAGAACAACATCCACACACACAGGCAAAAGCAACTCAATGGCAAGGACAGTCTTCAACAAATGGAACCGAACAATGGGACATTGATAAGAAAAAACAAACAAATGAAAAGAATAAAAACAAACTTTTCACACCTTTCACAAAACCTAAACGTAAAATGCAAAACTTCTTAAAGATGACATAAGAAAAAATGTAGGGATCCTTGGATTTGGCAATGACTTTTCAGATATAAAACCAAAAGCATGATCTACGAAAGAAAAAAATTGATGAGAGGGACTTTGTTAAAATTAAACTTCTCTGTAAAAGACACTGTTAAGAGAATGAAAAGACGGGACAACTGGGTGGCTCAGTTGGTTAAGCAGCTGCCTTTGGTTCAGGTCACGATCCCAGCGTCCTGGGATCGAGTCCCACATTGGGATCCTTGCTCCGCAGGGATCCTGCTTCACCCTCTGACTCTGCCTTCCACTCTGTCTGCCTGTGCTCACTCTCGCTCGCTCTTTCTCTGACAAATAAATAAATAAAATCTTTAAAAAAAAAGAGAGAGAGAGATGAAAAGACCAGTCACAGAGTAGAGAAAATATCTGCAAAACACAGCCATGGTAAAGGACTTAAAATAAGAAATATAATATAAAGATGTCTTAGTAGCAACAAGAAATCAAACCTAATTTAAAAATGTGAAAAGAGCGGTGGCTGGGAACCCCAGTCAGTTAAGCATCTGCCTTTAGCTCAGGTCCTGGGACTGAAATCCACACTGGGCTCCCGGCTCAGCGAGGAGCCTGCTTTTTTCCCTCTCCTGCTGCCTGCTGCTACCTCTCCGTATGCTTGTGCTGTTAATAAATAAATAGAATCTTTAAAAACGAAAAAAAAAAAAGGATCTGAAAAGATGCTCAACTTTGTATGTCATTAAGAAATTGCAAATTTAAACAAGGTACTATTACATATCACGTAGAATATAAAAAATCCAAAGCACTAGTAATACCAAATGCTAGCAAGGATGTGGGACAACCAAACTCTCATTCACTGTTTGGTCAGAATGCAAAATGGGAGGCACTGTGTGAGACAGCTTGGCAGTTTCTCACAGAACTAAACACATTCTCACTATAAGATCAGTAATTGTGCTCCTTTGTATTTACCCAAAAGAGCTTAAAACTAGTGTCCACACAAAAACCTGCACACGGATATTTACAGCAGCTTTATTCTCTGAAGTGCCAAAACTTGGAAGCAATCCAATCTCCTTCAGTAGGTGAACAGGTACACTGTGCCACACCCACACAACGGATTATTCGACAATTAAAAGATGAATTATTAAGCCACAAGACTTCGAAGAACCTTAAATGCATATTGCTAAGTGAAGAACCAGTCTCAAAGGCTAAATACTATATGATTCCAACTCTATGGCATTCTGGAAAAGGTAAAAATTAACCAACATTTTTATTTTTATTTATTGTTTAGGTCATCTCTATACCCAATGTGGTGGCTAGAACTCACAACCCTGAGATCAAGAGTCAGATGCCCTAGCAACTAAGCCAGCCAGGTGCCTCTAAAAAGGTAAAACTCTAGACAGTAAAAAGATCCCAGGCTGAGGGGTGAGCAAGGAGGGTGCAGAGAGAGGAGAAGAAACAAATAGATGAGGTACAGGGTTTTTCAAGGCAATGAAACTAGGCTGTAAGATACCAACAGTAGGTAAATAACATTATACATTTGTCAAGACCCACAGAACTATAGAAAGAGGAGTGAACCCTAATGTAAACCATGGATTTTAATTAATACTGTATCAATGCTGGTTCATCAGTTGTAACACATGCACCACAACAATGTAATACATTAATAATAGGAGATAGTGAAGTTAGAAGAAAAATATCTTCTCTTTGTACTCAGGGGCATTTCCTATCTGAACCCAGTTAAAGTACAAATCCCCCAAAAGGCCAGAAGTTGGGAGATCACAAGAGGTGTTGGAACACAGGAAAATAAATGAGCAAACCAGACAAGCTGCAGGTAATTAAGAACCATTAACCATGAGAGAAGCAGTGACATCACTCAAAATTAAAACCAAGTAGAGTTTAAAAGTTTAGCTACTTTACTAACTAGCTGCAATCAGGGATGGCAAACAAAGACTAATTCAAAGTAACCTGGGAATTAATCATTTAAAACTTACCAATAATCTGAAATTAGTAGCTTTAATGCTATGAAAATTACATGGAATTTGGAAAGATTGAAGTTCTCTAAGCTGCCAAGAAGTAAAACACTCCTTCCCAGATACATGGACTTATAAAATCACTATATACTATCTCCACGAGAAGCAGAATCCCCCAGAACCATCACTCTGTAATGATGAGAAGTACTAAGAGGGCATATGAAATTTATGAAACATGTCCCATTTCATCGAGACAAAAAACCAAAATAGTTAAGCACTAATCTGCACACTACATAGGGGTTGAAAGACATAGAAAGTTTGTGTGAGCTCACGTATGTGTGTGTTTCCAACCATTCTTGAAAACAATGGACAACAGAGATGAATAAATGTCCCTGTATATCCCATAAATATTCCTCAAATATTTATCATGCAACTCCAGCTCTGCTCTAAGACCTGGGGACACAGTCAGGAAAAGAAAAGACAAGGTCTCTGCTTTTAAGGAGCAGATATTCTAATGCAGAAATGAGAAAATAAATATGTAAACAAACATTATATTAATGAACAGTGATCAAATAGTGATTAATGAATAGTGATCACAGCTAAAAAGAAAACAGGACACAGTAAAGGTTGAGTGACAAATGGGATGTATTTTAACTTGGATGAACCAGGAAATATAGAACAATGAGTTGAGATCCAAATGACACAAAAGAGCTAGCCACCGGAAGTGTGGGAAGAGTGTTCCCGCCCAAGGTATCAGCATGTATACAAAAATGTCCTTGGAGCTCTTCCCTCCAGCCCCTGCTCTCAAATCTCTGACCCAGCTAGGTGGGGACATAATCTAGGACTTGTGTCTCCCAAAACTCATTCTAAATCTTTGTTCGGTGACTAAATTATTCAAGCTTGAGAAATTAAAAACATATGCTAACAAGATCTTCCCACCATCTACAGAGAGATCATCTTAAAAGCATCATGAAATAGTAACACTAAAATTCTAAAAAACTTCTGTTCTAACATTTTAATCAATTTTATATCAAACTCCTTTCTTGAATTTATATACCCATTTGACATATTTATGAAGAGACAAAAAAAAAAAAAACAACAAACCCTACATTCCGTAAATGTATTTATCCATCTAACAAATATTTGAGTACCTAATTACACTCTGTTCCAGCTGATTTCTTCTCTTTATCTCTTTTTTCCCCTCAATTTAACACCAATCATAATCTATGTAGGCTTTTAGTTCGCTTTTCAAAATTAATTTCTTGAGCTATTTAAAGGAATTATCCAGTGCTAGAGTTCTCAACACTGGTCACACATTAGAATCACTTAAGGAACTTTTTTTTTTAAGATTTTATTTATTTATTTGACACAGAGAGAGAGATCACAAGTAGGCAGAGAGGGAGGGAATCATGCTCCATGCTGAGCAGAGTGTCCCATGCAGGGCTCGACCCCAGGACCCTGAGACCATGACCTGAGCTGAAGGCAGAAGCTTAAACCTCTGAGCCACTAAGGCACCCCCTCACCTGAGGAACTTAAAAACAAAAAGCCCAAAGGGCACCTGGCTTGTTCAGTCACTGGAGCGTGCAGGTCTTGATCTCAGGGTTGTGAGTTCAAGTCCCATGTTGGGTATAGAGATTACTTAAAAAAAAAAAAAGAAAGAAAGAGCCCAAGCCCCAGTTTGTGATTAATTTGTTTAAATGTTTCAAGAAATTTGATGCTAAATGTTGTAAGACTAGTTAAATAACAAAAAGATATATTTACATAATACTTCTTGCTCTCAAATTTTGAACAAAGAACTTACTAATAATCAATAACTTAGTAGGCCAACATTTTATTTAAATAAGTTTTATGGTACTACAAAGAGTGAATTAGAAAATCAAAAGCAAGGAGAAATGGGCATGATGTGAACATGGGGAAGCAAGAGAAAGCAAGAAACTATGTGACCAGGAAGCGAATGCTTAGCTCTGAGATCCTTCTCTGAGAGAAGGACAGATTAAAACCTAAAAAGAAAGAAAAGAAGGATCCCATGCACTCAAGGAAAGAGAAGTCCCCCAACATCCCTCCTGCTTTTTCCAATATAAACACACAGCTGGGCCGACTTACCACATCCTGGTTGGTACCGACTTTATCAACTTTTCTATTTAAGCCAAACTTGACCGGTCAATGATGGATGGGCTGTGTGCCAAGTTTACCAGTTGTACAACTGACTGTGTAATGGCTGAAACTGAGAAACCGGGGTGAAAGTATCAAGAGGCTCTAAGGATTGCGAAAGAGCCAAGATTCAAATGATTACCACGTACACACAAGACAAACTATGCAGATGACTGCTCAGTATGGAAGTACTTCAGAGTGTTACACTGTGGCATCAGCTGACCCAGACCCAGAAGATTGCTGGAGTTCCCATCATGGACATCTCTAACCATATAGACGACACTGAGCAAATGCCAGATGATGATGGAGCCCCTCACTCCTATGTCTTAATAGAGTTCCTCAGCTCTCCTTTACCAACTTTTCCTGTTGCCAGTTCATACAAGCAATTCTCCTTACCCAGTTCCTCTGTTCTGAGCTATGGCTAAAGACACTCACTTTTTTATGTTTTGAAACTGATTATCTTGTACCATTTTACTTTTTGTTGCATCTTTTTATAAATCAGATGACCGCTCACAAGACAAAAAAAAAAAAAAAAAGGAATGGAAAGGAAAGATCAAAAGGGAGGACAACAACAACAAGAAAACAGTTCTTTTTTGCCGGGAACCCTTCTTACAAGTGCCAATCAGATAAACTTTATCTGATGTTACATCGTCACAACTCCTCTATCATCAGGGAAAGTAGTTCACATAAGAAAATTTCTCTATAAAATGAGTTCCAGGCTTACATTCCATATTTGGCTAATTAGAATTTCATTACGATGTCTGTCTCACACTGATGCGGAAGAGAATGGAATCTTGTCATCAAGACGTGACATCGAACTAAGAACCCACAGGGTAAGCACTCAGATCCTGTGATATGAAGTCGGCTGCTGGGGATGGGCGACCCTGGGCAACAGTGGCTGACCTGTGGGCCTGCGGCTATCTGCCGTCTGTCACTCTTCCCTCTTCCTCCTCTGTCAGCTGCTATCTCCAGCTGCTGTCAACAAAGTCCACCTCAAACAGCCATCACTTCCCTCTGGTCCCATTTACCATAGCTAAGCTCCAGGCCAGGCATCCAGATCACCAGCCCTGTGGGAACTTCTTCTAAGGTAAGAGGTGGCCCTATTGGTGAAATGCAGGTGCCAAGGCATGCGGACATTGTGCCATCTTCTGCGCTATTCTTAATGTTCTGATTGTCCCACTTCCCTCAGTTCCCACCTGTGGCCTCTGGAAAGGAACATATTACAGTAGGATTTCCAAGGACTGATGCGTGGGGGTCAGGAGATCTGGCCTGTGATTGGCCCCAACTAGCTGTGTGGCTTTAAAGGAAGTCATCACACCTCAGGCCTCAGTTTCCTTATCTGCAAGCCAGGATGGACTAGAGTCTTTTCAGAGGAGCCGGCAAAGATCACATAGATAAGCACCACCTCATTATACTAACAAGCAAACAGAAGGCCGGAGGCGAGTGATTTGCCCCAAGTCAGACATAAGCAGGCAGAGAGCAGAGCCGAGGATGGGACCCACATCTGCAGGTCACAGCTAATCAGCCAGCACAGTACAAACAGATCTGAGCAGCTGCTCATTCTTCCCCTTTTCCGTTTTGTCCATCAGAATGCATGCTCCCTGCAAACAAGGACACACAGGACCTGCTTCCTGCCTCAAAATTCCCAGTTCACCCAATTAGAACAGGGAGGAGACTCAAGGACTTACCCCCCCACCCCCACACACGGTTCTTTTACCTATGGAACATGAGGGTACATACATTCACTGTCCAGAGGGCTCCTGCCTTCACTTCTCATGGAAAAGGTCATCATGTGCCTACCCGGGGTGCCAACGAAGCCACAGGTTCCAGAGAGGAACTGACACAGAGAAGTTCAAAGGAGGCAGATGGCTCATTGCAGAAACAAACTGTCTACCAAGGAAAACTACCCCATGGGGTACTGATTCTCTTTGAAATACGTTCGAGTGCGTGGGAAAATGGTTTTTCAAGAGCTGGTGGACTGACCAGTCACCTGGTACATACAAGATCACATCCGCATTCTGACAAGAGTGGCTCGCCTGCAGTGTAGACCAGGGGCCAGAAAGACAAGGAAGGCACATGGAGACTGGGTGAGAAGCTTCTACGGTGTGATGGCAAGGGCGCACTGCAAAGGTACGAGAAGAGATGGAAAGAAGTATATGGACTCAAGAGGTTTAGTAAGCGAAATCCACAGGACTTGGTGTAACAGACTAGATTTTGGAAAGGTGACAGAGTAGGAGTTGACTTCTGGTTTCCCGACTCCAGGCTAAACGGATGAAGTGTTTACCGAGAGAGGCAATAGAATAAGAAAGGTGGTTTTCCGTGGAGGAGGTGCTCATGAATTCCGTCTTGAGCCTGATGAGTCTGAGGGGCCACAGACACATCCGAGAAGAAAGGTCAGCAAGTCCGATACACAGAACTGGTGCTCAGGAAGCGTGTGGACCAGAGACAGGAATCTGCCTTACCTGCTGATAGGTGGTCATGAAGCTGCACAAAAGGTCATCTAGGAAAAGAAAGGAACACGGGGCTGAGCCCATAATTAGCATTCAGTGGCTACCAGGAGCATGACTCTGCACAGGAGACACATCAGAGAGGTAGAAGAAAGACAGAAAGCAATGCAGAGCATTTGGTCTACTGCGATGTCGAGTAAGGAGACAGAGAAAGGTCAGGTGCGCTGACTTAGAAACAGTTTTGGTAAGAACTCTTTAGTGGAACGACAGGGCCTGAAGGGTGGAAGGTGGGAAAGTCAAGTCAACCCCTGAGCACTGGCTGTGATGCGCGACAGTGACAGGGCAATACCTAGAGGTGGGGCAGTCAAGTGGGAGAGGATCAAACAGGAGCGCGTGATGGGAAGGAGTGCAGGGGAGAGGATCCTTGCAGGCTCCTGGAAGGGCGGGAGGGCATGGACTCCGAGCCAGAGTGGAGACTGAACCCGAGGAGGAAGGAGAGCCCCTCCCCGTACCAGGCGAGGAGGAGAAGGGGACAAATACAAGAATGGGATCATGGTCAGCAGGATGGAAGAGGTCCCGTGGGATGGCTGCTAATTTTTCTGTACGACTGGAGATGAAAGAGGAAGGCTACTTGTGATGTCAATAGCACACCCATGTAAATGGTCTAATTTATCTGTTATGCCACTTTCTCCCCCTACTACCAATACCTTATGTCCTGCTCATCTATTAGTTGGCTGTCAACCCAAAGGATTTTTGGATTTCTAAGCCGACAAAGTATGATGTTGCCAGTGCCTCTGCCCCAGGTGACCCTTCCCCATCTGCCATTCCTGCACTTTGATCACCTACCTCTTTTGCATACCTTTCCCCTTCTATTTCTTATTAGATCTCATAAACATGACTTTTTAAGTAGTCTCCTGCCACCAGTCAGCTCGAACTCAACAGATATGACCATGCAACTTCCTGCTGTAAACCTGACTGCAGCTCTACCATGAAGACTGCATCAACGTGGACCCCTCAATGTATGCAGTGTCCAAGGTGCAACCCGCAGCCCCACCCCATCTCCCTTTCTACCATCCCAGTCTCATTCCAAAATGTGCCAAACAAGACACCTATGTAGAAATACAACCCCGACAGCAAGCTCTCCGCTCATTTCTGCCTCGGAACTGTAACTTAACAAAACATCTCTCTGATGGAAACAGAAATTGCAAATAACCTTTATCTCCAGCTCCCACATAGAAGATCAATACCACTTTACACAGAACAGCTGTTCCATGTATTTTCCTTCTATGTATGAAGGGGTCATGTTCATTAACACTACAAATTGTACATTATATTCAGAAATTTCAGAGCTTTGAAAGAATATGGAATTGCTGGCATTCTAGCCACTTTCCCAGTTTGCTCTCTTCCTACCTCTAAGTCCTACTTTAGAACTGCTATTTTGAGATTTCTATTTTCCGAAGCTGCTTTGACCAAAGGCATTCTGTCAGCTCAGAGTGAGAAAGATGGCAGGGCTAGGAAGTGTTAGAAAATGCTAGTGTTAGGCCCAAAGAAAGCCTGACGAAGTCCAAAGACAGACAAGCTAAAGAGAATTCCGTGCTTTGAGATTCTTTAAGTCTATGTGTGTGCCTTTTCTTCTTCCAATGACCTCTCTCCTCATCACGTGTCCTTCATTAACAAAAGGTTTCTGGATCAGAGAATTCACTCTGTGCTCTCCTTCAGACACTCCATTCACTTTACACCTTTTATTACAGTGGCTTAACATCACCATACAAGAACAAGAGTACAATATACCTTCGTCTAGACATCCCTACATATTAAAAATGATATGGCCACACCGCAGAGGATCCAGACATAAGGACTTTTAAAGCCAGAGTTTGGGAGATGTGATCTGAATGCAAGTATCAAAAAGGAACTAGCTGGTTAACCCAAAAAAGAAAAAAACATATTATGACTTGAAGCCATAAAAAAGTAAGAAATTCAAACTCTTCAGAATTTTAGGTACCTACAGAGCCAAAACTTTTTAACACTGAAACCAGCTACTAAATCCCAATCCTTAGAAATTAAACATATACGTTTTGATAGTTTAAGTACAGACCCAGAGGGATACAGAAAACAGATAAAGCTCCTCCTGGCTCTGATTCAAACCTTGGGACATTTTCAAGGCTATGTCTGATGAACCTTTCCTGTCAGTAAAGTCTTTTCAGTTTAAATTTCTATTCTGTAAGTTTATGTCCTACAGTTATATGCTGCCAGCTTCAGGCTGACTTCACCAAGAGAAGTAGGGAAACATTAGAAAAGGAGCTTGGTATGCTTTGTAGTACTGGACCAGAACCAGTAAGGACAGTACAGTCTTTCAGATTTCTCATTCTGAGCTTAAGACAAAAGTCAGGCATAAACGTTAGCTTAAGTGCCTTTTTGACCCGATTCCTGGTAAGTACGTGTGTTCAGAGATGTGTTCAACGCACAGACGCTGAGCTTCTAGGCACAAGGCACTGGGAGGCTTCTGTCAGGCTGGGGGAGCGGCGGTCTGACTGTGCCGCACGGTACCAGAGGCGGGTCCTACGGGTCCGGGGCTTTTATGTTTAGCTCAAAACCACTTGCCCTGAACTTTCAGGCCTTTTCATTCAATGTGCACGATTTCACAGGAGTGCTTTCTCCAGGTTGCACCTAGCCCACCCGAGGCCAAGAGACTCACTGCGAAGTGCAGTGAGGTCCCTGCCGAGGACCCGTCCGGGGCGGGGACGGCCCAGGAAGCCCACAGGAGAAGCCCGAGGAGAGGCCCCGGAGGGCCAAGAAGGGCAGGCCACCCACGTCCCAGCTCCGGGGAGCAGAGCCCAGGCGCGCACCTTCATGAACACGTCCTTGTCGAAGCAGAGCCTGTCCGGCCCCTTGGGCAGGTTCATCCTACTTCTCTCCATCCCGCCGGCCGCCGCCTCTCAGCACCGACACTCGAGCGAGGAGGAAAGGTAGGAGGCTGCGCTCCTACCGACGCTACCGGTGAAGCCACGGCGTTTCCACCGAACAGAAGGCACTGCTTCCTCCAACATGGCAGCGTCTGCACCCCGGCCAATGAAAGAGGACTCCGCAGGCCCGCCTCCGCCTGCCTCCGCCAAGAGAGGGGTGCGGACCGCTAACGCCGAGCCAGCAGGTGATGCGGCCCCCATGCGGCGGAGGGCGAACTACAACCTCGAGTAAGTTTCTGCGGAGCAGCCCCTCCGCTGGTGATGCGGCGTGAGCGGGAGAGGGGAGGGCGGGTAGGGTCAGGGGCGCTCCCTCCCCACCTCGCCGTTTCCCTCGGAAAATCGGCCTGCGAGCCTCTTCCAGGACCTTCTCCCGAGATTGTCCCGCGGGAAGCATAGCTGTGGCGCGATGCTGGCCCTTTACTTCTGCGGCCGGTTGTCCAGAGTGGGGGGCGCGTCCCGGTGTCAGGCCTCCGGTCCCCTTGCGCCGCCGCTGCAGCCGCCTGGGCGCAGAGTCCTCTGTGGGAACCCGGCTTCCGCCCTTAGCCCCCGCACCCACCCGCGAGCGTGGCTTCTCCCCCGCCGAGCTTGGCTCCAGTGATCAGTAGGGAGGAAGGTGGTCATCTGGCAGCCTCGGGTCGTCTGGGCAGCTCCCAGCTCCACTTCGGCTCAGCTGCTGGGAGGCCACAAGTTTGGGTTCTCAGAGCTCTTAAAGAATCACCTCGCTACTGGCCAACAAAACGCAGTCCACAAGTAGATGTGGGAGCATGTTTGTGTCCAGTCCGCTCTAGAATGGGCGGAATCGTGTGTTTGGCTAGCGTTGGTTCAATCGCCACACCTGCCCCCCCTCCTCCTGCCGTCCACCCCACATTTATTTTGAGATTTTTCTTTCCTCTTCCCTTGCTCTTCTCCCACTGTCCTCCCCTTTAGTGGGAATGTCATGGTCAAATGATGATTCATTTCTCTTTTTTTTCTCCGTGAGACTCTGACAGCTCAAAGCACAGATCTCACGCGTGCCCTTCAGGCTGCAGCTTTGCTGTAATAGCCCAGGCCTGGGCTGCCCCTGCCAATGCTGTGATCTCCCAGAGATAGCACAAGCAGTCCTTAGAAAGGGATGGGACACAGCAAGACAATGGCTTACAGTGAGTCTTGCATTCGAGTCACTCCAAACGGGAAACTGGTCACTTTTTTTAAAACGTGAGTACAGGGACGCCTGGGTTGCTCAGTTGGTTAAGCAGCTGCCTTTGGCTCAGGTCATGATCCCAGCGTCCTCGGATGGAGTCCCACAAGGGCTCCTTGCTCGGCAGGGAGCCTGCTTCTCCCTCTGCCTCTGCCTGCCATTCTATCTGCCTGTGCTCGCTCTCCCCCTCCTCTGATAAATAAATAAAAAAAAAATCTTTAAAACCTGAGTACAGAATCTGAAACAATACATTCCCTAGCAGTGGGCCTGGCAAGGCCTTGTTGAGGAAAACGTTCCCAGTCAATATCCAGAGACTATGACAGGTAGAATGAGAGCTGGAATCTTATTTGGAGAATCAGAATAAATTGCCAGGGGAACAACTATGAAATTGCATTCTATGCCCTGTTGTGGTCATTTGGATATAGGGAATGAAAGCCTCATTATTTGGTCTTTGTTTGTTTACTCTTATTATGAAAATTCTCAAGCATACACCAAAATGTGTAGAGCAGAAGGATCCCGCCCCTTCCGAGTACTTATCACTCTGCTTCCCCAACTGTTTCATAGGCCCTCCTCCTTCTACTGCCCCCGAAGTGCCTGTATTTTTGTTTTTGGGGAGGGGGGAGGTCTGGAATATATTTTAAAGTAAATCCCAAACATCACATCATTCCCTGCTCCCCAAATACCTTGGTTTACACATCAAAGAAGGAGGAGGAAGAGGTGGAGGAGGGGAAGACTGAGAAGGAGGAGGGATGAAGAAGAGAGATTTCCGCACAGGCCCACTATGCCAGAATCAATAGGTGTAATAAGCTATTCTGATTGGCTCTGAGAGGCATGACTTTTAGCCCAGGGCCACAGTACTAATAAGCGACAAGGGCAAATTCAGGCAGCGCAAACAGCAAGGCCCACACTCATCACCAAGGCACCGAGACGGGGGGCAAGGGTGCCAGACCGATGGAATAAAGTTGTCTGGGAACCCCACCTGCCCTAGAAGTCCAGATGAGCGAGTAGTTGAACTGTTTTTTACCTTCATTGTCATTCCTTTCTGAAATTATTGCCGGCCTTTGGTAAAGACATGAACCTGAGCTTGTGCAGCCTGGGGTACTGATCTTGGGGTTGCTGAAGAGAGTAGGTGCCAACAAAGAATGAAAATCCCTGCTGCCTGTTCTCCTTCCAAGAGTAAGGAGGGAACAGTCAAGAGCCCATACAGTGCACTGCCACTTGGAGCCCTGGCTGTGGCAGTGGCGTGGCCCACCAAAGCCAGGAGCAACAGGCAAGACCCCAGACGCCAAATGCTAATGGAACACCCTGGGGAGGATGAAGGAAAGGCAGAGAGTCAGCGGAAACCTTCCCAAAGTACATTTCCCTCAGTTTCATCTGGGAGCTGCCATTCAGCTGGTACACACCCCTTCAGCCACACAAAGTTTGGTGACTAGCCTCTGGCCAGAACCTGCTGTGTGTCTCCCTACCCTAAACCCTTCCCAAGAAGGCCTCGTGATCCAGGCACTGGGCGTGTAACACTTGACTCTGCAGGGGTCCCCGGGCCAGCTTTTGGTTGGTTAGTTGTCCACGCTGTTAAAGATTTGACTACTGTTACATGTTTGACTCTCGTCTTTGGTGATGGTACCTATTTCATAGGAAATAGAAGCTGGAATCCAGGAAACAGGCTGGAAGATTAAATTAAAAAGTGGATACAAAGCTTCTAATCAGAGCCAGACACAATCGGCGATCAACTATATCCCAGTCTCTCCCCTCTTCTCTGATACGTACTTTCCTTAATGAGGAATGAGACTTTAAGTTGACTTTTTTTTATCTTCAAGTCTCTCTCTCTCTCAATTCCCTAACTTCCCTCTCTTGCCTTCATTTCATCCTAGAACTTGTGCCCACGACTTCTTTTCTAAGTAAATATTAACCCCCTTTGACTCTGGATCTCTGGAAGATTCTCAGTTCCCTATTTTCGCTGGCACTGTGACAGGTCCTCATTTCTCCTTCCCACTCCTCTCTATTTATAGTTTTCACATTTTTTTGGCAGGTTGGCTACAGAACACTCAAAAATTGCAAAGAGAAATATTGTGTTCTGGAAATTCATCTGAGCATTTTTTTCCAATATCGTCCTTATGCTCTTCTGATCCTCTCTTGAACTGTTGGACTAAAGCAGCTGACGCTTCCACCAGCAACCAGAGTCATCCTGTCCACTACTGTGGGAACAGAGGGTTTCCATTTGGAACTGCAGACTGAGCCTAAAGTCTGATGGCCCTTTGGTGCCAGGATAGCAGGTATGGGATGGGTGGGACATGGAGGACAAGCATCATGGTAGAGGTCTCCATTCGACCAGGAAAGCTCACAATGAGCCAACAGGTCCATTTCAACATCTTCTGTATTTTCCTTATAACCTGTTTCATTCCAGAGTGGATTTGAGATCATTTAATTTGATTCTTAAATATTTCCCATTCCAACCGGAAACAGACTCATTCTAGGGGCTCCCAAATTCTGCCTCATCTTCTTAATCAGTTAATCATACCCAAATTGGGTATGATAGTGCCAGAACATTCTTCCATGTGTATTTTATAACAGACTAGTATTTTATTAGTTTTTTTTCAAACTAATAAGAATAAGGGTAACTTTTTTTTTTTTTAAAGCATAGGCAAAATCATGAAAGACATTGAAATGAACCTAAAAGATTATAGTGTCTTCCAAGGGAAAACACGTGTTGTCTCATGTAACCTTCTGGGATGACCAATTCTATGGGATATTCTGTGCCTTTCTTGTCTTTGAGCTATTTTGCAACTCTATAGATTGTACATAATTGATGTGGATGCAGATGATCTTGTCTAGCTATATGTAAATGAATTTTGTCCACTGGAAGTACAGTTGACCCCTTTTCCTTTGGTAGAAGGCAGTTTTGCATCCATTTGCATTCTATTTGCATATCTATTTGCATCTATCAAAGCAAATTCATTTAAGTATTACTGATTGTATATGTGTCTGCCTGGAGATTTTTGCTTGAAATGGTGGTAACATCTTAGTGGTTCCCGAGCTAATGAATGAATTAAACAAAATCCCTTCAGGCATTCATCTCATATTTGTAAAATGGTCCTTATTTAATCTTTTCGAGAAAATGATACACTAGCAAACCATGACAAGATTCTAGTAAATGAGAAGTGCAATGAAATCAAATCGGAATGAATTTTAGAATTACCTTTAATGTGGCCCATGCTATGCCAGAGGCAGAGAATGAATGAGTCTCAAAGCCATGGCTTCTGGCCTCCAGAAGTTACAATAATATGTGTCAACATTGGCATGCCTGAGAAATGCATGTGACTTTCCCATCAGGGTTTCCCCGGGGGTTCATTTAACCTTTCTCTTCCAAGCTACCCTCTCTTGTAGTGATATCAACTGTGCCCTTGGTTTCAGCTCCCATTCCCTAGCCAACATCTCTCCCACTGATACATGACCATCTGTTTCTTTCCTACCCACCAGGCCCATGTAACTGACTACCTACTCATGCTATTTCACTGATATCCCACCTGTGCCTCAAAACCCAGCATGTTCAAAACTTGATTCATCGTCATTTCTGAAAGAACGGCTTATCCTCTTTTGTTTTGTTTCTTTAGAAATGATTCTACCAATGCCAGCGGCATGCACCAGAAACCAGGAAGGAATCATATAGCTGAGCCAACCTGCTGTACTTTAAAACACTTGACCACAATTCTCCAGTGGATACTCAACTCTGGCTTCAAACTCCCTTGTCTCTCTGGTGAGTTTGCTTTCCCTGTAATGGATGACCGTTTCACACCTTCAAGACTTGCCTCAACAATCCCTACCCCTACCTCTTCTGAACTATGTCACCTCACTCCCAGCTCCTTAGCTCCTGTCCTAAGGATGAGGGAGCAGAAGGCAAGCTGAGGACAAAGCAGAAGCTGGCGCCCTACACCCTCTCCCCATGCCATATGTGTAACATTCCTCATGCACTCCCGGCTGCCCTAAAGGAAAAACGATTCTTAACTGATAGAGATCCCAGTCTTGCAGGACAGGAGTTTCCCTCCATCTACAAATGTCCTAGCAACTTACAAGGAAGGAAGAAGCTTTCTCATCAATAGCCTGACATCCAGACAACCATACCTCAGTTTCCGGAAGCCCTAACATCACCCTCCCCTCCATAAAATTGAGGGAGGCTAAGGGGGAGGGAAGTGTAATAAAACTGAATTTCTTCTAAGCCCAAAGCCCACTGACAAGGATGTGTGATAAGAGGAATGTAACATATCTCCAGGAAACTCCCAGCTGTCTTCATGCTTTCCCTCATTAGAGGCAAAAACAGCCTTGACTTGACAATAACCAGGTCTCCCTTATCCTGAAATTCTTCTTTAGCATATGACAGTCCTTCTGGACACCCCCTTTGTACTCACCTTCCTCAGCTCCCAGTCAACCATGCCTCTGTCTGAGCAGCTCTTTCTGACCCTGGGTCCTGTCCCTGTGTTTTAATAAAACCACCATTTGCACCTAAGACGTCTCAAGAATCCTTTCTTGGTCATCGGCTCTGGACCTCACCCCACCAAACCTCACCTGTGTTCCAAAACTTCATCACTAGTGTCACACTTCAAGAAAATAAAAGCCCCTTGTGCAGGAATTCTCTTATCTTACCACCACCCAATCAAATCTATACCTACATTTGTATCCATTTTTAATTTGTTTTTAGACATTTACTCAACAATATTTAGTCGGTACCTACTGTGTGCTACACACTGCCCTGAGTGTTTGTAAATCTGTGGCGAACGACACAGAAAAGTCCCTGGCATCATGGAATTTACATGGTAATTGGAGAAATGTACAAGAAACACAGAAAGAGTTGAAGACAGAGCAGGTTTATTGAGAAGAGCAGACATCCCCAGCTGGGGTTTGTTCTTCCTTGTGCCTGGGATTTGTTCCCTCCAACCCTCTCCAGGACTCCACTCCCAGGGTCAATATCAAGTTCTTGTCCCAATGGATCCTTCCAGTCAGAAGACAAATGACCTTTTTCTTAAAAACAAAAGGAAAAAGCCCAAAACAAAGACTTCCTTTAACCTTCTACCTTCCTATAACAACCTCCATATTTCTCTCCCCACCTCATTCCCAGCATAGCTTGTAAAATATTTGTCTACACCTGTGGCTGTAAGGTACCGTGTCCCCAAGGGTAGCTGAAAAATCTCTATAAAGAATCCTTATGTGCAGATCATTTTAAGGGAGTCCATTTCCAGATCCAAACTCCATGTGTGCTCTGTAGGATAGGTGATATGCCCATTCTTGGGTCTGATATCAGGATACTCCTCTACTTCCTGGAAGATCAAGACACTCCTCTCAGATCTTATTAGAGTGTAGGACTTGGGCTGATACCAAAGTTGAAATACCAGTTTTGTTTCAAATAATGCCCTTCTGTGGGCAGTCCTGGGGCTCCACCTTTAGAGCTTCCTCTCCTTATTAAGGGTAAAGGTTAACATCGGAAAGGGGATTAGGGCAGATGTTGGAAGTGCTCTGACATCAGAATAACAATCAGTTTTGGTTAGTGACACTCATTCCTTCATATTTAAATTAAACTACATATTTTTAGGGACATAATAGGAAAAAGCACAAGTAAGGATTTTAATGGTTTCATTCCATTCCAGTGTGGTTTGGGAAATAAAATAACAGAAAATGAGACTGTTCTGCTTTAGAAAAAAAAAATACAACTTGTAGCAGGCAAATGTTATTCCAATGAAGTCGATCCTTTCCTATCTCATTTTCTTTTTAAAGATTTATTTATTTATTTGGTACACACACACACACACAGAGAACACAAGTAGGGAGAGCGGGGGAGGGAGAAGCAGGCTTCCTGCTGATCAGGAATGTGGGCCTTCATCCCAGGCCCCTGGGATCATGACCTGAGCCAAAGGCAGCTGCTTAGTGACTGAGCCACCCAGGTGCCCTCTATCTCATTTTTTAAATGTTTAATATTTTCAACACCTAGTTAATAAAATATACATATATTGTGATGAAAAGTTTATGATTAAAAAGTTTCAGATGTCAACTTAAAAATGTGCAAGGTGTGTGAATTCTCATAGGTGGTCCATGCACCGAACACGCCTATCACTAGCAAACGTGGATGTACTCGGTGTCTCTAGGTTCCCGCTTCCTTAGTGCCCTCTTAATCACATGGTTTCTCTTCCTACCATCCTGGACCTGTATTCTCAATTTGCTTCTCTATTTCATCTCTGCCCCTTTGAAGAGCTTGATTCTGGGTCTTCTGTAGCTATGCGTTTGCTCTCTCTCTCTCTCTCTCTCTCTCTCTCCCTCCATCAGGCTTTTGCAACCTAGCACTATTGATACCTGGTGGGTGATTCTCTGCTGTGGGGCTGTCCTGTGCCATGCAGGACAGTTAGCAGCATCTCTGGTCTCTAGCCACTAGATGCCAGCAGCACCCCCCCCAAGTGGTGAGCATCAAAAATGTCGCCAGATATTGTTCAATCGGCCCTGGGAGCAAAACTCCTTGCCTCCCAGCCCCAGTTTTAAAACCACTGCTTTGGCCGATTCCATTCAGCATCATTGATTTAAGTTCTTTGTAGAAGCTGAAGGCTCTGAAGTTAACGTCTTTAATCCTAACCCGCCCTTGGAGCTGAGATTCACATGCAGCATATTTCTCCATGAATATGTAACAGGAGTCTTATTTTCACCATGATTTCTATCCTGCTCCCTCCTCAACCTGCTCCTGTCCCAGTCTCCCCATCTTAGTAAACAGCATCCCCACCTCCTACTGGCTAAAGCCTCAGCCCCTGGGATAAATTCCCCCTTTCCCTTTTCTCGTATCTAATCCATCAGCAAAACCAACTGATTTGACCTCCAAAACAGAAGTCAGACTTGCTCACTGCTCTTTATATCCACTGCTCCCATTTGAATCCAAACCCTGAATTTTTTTTGCACTTCAGACACTGTTAACAGCCACGACTACACCTACACAGATATTTTACAAGATCGCTAATCACCGCCAAGTTGCCAAATCCAATGATTAACTTTCAGATCCAAATGACTCAACCTGTCAGTCCTATAGACATAGAACTCCCTCCACTTCTCTGGAAATATTCTATCTTTTTCATCGTGATGTTGGCTCTCCCTTCCTCTTCCACACTGGTCAGTGATGATGGCTCCTTTCCTGGCTGGGTTTTGTTGAGCTTCCTGACCTTTAGACATCAGTCCTGTGCTCTGGGACTCGGACCTTCTGCTTGAGTTTTCTGTTGTGTTAAAAAAAAAAATTCAGCTGAGTACATTTTAAAGAACCTATTGGCCTTATTCAATGATTCACGAAATGGGCAGCATCCTGCTTGCAGACTGAAAGGAGCTAGGAGGAGCAGTACAAAATGAAAGACTTTTATAGGCAGAAGAGAGGAGGAGCAAGGAAGTCACGTCAGGCAAACAAGGCAGGTTGGTTATGGCCAGGTGACTTGGCTTATGGGGATGGCAGGGGTCCGAGGGAGTGGGGATCAGGTGGTGTCTGCTTGCCTGGGCTCAGATTCAATTTCTGGGACAGCTGAAATCATAATTAAGTCTGGTTTTGGGGACATGGGGCTTAGCATAAGCAACTCCATTTTGGGCCTCTTGTTTTGTTTTTAATAGTTACTTCATAACTAATAATAACAAGTTTAGTAACTTTAAACAGCTCAGTTTACTATCCTACCATCTCTAGCTGTCAGGAGGCCAGACACAGCTTAACCAGGGTCCTCGGCTCTGGGTCTCACTCAAAGGAGGAGAGAAGGCGCCCACCAAGCTGTGTTCTCACCTGCAGGTTCCACTAGGGAAGGCTCTGCTTCCAAACTCACTCGGGTTGTTGGAAGAACTCATTTCCTTGTAGCTGTGTGATTTGGGGGGCAGCCCATGCTGGGGCGGGCCAGGGAGATTCTCCAGGCTGTTAACTGGAAACCATCCTCAGCCCCCAGAGTCTGCTTGCGGTTTCCTTCCATATAACTCTCTCCACAGGTGATTCTGAACTTGACTCTTTGCTTCTTCAAGTCCAGGACAGCCTCTCACTCCAATCCGTAAAACAGTCTGATTTAATATAATGAGATCATAATAGTGACATCTTCTTACCTTGCCAAATTATACTGGTTAAAAGCAAGTCCTAAGTCCCATACACACTCCCATCCATACTCACAGGACAAATACCAGGGGACAGATATCATGAAGCTGCCTTATCATGTTGCCAAACACACCTCTGTCCATACTCACTGCGTAGGTAAGCCCACTTCTTCTCAGAGCTTGAACCCTATGTCCTAACGGTGCTCATATTTGTGCCTCCAGCCTGGACCTCACCCATGAATGCCAGACTCGTGTGTTCAGCTGCTGGTTGGGCATCCCCATGTGGATTCAGCCACCATTTCCAGAACCAAACACCTGTTGCCCATCAAACTTGCTTCTCCCGTCGTCTTTCCCATCTTAGCAAGTGGTAACGTCACTGTTCCAGGGCCTCGGGCCCCCAAAATTGTAAAATCATCCCAACTCTTGTCTTTTCCGCACACTCCACACTTAATATGTTTACAAATCCTGCATGTTTTGTCTTCAATATACACCCAGAATCTCCCCCCTTCTCCCCACCCCTGCATCTACTGCTCTGGTCTGGGCCAATACCCCTTCTCACCCAAATCAGTGGTCCTCAACCAGGAGAGTTTTGTGTACCTGCTCCCCCCCAGGGGATTTTGACAGGGTCTGGACACACTTTTCGTTGTCACAACTTGAGAGTGGGAAAGGGCGCTCCTGCGATCTAGTGGTCAGTGCACAGGACAGCTCCCCATAACAAAAATTAATGTGGCCCCAAATGTCAGCAGTATAGAAATCTCAGTCTACATTAATGCAAGTAGCATCCCCACCCCACAACCCCACAAGTCCGTTCTGCACACAGCAGCCTGAGTGATTCTTTTCTTTTCTCTTTAAGATTTTATTTATTTATTTGACAGAGTGAGAGATCCATGTAGGCAGAGAGGCAGGCAGTGGGAAAGGGAGAATAAGGCTCCCTGATGAGCAAAGAGCCCAATGCGGGGCTCGATGCCAGGACCCCGAGACCATGACCTGAGCTGAAGGCAGAGGCTTAACCCACTGAGCCACCCAGGCGCCCCAATCCTTTTCTAATCTAAATCAAGTCAAGCCTCTTCAAAACCATCCAAGCTCTTCTCATCTGGCACAAAGTTAAAGGCAAATCTTTACAATGGCCTTGAATACTTTATGTGATCTGACCCCACTACCTTCCTTACCTACCTCCTACTGAAAGGCCCCTCTCCCCTTGCTAAAGGCTTGTTTAAGTAACCTGATGTCCCCACAGCACCCCCTCTCCCCTTGCTGAAGGCTTGATTGTCCCCATAGCCGGATGGCAACACATACCAGGATGTCTATTGTCTGTGATCACCCGGTCTGTCAAAAGAAAAGACAAATGAGGAATAGAGTGTACCTGGGACTTTCCAGAGTGCTGAGGCAAGGCCCGCCAGAACAAACAGCTGTGTCCTTGCCTTAAACCCAACGCCTGACTAATTAACCAATCAGATCCCTGTAACCATGCATCTGCTTCTGTAAGCTTGCTTCCCGCCACCCCAACCCTGCCCTATATAATCTGCTCCCCAACTTAGCCCGGCACGCTCAGCCCACAAAGGCTGATGCATCCGCAGGCGCCTGTGTAACCAATAAACCTCTTGCAATTTGCATCCAGTGGAGGCGTGCTGTTTGATTCTTGGGTGTGGCTCCAGGGTCTTTCACTACCACTTGCCGTCTTGCTCATTTTTTGCCCAGCATTATTGGTCGCCGTGTCATTCTTTAAACACACCAGATGTGCTCCCACCTTGGGCTTACTGTTTGCTTTGTATGGGATGCTCTTCTCCAAACAGCACAACTGCTTGTTCCTTAATTTCCTCCAAGTCTTTCCTCAAATGAGGGAGACTTCCCTGACACAGTCCCATAGAAAATACCAACCTGCTCCCCTAAACCCCACACGCCATGTCCACTCACTCAGCTTAGTTTCCTTCCTACCCCACATCAACCCCTGATATGTATGTATATTTATTTGCTTCATTTCTCACTCAACAACTAAAATGAAAACTCCAAGAGGACATCAAATTTATTTTGTCTCTTGTTAACTATTCTGTCTTTAGGGTTTAGAACAGTACCTGACACATAGTAGATGTTCCGTAAATATTGGAGAATGATTTGTTACTATTTTTGCCTTTTCTCTATCCATTCTTTACACAGCAGCCAAAAATGACATTTTAAAAATGCAAAAGGAATCCCATGACCACCCTCCACCCACCAGTGTAAAACCCTTCAACGGCTTTTCGTTGTGCTCAAGCCACAGCTGACATTCTACAGCCCAGGCCAGATTAAGATTTCAGAGTTCTTAATCACTGGAAAGACGATGGTGTTGTCACCACCAGAGATATTTAAATATTTTTGAAGATTAGATCCCAAAGTTAGTGTGCTAAAAGCCTAACAATATCCGATTTCACAAACTCAGATTTCATAAAGTCTCATTAGTCTTCTCACCTTGTGTAAGTTTAATCTTTCCTCGGCCCCCCTTTCTCTTCTGTTTCAGGCACTCACCATACTTTGCCAGAATGACCATAACGTCATCTCCTCTTCAGGAATATGCCCCTTTCCCTCCCCTCCTCACACCAATTTATCCTCTAAACTTATTCTAAGGTGATCACTCTAAAATGTGCATCTCACTGTGTCCTTCCCCTACAGGAACTTGCTCAATAGCTCCTAAGGATGTGTGAATTTCCTTGGTGTGGTATTTTTACAAGACCCTTTGCTTGCAAGTGGCAGCAATCCAAAGTAAACTGGAGGAACCAAAAGGGAAAAGCAAGCAAACAAACAAAAAACAAAGGAATGTCCAGGTTCCTGTAGGGATGGATACCACAGAAGTTCATAAAAATCCAAAAGAAGATGGGGCACCTGGGTGGCTCAGTGGGTTAAGCCTCTGCCTTTGGCTCAGGTCATGATCCCAGGGTCCTGGGATCGAGCCCCACATCGGGCTCTCTGCTCTGCAGGGAGCCTGCTTCCTCCTCTCTCTCTGCTTGCCTCTCTGCCTACTTGTGATCTCTGTCAGATAAATAAAAAAAATCTTTTTAAAAAATCAAAAGAAGAGCTGCAGAACAAAAATTTCAGAATCAAGAACAGGGACTGGAAACCAGCAAAACAGTTTTCTATTTCTCCATGTCTCATGTTTACTCGTCTCCATATGGCTGCTTTCTTCTCTGGTCAGACTCTTCAAGTGTCCAGGAAGATAGCCATGGCCAGCTCCTGAATCCCATCCAGCAAGGCCAGTCACTCGCCTAAAGAGAGAACCTCGTCTTCCTGTCATTTACATATCAATCCCAGGGAGACTCTGATTGGTCCTATTGGTGTCAGGTGGACTAGTCACTATATGGGTTTATATGTGTGCCCATCCTCCTCCAGACAGCATAAAGCACAGGTAAATTTTCTTAAATTAACATATAATGTATTATTTGCCCCAAGGGTGCAGGTCTGTGATTCATCTGTGTTACCCATTTCACAGAACTCACCGTATCACATAACCTCCCCAATGTTCATAACCCAGCCACCCTCTCCATACCCCCTCCATCCCCGCAAACCTCAGTTTGTTTTGTGAGATTAAGTCTGTTATGGTTTGTCTCTCTCCCAATCCCATCTTGTTTCATTTTTTCCCTCCCTACCTACCATGACCCCCTACCCCGCCTTTCAAATTCCTCATATCAGACAGATCATATGATAATTGCCTTTCTCTGATTGACTTACTTTACTTAGCATAATACCCTCTAGTTAAATCCAAGTCATTGCAAAAGGCAAGATTTCATTTTTTATGGCTGCATAGTATTCCTGTGTGTGTGTGTGTGTGTGTGTGTGTGTGTGTGTGTGCGCGCCTCTGTGTGTCTGTGTTTCTCTGTGTAAAGAGGACCTGGCCATGCCATCATGGGTGGAGATGCCACAAGCAGGATCAGGCTGATGGGGGTTAGATGTCTGGTGGGCAAGTCATGTTCACAACCCAGTTTAAGGCTGGTTAAGTGGGATCGGGTGGAGGGTCTACACCCTTCTGCCCAGGGTTTATACTGAGACCCGAAACGGATGGGTACATCCCCAGAGGGGGGCTAACAATAACAGTAAGAACTAACCCTGACCCTGACACTGACTGTGAGCCTGCCCCAAAAGCTAACCCAAGCCCTGACCCAACCCTGACCCTGACTGTGATCCTGACCTGAAACCTAAACCTAAACCTAAGCCTGACACTGACCCTGATGTGGACCCTGAACCTAAACCTAACTCTGACATTACTGTAACCATGACTCATACCTACCCATGACCCTGACCCTGACCCTAATCCTAAACCTGACACTGACCTAACACTGACCTAACCCTAACCCTGACCGTAACTGTGAGCCTAACCCTAACCCTAAACCTAAAGGTAACTCTAAACCATCACCCTAATACGGATCCTGAACATAAACCTAATGCTGACCCTGACCCTAACACTAACCCCTACCATAAACCAAACCCTAACCCTGACCTTACGCTGTCTAAACCTAACCCTAAAAATAACCCTACTTCTAACTCTAACCCTAACCCAAATCCCAACCCTACCGCCAAAACCTAACTGTGACACTGAACAGAACATTGACCCTAAACCAAAGCCTGACGCTGAACCTGACCCTGTCCATGACCTTCACCTGACCCTGACCCTGCCCTTATCCTAACCATGACACTATACTGACCACTACATAATCCTGTCCCAGACCCGAATGTGGACTTTAAACCAATACCTGAACCTGACCCTAAACCGGACACTGGCGCTAAACTTCACCCTGACCCTGACCCAGACCATGACCATAAACCTAACCCTGACCCTAACAGTGACCCTGACCCTGACCTGACACTAGACCTGACCCTAACTCTAACCCTAAATGTAGACCTGAACCTAACCCTAACACTAACCCCTAACCCTACCACGGATCCTGATCCTAACAAGTTCCAACCCTAACCATCAACCAAACGCTAACCCTAACATTAAACCTAAACTTTAACAATAACCCTACCCTATACCTGACTATGATCATAACCCTAACCCTGAACTTTGCCTATACCAGAACCTGAGCATATATACCTGACCCTGGACCTGAGCCCAAACCTAACCATGACCCTAACACTGACCACTAAATAACCCTGTCGCTGACCCGAATGTGGACTTTAAACCAATACCTGATCCTGACCGTAAACCTGACACTGGCCCAAGCCTTCACCCTGACCTGACCCAGGCAAAGACCATCAACCTAACCCTGACCCTAACAGTGACCCCGACCCAAACCTGAACACTAAACCAGAACCTGACTGTGAGCCTGACCCTTACTGTAACCCTAAATGTAACCCTGACCCTAACAATAACACGGGCCCTCTCCCGATTCCTATCGCTGAACCTAACCCTAGCACTAACCCCTAACCCTACCTCAGACCCTGACCCTAACCAGTTCTAACCCTAACCCTCAAACTAACTCTAACCCTAACACTAACCCTAAACTTTAACAATAACCATGACCCTATACCTGACTATGAACATAACCATAACCCTGAACTTTGCCTATACCAGACCCTGACCCTAAACCTGACCCTGGCCCTGACCCTAAACCTAACCATGACCCTAACACTGACCACTACATAACCATGTCCCTGACCCGAATGTGGACTTTAGACCAATAACTGATCCTGACAATAAACCTGACACTGGCCCTAATCTTCACCCTGACCCTGACCCAGGCCATGACCATAAACCTAACCCTGACCCTAACAGTGACCCTGACCCAGAACCTAACACTAACCCTGATACTGAATGTGAGCCTGACCCTAACTCTACCCCTAAATGTAACCCTGACCCTGACAAAAACACGGGCCCTCCGCCGAATCCTATCGCTGAACCTAACCCTAATACTATACCCTAAACCTACCACGGACCCTGACCCTAACCAGGTCTAACCCTAATCCTCAACCTAACTCTAACCCTAACACTAACCCTAAATTTTAACAATAACCCTGAACCTATAGCTGATTATGCTCATAACCCTAACCCTGAACTTTGCCTATACCAGACCCTGACCCTAAACCTGACCCTGGCCCAGACCCTAAACCTAACCATGACCCTAACAATGACTACTACATAACCCTGTCGCTGAACCAAATGTGGACTTTAGACCAATACCTGATCCCGACAATAAACTTGACACTGGCCCTAATCTTCACCCTGACCCTGACCCAGGCAAGACCAGAAACCTAACCCTGACCCTAACACTAACCCTGACACTGAATGTAAGCCTGACCCTAACTCTAACCCTAAACGTAACCCTGACCCTGACACTAACACGGGCCCTGACCGGAAACCTAATGCTGAACCTAACCCTAAAACTAACCCATAACATTATCCCTGACACTGACCCTAATCCTGACCCTCTCCCTGACCCTGATCAAACCCTAACTCTGAACTTTGCCTATGTCAGACCTTAACCTTAAACCTGACCCTGGCTTTGACCTTAAAACTGACCCTAACCCTGACTGTAAACCTAACTCTGACCCAATCCATGATCCTGAACAGAATCGTAAACCAAAAGCTAACCCTGATCCTGAACCTACGCATAAAACAGAACCTAAACATAAAGCTGACCTTACCATAACCATGAACCTAACCCAGACCCGGACCCTAACCCTGACACTAAACCTGTCCCAAACCTAATCCTGACCCTGACATGAACCTTGCCCCCAAACCTAAACTTGAACCTGAATCTAAATCTGACCATGACCCTGAACCTGACCCTAAACCTTAACGTCACCCTAACACTGACCCTGACCCTGACTCAGACCATAACGCTAACCCTGACCCTACTGTGAGCCTGACCCTAAACCTAACCATGAACCTAAACCTAACCCTGAAACCTTCCCTAAGCCTTACACCAACCCTGGCCCCAATGACGTCTAACCCTAATCCTGACCCTAAGTCTTTCTTAACCCTAACCCTAACACTAACCTAGTCTAAACCCAGCTCTGTTCCCTCCAGCTGGGACAACAGCTGCAGCCAGGCCTCCCAGGGCTTGGGGGAGGCTGTATGGGGGTCACTGGATGGGCACTGCATTGAGTGGAGTGTGAGTCTTGAGCAGCTTGGGGATCGGCGGCTCAGGGAGCTCTGGTGCAGCAGGAAGTTCGTAAGAGGCCCCCAGGCAGTGGAGACCTCAATTCCCTGACGACAGAGCCCAACGGAATTGGAACCCACGTATCCAGGCAACCCTTTACAGAGAAAACACTCCTGCCCAGCTCATTTCTAGGCACATCCTAAAGGAAGCAACATGTTCTTCTGCTGTACTGAAGCCGAGAGGATGCAGGGAGAAGAGAGCTCGCCCGCCAGACACGTCCCCTCCCTGGCAGGTCATATCAGGTTTCCCCAACGCCTCAGGCCCTTTGGCTAATAAACTCAAAAGGTGACACCAGGGGACTCAGAGTCATAGAGTCCCACACCTTCTGATCAACACGGGTGTAGCCCTAGGTCTCCTCCCTGTCTGTGTGTGTATGTGTGTGTGTGTGTGTGTGCGTGTGTGCCTCTGGGTGTCTGTGTGTGTTTGTGTGTAAAAGAGGACTCGACCATGCCATCATGAGTGGAGATGCCCCAAGAAGGATCAGGCTGATGAGGGTTTAGGTGTCTGGTGGGCAAGTTATGTTCACACCCCAGTTTAGTCTGGTTAAGAGGGATCGGGTGTAGGGTCTACACCCTTCTGCACAGGGTTTATCCTGAGACCCTGAAGGAATGGGTCCATGACCAAGGAGCAGGGCTAACCCTAACAGTAACCACTAACCATGACCCTGACATTGACTGTGAAACTGCCCTAAACCCTAAACCAAGTCATGAACATGACCCTGACCCTGACCTTGACTTTTATCCTGACCTGAACCCTAAACCTAAATCTAAGCCTGAAACTGACCCTGATGGGGACCTTGAACCTAAACCTAACTCTGACATTACTGAAAACATGACTCATACCTAACATTGACCTGACCCTGACCCTAATCCTAACCCTGATGCTGACCTAACACTGACCCTAACCATTACCTTGACCATGACTGTGAGCCTACCATAACCTTAAAAGTAATGGTAACTCTAACCCTGACCCTAATACGAACCCTGAACGTACACCTCATGCTGACCCTGACCCTAACACTAGACCCTACCCTAAACCAAATCCTAACCCTGACCTTACACTGTCTAACCCTAACCCTAACCATACCCTACTTCTAACTCTAACCCTAACCCCAATCCCAAACCCTACCGCTCAAACCTAACTGTGACACTGAACCGAACATTGACCCTAAACCAAAGCCTGGCCCTAAACTTGAGCTTGGCCCTGAGCTTCACCTGACCCGGACCCTGACCCTAATCCAATCCATTACTCTAACACTGACTACTACATAACCCTGTCGTTGACACTAATGTGGACTTTAAACCAATACCTGATCCTGACCATAAACCTGACACTGGCCCTAGACTTCACCCTGACCCTGACTCAGGCAAACACCAGAAACCTAACCCTGAACCTAAAAGTGACCCTGACCCTGACCCTAACACTAACCCTGAGACTGAATGTGAGCCTGACCCTAACTCTAACCCTAAACCTAACCCTCCCTGAAGTTCGTAAGAGGCCCCCAGGCAGTGGAGACCTCAATTCCCTGACGACAGAGCCCAACGGAATTGGAACCCACGTATCCAGGCAACCCTTTACAGAGAAAACACTCCTGCCCAGCTCATTTCTAGGCACATCCTAAAGGAAGCGACATGTTCTTCTGCTGTACTGAAGCCGAGAGGATGCAGGGAGAAGAGAGCTCGCTGCCTGACACGTCCCCTCCCTGGCAGGTCATATCAGGTTTCCCCAGCACCTCAGGCCCTTTGGCTAATAAAATCAAAAGGTGACACCAGGGGGCTCAGAGTCAGAGAGTCCCACACCTTCTGATCCACTGGTGTAGCCCTAGGTCTCTTCGCAGTCTCTCTCACTGTGTGTGTGTGTGTGTGTGTGTGTGTGTGTGTGTGTGCGCGCGCGCCTCTGAGTGTCTGTGTCTTTGTGTTGTATAGAGGACCTGGCCATGCCATCATGGGTGGAGATGCCCCAAGCAGGATCAGGCTGATGAGGGGTTAGATGTCTGGTGGGCAAGTAATGTTCACACCCCAGTTTAAGGCTGGTTAAGTGGGATTGGGTGGAGGGTCTACACCCTTCTGCCCAGGGTTTATCCTGAGACCCTGAAGAGATGGGTCCATACCCAGGAGCGGAGCTAACCCAAACAGTAACCACTAACCCTGACCCTGACACTGACTGTGAGCCTACACCAAACCCTAACCCAAGCCCTGATCTGACCCTGACTGTGATCCTGACCTGAACCCTAAACCTAAACCTAAGCCTGACACTCACCCTGATGTGGACCCTGAACTTAAACTTAAATCTGACCTTACCGTAACCATGACTCAAACCTAATCATGACACAGACCCTGACTCTAATCCTAACCCTGACGCTGACCTAACCCTGACCCTAACCCTAACTTAGACCGTGACTGTGAGCCTGACTCTAACCCTAAAGCTAAAGGTAACTCTAACCATGACCCTAATACGGACCCTGAACCTAAACCTAACGCTGAACCTAACCCTAAAACTAACAACCTAACCTTGTCCCTGACACTGATCCTAACCCGGTCTAACCCTAACCCTCAACTTACCTCTAACCCTAACCCTAACCCCACTTTAACAATAATCCTGACCCCCTCCCTGACCCATATCATAACCCTAACTCTGACCCAATCCGTGATCCTGAACAGAATCGTAAACCTAAAACTAAGCCTGATCCAGAACCTACTCATAAAACAGAACCTAAACATAAAGCTGACCATGAAACTAACCCTGACCCTGACCCTAACCCTGACACTAAAACTGTCCCAAATCTATCCCTGACCCTTACATGAATCTTGCCCTTAAACAAAAACTTGAACCTGACCCTAAATCTTACCATGACCCTGAACCTGACCCTAAACCTAACCGTCACCCTAACACTGAGCCTGACCCTGACTGTGACCGTAATGCTAACCCTGACCCTACTGTGAGCCTGACCCTAAACCTAACCATGAACCTAACCTTAACCCTGACCCCTACCCTAAGCCTTATGCTAACCCTGACCCCAATGACATCTAACCCTAACCCTGACACTAAGGCTTTCTAAGCCTAATCCTAACACTAACCTGATCTAAACCCAGCTCTGTTCCCTCCAGCGGGGACAACAGCTGCACCCAGGCCTCCCAGGGTTGGGGGGAGGCTGTATGGGGGTCACTATATGGGCACTGCATTGAGTGGAGTGTGAGCCTTGAGCAGCTCAGGGCCCGGGGACTCAGGGAGCTCTGGTGGAGCAGGAAGGTCGGTAAGGAGCACCCCGGATGTGGTGATTTGGCTTCCCTGACGACAGAGCCCAACGGAATAGGAACCCATGTATCCAGGCACCCCTTTACAGAGAAAATCCCCCTGCCCAGCTCATTTCTAGGCACATCCTAAAGGAAGCGACATGTTCTTCTCCTGTACTGAAACCGAGAGGATGCAGGGAGAAGAGAGCTCACCAGCCAGACACGTCCCCTCCCTGGCAGGTCATGTCAGGTTTCCCCAGTGCCTCAGGCCCTTTAGCTAATAAAATCAAAAGGTGACACCAGGGAGCTCAGAGTCAGAGAGTCCCACACCTTCTGATCCACGGGTGTAGGCCTAGTTCTCCTCCCCGTCTCTGTGTGTGTGTGTGTGTGTGTGTGTGTGTGTGTGTGTGCCTCTGGGTGTTTGTTAGGGTGTGTGTAAAGAAGAGCTGGCCATGCCATCGTGGGTGGAGATGCCCCAGGCATGATCAGGCTGATGAGGGGTTAGATGTCTGGTGGGCAAGTCATGATCTTACCCTAGTTTAAGGCTGGTTAAGTGGGTTGGGTGGAGGGTCTACATCCTTCTGCCCAGGGTTTATCCTGAGTCCCTGAAGGGTAGGGTCCATACACAGGAGCGGGTCTAACCTCAAAAGTAACCAATAACCCTGACCCTGACCCTGTCTGTGATCCTGACCTGAACCCTAAACCTAAACCTAAGCCTGACACTGACCCTGAATTGGTCCCTGAACTTAAACCTAACGCTATATTACTGTAACTAAGACTCATATGTAACCATGACCCTGACCCTGACCCTAATACTAACCCTGATGCTGACCTAACTCTGACCCTAAGCCTACTCATGACCGTGACTGTGAGCCTGACCCTTACCCTAAACCTAAAGGTAACTCTAGCCATGACCCTAATACGGACCCTGAACCTAAACCAAACGCTGACCCTGACCCTAACACTAACCCAGACCCTAAACCAAACCCTAACCCTGACCTTACACTGTCTAACCCTAACCCTAACCATAACCCTACTTCTAACTCTAACCCTAACCTCAATCCCAAACCCTACCGACAAACCTAACTGTGACACTGAACCGAACATTGACCCTAAACGAAAGACTGAACCTAAACCTGACCCTGTCCCTGACCTTCACCTGACCCAGACCCTGACCCTAATCCTAACCATGACACTAACACTGACCACTACATAATCCTGTCCCTGACCCGAATGTGGACTTTAAACCAATACCTGAACCTGACCCTAAACCTTACACTGGCACTAAACTTCACCATGACCCTCACCCAGACCATGACCATAAACCTAACCCTGACCCTTACAGTGACCCCGACCCTGACCTGAACAACAAACCTGACCCTGACTGTGAGCCTGACCCTAACACTAACCCTAAATGTGACCCTGACCCTGACACTAACACGGGCCCTCCCCCGAATCCTATCGCTGAAACCCAACCATAACACTAACCACTAACCCTACCACAGACCCTGATCCTAACAAGCTCTAACCCTAAACGTCAACCAAACGCTAACCCTAACACTAACCCTAACTTTAACAATAACCCTGACCCTATACCTGACTATGATCATAACCCTAACCCTGAACTTTGCCTATACCAGACCCTGACCCTATACGTGACCCTGGCCCTGAGCCTAAACCTAACCATGACCCTAACACTGACCACTACATAACCCTGTCTCTGACCCGAATGTGGACTTTAAACCAATACCTGATCCTGACTGTAACCCTGACACTGGCCCAAGACTTCACCCTGACCCTGACCCAGACCATGACCATAAATCTTACCCTGACCCTAACAGTGACCCGACCCTGACCTGAACACTGAACCTGACCCTGACTGTGAGCCTGACCCTAACTCTAACCCTAAAAGTAACCCTGGCCCTGACACTAACACGGGCCCTGACCCAAAACCTACCGCTGAACCTAACCCTAAAACTAACCCCTAAAATTATCACTGGCCCTGACCCTAACCCGGTCTAACCCTAACCCTCAACCTACCTCTAACCCTAACCCTAACCCCACTTTAACAATAATCCTGACCTTCTCCCTGAACCTGATCATAACCCTAACTCTGAAGTTTGCCTATGTCAGACCTTAACCTTAAACCTGACCCTGGCTTTGACCTTAACATTGACCCTAACCCTGACTGTAAACCTAACTCTCACCCAATCCGTGATCCTGACAGAATCATAACACTAAAGCTAACCCTGATCCTGAACCTACACATAAAACAGAACCTAAACATAAAGCTGACCTTACCATAACCATGAACCTAACCCTGAACCTGAACCTAACCCTGACACTAAACCTGTCCCAAACCTAACCCTGACTCTGACATGAACCTTGCCCCCAAACCTAAACTTGAACCTGACCCTAAATCTGACCATGACCCTGAACCTGAACCTAAACCTAACCGTCACTAACACTGACTCTGACCCTGACTCTGACCATAACCTTAACCGTGACCCTACTGTGAGCCTGACCCTAAACCTAACCATGAACCTAACCCTAACCCTGACCCCTACCCTAAGCCTTACGCTAACCCTGACCCCAATGACGTCTAACCCTAACCCTGATCCTAAGTCTTTCTTAACCCTAACCCTAACACTAACCTAGTCTATACCCAGCTCTGTTCTCTCCAGCGGGGACAACAGCTGCACCCAGGTCTCCCAGGAGCTTATGGGAGGCTGTATGGGGTCACTGGATGGGCACTGCATTAAGTGGAGGGTGAGCCTTGAGCAGCTTGGGGACTGGTGGCTCAGGGAGCTCTGGTGCAGCAGGAATTTTGGTAAGGAGCCCCCAGGCAGTGGTGACCTCACTTCCCTGATGACAGAACCCAACGGAATGGGAACCTTTGTATCCAGGCACCCCATTACAGAGAAAACCCCCCATCCAAGCTCATTTCAAAGCAAATCCTAAAGGAAGCGACATGTTCTTCTGCTGTACTGAAGCCGAGAGGATACAGGGAGAAGAGAGCTCGCCTGCCAGACACATCCCCTCCATGGCAGGTCATATCAGGTTTCCCCAACGCCCAAGGCCCTTTGGATAATAAACTCAAAAGGTGACACCAGGGGGCTCAGAGACAGAGAGTCCCACACCTTCTGATCAACCAGTGTAGCCCTAGGTCTCCTCCCCGTCTGTGTGTGTGTGTGTGTGTGTGTGTGTGCCTCTGGGTGTTCGTGTGTCTGTGTGTAAAGAGGACCTGGCCATGCCATGCCATCGTGGGTGGAGATGCCCCAAGCAGGATCAGGCTGATGAGGGTTTAGATGTCTGGTGGGCAAGTTATGTTCACACCCCGGTTTAAGGCTGGTTAAGGGGGATCGGGTGGAGGGTCTACACCCTTCTGCCCAGGGTTTATCCTGAGACCCTGAACGGATGGGTCCATGACCCAGGAGCGGGGCTAACCCTAACAGTAACCACTAATCCTGACCCTGACACTGACTGTGAGCCTGCCCCAAACCCTAACCCAAACCTTGACCCTGACCCTGACCCTATCTGTGATCCTGACCGGAACCCTAAACCTAAACCTAAGCCTGACACTGACCCTGATGTGGACCCTGAACCTAAACCTAACATTGATATTACTGTAACCAAGACTCATAACTAACCATGACCCTGACCATGACCCTAATTCTAACCCTGACGCTGACATAACCCTGACCCTAACCCTACCCATGACCGTGACTGTGAGCCTGACCCTAACCCTAAACCTAAAGGTATCTCTAACCATGACCCTAATACGGACCCTGAACCTAAACCTAACGCTGACCCTGACCCTAACACTAACCCCGACCCTAAACCAAACCCTAACCCTGACCTTACGCTGTCTAACACTAACCCTAACCATAACCCTACTTCTAACTCTAACTCTAACCCCAATCCCAAACGCTACCGACTAACCTAACTGTGACACTGAACCAAACATTGACCCTAAACCAAAGCCTGACCCTAAACCTGACCCTGGCCCTGACCTTCACCTGACCCTGACCCTGACCCTTATCCTAACCATGACACTAACACTGACCACTACACAATCCTGTCCCTGACCCGAATGTGGACTTTAAACCAATACCTATACCTGAGCCTAAACCTGACACTGGCGCTAAACTTCACCATGACCCTCACCCAGACCATGACCATAAATCTAAAACTAACGCTAACAGTGACGCCGACCCTGACCTGAACACTAAACCTGACCCTGACTGTGAGTCTGACCCTAACACTAACCCTAAATGTGACCCTGACCCTGACACTAACACGGGCCCTCCCCCGAATCCTATCGCTGAACCCAACCATAACACTAACCACTAACCCTACCACAGACCCTGATCCTAACAAGCTCTAACCATAAACGTCAACCAAACGCTAACCCTAACACTAACCCTAACTTTAACAATAACCCTGACCCTATACCTGACTATGATCATAACCCTAACCCTGAACTTTGCCTATACCAGACCCTGACCCTATACGTGACCCTGGCCCTGAGCCTAAACCTAACCATGACCCTAACACTGACCACTACATAACCCTGTCTCTGACCCGAATGTGGACTTTAAACCAATACCTGATCCTGACTGTAACCCTGACACTGGCCCAAGACTTCACCCTGACCCTGACCCAGACCATGACCATAAATCTTACCCTGACCCTAACAGTGACCCGACCCTGACCTGAACACTGAACCTGACCCTGACTGTGAGCCTGACCCTAACTCTAACCCTAAACGTAACCCTGACCCTGACACTAACACGGGCCCTGACCCGAAACCTAACGCTGAACCTAACCCTAAAACTAACCCCTAACATTATCACTGACACTGACTCTAACCTGGTCTAACCCTAACCCTCAACCTACCTAGCCCTAACCCTAACCCCACTTTAACAATAATCCTGACCCTCTACCTGACCCTGATCATAACCCTATCTCTGAACTTTGCCTATGTCAGACCTTAACCTTAAACCTGACCCTGGCCTTGACCTTAACACTGACCCTAACCCTGAATGTACACCTAACTCTGACCCAATCCAAGATCCTGAACAGAATCTTAACCCTAAAGCTAACCCTGATTCTGAACCTACTCATAAAACAGATCCTAAACATAAAGCTGACCTTACCATAACCATGAACCTAACCCTGACCCTGACATGAACCTTGCCCCCAAACCAAAACTTGAACCTGACCCTAAATCTGACCATGACCCTGAACCTGACCCTAAACCTAACCGTCACCCTAACACTGACCCTGACCCTGACTCTGACCGTTACGCTAAGCGTGACCCTACTGTGAGCCTGACCCTAAACCTAACCATGAACCTAACCCTAACCCTGACCCCTACCCTAAGCCTTACGGTAACCCTGACCCCAACGACGTCTAAACCTAACCCTGACCCTAAGTCTTTCTTAACCCTAACCCTAACTCTAACCTAGTCTAAACCCAGCTCTGTTGCCTCCAGCGGGAACAACAGCTGCACCCAGGCCTCCCAAGGGTTGGGTGGAGTCTGAATGGGGGTCACTGGATGGGCACTGCGTTGAGTGGAGTGTGAGCCTGAGCAGCTTGTGCACCGGTGGCTCAGGGAGCTCTGGTACAGCAGGAAGTTCGGTAAGGAGCCCCCAGGCAGTGGTGACCTCACTTCCCTGACGACAGAGCCCAACGGAATTGGAACCCACGTATCCAGGCAACCCATTACAGAGAAAAAACCCCTGTCCAGCTCATTTCTAGGCACATCCTAAAGGAAGCGACATGTTCTTCTGCTGTACTGAAGCCGAGAGGATGCAGGGAGAAGAGAGCTCGCCCACCAGACACGTCGCCTCCCTTCAGGTCAGATCATGTTTCCCCAATGCCTCAGACCCTTTGGCTAATAAAATCAAAAGGTGACACCAGGGGCTCAGAGTCAGAGAGTCCCACACCTTCTGATCCACGGGTGTAGCCCTAGGTCTCTTCCCCGTTTCTGTGTGTGTGTTGTGTGCCTCTGGGTGTCTGTGTGTCTGTGTGTAAAGAGGACCTTGCCATGCCATCGTGGGAGGAGATGCCCCAAGCAGGATCAGGCTGATGAGGGTTTAGATGTCTGGTGGGCAAGTTATGTTCACACACCAGTTTAAGGCTGGTTAAGGGGGATCAGGTGGAGGGTCTACACCCTTCTGCCCAGGGTTTATCCTGAGACCCTGAACGGATGGGTCCATGACCCAGGAGCGGGGCTAACCCTAACAGTAACCACTAACCCTGACCCTGACACTGACTTTGAGCCTGCCCCAAACCCTAACCCGAACGCTGACACTGACCCTGACCCTGACACCATTATGCCCCGCCAATGCTTAAGTACGAAGAGGGCACAAACACGCATTGTGACCTTCAGCGTGAGTCCTGTCCTCTAGTAAGTCCTCTCAGTGGCTGGACCATTAGACGTCATAATGGGCTTGCCATGCCCCTAGGCCCCAAGTTTTAACCAGCTTTCTGGTTGTCCCATCGCCCCTCCCCAGGGCTCTGCTCTGGAAACTCTCTTTTGGTGGGACACCTGAGGTAAAAACAAAACAAAACCAACTCCTCCCATCTCAAAGAATAACCCCAAACTCTTCAGATCGGGCCAAATGCCCAGAGAGGAAGACTCGTCCATGGCCCATGAGGCCACCCGGACATTCCACGGCCATCAGTGACACAATATCCAGAGACAAAATCTTGAGCAAGCATCTCACACTCGCCCCCTTGTTCATATCCTGAAGAGTTCTCCTCACTGTCTGTAGATCAGTCCTGCAATACCTACGACCCGAAACCTAAGCCGAGTTTGTGTTTTCAGACAACTGTCCCCACAGCCCTGGCCCACAAAACCTACAGGCACAGGTTCTTGGAGCCAAACCTGAGGACTGTACCTGGGAATTCTGCCCATTCCATTGGCCACAAAACTAGAAATAGGATGATAAACCTCCAAAGTGCCCGGGGCCATCCCAATAGTGTTGACTGCCCAGGAAAAACAAGGGCGGTCTGACACCAGCTGAGCATCTACCTGCACTTAGACCCGTGGACAGATGTCCCCAGAGGTAAATTGCAATGAGCAGGCCCCTAGATCCTAATCGGATCCATTGCTTTGTTGTCCAGGCATCTCTCCTCAGAGGCCTGGATTCCAATAGCAGCATATGGCTGTTTCTTGAGGCACCCATCAGAAGAAATCTTGTCTCCACGTGGGAATCTTGCACGTTGGAGCTGAGTCAAAGCCTCTGGTTAGGAGAACCCTTCAGGGACCCTGTGCCACTGCCTCATTCCAAGTTCTCCATGGACACAAACCCACATTAGGACCCATCCACAAGAGAGTTCATTTCAACTCAACCCTCTCAGTTTCTCCCCCAGATCCAGCAGATCTAACCTGTCTTGTCACTAGGACACAAGAGGAATGAGAGTCGGGCTTCCCAGCTATCCATCCTTAGAACCCTACTCGGAATCGATCCGTATGGGAAGTCCTGGAGCCAACCAACAGGTCTCAATCGCCCTGCAGAAGAATCTTTACGGTTTGGAGCATCTCACAACTCCCATCATGGGAAAAATTCCATAGCCTCGTGATCTACCACCTCTTCATGAAGAGGGCCATAAGGGACAAAAACTCCAACCTGAGCGTTCGTCAGATCCTCACCTGATTTCAGATGCACGAGATCTTGTTTCATCTGCAGAGCGTACCTGCCATGCCCTTGCCCAGACCCTAAGGTTGCTTGTGTTCTCAGACTTCTGTCCTCAACTCCTGGCCCACAAGCCCTCCAGTTTGGCAATTCCAGAACTACAATGCAGCCCTCTGCCTGCCTTCCAGAAGAAAAAACATTGCCCTCTGGGGCTAACCAGAAACCCCTGAAATATATGGGGGAAATATGCCTAGAAAAACAGCAATAATAAACTGGCTGCTCTTTATTGATCCAGATCCTGCGGTAGGCAAAGAAGAGCTGGTTTTAGCCAGAGGATGATCTCCGTTTGTCTTAATGATCTGGCATTTCCTGCAAGCCAGGCATGGGGCTCTGCACTAGAGCTGCAAATGCTGGGGGGCCCTCACTGTCCCTTTTCTCTTCTCAGGGGGACAACGAGCATGTCCATGGGTAGTGTGACAGGCTTTACGACAGGGAGATAAAAGACTGCCAGGGTAGGTTGGAGCTGGGAAAAGCCACTTAGGAACAGATTTTCAGGGGAGGTGATAGACAAGGGCAAAGCGAAGAATGAGGATGAGTGTGTCAAGTTTCAAAGTGCCAGGAGGCAGCACAGTGCATTCGGTAAACTACAGCAAGTTCATGACAACCGACAGTTGATCTGGCAGCATCACCTGGGGATGGAGGCTGAGCACCGGGGTTAACTGTGGGGGTGAGATGGTTTGTATACTATGCCGAGGAGGTGAGGTACTACAATGTGGGGGCACAGGAAGCTACTGGAGGATTTCAAAAATCAGAATCGTAACCGTAATAGTGTATTTAAATGCATCCTAGCTTTCATCAAGTGTAAGATGCACTATAGTTTATGTTCGACTAAGAAAGAGAAATGCTGTCAGTTAAACTAGGTATGTCATCAAGTGCAAGGTGAGGGCCACCTTAAGAGATATTAAAATAGGGGGGGGGCAAATCTTAGAAAAGTAAATTGTGGTACTAGAATAATTAAGAAAAGTTCGAACACTTGGATCAACTAAAAAAGTGATTATTGCTTACCATGTGCCCCAAACTATATTAAGTCTTAGAACAAGAGACGTTCTCATCTTGATGCCGCGCAGCTGTTAGACCCAAGGTAAGAGCGCAGTAGCCAACGACCAGCAGGCCCCATGTACCATGTGAAGACTCTAAGTGCGACTGCCTTTGAGAGAGGAAATGGTTGAGATTGGGCTTTATGAGGTAGAGAATTATTAGCTGGGAAAGTAGGAAAATTGACACAAAATCGGAATTGATGCCCCTACATGACAGAGTTGGTGAAACTTCCCTTCTCAGAGATCTTGAGGCTCCTCAGAAATGTATTTTTCATTTTGGACAGAACATTCAGGATAAATATGATCTGTTCGAGTTCCTGGTTCTCTCATCAGGACTGTTTCGTAGGCTTCACTGGCACAAGAAAAGGGTTTTGATAGTCCAGGGTAAATCCTGACAAAAGGAAAGCACGGTATCTATGAAAAATTAACCACTCAGAAGAAAACAACAGATAAAAGGCCAGAACGACCTGACCCTGCAGGATAGGAAAGGCTGGTCCGGCAACAGGGGTAGAGGGGAAGTGCCCATCTCCTGCTAGAAAAGCTAGAGAAGTCCCCTTCCGGAGAGACCACCAGGAGAGGAGAGCAGTAGGTGCTGATGATGAATATTTTAATCAGCCGAGAAGGTCATAATGACAAAGTTCCACGATCAGAGTAAACATATGGGATTAAAAAACAAAAAATTAAAAAAAAAAGATTTTTTTTAAAAAGACTTTTTTTTTTAAGGAATTTAAACAAAAGTCCTTTTTAAGAGACAGTTGGCTGTTTAAACCAAAAGTACACCTCACTGAGAGAATTGCCGCATTATTTATTGGGGTAGAAAGAACCTGGAATGTAGAAAGACCCATTCTGCAGAGGAAAAAATAAAATCACTAACAGGCCTCATGCCTTGCACAGCCAGTGGCTAGAATCCCTGCCTCATGAGACCCTGTGCTAGAAGACCGCTAGAACCATCTCAACAATGTTAGTCTTTCTTGGAAGCCAACAAGTGTTTGCCCAGTTAAGAGCACGGTAACAATCAGTCACATTACGTTATAATGATTGTCGATATCTTTAAAAGCCTTGTCAAGTTCCTTTTTGAGTAACCCTCACCCCACCCTTAGAGAAATTTATCTGTGGTTCACCTCTTTGAAATACCTCATTGTTGTTGCACATTTATCATAGCCAAAAAAAAAAAAAAAAAAGCTTTTTATTAACAAAGTGTTCAGAAGGGGGCGCCACTGTAAACAATGAGAGTTTTCGCTGCCGGGACAATTTTGTTGCAAAAACAGCTGAAAGCAATCAGGTTAGACCGAGCAAGGGCTGGAGGCATTTTTAAAATTACAAAAACCGAACCAAATCAAACCAAAACAAAAATCAAAAATCAAAACCAATGGCCAAGATTTCAAGTTTGCTACTAAAGGCATGACATTCTCCTAAGACATGCGAGTGACTTGATCAATATATTTATATATTTATATTTGAAGAAGGAACTATTTGATGCAGCAAATCCACGTTGATTAAATATTACGAGATATGGGGGAACCTGGATGGCTCAGTGGGTTAAGCCTCTGACTTTGGTTCAGGTCATGATCTCAGGGTCATGGGATCGAGCCCCGCATCGGGCTGTCTGCTCAGCGGGGAGCCTGCTTCCTCTCTCTTGCCTAACTGCCTACTTGATCTCTCTCTCTCTCTCTGTCAAATAAATACATAAAATCTTTAAAAAAAAAATTACCAGATATGGGGTCTCCTGCGTGCCTCAGTGGTTTAGGCCTCTGTCTTCGGCTCAGGTCATGATTTCAGGGTCCTGGGATGGAGCCCCACATCGGGCGCTCTGCTCAGCGGGGAGCCTGCCTCCCCCCTCTCTCTCTGCCTGCCTCTCTACCTACTTGTGATCTGTCTGTCAAATGGGTAAATAAGATCTTTACAAAAAGAATTACTAGGTGTGAAATACATCGAGGGTATGGGAAGGAAAATGATTTCACCTGATCTGACTAGGAAGTGGTTGAAGCCTGAATTAAAGTTCTATAAAAAGAGTAAAGACCTGGGAAATATATGGGGAAAAAATCCCTAGACAAACAGCAATAATAACTGGCTGCTCTTTATTGATCCAGATCCTGCGGTAGGCAAAGAAGAGCTGGTTTTAGTCAGAGGATAATCTCCGTTTGTCTTCATGATCTGGCATTTCCTGCAAGCCAGGCATGGGGCTCTGCACTAGAGCTGCAAATGCTGGGGGGCCCTAACTCTCCCTTTTCTCTTCTCAGGGGGACAATGGGCATGTCCATGGTGCAGTGTGACAGGCTTTACCACAGGGAGATAAAAGACTGCCAAGGGTAGGTTGGAGCTGGGAAAAGCCACTTAGGAACAGATTTTCAGGGGAGGTGATAGACAAGGGCAAAGCGAAGAATGAGGATGAGTGTGTCAAGTTTTAAAGTGTCAGGAGCCAGCACAGTGCATTCGGGGAACTACAGCAAGTTCATGACAACCGACAGCTGATCTGGCAGCATCACCTGGGGATGGAGGCTGAGCCCCGGGGTTAACACTGGGGGTGAGAAGGTTTGTATACTTGGCGAGGAGGTGAGGTACTACACTGTGGGGGCACAGGGAGCTACCGGAGGATTTCACATATCAGAATCGTAACCATAATAGAGTATTTAATTGCATCCTAGCTTTCATCAAGGGTAAGATGCACTATAGTTTATGTTCGATTAAGAAAGTGAAATGCTGTCAGTTAAACTAGGATATGTCATCAAGTGCAAGGTGAGTGCCACCTTAAGAGATATTAAAATGGGGGGGTGGAAAAATCTTAGAACTATAAATTGTGGTACTAGAATAATTAAGAAAAATAATACAAGAACACTTGGATCAACAAAAAAATTGATTATTGCTTACCATGTGCCCCAAACTATATTAAGTCTCCAAAAATTTTATATCATTTGATAGGTTAGATATATATAAAATTACATTTAAAGTTTTAAAAATATCAGCAAATATTTTCATTTATATGCAAATTTCAAAGAAAATCTACTTTTCCAACCACGACTTTTTATCCTATTGTTTTTTAATTTTGTCGAAAACTGATAAAATGTTTAGCGAAACTATAAATTTTGATCGAAAAAAATGATTAATAGATGTAGGTTCAAATTATTATGTTCCATTAAAAATGATTTAGTCTTTGATGAACATCTTTTTAGTAATATGTTGTATCCAGATATAGTAAATTAATGACCTATATAAAATTATAGGGAAATGACACCTTCCGTTCCATTATGAGTAGAGCTTTTAAAATGCTATTTGTCACAACCTGTCAACTTGTCATTATGTAGCATTATGTAACATTTAAAAAATGTATACTCTTCACTTTGAAGTCTTTTAGAAATCTAAAATATGACTTTCTATGGTTTGTGTTTCCATATTCCTTTATTGCCAGTTTGAACAAATCCACATGCTTGGATTCAAAGGTAATAAATTCCTCTTATTTGGAAAAATGATGTTTATTTTTGTTCTCTCACCCTTAGCAGGTGGTTTCATTTTAGCACACTTCAGAGTTATAATTTCATGCTTATTAAAAACATTTATTATGATCTACGTAGATGAATGAAATTTTTATTTATTAAATTATTTGTCAAAAAAACTGTTATTTTTAAAAATGTATTTCCTTTAAAGGGTTATTTTAGAGCATTCAGAGAGGATCTAGGAGCGTGGTATTATGCAATTTTTAAGTAGGTATGAAAGGGTTATTTATATGATTGTTTCTTTAAGGCTTATGTATATTGTCCATTATATGCTATAAAATATTTTGAAAGTAAATTTAAGGTATGTTTTACATAGTTTATTTTTTGGAAAAAAAATATTGAAATGACTTATGAAATTCAGTATACTCTCAACATTATTTTTTTCTGAAATTTACAAATTGTCTACTGAACCTATTATATGACAGATATTTTCCAAAATGGTGGTATCATGATATATGCCAACAACAGTTTAGATTTTTTGTTGCTTCTCAATCTAGCTCAGACGAAGTACAATTAGCCTTTATAATTTTAGCCATTCTAATAGATATGTAAGCATGCCTCATTATGATTTTAATTTGTATTTCTTTAATGTCTAAATGTTGAGAAATTTGTCATGTGCTTATAAGCCATCCATATCCTTTTGGTGACATGTCTCTGCAATAATTTTCTTCACATGTAAAATTGGACACTCTGTTTGTTTATTAGTAAGGTTTTTTATTTTTATTCATTTTATTAATAATCAGAGTAGATGTCCATTATCATATATATAATTTGCAAATCCCTTCTCCATCTTTACGGTTTCTCAATGGAGCTTTGATAGCTGTGTCTTTCAAGAAAGTGCTACTTCTTTCCTGGTACACGGAGGAATGACTAGAACATTATCAATGTTGACCTTTGCAAAGAAAATCATGGCTTAAGATATATGTAGTATGCGGTTGTTGGGAGTGTTCTGTAATATCAAGCATATCTAGTTAGTTGATAATTTTGTTCAAGTCTTAAATATCTTACCAATTTGATGACCATTTGTCTATATACTCTTAAAATAAAGGTGTTGAAATTTTTTTCCATTTCTCTTCTAAGGTAGAAGTTATGATTTTTGTTCTTAGTTTTTCCCTATATATCCCCAAATCTGTTATTAAGTATTAAAAGTCAAGAATTATTATACTCCCTGAGGAATTCATCCTTTTACTCTTCGGTAATTTTGACTTGATCTTTATGTCTGATAATGAAATTTGCTTTAAAATCACTTTTCATTATCTTGATATAACCACCAAAGTTATAGTGTGATTAGTGTTTATATAGCATATTTTTTCTTTTACTTTTTAAAGCACTTCTATATTTAATCCTGACAAAAAAAAACAGCTTTTTAGCTCTGGAAGCACATTTCTAAATTATCTTTTTTTTTTTTAATGAAGCAGTAGCAATTTTTGTTAAGGGACCTAAAGTGAAAGTAGGTTTAGAAATTTATTTATTTATTTATTTAGGAAAAGATTTTATTTTGTTTATTGACAGCAAGAGAGAGAAAGAGAGAGAGAGAGAGAGTGGAAGCACACAAGCGGGGGGAATCATGTGCAAAGGGAGAGGAAGAAGCAAGCTCCTTGGGGTGCAAGTAGTCCCATGCAGGGCTGGAGCCCTGTACACTGGAATCATGACCTCAGCCAAAGGCAAACATCTGCTTAAACAACTGAGTCATCCAGGCACCCCTAGAAAATTAAAAAAAAAAAAAAAGACCTTTAAAAAACATTTTGTTTATTTCTTTTTTAAAAAATATTTTATTTATTTGACAGACAGAGAGATAGGAAGAGGAACTATAAGCAGGGCAGAGGGAAAAGGAGAAGCAGGTTTCCCACTGAGCAGAGAGCCTGATGTGGGGCTCCATCCCAGGACCCTGGGATCATGACCTGAAAAGAAGGGACACTTATGGAGGAAGCCACCCAGACACCTCTTTTCTTTGTTTTTAATATATGGCAACTGATGCTTCCCAGCCACGAGGAGCACATTACCCATTGATTAAATCTTTGATAACAACCTATTTAAAAAGGTGTGTAAATATATACTTACTCAGATTTATACACTTTGTGTTTTCTTCATAGTTTGGGGCTGGACCCCATGGTGACAACACTGCTTTCAGCCTTTGCCTTCCCATCTTTTGATACCAGGTATTTGGTCAGCAAAGCAAATTAGTATCAAAATTAATAAGCCCTTGGCACCATATCTCTGGAGCAGGGGTTGCTCTTAGCCAAGGCCCAGAGCAGTTGACCTCCCCTCGCTAGTGCTATAGCCCCAAGGACTAGGTCCCTGCCACCAGAACTCAGTCTTACATGTTATGCTAAGCAGACAAAACCAAAACAGGAAAGCTCCAACAGCTTTCACTGGCATGCCTCATCTCCCACTCCCAACGACGTCCAGGCAGTACCAGATGCCAGGGAGGGGTCTTGGTCCAACATATGGGCAGGAAGGAAGTAGCCACGAGCAAGTACCTGCCTCTCTGTGCCTTTCTTTCATGAGCAGGTTGTAAGGAGGAGGAAGAGGAAGGGGAAGAGAGGTGAACTTCAAGGGGTGAAGGCCTCAGGTAGGCATCTGGCTTTTGCCAGTAGGAAAAGGACAAAGGAGAAGGCAGTGAGTCTTGCAGGGAGGGTGGGGGGTAAGGGTTACAGCTTATGACGGAATCTGGACAGGAGTAATAGGGATACTAGTCATTTGAGTCCACCATTGGCAAGTTGGACTGGGTGTCAGGGCAGATAGGCCTCCCTGGGCAACGGCACATGAGAGAAGGTGGAATTCTTCTCTGAGGAGCAGGTTGAGCTTCAGGTGTTGGGAAAGCATAGACAGTATTGTTCCAGGGCCAAGGACAGGTCCAGGTACTCCTGGTTGGAGGTCAAGGCCACAGTATGATCCAGGTCTTCTACCAGCAGCTTGAAGGAACCACATGCCAGCCACCCCTCATTATTGTGTATAACTCTCTGTTGCACTTCTTGGCTTATCCATCAAATGACTCCTTCAGCAGCTTGAAAACCACCTCCACAGGCACTCCAGGATATGGGAGGCTTCCAGATTGAAGATTTTGCACAGGATCACCCCAAAAGACCAGAAGTCACTCCGGTGGATGTAGCTCTGGTCAAACATGGCCTTAGGGACCATCCACTTCACAGGCAGTCCACTGTTGGTTGTCTTTTTATAGTTACTGATGTGGTGATATCTCTGGCAAGGCTGAAGTCTGAGATCTTCATCATGTTGTCCTTTGTCACCAGCACTTCCCTGGTGGCCAGGACTTGGTGTATGCACTTCTTGGAGGCAAGGTACTCCATGCCTCAGGCTACCTGATAGGCACAGGATACCAGGTCCTTGGAGGAGAGTTGCTCTGCTGCATTGTGGCTGATATTGTAACAGTACTCCAGGTCAGGAGGCCTCTGGGCCTGCAGGTACTCCTGTATGTTATCTTTGGAGGCCTATTCCATGAGAGTGTACGAAGGACCATCCTGTGTGCAGAACCCAGCAGGTTGATGGTGTCCTTCTGCTGTCCAATCATCTTCATCATCTCCATTTATGAGATTAGGTTAACGGGTCTTTCTCTGTTGCATCTGACTTCAACATCTTCACAGAAACTTTAGTCAAATGGTTGGATTTGTCTTTTTCCAGCACAATGGCCTCCTCCATCACCAGCTGTCCAAAATAGGCCTGTCTTAGGGGTCTGCCTAAACTGCCTACAACCAGCCTGCCTCAAGGCAATTATGAACTCTAGATTATCCTCAAAAACATTAAACCACAAGCTAAAAATTCTCTTCACTAGGTCTCTGTCGCAGGTCTAATTTTCCTATCATTCATCATTTATCTTTTTCCTAATTCTTATTTTCAGTATAGTTTATTTTGCTTCCAGGTGTTTCCCCTGGTTTCTGAATGCTGTTTCATAGGGAAGAATTATCCTGTCATAAAATTATTTCTTGAGCATTCATTATATCTCTCAGTTAAAATGGGTTCTTTTATGGTATTGATTCATTTGAGTTTTCTCAAAATGGGAAGAATTTTCAAAATGGTGTTTTCCTCAAGGTTCAGAGTATGTCTTAGCCTCATCTTTAAGCTTTTTGAAATTCACTTTACAAATTCTTGTCCCTCTTTTTATCTTTTTAAAATAAAATGTTTTATTTTTACTATTTTTTTATTTGAGTATAGTGATATTCAGTGTTACATTGGTTTCAGGTTTTCAATATCTCCATACATTATTCTATGATCACTATAAATATAGCCACCATCTGTCACCATATAACACTATTATAATATCATTGATTATATTCTCTATACTGTCCCAGATCTCTTTTTAAAACCTCTAATTTTTATGTTTTTTGTTATTCCAATTTTCAACCATCATTTTACATGGTAACTTTAATAAAATATGCCTGATTACACACTTTTTGCTGAAAACCATAGCATTTGATTTATAGTAGTCTTCTTCTTCCTCTTTTTTTTAAATTAACATATAATGTATTATTAGCCCCAGGGGTACAGGTCTGTGAATCGCCAGGTTTACACATTTCACAGCACTCACCACAGCACATACCCTCCCCAATGTTCATAAACCCACCACCCTCTCCCTACCCTCCCCACCCCCCGGCAACTCTCAGTTTGTTTTGTGAGATTAAGAGTCTCCTATGGTTTGTCTCCCTCCTGATCCCATCTTGTTTCATTTACTCTTTTCCTGTCCCCCAAGCACCCACATTGCACCTCCATTTCCTCATATCAGAGAGATCATATGATAGTGTCTTTCTCTGGTTGACTTATTTTGCTAAGCATAATACCCTCTAGTTCCATCCATGGCAACGCAAATGGCAAGATTTCATTTCTTTTGATGGCTGCATAGTATTCCATCGTATATATATACCGTTCATTTCTTGATGAACATCTAGGTTCTTTCCATAGTTTGGCTATTGTGGATATTTCTGCTATAAACATTTGGTGCACATGCCCCTTTGGATCATATACTAGTCTTCTTTACCTCTATCAGAAACCCAGGAAGCTTTATTTATTTATTTACTCACATGAACACATGATCCAACACAACGTGTTTTGTTGTTCAAATGTATTATAATGTCTTACCGCTTAACACTATGCTTACTGTTCTCTTTCACTGTCTGACTAAATCCTCATCATCACTATGCCACTTAATGACAAAGAACAATTGAACTCAGAGTTCTCTCCATATCAGGGAATGAAGACTCCACCCTTCTGTTTGTGCAGGTAAAATAAATGTTGATATTGTCTGTCCTGCACATACCCCATCCTGTTCACCGGAATATTCACCATCAAAATATATACCAAATAAAAACCATACCTCACCACTTCTATTACCACCCAGCATGCTAAAAACACCATCATATGTTCCTGAATTATTGACTTGATTGATAGCCCCACTTCCACAATGGAATATTATTTAATGCTAGAGAAATGAATTACCAAGCCATGAAAAGATATGGATATAAATATTTAATAAATATTTGATTTTAGGCTTCTACCAGTCTATCAATAGTATTAGTATATTTTAACAGTGAATGCTCAGCATTCATGAATTTACCTAATAAAATATTTTGGGTTCAATATTTTAAATACTTCAACCTCTATGATTATATTCCTAATAATTTTGAATTGGGGTAAATAAACCTTAACTTTTTGTAACTTGTTTCAATATGCAAAAGAGCTGAATGAAATTTTAGAAAATAAAAATTTACCAAAAAAAAGTTTAGTTTACTATTGCCAAATAATTTAAAAATTTATCTTATATTCAAATACATATATTTTTTCTAAATTGATTTATATGCTACTAAAACCAAAAACTTTTAGTTATACTAGATTTCATATCATGCAACCAATGCCAGAAAGCCATCTGTCGATGACTTGTCTTAAATAGAGTTAAGATGGGCGTTATAACAATGCAAGATGGAAACAAAGATAGTATAACAATTGGTGTTACATAACTTTTCTGTTTTGATCAAGTTACTAATCTACAAAAGGCTTTTATCAGTGACAGACTTGGGAATTTAACAAAACTTTTAAACTAGCATGTGCGACTCATTCCTAGAAAACAACACAACCAATAACACTTTATTTAGATTAAATCATGACTATTTCTCCATTTGAATAAAAAAGGTAGCAACCCCAATAAGTTTATTGAACGTGAAAAGTTGAAATGCTGTAATGCTCCTAAGGAATCAAATGATCCAGTCATGAATTACAAAAAAATGATATAAATACCAAAGTGTTTGTATAATTGTAATGTACAACTACCCATTATCGTTCAAGAGTGTAGGCTTGTACAAGAACTCTATAAAAGAACTCCACTTCTAAACTGTGGAAAATATGTTCCCTTTCTCCCTATATACAACTATTAAGCCATTCATTTAGCTTTTAAAATATCCACTTAATACAGGCTTTTTACTCATTTGAACCCGGCAGCAGGGTTCTATTCTTATTGCTTACATCTGAAGGATAGACTTCTAGCGTAAGAGGTAAAGCCCATAAAGGAGCCCAATAATAACAACAAAATACAGTTTAGTGATCCCTTACAATCTGCCAGCTACCTTTCTGAGAATACTTCAATTAATAAAACATATAAAATAGCTGACCAGAAAGAGCTTACATTCTTTTGAAATATAATAGTGAAATAAACCAATAATAGAGGGGCGCTTCGGTGGCTCAGTCCATTGAGTGACTGCCTCTGGCTTGGGTCATGATCTCAGGGTCCTGGGATGTAACTCCCCAGCAGGCTTTCTAGGCAGTGGGGTGTTTTCTTCTTCCTCTGCGCACCCTCCCAATTCTCTCTCTCTCTGTCTCAAATAAGGTAATAAACCAGTAATAGAATAATGGTTGATGGTTGATGGTGATAAGTGTTACAAAGAAATACAAGAAAGGTAAAAGCCATTGGAGAATGCTGGGATGAAAGTTAATTTTATTTTGTGTTGGGTGGTTATATCTCATTTAGGAGATGTTATTTGCACAAAGCCCCAGGAAGTGAAGGAGGGTGTTATACAAATATTAAAGGAAAAGATTGCTCTAGGCAGAGCAAGTAAGTATATAGACTTTGTGTGAACAGCTTGTCTGTTACTTTTGAGGAAAAGCAAGGTGGCCAATGAGGAGTTCATAGTGGTGGAGAGAGGAAGAACGTATTGATGTATGACCTTCTAGTACATTGAAACGCCTTCAGTTTTTATTTAATATGAAAGGGGAAGATACCAAAAGACTTTCAACAGCAGAATAAAATCATCTACTTGATTTTTAGGTTAAGTTGCTGTACCAAAATAAATTTGCAGGGAGAAAGGAGTGCATTATGTGTGGAAGTGGGGCTATCAATCAAGTCAATAATTCAGGAACATATATGATGGTGTTTTTAGCATGCTGGGTGGTAATAGAAGTGGTGAGGTATGGTTTTTATTTTGTATATATTTTGATGGTGAATATTCCGGTGAACAGGATGGGGTATGTGCAGGACAGACAATATCAACATTTATTTTACCTGCACAAACAGAAGGGTGGAGTCTTCATTCCCCATATGGAGAGAACTCTGAGTTCAATTGTTCTTTGTCATTAAGTGGCATAGTGATGATGAGGATTTAGTCAGACAGTGAAAGAGAACAGTAAGCATAGTGTTAAGCGGTAAGACATTATAATACATTTGAACAACAAAAAACGTTGTGTTGGATCATGTGTTCATGTGAGTAAATAAATAAATAAAGCTTCCTGGGTTTCTGATAGAGGTAAAGAAGACTAGTATATGATCCAAAGGGGCATGTGCACCAAATGTTTATAGCAGAAATATCCACAATAGCCAAACTATGGAAAGAACCTAGATGTCCATCAAGAAATGAACGGTATATATATACGATGGAATACTATGCAGCCATCAAAAGAAATGAAATCTTGCCATTTGCGATGACATGGATGGAACTAGAGGGTATTATGCTTAGCAAAATAAGTCAACCAGAGAAAGTCACTATCATATGATCTCTCTGATATGAGGAAATGGAGGTGCAATGTGGGTGCTTGGGGGACAGGAAAAGAGTAAATGAAACAAGATGGGATCAGGAGGGAGACAAACCATAGGAGACTCTTAATCTCACAAAACAAACTGAGAGTTGCCGGGGGGTGGGGAGGGTAGGGAGAGGGTGGTGGGTTTATGAACATTGGGGAGGGTATGTGCTGTGGTGAGTGCTGTGAAGTGTGTAAACCTGGCGATTCACAGACCTGTACCCCTGGGGCTAATAATGCATTATATGTTAATTTAAAAAAAAAGAGGAAGAAGAAGACTACTATAAAATAAATGCTATGGTTTTCAGCAAAGGGTGTGTAATCAGGCATATTTTATTAAAGTAACCATGTAAAATGATGGTTGAAAATTGGAATAACAGAAAACATAAAAATTAGAGGTTTTAAAAAGAGATCTGGGACAGTGTAGAGAATATAATTAATGATATTATAATAGTGTTATATGGTGACAGATGTTGGCTATATTTATAGTGATCATAGAATAATGTATGGAGATATTGAAAACCTGAAACCAATGTAACACTGAATATCACTATACTCAAATAAAAAAATAGTAAAAATAAAACATTTTATTTTAAAAAGATAAAAAGAGGGACAAGAATTTGTAAAGTGAATTTCAAAAAGCTTAAAGATGAGGCAAAGACATACTCTGAACCTTGAGGAAAACACCATTTTGAAAATTCTTCCCATTTTGAGAAAACTCAAATGAATCAATACCATAAAAGAACCCATTTTAACTGAGAGATATAATGAATGCTCAAGAAATAATTTTATGACAGGATAATTCTTCCCTATGAAACAGCATACAGAAACCAGGGGAAACACCTGGAAGCAAAATAAACTATACTGAAAATAAGAATTAGGAAAAAGATAAATAATGAAAGATAAGAAAATTAGACCTGCGACAGAGACCTAGTGAAGAGAATTTTTAGCTTGTGGTTTAATGTTTTTGAGGATAATATAGAGTTCATAACTGCCTTGAGGCAGGCTGGTTGTAGGCAGTTTAGGCAGACCCCTAAGACAGGCCTATTTTGGACAGGTGGTGATGGAGGAGGCCATTGTGCTGGAAAAAGACAAATCCAACCATTTGACTAAAGTTTCTGTGAAGATGTTGAAGTCAGATGCAACAGAGAAAGACCTGTTAAACCTAATCTCAGAAATGGAGATGATGAAGATGATTGGACACCACAAGGACACCATCAACCTGCTGGGTTCTGCACACAGGATGGTCCTTCGTACACTCTCATGGAATATGCCTCCAAAGACAACAACAGGAGTACCTGCAGGCCCAGAGGCCTCCTGACCTGGAGTACTGTTACAATATCAGCCACAATGCAGCAGAGCAACTCTCCTCCAAGGACCTGGTATCCTGTGCCTATCAGGTAGCCTGAGGCATGGAGTACCTTGCCTCCAAGAAGTGCATACACCAAGACCTGGCCACCAGGGAAGTGTTGGTGACAAAGGACAACATGATGAAGATCTCAGACTTCAGCCTTGCCAGAGATATCACCACATCAGTTACTATAAAAAGACAACCAACAGTGGACTGCCTGTGAAGTGGATGGTCCCTAAGGCCATGTTTGACCAGAGCTACATCCACCAGAGTGACTTCTGGTCTTTTGGGGTGATCCTGTGCAAAATCTTCAATCTGGAAGCCTCCCATATCCTGGAGTTCCTGTGGAGGTGGTTTTCAAGCTGCTGAAGGAGTCATTTGATGGATAAGCCAATAAGTGCAACAGAGAGTTATACACAATAATGAGGGGTGGCTGGCATGTGGTTCCTTCAAGCTGCTGGTAGAAGACCTGGATCATACTGTGGCCTTGACCTCTAACCAGGAGTACCTGGAACTGTCCTTGGCCCTGGAACAAAACTGTCTATGCTTTCCCAACACCTGAAGCTCAACCTGCTCCTCAGAGACGAATTCCACCTTCTCTCATGTGCCATTGCCCAGGGAGGCCTATCTGCCCTGACACCCAGCCCAGCTTGCCAATGGTGGACTCAAATGACTAGTATCCCTATTACTCCTGTCCAGATTCCGTCATAAGCTGTAACCCTTACCCCCCACCCTCCCTGCAAGACTCACTGCCTTCTCCTTTGTCCCTTTCCTACTAGCAGGAGCCAGCTGCCTACCTGAGGCCTTCACCCCTTGAAGTTCACCTCTCTTCCCCTTCCTCTTCCTCCTCCTTACAACCTGCTCATGAAAGAAAGGCACAGAGAGGCAGGTACTTGCTCGTGGCTACTTCCTTCCTGCCCATATGTTGGACCAAGACCCCTCCCTGGCATCTGGTACTGCCTGGACGTCGTTGGGAGTGGGAGATGAGGCATGCCAGTGAAAGCTGTTGGAGCTTTCCTGTTTTGGTTTTGTCTGCTTAGCATAACATGTAAGACTGAGTTCTGGTGGCAGGGACCTAGTCCTTGGGGCTATAGCACTAGCGAGGGGAGGTCAACTGCTCTGGGCCTTGGCTAAGAGCAACCCCTGCTCCAGAGATATGGTGCCAAGGGCTTATTAATTTTGATACTAATATGCTTTGCTGACCAAATACCTGGTATCAAAAGATGGGAAGGCAAAGGCTGAAAGCAGTGTTGTCACCATGGGGTCCAGCCCCAAACTATGAAGAAAACACAAAGTGTATAAATCTGAGTAAGTATATATTTACACACCTTTTTAAATAGGTTGTTATCAAAGATTTAATCAATGGGTAATATGCTCCTCGTGGCTGGGAAGCATCAGTTGCCATATATTAAAAACAAAGAAAAGAGGTGTCTGGGTGGCTTCCTCCATAAGTGTCCCTTCTTTTCAGGTCATGATCCCAGGGTCCTGGGATGGAGCCCCACATCAGGCTCTCTGCTCAGTGGGAAACCTGCTTCTCCTTTTCCCTCTGCCCTGCTTATAGTTCCTCTTCCTATCTCTCTGTCTGTCAAATAAATAAAATATTTTTTAAAAAAGAAATAAACAAAATGTTTTTTAAAGGTCTTTTTTTTTTTTTTAATTTTCTAGGGGTGCCTGGATGACTCAGTTGTTTAAGCATATGTTTGCCTTTGGCTGAGGTCATGATTCCAGTGTACAGGGCTCCAGCCCTGCATGGGACTACTTGCACCACAAGGAGCTTGCTTCTTCCTCTCCCTTTGCACGTGATTCCCCCCGCTTGTGTGCTTCCACTCTCTCTCTCTCTTTCTCTCTCTTGCTGTCAATAAACAAAATAAAATCTTTTCCTAAATAAATAAATAAATAAATTTCTAAACCTACTTTCACTTTAGGTCCCTTAACAAAAATTGCTACTGCTTCATTAAAAAAAAAAAAAAAAAAAAGATAATTTAGAAATGTGCTTCCAGAGCTAAAAAGCTGTTTTGTTTTTTTGTCAGGATTAAATATAGAAGGGCTTTAAAAAGTAAAAGAAAAAATACGCTATATTAACACTAATCACACTATAACTTTGGTGGTTAAATCAAGATAATGAAAAGTGATTTTAAAGCAAATTTCATTATCAGACATAAAGATCAAGTCAATAACACAGAAGAGTAAAAGGATGAATTCCTCAGGGAGTATAATAATTCTTGACTTTTAATACTTAATAACAGATTTGGGGATATATAGGGAAAAACTAAGAACAAAAATCATAACTTCTACCTTAGAAGAGAAATGGAAAAAAATTTCAACACCTTTATTTTAAGAGTATATAGACAAATGGTCATCAAATTGGTAAGATATGTAAGACTTGAACAAAATTATCAACTAACTAGATATGCTTGATATTACAGAACACTCCCAACAACCGCAGACTACATATATCTTAAGCCATGATTTTCTTTGCAGAGGCCAACATTGATAATGTTCTAGTCATTCCTCCGTGTACCAGGAAAGAAGTAGCACTTTCTTGAAAGACACAGCTATCAAAGCTCCATTCAGAAACCGTAAAGATGGAGAAGGGATTTGCAAATTATATATCTGATAATGGACATCTACTCTGATTATTAAATATGAATAAAAATAAAAAACCTTACTAATAACCAGAGTATCCAATTGTACATGTGAAGGAAATAATGGAAGAGACATGTCACCAAAAGTATATGGATGGCTTATAAGCACATGACAAATTTCTCAACATTTAGACATTAAAGAAATACAAATTAAAATCATAATGAGGCATGCTTACATATCTATTAGAATGGCTAAAATTATAAAGGCTAATTGTACTTCGTCTGAGCTAGATTGAGAAGCAACAAAAAATCTAAACTGTTGTTGGCATATATCATGATACCACCACTTTGGAAAATATCTGCCATATAATAGGTTCAGTAGACAATTTGTAAATTTCAGAAAAAAATAATGTTGATAGTATACTGAATTTCATAAGTCATTTCAATATTTTTTTCCAAAAAATAAACTATGTAAAACATACCTTAAATTTACTTTCAAAATATTTTATAGCATATAATGGACAATATACATAAGCCTTAAAGAAACAATCATATAAATAACCCTTTCATACCTACTTAAAAATTCCATAATACCACACTCCTAGATCCTCTCTGAATGCTCTAAAATAACCCTTCAAAGGAAATACATTTTTAAAAATAACAGATTTTTTGGGCAAATAATTTAATAAATAAAAATTTCATTCATCTACGTAGATCTTAATAAATGTTTTAATAAGCATGAAATTATAACTCTGAAGTGTGCTAAAATGAAACCACCTGCTAAGGGTGAGAGAACAAAAATAAAAATCATTTTTCCAAATAAGAGGAATTTATTACCTTTGAATCCAAGCATGTGGATTTGTTCAAACTGGCAATAAAGGAATATGGAAACACAAACAATAGAAAGTCATATTTTAGATTTCTAAAAGACTTCAATGTGAAGAGTATACATTTTTTAAATGTTACATAATGCTACATAATGACAAGATGACAGGTTGTGACAAATAGCATTTTAAAAGCTCTACTCATAATGGAACGGAAGGTGTCATTTCCCTATAATTTTATATATGTCATTAATTTACTATATCTGGATACAACATATTACCAAACAGATGTTCATCAAAGACTAAATCATTTTTAATGGAACATAATAATTTGAACCTACATCTATTAATCATTTTTTTCAATCAAACATTTACAGTCTCACTAAACATTTTATCAGTTGTCGACAAAATTAATAAACAATAGGATAGAAAGTCGTGTTTGGAAAAGTAGATTTTCTTTGAAATTTGCATTTAAATGAAAATATTTGCTGATATTTTTAAAACTTTAAATGTAATTTTATATATATCTGACCTATCAAATGATATAAAATTTTTGGAGACAATATAGTTTGGTGCATATGGTAAGCAATAATCAATTTTTTTGTTGATCCAAGTGTTCTTGTATTATTTTTCTTAATTATTCTAGTACCACAATTTATAGTTCTAAGATTTTTTCCACCCTCCCCCATATTAATAGCTCTTAAGGTGGCACTCACCTTGCACTTCATGAAATATCCTAGTTTAACTGACAGCATTTCTCTTTCTTAGTCTAACATAAACTATTGTGCATCTTAACCTTGATGAAAGCTAGGATGCAATTAAATACTCTATTATATTTACAATTCTGATATGTGAAATCCTCCGGTAGCTCCCTGTGCCCCCACAGTGTAGTACCTCACCTCCTCGCCAAGTATACAAACCTTCTCACACCCAGTGTTAACCCCGGGGCTCAGCCTCCATCCCCAGGTGATGCTGCCAGATCACCTGTACGTTGTCATGAACTTGCTGTAGTTTCCCGAATGCACTGTGCTGCCTCCTGACACTTTGAAACTTGACACACTCATCCTCATTCTTCGCTTTGCCCTTGTCTATCACCTCCCCTGAAAATCTGTTCCTAAGTGGCTTTTCCCAGCTCCCACCTACCCTTGGCAGTGTATTATTTCCCTGTGGTAAAGCCTGTCACACTGGACCATGGACATGCCCGTTGTCCCCCTGAGAAGAGATAAGGGACAGTGAGGGCCCCCAGCATTTGCAGCTATAGTGCAGAGCCCCATGCCTGGCTTGCAGGAAATGCCAGATCATGAAGACAAACAGAGATCATCCTCTGACTAAAACCAGCTCTTCTTTGCCTACCGCAGGATCTGGATCAATAAAGAGCAGCCAGTTATTATTGCTGTTTGCCTAGGGATTTTTTCCCCATATATTTCTCAGGTCTTTACTCTTTTTATAGCACTTTAATTCAGGCTTCAACCACTTCCTAGTCAGATCAGGTGAAATCAATTTGCTTCCCATACCCTCGATGTATTTCACATCTAGTAATTCTTTTTTTAAAGATCTTATTTACCCATTGACAGACAGATCACAAGTAGGTAGAGAGGCAGGCAGAGAAAGAGGGGGGAAGCAGGCTCCGCGCTCAGCAGAGAACCCCATGTGGGGCTCCATCCCAGGTCCCTGAAATCATGACCTGAGCCGAAGGCAGAGGCCTAAACCACTGAGCCACGCAGGAGACCCCATATCTGGTAATTTTTAATCAACGTGGACTTGCTGCATCAAATACTTCCTTCTTCAAATATAAATATATAAATATATTGATCAAGTCACTCGCATGTCTTAGGAGAATGTCATGCCTTTAGTAGCAAACTTGAAATCTTGGCCATTGGTTTTGATTTTTGATTTTTGTTTTGGTTAGATTTGGTTCGGTTTTTGTAATTTTAAAAATACCTCCAGCCCTTGGCTCTGTCTGACCTGATTGCTTTCAGCTGTTTATGCAACAAAATCGTCCAGGCACCGAAAACTCTCATTGTTTACAGTGTCGCCCCCTTCTGAACACTTTATTAATAAAAAGATTTTTTTTTTTTTTTGGCTATGATAAATGTGCAACAACAATGAGGTATTTCAAAGAGGTGAACCACAGATAAATTACTCTAAGGGTGGGGTGAGGGTTACTCAAAAAGGAACTTGACAAGGCTTTTAAAGATATCGACAATCATTATAACATAATGTGACTGATTGTTACCGTGCTCTTAACTGGGAAACACTTGTTGGCTTCCAAGAAAGACTAACATCGTTGAGATGGTTCTAGCGGCCTTCTAGCACAGGGTCTCATGAGGCAGGGATTCTAGCCACTGGATGTGCAAGGCATGAGGCCTGTTAGTGATTCTATTTTGTCCTATGCAGAATGGGTCTTTCTACATTCCAGGTCCTTTCGACCTCAATAAATAATGCGGCGATTCTCTCAGTGAGTTGTACTTTTGGTTTAAACAGCCAACTGTCTCTTAAAAAGGACTTTTGTTTAAATTCCCTTAAAAAAAAGTCTTTTTAAAAAAATCTTTTTTTTACTTTTTATTTTTTAATCCCATATGTTTACTCTGATCGTGGAACTTTGTCATTATGACCTTCTCGGCTGATTAAAATATTCATCATCAGCACCTACTGCTCTCCTCTCCTGGTGGTCTCTCCGGAAGGGGACTTCACTAGCTCTTCTAGCAGGAGATGGGCACTTTCCCTCTACCCCTATTGCCGGACGAGCATTACCAATCCTGCAGGGTCAGGTCGTTCTGGCCTTTTATCTGTTGTTCTCTTCTGAGTGGTTAGTTTTTCATAGATACCGTGCTTTCCTTTTGTCAGGATTTACCCTGGACTATCAAAACCCTTTTCTTGTGCCAGTGAAGCCTAACAAACAGTCCTGATGAGAGAACCAGGAACTCGAACAGATCATATTTATCCTGAATGGTCTGTCCAAAATGAAAAATACATTTCTGAGGAGCCTCAAGATCTCTGAGAAGGGAAGTTTCACCAACTCTGTCATGTAGGGGCATCAATTCCGATTCTGTGTCAATTTTCCTACTTTCCCAGCTAATAATTCTCTACCTCATAAATCCCAATCTCAACCGTTTCCTCTCTCAAAGGCAGTTGCTCTTAGAGTCTTCACATGGCACCTGGGGCCTGCTGGTCGTTGGCTACTGCGCTCTGTACTTTGGGTCTAACAGCTGCGCGGCATCAGATGAGAACTTCTCTTGTTCTAAGACTTAATATAGTTTGGGGCACATGGTAAGCAATAATCACTTTTTCAGTTGATCCAAGTGTTCGAACTTTTCTTAATTATTCTAATACCACAATTTACTTTTCTAAGATTTGCCCCCCCTGTTTTAATATCTCTTAAGGTGGTACTCACCTTGCACTTGATGACATATCCTAGTTTAACTGACAGCATTTCTCTTTCTTTTTTTTTAATTTTTTTTTTATTTGACAGAGAGAAATCACAAGTAGATGGAGAGGCAGGCAGAGAGAGAGAGAGGGAATCAGGCTCCCTGCTGAGCAGAGAGCCCGATGCGGGACTCGATCCCAGGACCCGGATTCATGACCTGAGCCGAAGGCAGCGGCTTAACCCACTGAGCCACCCAGGTGCCCCAGCATTTCTCTTTCTTAGTCGAACATAAACTATAGTGCATCTTACCCTTGATGAAAGCTAGGATGCAATTAAATACTCTATTATGGTTATGATTCTGATATTTATGTTTAGGTTCTGTTTTATGAGTAGGTTCAGGATCAGGGTTAGCTTTAGGGTTACGATTCTGTTCAGGATCACGGTTTGCGTCAGAGTTAGGTTTACATTCTGGGTTAGAGTCAGTGTTAAGGTCAAGGCCAGAGTCAGGTTTAAGTTTAAGAAATGACAAAGGCAAATTTCAGAGTTAGGGTTATGATCATGGTCAGGGAGAGGTTCGGGATTATGGTTAAAGTGTGGTTAGGGTTAGGGTAGAGGTAGGTTGAGGGTTAGGGTTAGACCAGGTTAGGGTCAGTGTCAGGGATAATGTTAGGGGTTAGTTTTAGGGTTAGGTTCAGTGTTAGGTTTCGGGTCAGGGCCCGTGTTAGTGTCAGGGAGGGTTAGGTTTAGGGTTAGAGTTAGGGTCAGGCTCACATTCAGTGTCAGGGTTAGTGTTAGGGTCAGGGTCAGGGTCACTTTTAGGTTCAGGGTTAGGTTTCTGGTGTTTGCCTGAGTCAGGGTCAGGGTGAAGTCTAGGGCCAGTGTCAGGTTTACGGTCAGGATCAGGTATTGGTTTAAAGTCCACATTAGTGTCAACGACAGGGTTATGTAGTAGTCAGTGTTAGAGTAATGGATTGGATTAGGATCGTAACCATAATAGAGTATTTAATTGCATCCTAGCTTTCATCAAGGGTAATATGCAGTATAGTTTATGTTCGACTAAGAAAGAGAAATGCTGTCAGTTAAACTAGGATATGTCATCAAGTGCAAGGTGTGTGCCACCTTAAGAGATATTAAAATGGGGGGGGGGACAACTCTTAGAACAAGTCAATTGTGGTAGTAGAATAAATAAGAAAGGTCCAACACTTGGATCAACTAAAGAAGTGATTATTGCTTACCATGTGCCCCAAACTATATTAAGTCCTAGAACAAGAGAAGTGCTCATCTTGATGCCCCGCAGCTGTTAGACCCAAGGTACAGAGGGCAGTAGCCAATGACCAGCAGGCCCCAATTGCCATGTGCAGACTCTAAGAGCAACTGCCTTTGAGAGAGGAAACGGTTGAGAGTGGGCTTTCTGAGGTAGAGAATTAGTAGCTGGGAAAGTAGGACAATTGACAAGAATCGGAATTGATGCCCCTACATGACAGAGTTAGTGAAACTTCCCTTCTCAGAGATCTTGAGGCTCCTCAGAAATGAATTTTTCATTTTGGACAGACCATTCAGGATAAATATGATCTGTTCGAGTTCCTAGTTCTCTCATCCGTACTGTTTCTTAAGCTTCACTGGCACAAGAAAAGGGTTTTGATAGTCCAGGGAAAATCCTGACAAAAGCAAAGCAAGATATCTATGAAAAACTAACCACTCAGTGGAGAACAACAGATAAAGGACCAGGCTGTCCTGACCCTGCAGGATAGGTAAGGTTAGTCTGGCAACAGGGGTAGAGGGGAAGTGCCCATCTCCTGCTAGAAGAGCTAGAGAAGACCCGTTCCAGAGAGACCACCAGGAGAGGAGAGCAGTAGGTGCTAATGATGAAGAATATTTTAATCAGCAGAGATGGTCAAAATGACAAAGTTCCATGATCAGAGTAAACATATGGGATTTAAAAATAAATAATAAAAAAAAGATTTTTTTGAAAGGACTTTTTTTTTAAAGGAATTTAAGCAAAAGTCCTTTTAAAGAGACAATTGGCTGTTTAAACCAATAGTACAACTCACTGAGAGAATCGCCGCATTATTTATTGGGGTAGAAAGGACCTGGAATGTAGAAAGACCCATTCTGCAGAGGAAAAAATAGAATCACTAACAGGCCTCATGCCTTGCAAAGCCAGTGGCTAGAATCCCTGCCTCATGAGACCCTGTGCTAGAAGGCCGCTAGAACCATCTCAACGATGTTAGTCTTTCTTGGAAGCCAACAAGTGTTTGCCCGTAAGAGCACGGTAACAATCAGTCACGTTATGTTATAATGATTGTCGATATCTTTAAAAGCCTTGTCAAGTTCCTTTTTGAGTAACCCTCACCCCACACTTAGAGAAATTTATCTGTGGTTCACCTCTTTGAAATACCTCATTGTTGTTCCACATTTACCATAGCTAAAAAACAAAAAGAAACAAAAAAAAAAGCTTTTTATTAACAAAGTGTTCAGAAGGGGGCGCCACTGTAAACAATGAGAGTTTTCGGTGCCTGGACAATTTTGTTGCATAAACAGCTGAAAGCAATCAGGTCAGACAGAGCCAAGGGCTGGAGGTATTTTTAAAATTACAAAACCCGAACCAAATCTAACCAAAACAAAAATCAAAACCAATGGCCAAGATTTCAAGTTTGCTACTAAAGGTATGCCATTCTCCTAAGACATGCGAGAGACTTGATCAATATATATATATATTTATATTTGAAGAAGAAGGAACTATTTGATGCAGCAAAACCACGTTGGTTAAAAATTACCAGATATGGGGGCTCCTGGGTGGCTCAGTGGTTTAGGCCTCTGCCTTCGCCTCAGGTCATGATTTCAGGGTCCTGGGATGGAACCCCACATCGGGCTCTCTGCTCAGCGGGGAGCCTGCTTTCCCCCTCTCTCTCTGCCTCCCTCTCTACCTACTTGTGATCTGTCTGTCAAATGGGTAAATAAAATCTTTAAAAAAAGAATTACTAGATGTGAAATACATCGAGGGTATAAAAAGGAAAATGATTTCACCTGATCTGACTAGGAAGTGGTTGAAGCCTGAATTGATGTGCTATAAAAAGAGTAAAGACCTGGGAAATATATGGGGAAAAATCCCTAGAAAAACAGCAATAATAACTGGCTGCTCTTTATTGATCCAGATCCTGCGGTAGGCAAAGAAGAGCTGGTTTTAGCCAGAGGATGATCTCCGTTTGTCTTCATGATCTGGCATTTCCTACAAGCCAGGAATGGGGCTCTACACTAGAGCTGCAAATGCTCGGGGCCCTCATTGTACCTTTTCTCTTCTCAGGGGGACAACGGGCATGTCCATGGTGCAGTGTGACAGGCTTTACCACAGGGAGATAATACACTGCCAAGGGTAGGTTGGACCTGGGAAAAGCCACTTAGGAACAGATTTTCAGGGGAGGTGATAGACAAGGGCAAAGCGAAGAATGAGGATGAGTGTGTCAAGTTTCAAAGTGACAGGAGCCAGCACAGTGCATTCGGGGAACTACAGCAAGTTCATGACAACCGACAGCTGATCTGGCAGCATCACCTGGGGATGGAGGCTGAGCCCCTGGGTTAACACTGGGGGTGAGAAGGTTTGTATACTATGGCGAGGAGGTGAGGTACTACACTGTGGGGGCACAGGGAGCTACCGGAGGATTTCAAATATCAGAATCGTAACCATAATAGAGTATTTAATGCATCCTAGCTTTCATCAAGGGTAAGATGCACTATAGTTTATGTTCAACTAAGAAACAGAAATGCTGTAAGTTAAACTAGGATAAGTCATCAAGTGCAAGGTGAGAGACACCTTAAGAGATATTAAAATGGTGGGGGGGGGGACAAATATTAGAACAAGTAAATTGTGGTAGTAGAATAATTAAGAAAGGTCCAACACTTGGATCAACTAAAGAAGTGATTATTGCTTACCATGTGCCCCAAACTATATTAAGTCCTAGAACAAGAGACGAGCTCATCTTGATGCCCCGCAGCTGTTAGACCCAAGGTACAGAGGGCAGTAGCCAACGACCAGCAGGCCCCAAGTGCCATGTGCAGACTCTAAGTGCAACTGCCTTTGAAAGAGGAAACGGTTGAGAGTTGGCTTTCTGCGGTAGAGAATTACTAGCTGGAAGAGTAGGAAAGTTGACACAGAATCGGAATTGATGCCCCTACATGATAGAGTTGGTGAAACTTCCCTTCTCAGAGAACTTGAGGCTCCTCAGAAATGTATTTTTCATTTTGGACAGAACATTCAGGATAAATATGATCTGTTAAGTTCCTGGTTCTCTCATTAGGACTGTTTCTTAGGCTTCACAGGCACAAGAAAAGGGTTTTGATAATATAGGGTAAATCCTGACAAAAGCAAAGCACGGTATCTATGAAAAACTAACCACTTAGAGGAGAACAACAGATAAAGGGCCTGGCCAACCTGACCATGCAGGATAGGTAAGGTTAGTCTGGCAACAGGTGTAGAGGGGAAGTGCCCATCTCCTGCTAGAAAAGCTAGAGAAGACCCCTTCCGGAGAGACCATCAGGAGAGGAGAGTAGGAGGTGCTAATGATGAAGAATATTTTAATCAGCAGAGATGGTCAAAATGACAAAGTTCCACGATCAGAGTAAACATATGGGATTTAAAAATAAAAAATAAAAAAAAATTTTTTGGAAGAACTTTTTTTTTAAAGGAATTTGACCAAAAGACATTTTTAAGAGACAGTTGTCTGTTTAAACCAAAAGTACAACTCACTGAGAGAATCGCCGTATTATTGGTTGGGGTAGAAAGGACCTGGAATGTAGAAAGACCCATTCTGCAGAGGAAAAAATAGAATCACTAACAGGCCTCATGCCTTGCACAGCCAGTGGCTAGAATACCTGCCCCATCAGACCCTGTGCTAGAAGGCCACAAGAAGCATTTCAACTATGTTAGTTTTTCTTCGAAGCCAACAAGTGTTTGCCCAGTTAAGAGCACGGTAACAATCAGTCACGTTATGTGTTAATGATTGTCGATATCTTTAAAAGCCTTGTCAAGTTCATTTTGAGTAACCCTCACCCCACCCTTAGAGAAATTTATCTGTGGTTCACCTCTTTGAAATACCTCATTGTTGTTCCACATTTACCATAGCCCGAAAAAAAAAAAAAAAAAAAAAAGCTTTTTATTAACAAAGTGTTCAGAAGGGGGCGCCACTGTAAACAATGAGAGTTTTTGCTGCTGGGACAATTTTGTTGCAGAAACAGCTGAAAGCAATCAGTTCAGACAGAGCCAAGGGCTGGAAGGATTTTTAAAATTACAAAAACCGAACCAAATCTAACCATAACAAAAATCAAAACCAATGGCCAAGATTTCAAGTTTGCTACTAAAGTATAACATTCTCGTAAGACATGCAATTGACTTGATCAATATATTTATATATTTATATTTGAAGAAGAAGGAACTATGTGATGCAGCAAATCCACGTTGGTTAAAAATTACCAGATATGGGGCCTCCTGGGTGGCTCAGTGGTTTAGGCCTCTGCCTTCGGCTCAGGTCATGATTTCAGGGTCCTGGGATGGAGCCCCACATCGGGCTCTCTGCTGAGCGGAGAGCCTGCTTACCCCCTTTCTCTCTGCCTCCCTCTCTACCTACTTGTGATCTGTCTGTCAAATGGGTAAATATGATCTTTAAAAAAAGAATTACTAGGTGTGAAATACATCGAGGGTATAGGAAGGAAATGATTTCACCTGATCTGACTAGGAAATGGTTGAAGCCTGAATTGATGTGCTATAAAAAAAGTAAAGACCTGGGAAATATATGGGGAAAAAATCCCTAGAAAAACAGCAATAATAACTGGCTGCTCTTTATTGATCCAGATCCTGCGGTAGGCATAGAAGAGCTGGTTTTAGCCAGAGGATGATCTCCGTTTGTCTTCATGTTCCGGCATTTCCTGCAAGCCAGGCATGGGGATCTGCACTAGAGCTGTAAATGCTGGGGGCCCTCATTGTCCCTTTTCTCTTCTCAGGGGGACAACGGGCATGTCCATGGTGCAGTGTGACAGGCTTTACCACAGGGAGATAATACACTGCCAAGGGTAGGTTGGACCTGGGAAAAGCCACTTAGGAACAGATTTTCAGGGGAGTTGATAGACAAGGGCAAAGCGAAGAATGAGGATGAGTGTGTCAAGTTTCAAAGTGCCAGGAGGCAGCACATGCATTGGGGAAACTACAGCAAGTTCATGACAACCGACAGCTGATCTGGCAGCATCACCTGGGGATGGAGGCTGAGCCCCGGGGTTAACACTGGGGGTGAGAAGGTTTGTATCCTATGGCGAGGAGGTGAGGTACTACTCTGTGGGGGCACAGGGAGCTACCGGGGGATTTCAAATATCAGAATCGTAACCATAATAGAGTATTTAATTGCATCCTAGCTTTCATCAAGGGTAAGATGCACTATAGTTTATGTTCGACTAAGAAACAGAAATGCTGTCAGTTAAACTAGGATAAGTCATCAAGTGCAAGGTGAGAGACACCTTAAGAGATATTAAAATGGTGGGGGGGACAAATCTTAGAACAAGTAAATTGTGGTAGTAGAATAAATAAGAAAGGTCCAACACTGGATCAACTAAAAAGGTGATTATTGCTTACCATGTGCCCCAAACATGATATGAAATCTAGTATAACTAAAAGTTTTTGGTTTTAGTAGCATATAAATCAATTTAGAAAAATATATGTATTTGAATATAAGATAAAGTTTTAAATTATTTGGCAATAGTAAACTAAACTTTTTTTTTGTAAATTTTTATTTTCTAAAATTTCATTGAGCTCTTTTGCATATTGAAACAAGTTACAAAAAGTTAAGGTTTATTTACCCCAATTCATAATTATAAGGAATATAATCATAGCGGTTGAAGTATTTAAAATATTGAACCCAAAATATTTTATTAGGTAAATTCATGAATGCTGAGCATTCACTGTTAAAATATACTAATACTATTGATAGACTGGTAGAAGCCTAAGTTCAAATATTTATTAAATATTTATATCCATATCTTTTCATGGCTTGGTAATTCATTTCTCTAGCATTAAATAATATTCCATTGTTTGCATGTACTATACTTTATTTGACCTTTCACCTGTGGAATGATATCCTGGTTGCTTCCAAGCTTTTGTCAGTAATGAATAAAACTACTATAGATCTCTTTGTGGGTATAGATTTCATCTTCTTTGGATAAATACCAAGAACTGCTACTGCTGAATCATCTGGCAAGAATATGTTTAGTTTTGTAAAAAACTGCCAAGTTGTTTTCCATTCTTTATTCTCAATAGACATGGAAGAACATTCCTGTTGCTCCACATCCTCACCAACATTTCATGTTCTGTTTTCAGTGTTCTGAATTCTGGGTATGTACGGGAGTCTCTTTTTTGTTTTCATTTGCATTTTCCTGATGACCTATGATGTGAAGCATCTTTTTATATGCTTATTTGCCATCTGTAATATTTTCTTTTGTGAGGTATCTGCTAAGGTCTTTGGCTCATTTTTAATCAGGTTTTTCCCCCATTGTTGAGGTTTAAGGGGTCTTTGTGTATTTTTGATTAACAGTCCTTTGCCAGATGTATATTTTGCAATTTTTTTCTCATAGTCTGTGCTTTGCCTTTTCATTCTCTTGGCATTGTGTTTCACAGAGTAGACATTTTAAAATTCAGTGCTTGTGCTTTTGTAGCTAAAGTTATTGCCAAAACCAAGGTCATTTAAATTTTCTTCTATATTACCTTCTACATGTTTCATGTTTAGGTTTATAATCCAATCTGAGTTAATTTTTGTGAAGAGTGTATGATATCTGCCTGGATTTATTTTATTTTGTTATTTTATTTGATTTTAATTTTATATTTTTACATTTAGCTTCACCATTACTCCAGAACCATTTGTTTAAAAGATTGTATTTTGCTCTCTTGTATTGCTTTTGCTTTTATATTAAATATAAAATATAGTTGATAATATATATTCTGTTCCTTTAATCTAGTCTTTCTGTGGTATTACAATATCTTGCTTACAATTATCGTTATGGTCAACTTTTTTTAAAAGATTTTATTTATTTATTTGACAGAGAGGGATCACAAATAGGCAGAGAGACAGACAGAGAGAGAGATGAGGAGAATCAGGCTCCCTGCTGAGCAGAGAGCCCAATGCAGGACTCGATCCCAGGCCCCTGGGATCATGACCTGAGCCGAAGGTAGAGGCTTAACCCACTGAGCCACCCAGGCGCCCCATCGTTATGGTAAACTTTGAAGTCAGTCCTCAGTCTTTGTTCTCCTTCAACACTATGTTGACTATTGTGAGTCTTTGCCTCTTCATATAAACTTTAAAGTAAGTTTGTTAATATTAAAAAACAAAGAACTTGCTGGAATGCATTAATTGTATAGATAAACTTGGAAACCAGTGACCTCTTGAGCTTAGCAGGAGATAGACCATGGTCATCAGTTGTCACAGTGGTGCCTCTGGCAGAGCCTTTTGCAAATCCCTAGGTAAAATGAGACCTCAAGGATCTGAGAGATGTCTAAGAAGTACTTGATACATCCCTTGGGTATGGTTTATTGAAGTGTCCACCTGTCTGAAAGCTCGGGAATCTAGATAAGGGAGGGAAAATTAGTGATGAAAAACATATCAACAAACATGAATAAATTTTGTAAAACTAATTGTCATGGCTCATATACAGTATGACCAACAGAGGGACAATCAAAAGGAAAGCATCAGTTATGTTTATTGTGAAATTTTTTTATTCAAAATAAAGCAATGTGAGGGGAACACACTATGAGAAAATTACCATTTTTTAAATGGTAAATATCTTACCAAATGGAATAGGTTTTATATTCTAAGTAGTATATTGAACAGTAAAACATTGGGGCGCCTGGGTGGCTCAGTGGTTTGGGCTGCTGCCTTTGGCTCGGGTCATGATCTCAGGGTCCTGGGATCGAGCCCCGCATCGGGCTCCCTGCTCCGCAGGAAGCCTGCTTCCCTCTCTCTCTCTCTCTGCCTGCCTCTCTGCCTACTTGTGATCTCTGTCTTTCAAATAAATAAATAAAATCTTTTAAAAAAAAGAAAAGAAAATTAAAACATTAAAAATAAAATTTTAATTTAAAAAATTATGTAATTTTTAAAAAAGGTTAAAAATAGCAGAACCATTTTTCTTATAACTGGAAAATACATTGTGTATATATCTATCAAAAATAACTTGTCATGGGGGCGCCTGGGTGGACCCGTGGGTTAAAGCCTCTGCCTTCGGCTCAGGTCATGATCCCAGGATCCTTGGATCGAGTCCCACATTGAGCTCTCAGCTCCGCAGCGTTCCTGCTTCTTCCTCTCTCTCTGCCTGACTCTGCCTACTTGTGATCTCTGTCAAATAAATAAATAAAATCTTTTATAAAAATATTTAAAAAAATAACTTGTCATGTCTGGAATCAGGAGCATATGGAAAAAAATAATATCTGAGGACAATACTTCTGCCGTTTTGTGCCTTGTTAATATTTTTAAACAGTCAGGCAACTTTTAGCTTTATTGAAATACCTGCTAAGATACCAGCAGTGCCTTTTGGAGCCCTATGACTATAAAAATTAATTGCAAATATTCAAAATGTTTACTATGGTGTCACTATTTAGGGCCACCACCAAGTATGTTTCAGAAGTAAGCATAACTGTTACTCTTCTGTAAGGCAAAAGGGCATATTTTCAGGAGTTCCATCTGCTGTACCAGGAGGTGAATCAAGTAATGATTTTTGTCTATAAAATAATTCACTTTTCAATCTAACATTCCTCATTCCACATTATAATAATAAAAACTAGGAGGAGACTAAAACAAACAAACAACTACAACTACAACAACCAGCTTTTCCTTCAGTGGAAAAGTAAATATAACCTTATGAGTAGCCTGAAATTTATTTTTAAATATTTTTAAGATAAACGTTTTTGTTAGAAAACCATATATTTTATATTACTAAGAAATACCAGGCAAAGTTTTATTAACTTCTAAAAAGTCTAGTTACTTCTATTTATCTATTAACTCATCTCTTTTTGAAGTAGAACATGATCACACCTATTGTATCTACCCAAGTTTGTATGCTTTGGTTATTTTATGTTTGCTATTTCCTTGATTAATTTTTACAATATTTGATACATAATAGTATCTTTAAGTCCATCTATGGTTTCACAGAATTTGTTTGAACTTCATAAAAATGTACCATACTTTTTGCACTGCCCTTGTTTTACTTCTCTATTAACTTTCCAAGATTTATTCACTTTAGAGTGTGTAGCTATCATTTATTTTTATTCCTCCATAATGCTATGTTTACAAATTTGTATTTATCTGTACTTTTAAAATTATCTTAATTATAAACCATTTCCATCTCACGTAACACTCATGTTACTTCTACACTTATCAGATATTATGTAACTGAAAACCACAACTCAGCAACAATATAGCACCATTTTTCAAAATTAAATGGCTTACCAGAATTCTTTAATTCTATCCTTTATTTGTATTAGATGACGCTTTATTCTGGTATTTGGCATTTTTCATATGGAGGAAAGCTTATAAATTGATATTCCATAAATAGAAGGAAGAATGGCCGTATGCCTATATATCAGGTGTCCTGTTTTCACTCCCTTTGTGGAGCACCTACCCTGGAGGTCATGTAATAACCAATGACCAAAAAACAAACAAAAAACCCAAACATCCAGGTCGAAGTGCCATCCCTGACTGGAGATGAGTAAACTGCTCAACAGACCTTGGGCAGGCATCTCAGCCCAGGCCTGTGCTGGGGAAGCTGGAGCTGGCTTTGGGCGCAATCAGGAAGCCAGCAAACTGACCGGAGAGTGCAGCCACGGTGAACAGGACTGATGATCTTTTAGCAGCCAGGCCACGCGCGGACACCCGCTCAGGGAGCCAGGCTAGGAGGCTGCCCAGCGCCTGAGCTGGCAATGCTTACAAGCCCCCTGGGGCTTCGCCCCGCGCCCCAGCACCGGCCTGGCCTCAGGAGGGAGGGGGGCGGGGCGGCGCAGAGAAGGGGCTTTGCTAATTGCCAAAACGGGAAGTGAGCTCGCTGAGGACTCAGGAGGGATGGGGGCGGGGGCGGGTCGAGGGCGGCCAGGAGAAGGGACTTTGCTAATTGCTGAAGTGGGAAGTGAGCTCAAGGAGGATGTGGCAGAGAGTCTGGGAGGAGGTGGAGCGGCTGGAGGAGGAGGGGCGCGCAGCGCCCCGGTGCTGTGCTGCGGCCCAGTTGGGACTGCAGGACCCACCGGACTCGCCGCCCATGCGCTTTCGCGTGAGGTCCTGCTGTCCCGCTCCTGCTGCCTGCTGCCCCTTCCCGCCCCAAGGCTTCTCCTGACCACCCTCTGTGCACAGGTAAAGTGACACCGCGCCTCACCCTCACCTGGAGCAGAAAGCGGGGGACGCGACCTGGGGGCGGGGAGGGGGGTTGTTGTAACCCAGCCTCCCGGGAACACCAGGGCACCGGGACCACCCCGGACGCTGGGCAGAATCCGGGTCCGCATGGGGTCGGGCTGGGGACAGCGCCTTGCGAGGTGCCCCCCGCCAGCGGGCGCGCTAGCCCCCATTATTCGGAACCCACCTGTGAGAGCCCACCTGTAGAGGCCTTTCATTAGAATGGTCTCTGGTTCTAGCCTCAGTTCAGAATACTGCATGTATCTGAGGACCGAGTCCAGATGTTTCTTTCATCTCTGACTTGAATTTGAAATCCTCCTCAGACTTCAGCTTCCAGGATTTCTCCAGTCCTTGCTCTCCCACTGTCTTGGTGGGGATCCGCCATGAGTGTTGAACCCAGGAATGAATGAATGATATATACCCCAGATCGCTGGGGCTTTGTCTTGTTTTGCTGAGGTTGGAAAGGCTTGGGCGAGACCCCCTGTATGCAGATACAGAGCTGCATGCAATTGCTTAAACGTGTTCCCCACTTAATTGCTTGGGCATTGAACATTTCGCCCTTAACCTGTGGCTTGAGCAGTTAGGAGGAGACAATCTGGAGGCGAATCAGAAGATGGCTGAATCCACATGGTGGTGGTCTGGGTTTGGGAGATTCTCCTGGAGATTCAAACGAAAGATCTAAATTCTTCCAGTGGGGAGTGGTAAACATTTTATGGATGGGAGATTGAAAATAAATGGTCTGGTTAACCTTTCCCTCCCCCTCAAAACCCATTATTTGAAAAAACAAAAAGGGAAGTGAAGGGAGAAATCCTCCCACTCCCATCCCCACTCACCTCCATAGCCACCTCCTCTTCCAAGAACCTAACAGACAAGGTGCCAAGAAGTGTTAGGTACCAGCAGTGGTCTCAGATCTCATTCAAGGGTCATGGTGAAAGGCATTCAAAGAGATTGTGGGGGCACAGGGATCCAATTAAGGGGGACAAGTTTAAGGTTTGCCTGGTCCCCTAAAAATTAATGGCACTAGAGAAGATGAGCTTTGGGAACTATAGCTTAATGGATACAATGTGTAAAAAGCTTCAGTGAGTCATGGTGGGAAGAGGCCATGAGGGCAGCAAATACAGTCTTAGATGATGTTATTAATAGCACTACAGGCTCTAGATTTCCTGTGGTGGCAAGACCAGCCCGGCCAAAGTGGATACTCACAACCTGGAACAGAGGGTCTTGGAGATCCCAGCACGTGAGGTATGATGAGAGGGTAAAATGATAGGAGGTGTCCTTTGGAAGGACTGTCTCCTTGACTTTAAAAGGGAGAACCCAAATCTGTAGGTGAAATCTTTTTGGCTACAAAGAGGGCCGAGGCCTCCTAAGGTCAAGGTCTCCTCATCACTTGCAAAGATGTCAAAGAACATATTCAGACATATCAAAGATGTCCTCATGTCCATCGGTTCCCACTCTGGAATTCTATCAATAAGGTGAGAGTTCCTCTAGTTGAAAAAAAGATCTAAAATGACGTCCCTTTCTCATGTAATTTCTGTAACCTCCAGGACACACCCACCTCCCCCTTCCAGCTCTGTAATGAAGCCACAGCTGGTGCCAATTTGTGGAACTCCTTAAAGGCTATTCTCCATTATATACCCCCTGACAAAGTTCCCATGCTCCCTCACCTGATTTCCTGCACTCACCTCCCACCTGGTGTGTTCACACCTGCAAGTGCCTTTTACCAACCCCTTTGCCAAAAGGCAGCCAGAGTGACCTTTCAAAGACCTATCAGTTCCTGGCATTTGTCTCCATGGAAATCTGCACTGATCTTCTAACAAATTCCCAGTCCTCCAAAGGCACCCATAATCCTCCCATCAGTCTCTTCATACCCCTCCAACTGACTGATGCCTGTTCTGCCCCCATCTCTCTGCCCTTCAACCACACTGCCTCCCTCTTCCTGTGGAGACCCCTCATGGTGCCTGCCTCCAAGCACAGGTGATTCCCATTGATGGGAAGACCCTCTTCCTCTCCCCCATCTCCCCACTCCAGTTACTCCCACTTATTCGTGAGCTAACTAGCCCCATGGTACACACTCTCCATGCAGCCTGCTCTCTCTTTTCTAGCACTGGCCTCTGTTTCTAGCTGTGGTTGTGTCATGGATATCCCTCCCCAGCCAGCCTCCAAGCTCTCCTTCCCTTTAGCTCCAACACCTGACACAGTGCCTGGCACGTAGTAAGCCCTGGCTAGCTTCTAAGAGCCTCACTGAGGGACTGAAAGCATTTAAAAAAGGTCACCACGTAGGCTCCAAACTGTAGGCAGAAAAAGCTTTGCCTGGATTGACATTTTAGAGACGTATTCGTCAAGTTGGATGTGTTCACTGACTTTACCTTGTAAAATTAAAAAAAAAAAAAAAAAAAAAGGACCTCTGTATCGCTTCGCATCTAACGAAGGCACATGTATACTATTAGACCACGTTATGAGCTTAATGGAAGGAGACAAGATGTTTTCACTAAGAAAATGTATAAGACTGTTGAGGTCAAGTGGGAGAAAACAGTCCGTTTGTTGGAGCATTGCTATCTTACTCTATCACAGCCACTCATAAAAATCTGACACGGGGTGAGTCAGAATTGTCTGTTGGAGATGAGTTAGATCTGGCTCATGTTCTTACAGACATGAAAGCCAGGAACGAAGAAGGAGGCTTTGAAAGCCTGGGTTGAGGAGGCGGTTTGGTTCACTGCGATGAGCTAAGTGCCCAGGGCTAGGGGCAGACATGCGGGCCTGTGTCCTTCCTTTGTTCTGGGGTCCCTCTTGCACCATGTGGTGAGGCTGGTGGCTGGGAGCAGCTCAGGACAGGACCCGGTGGCATCTTACCTCTCTCACCCTCCTGTGGGCTCCAGTGGGCTCCAGTAGGTCCCAGGGGACAGCCTGCCTTCCTTGAAAAGCCCAGTAGCACTGGGAGCAGAAACTGGGACCAAAGAGTGAGCACCCTGTTTGACAAGCTGGACCAGCCACCTCTTCTTCAGATGCAGAGGGAACCCTGGCATGCTGACTCCTCCCTTCTCCCTTTCCCCTTTCCTCTCTTCCTCCCTCTTCCCTTCCCCTCTCTCCTTCCCTGGTGGTGCCCTTTCCCAATGCCCACTTCATCCCTTTTCCTTTCTACATGCCTGACTTGTAGAGTTTCTTCTCTTTCCTCCCCATTACTTCCCTTCATCTAAATCTCCTCTTTGTTCCCTTTGTCCCCGCTCTCTGCTCCTCCTCCCCTTCCGTGGGCCCTGTTCAGCTCCATCCCGACTGCAGGCAGAGCTGGACTAACATGCTCACTTGCTAGCTCAGTCACCCTCCAGAGAAGTCACTCTTCGGTAGCCAACTTCCTGACCCCTGGTCCCTTCTCCACTTGTTCAGATATTGCTCTGAAGTCTGAGGAGGACAGAGCGGGGCTGCCACAGAATCAGGCCAGAGGAGAAACCAAACCATGTGCCCACACTGTCGCCCAGCACTGCTGCTCTGAGAGTTTTCAGAGTCCTCAACAGGGTTAGGATTTAGGGGCTTCTTCAGAACCGGGAGTGAAAACAACCATAGGTCAAAAGAAAAGCTATGGCCCCCACACAAAAATAATAATCACAAATGAAAACTATGTTAACTCTGAAGTCCCAAAGTCGAAGAATTGCCTTGAATCTGTCACAAGAAAGCACCCAAGGCCTCACTCTCTGGGTTCTGGGTGGCCTGGAATGGCAGGAGGCTCTGACCCGCGCGTGGGGGTGCCAAACGATGGGGGCTAGCCCGTCCCTTTTCGGGGCGGGAATACCTCGTGCAGCGCTATGCCTGGCCCGACCCCTGGGGGTCGGGGTGCGGCGCCGCGTCCAGGGTGGTCCCGGTGCCATGGGGTTTGCTGGAGGCTGGCCCCCCCCCCCCAGCTCGTGGCCCCCGTTTTCTGCTCCAGGTGAGGGCGCGGCGCGGTGTCACTTTACCTGTGAGCAGAGGGTCTTCCGGAGAAGCCATGGGGCCTGGAGGGGCAGCAGGCGGCGGAACGGGACAGCGGGGCCTCGGGGGCTAGGCTGGAGCAGGGAGCGCACGGGCGGCGAGGACGGCGGTATGGTGGGTCCTGCAGTCCAGACTGGGCTGCAGCACAGCACCCTGGCGCTGAGCGCCCCTCCTCCACCAGCCCCTCCACCTCCTCCCAGACTCTCCACTGCGTCCTCCCAGAGCTCACATCCTGCCTTGGCAATTAGCAAAGCCCCTTCTCCGGGCTGCTCCCGCCTGGCCCCCGACCCTCCCTCCTGAGTCCTCAGCAAGCTCACTTCCCGCTTTGGAAATTAGCAATGCCCCTTCTCTGCGCCGCCCCTGCCCCCCTCCCTCCTGAGGCCCCGCTGGCCTGGGGTGGGGGGCGAAGCCTTGGCGGGCTGCAAGTGTTGCAAGTGTTGCCAGCGCCAGTGCTGGGCAGCCTCCTAGCCTGGCTCCCTGAGCAGGTGTCTGAGCCCGGCCTGGCTGTGAAAAGGTCATCAGTCCTAAATGCCGGCTGCACACTTGGGTCAGTTTGCTGGCTTCCAGATTGCGCCCAAAGCCAGGAACCAGCTGCCCCAGCACAGGCCTGAGCTGAGATGCCTGCCCAGGATCTGTCTGAGCAGTCTCCTCATCTCCAGGGTGGTCAGGAGAAGCCTTGGGGCTGGAAGGGGCAGCAGGCAGCAGGAGCGGGACAGCAGGGCCTCACGCGGGAGCGCATGGGCGGCATGCTCAAGTGTTGGTATAAAGCTATTATGCTTTTCAAAACCCCGAACACTAATTCATGTATCGTGGTCATTATTTATCATATCACACAGTAGAGAGGTGGCAGAAACGCACTTTCAGGTTAATTTTTTTACAAGGAAGATTGACTTATGAACCTACTTTGTTATTCCCTTTCATTCAATTTCCCTGTACCTCCTTTTCTATGAATTGTAACGGTAAAAAAATTTCCCTTCCCATCATTATTTTTATTGTTGGCACGTTCTTTGTGAACCATAAAGTGTATGCTATAAATGGGAGCGCTTTTCTTTTTTTTGTAGTTTACGAAGAACTAATATTTTTAAAATTTATATTTTATTTATTTTCAGCTCCACACCCAGTGCTCCATGCAAGCAGTGCCCTCTATAATACCCAACACCTGGTACCCCAACCTCCCAACCCCCCGCCCCTTCTAAACCCTCAGATTGTTTTTCAGAGTCCATAGTCTCTCATGGTTCAGCTCCCCTTCCAATTTCCCCCACCTCCCTTCTCGTTTCTAACTCCTCATGTCCATGAAAAACTAATTTAAAAACATTCATCCACCAGAGTACCCAAAGGGCTCCCATATAAACTATCTGTCGTTACATTATGTCCCGATGTGGAGCTCAATCCCAGGATCCTGACATCATGACCTGAACTGAAGGCAGAGGCTTTAGCCCACTGAGCCACCAGCCCCAATGTATTCTCTTCAGTACCAGAATTTGTAACCAATTGACAGATGAAAAAGGAGGCAGTCAAGTGAAAAACAATAGGTCTTAGACCTGCAAGAAATTCGAATTTGATGAATTCAGCTACTCAGGCACTGTTTCACATTTTCAGATCTCTGCAGAAAAGGGGTTAACCTTTTAACTGCATGTAAAAGAGAAGACTATAACACATAATATGTGTAAGCATGTAAATATCAAAATATATCCCATTAGTTGCTAAGACACACAGGGCCTATTTTTTCTCTCAAATTCATGAATATGTAGGAGCAATAAGTGAGAAGTGAATGTATACTCTTCACTTCAAAGTCTTTTAGAAATCTAAAATATGACTTTCTATGGTTTGTGTCTCCATATTCCTTTATTGCCAGTTTGAACAAATCCACATGCTTTGATTCAAAGGTAATAAATTCCTCTTATTTGGAAAAATGATGTTTATTTTTGTTCTCTCACCCTTCGCAGGTGGTTTCATTTTAGCACACTTCAGAGTTATAATTTCATGCTTATTAAAAACATTTAATATGATCTACATAGATGAAAGAAACTTTTGTTTTATTAAATTATTTGACAAAAAAATCTGTTATTTTAAAAATGTAATTCTTTTGAAGGGTCATTTTAGAGCGTTCAGAGAGGATCTAGGAGTGTGGTATTATGCAGTTTTTAAGTAGGTATGAAATGGTTATTTCTATGATTGTTTCTTTAAGGCTTATGTATATTGTCCATTATATGCTATAAAATATTTTGAAAGAGAATTTAAGGTATGTTTTACATAGTTTATTTTTTGGAAAAAATTATTGAAATGACTTATGAAATTCAGTATACTCTCAACATTAATTTATTTTGAAATTTACCAGTTGTCTACTGAACCTATTATATGGCAGATATTACTTCAGACTACACTGGTAAATGAAATACTTGGCTTTGTAGAACTTTTATTTTCATGGGTGAGACAATTAAAAGCTATAAACCTTAATAAAAATTGCATAGTGCATTCAAAAATGATGAGTAAAATGGGGAAAAAGAAAAATTAGATCAGGGTGAGAAAAATCAAGGTTGCTAGGCAGGGGATGGGGAGTTAAAATTTTTAATAGGAAGATCAGGGTAGTTACAATGAAGCTGACAATTGAACAAAGGTATGGAAATGTGATGAATTTGCCCAGAACTATCAGCAATAAGGTCACTCCAGAAAAAGGAATTGGCTATCTTGAAGGCCATAAGGTTGGATCATGCCTGGCATATCTGAGGAATAGCAAGGAGGCCACTGTGAGTGACTGAAGAGTAGCAGGGAAAGAGGTCACAGAGGTTAAATGAGTGGCTAGATCATGTAAAAGCTTAGAAGTCATTGTAAAACTCTGGCTTTTATATTTGGAAACTTACTGTGTGATAGAATTTCTGCTAATAACTGAGAGTTCAAATGTCCATAAAATTTCAAGGATTCTTATTCTACTAAGACGGAATAAAGAAAAAGAGTTCATATTTTCACATGGTGTAACAAATGCTCGGAGATCCAAGTGTAGGAAGCTATGGGAGCACAGAAGAAGGCACTAAAATCACACCAATATATTTGATGACTGTGACTATATATAAATTTGTATTTTCTAGATTTTTTATAGTCATGGAATCACACAGTATATACTATTCATTGCCTGGCTTTTCTTTTCTCAGCATCATTACTTTGAGAATCTCCAATTGTAAATAGTTCATTTTGATGTTGAATAGTAATCTCTTTAATGAATAGATCATAAGTTGTCTTTGCTCTATTGATGGACATTGATGAACATTTCCACTGTTTTCAATTCTTACAAATAAAGCTGCTATGAAATTCATATACAAGTCCTTGTATGAACATAGGGTTTGTTTCTCTTGGTTAAATGCCTAGAAGTAAAATGGCTATTTGTGTAACTGCAACATACTTTGCATTTAAAAAATTTTCAAACTATTTTCCAAAGTGGTGGTATCATGATATATGCCAACAACAGTTTTGATTTTTTGTTGCTTCTCAATCTAGCTCAGACGAAGTACAATTAGCCTTTATAATTTTAGCCATTCTAATAGATATGTAAGCATGTCTCCTTATGATTTTAATTTGTATTTCTTTAATGTCTAAATGTTGAGAAATTTGTCATGTGCTTATAAGCCATCCATATACTTTTGGTGACATGTCTCTTCCATTATTTCCTTCACATGTAAAATTGGATACTCTGGTTATTAGTAAGGTTTTTTATTTCTATTCATTTTTTAATAATCAGAGTAGATGTCCATTATCATATATATAATTTGCAAATCCCTTCTCCATCTTTACGGTTTCTGAATGGAGCTTTGATAGCTGTGTCTTTCAAGAAATATGCTACTTCTTTCCTGGTACACGGAGGTATGACTAGAACATTTGCAAAGAAAATCATGGCTTAAGATATATGTAGTCTGCAGTTGTTGGGAGTGTTCACCATCCTTGCCTCTCACTCATCTCTCACTGCCCACACATTCAGATATAGGGGAATATTGATTGACAAAATATTAATTGCCAAATAACACTAGTTGGAGAATAAGAAAAATGCAGGCACCTGATTATATAATATTACTTAAATAAAATATGTTTTTATAAGTGCTATTGGAAGTAAATTCCTCAATACTTTAATCACACAGAATGATGGAATCCTAGATTTTTTTTTCTTGTATTTACTAAGAAAATGATCATGCCTCAAGTATATTAAAATGGAATAGGGAAAATTAAAAATTGTTTTAAGTTGATTTGCGTGTGTTGTGCGTATGTGAGAGAGAAAGTGAGAGAGAAAGAGAAAGAGAGAAAAAGAGAAAGGGAAAGACAGAGAGGTGGCTGCAGTGAATTGATGAGTTGCAGGATAGATTTTAAAGTTTTGTCTTTTGCTTTCTACATTTCCTTTTCCTTAGGTTCAAGAGAACAATCAGTAATATCTCAGATGCCTGCTGGTAACATCAGCAGAAAGAGTTAGAGGTTCCCAGAAAATTAAAGATGAGATATAGTTTTCCTGACATGAGAAAAGTCATTTTTTGTCCCCAGCTATTTTCAATGATCTATACCCCACCTGTGTACTTGCCCAAGCACACTTCTTCCAAAATTTCCTGGGAGGCTCTTACAAAGAAATGCAAAAACCTCACTAGTTAAGGATTTTGAGGGAACAAGGCAATGGGAAAACTAACAGTCACCACCAGACCAGGAAATAGCCTAAGCTATTGAGACAATAAATCAGTGGTAAAACTCCTAGTGCTATTTCAAAAGTAATCAAGGCCTTGCATTCCTTGTTCCAGAAAATGAGCCCAAGACCCCATTTGTTTATATTTGCTCTTGAAGCCTGCAGAGTCCCTTTCCCTTGTCCAACAGTTACCTCTGCTTTATTCTAACGTTGAAGTTTCTGCCCTCGGTGGAATACAAGCTTCATTCATGTGAACATGCAATACATATTGCACAAATACATATGTGGATGTGCATGCATCCACAACCTTATGACCAACCATACACGGGATAATAAAACTCTCCCTTCTGAGTATTCATCTTAAATACTAAATAAAAATCTCTCTCCTGTTCAAACAGTCAAGGCTTTGGAACTTATTCCCTGTGATCTCCTTGTATGTTGTAAACAAAGATTCCTTTGTTTGACAACTCCACCTGTTTCTGTGATTCACCAAAGACTGACCTCAGTTAGTTCCGTTACTGTAATGGCTTTCACTACTCTGATTCTACCTCTGCAAGTCTCCAAATTTAACTATTTTTTTCTCCCAATTCCACATGTTCTTGGCTTTAAACTGCAACTCTGAAGAGATGATTTGCTTGTTTAAAAAAAAATCAAGCAAAGGGAGTAGTAGTCAACATTGTTACTTTGAACTTCCTGCCCTAAGGGGCTCTCCTGTTGTTTCTCTTTGACTTCCTGGACTGAAACGACAGAAATTTGGCAATACATCACTCCCCAATCCAGATTACTGACAGAACAGTTTAGACCCTTAGAAAAATATTAGTTTAAAAGATCACATAATTAAATACTTAAGCATGTAGTGTAATATAGTGGTTTACAAGAAATATATTTTGGTCATCTGAATATTTGGTTTTCAACCATGGCTACTGACTCACAGCTCCTAAAACTCTTGGAATTTCCTGTGATAAGGGTGAGAGAGGTGTGTTTTGTTATGTTAATGAAGTGACATTCAGACCTCACTCAAGGCAAGGGCTCTTTGCCTGAAGGACCAACCACTTGGTGAAAGCCTTCATAACTTTTTGCCCAACATGCCTCCCCTTCCTCCCAATTCAGGATTATCTGGGGAGGGAAGAGGAGCTGGAGATTAGATCAGCAAATGACAATGATTTAGTCAGTCATGACTATGTCATGAAGCCTCCACAGAAAACCTGAAAGGACTGGGTTCAGAAAGCTTTTAGTTTGTTAAATGTATGAAAAGGCAGGAAGAGTGGCAGTCTTACAGAAGGTAATAGAAGCTCTGTGCCCATTCTCCATACCTTGCCCTGTGTACTTCTTTATCTATCTATTGATTTAAATCTTCTATTATATCTTTTAATAAGCTGGCAAACACAAAGTAAGTATTTTTCTGAGTTTTGTGAGTCCCTGTAGCAAATTAAAAGAATGAAAGAAGTAGGCCACTGGGACCTCCAACCTGTAGTTGCTCAGTCACAAGCACAGGTAATAACCTGGGGCCTACAGTGAGACTGGCATCTGAGATGGGGTTGGAGATAGTCTTGGAGGACTGATCCCTTAACTGATGAAATCTTACGCTATGTTCAGGTAGATAGTGTCAGAATTTAGTTGAATTCTTGGAGATCCTGCTGTTGTCTGAAAATTATTTGGCATTGTTGGTATGATGTCCTAAAACCCAAAAAGATATAGCTACCTCAAAATAAGAATAAGGTTGACAGCTTATATATAATAAGTGAGTATATCAGGGATTTAAAATATACCCAATAAATAATGTAAGGAAATAAGAAAAGATTTTGAAATGAAAACAAGAATAAGAACCTAGTGGTACTAATAGATTAAATATATGTAATCTAGTTGAATTAAGAATACAATGGATAGAATACATAATGGATTCAATAGAGATAAGAAGTCACTTAAGGATATAGTCATCTGGATACCAGCAAAGCATTAAAATTATCAATATAAAAGAGGTGTAAGATGTAGGTGATGTGTGTGGAACAAAAGCTAGAGAAAAAATTAGATTTCCTTACTACTCATAGCCTGTTGACAAGTCCTTGAAGTTCCTCTGGGGACTCAGCTGCTTCCATGTGGACACATCCACTCAGGGCAAAAAGCATTCTTAGTCCACCCCCCCCCCCCAGGATACTGAAAATCTACTTTCACATGTAAAAATTACTTTGGAAACTTCTTTATCTCTACTCCCCACCCCTACCCTCAAGATATACATTGGCAATCATCTCCCAAGCACATACCCACTGATACACATCAGAAGAGTCTCTTCCCTAAGTTTTTACTAAATAGTAATAAATGACCTTTCCCTAACAATAGCTAGCCCCCTCAAGGTCCTGGAAACCTTGTTTATAAAATACCTTGGAGGCCTGTGCTATCCCTAACCTCCTCCCAAATTGAAAGTATATAATCAGCCACTCTTCATGACCCTCTCTCTCTACTCCAAATAAATAAATAAATATTTTTAAATAAAATAAAATAAATGACTTTTTTTAAATGAAAGAAGAAAAAGGAAAGAAATATTTGAATATTAATGTACATCTGTTTCTCAAGCATAAAATAGTCAAGACACTGGATTAAAACTTACATACAAGAAAAGAAAGAAAATATTCATAACTATAGTTGACTCTATGAATCCCAAACTAGGGCATACATACCAAAGACAAAAAAAAAATCATAAGTGTTAGAGAGAAAAAAAATAATTCATTAATAAAGAGACAAGTATCAGACTGACAGAAATTTTTTAAATAACATCAGATATAAAAAAGAATGAAGTAATAGCTTTATTATCTTGAAAAAAATAATCACAAATGTAAACATTTAGATCCTTATAAAATGTCATTGGAATAGGAAGGCATAATAAAAAAAATTTTCAGGAATACAGACCACAGTTAATTTGCCTTAATTTGTGTAGGCAGCACTTAAATACTAATATTATTTTAACAGTTAAAATGTATCTATGACCTATGGGGTAGGGGAAAAGAGGATGACCAAGTCATCTTGAAATAATTCAGTTTTATGAAAAAAGTAAAAAGATCGAAAAAAAGACTTGAAGAAAAGAGAGATAAAACATATGCATAATAAAAATAAATAAATAAACAACTGGAGTGCCTGGGTGACTTAGTCGGTTCAAGTGTCTGCCTTCAGCTCAGGTGATGATCCCAGGGTTCTGGTATTGAGCCCTGCATCAGGCTCCCTGCTCAGTGGAGAGTCTGCTTCTCCCTCCCATTGAGAAAAAAAATTTGACTTATTTATTTGAGAGAGATAATCTTTAAATTTTACTTATTTATTTGAGAGAGAGTGAGAAAAGAAAAACATGCACACAGCAGGGGGAATAACAGAGGGAGAGGGAGAAGCACCCCACTGAGCAGGGAACCCCCTGCGGGCTCTATCTCAGGACCCGGGTATTATGACCTGAGCTATAGGTAGACACTTAACTGGCTGAGCCACTCACGTACCCCCAATGAATACAATCTTTACAAATAATAATAATAATAATAATAATAATAAATAATATTACAGATAGTATGATTTTTTTAATGTAAGACTTGGTATAAAAACAGGATGACATACTTGTCTAAAAAGACTTTGATAAGTGTAGATGCAGTAGTACATAAAAAATTTAACTTCTTTCATTAACTGATAATTTAATTAGATTAAATTAAGAGACATCAAAATTTAGAGAATCTAATAGTCCTGATCTATTAATAAATGTAGCCATCCTGACCCCAAAACAATAGTCTTCAGTAAGTATATAAGCATAAGTTGAACATTTACACAAACAGGCCATTATTTAGGCCAGAAGTATATGCCAATAAATTCCTAGAGTTAAATATCAGGCTATATTTTCCAAGAATAAGGCAATAAAATTAGAAAACAATGACCAAAATATTAAATTCATATAATTGGAAGTTAACTTCATACCTAAAAAGAAATAATACAGCTAATTCAGAAATTTTTAGAATTACAGTACTTTGGTAATATCAACTCTCAAAATGAGTAACGGACTGGTGGGGCTAGGGAGGAAGAGATCCATAGGGAACTTTGTGAACAGGCTCTCAGAAATCCCCAAAATGTGGTGTGGTAAAGAGATAAATTGGACCACCCTACCCCGGGAAGAGCACCCTGATCTAGGCATGTAGGATGGAGGACCACCCTGCCCTAGGTGTATGGGGTGGGTCATGTGGGGTGGGTGTCTCTATGATAAACACCTGTAACCAAAAAAGAATAATCAGACCCTCAAAAGGAGGTAAGCCATTGCAGCAGTTATTGATAGAGATGTTAAAAGGATTAAAGTTGCCTGGTTACCTTTTTATAAAAAATAAACCCTGAAGGCACTCATTGTTAACTGAGTGGGGACCCCTCTTAGTTGTGAGAACTTTTTCTATATATTCACTTGATAAACTTCTGCCACTTACTCACTCTCCATTGCCCACGAGATTCCTTCCTTGACTCCAAGAGACAAGAACCTAGCTCTCCAACATCATTCCCTAGAGTTAAGTATCAGGCTATATTTTCCAATGATAAGGCAATAAAACTAGAATAGAATGACCAAAATATTAAGTCCATGTAACTGGAAGTTAACTTTATACCTAAAAAGAAATAATACAGCTAATTCAGAAATATTTAGAATTACTGTACTATGGTAATATCGTTTGTGAAAATATGTGACAATAATTAAAGGTATGAAGGAAATCTAAAGGTTTAATTGTATTAATTCAAAAGAAAAACAAAACAATACAACAAAACACCAAAGCATAAAACAACAAAACAAAACAAAAAGAATATAAAGGCAAAACCTAAGAACAGCAGCAGTAATAACAAAATATTATGGAAACAAGCAAATTTTTGGAATAGATTAATAAGAAAGATTTGACCAATGAGTACTGGTCAGGAATACTCAGAGATGATGAAGATAAAATAAAATACGAAATGAAATGTATAAAAACTAAATTATAGACTAATTAAAAATGCTTCTAGAAAAAGAGTCTCATTTGAAGACAATAAAATTAATAGCACCATAGACAAAACTGTATTTGTGACATAGGGGAGCAATTAGAGATGATAAAGTATTTCCTTAAATATCAAAGATAACAAGTAGACTCAGTGGCTCAGTCAGCTAAGCCTCTGCCTTCACCTCAGATCATGATCCCAAGGCCCTGAGACTGAGCTTGACTCCCTGCTTGGTGGGGAACCTGCCTTCTTCTTTTCCCTCTCCCTCTGCAGCTTCCCCTGCTTGCGCTTGTTCTTTCTCTCTCTCACTCTCTCTCTCTCAATAAATAAAATTTTAAAAGTTAAAAAAATTAAGAAATAAGCATCAAAGATTAATCCATAAGGTAAAAATCTTTATTAAAGTGATTAATTAATTTATATTAAAATTAAATATTTCCTTGCAATTAAGTGCAGTGTGGAGGAAAAGTTAATAGACAACTGACATAGGAATGAACAATACTTAAAATATTTAAAACTGACAAGGAATTATTAGATTTAGACTCCATGATGATCTCTATGTATGTGCATATAAAACACCTTAATATACTTTGTTGGAATGTGCTACAGGAAATTAAAGAGACAGAAAGATAAAGGGGGAAAAAAATAGCTCAACTTGAAATGACTAGTTGGTTGCCATTTACATTTTCCACCACTTTTTTGGTCAATGAAATTATTTTACATGTATCTATTATTATCTTGTAGGACATGTTACACTAAGATCATTATTAATGAAGTTGAGAATTAGAATATGATGCCTCATTTCATCATAGTTGTTAAAAATGATTCCTAAGCTGGTAAATGCAGGAAGCCAGAAACAAACAAATAATAATTAGCACCAGTACAAAAGCTTGTCCACCTGGAACCTGTAAGAAAATCCAACTAGATCCTGAAAATAATGAGTGATTTGAGGAAACTGGACAGGGATATAGATTTCCAGATGCTTTTTACTTATAATGGCAATAGCAACTTAGACAAGGTAATGGAAAAAAATCTATTAATTGGCAGTAGGAAAATTATTAAAAAAATATAAACCATAAGCCAATGAACTTGGGAAAATTATGAAGAATCTACATAAACATAAAATGAAACAATATATATTCGCCAAGGCACATTCACATTTTAAAAAATAAGTTGAAAGGGGAACAATATGCCATAATACATATATCAATGTTTTTCATAGAAGTTTAGTATAAAAAATAAACATTTTAAATAATTTATTTGGAAATTGATATCACATATCTGAAAAACTTGGAAGAAGAAATGGATAACCATGACTAAACAAATGTAGCAGAAAAATGATTTACAATAATAGATAAAAGCTATTCAAAAATGCAGTGAATATTGGCCAAAGCTTAGAAAAATCGATAAAATATAAAATGTAAAATGAATTCATGAATGAAAAAGAGAATCCCATTAAATCTAATTTGGAATGAACTAATAGTTTTTTTTTTTGCCTGAATCTGATCTGCCTTTCATTAGGTGGGACACTGACCAAGCCCACTCAGCTCCTCTCTCATGCCCAGTAATAGAAAAGTCAGGGACATTAATTACTTCTGGGATGAATTTTAACCACTGTGGATAGGATGCAGAAGCCAGTGGGTTAAACAGATTCTTTCTTGTTTCAGGAAAATAATTCTGAGATGTATTCTGTGCATTAGGATTGATGCTCAGTTGTCCACAATCATAATCCACTCAGTCTGAACTCATATATGTTTCTCCTGGACCACTTAGCTCTTCTCATTCTCTCCTCTTCCATGTGATCAAATCCCAAAATAATTATTTAGGTTGTGTATGCAAGTCCTGATTTTGAAGGGAAACTCAGTTACAGAAAGAGATGAAAATAAAGATACAGGGAAAAAAATGGGGCACTTGGGTGACTCAATTAGATAAGCATCTGATTTCAGCTCAGGTTGTTATCTCAGGGCGATGAGATGAAGCCCCTATAGGCTCTGTGCTGGGCAAGGAGGTTGCTTAAGATTCTCTCTTCTTATCCCTTTCCTTCCACCCCTCACCTCCCATGCTGTCTTTCTCTTAAATAATAAGCACTGCTGAACTATCTTAGATTCTGTACCTTCTCTCCAGCCATGAACCTATCACTGTCTTTAACTCTTGAAAACTTTATTATACAAATTAATGTGGTGAAGGAAGCAATATGAGAAAGCCTATTAATCTGATGAGCATGGAACTGAACAAACCCTATAGATACTTTCCCTTTGATTTCTAGCCTATCAATACCTACAGTGAGTCACATACACTCAAGATTATTGTTTTTATTGTATACTTCATATATTCATTAATTTTTGACTCGTTATCATTTTGTTGAAGTGTTAAACTATGGTAATAAACAAACTTTTAATGAACTTTTCCTCCTAGGATACAAATATAACTTGCACTTGAGCTTTAGCTAATTTTATGTTCTAAAATTGCCAAAACAAAATGATCAAGGTTTCTAGATTATTTACTGTATTTTCTACTATATAATATTGTTCTATCTCTTCTGTATAAAGAAAATGAATGCTTGGGGCTCTTGGGTGGCTCAGTGCGTTAAAGCCTCTGCCTTCTGCTCAGGTCATGATCCCAGAGTCCTGGGATAGAGCCCCACCTCAGGCTCTCTGCTCAGCAGGGACCCTGCTTCCTTTCCTTTCTCTCTGCCTGCCTCTCTGTCTACTTGTGCTCTCTGTCTGTCAAATAAATAAATAAAATCTTTAAAAAAAGCAAATGAATGCTTGATAACTAAATGAATGCTTTACTGAACAAATTAAATATGGCAATAGCATTTTATTTTGTCATGCTTTACATATGAAACTATAATATTATATCACTAGTCTACAAATAATCTACTCACATAGTGATTTGGAAGCTTTTAGCAAAAGAATTCTTCCTCCTGATTGTAGTATAAAAGCCACAGAAATATTCAGAAGACTCCTAGGATAGAAAGTTAAATCCAGTTATCCGTGATGCCTAGAGTAGGACCTGACCTATGTATGTCCTGGGATGCACTAGTAACTGTTACATGTGATAGGATTATATTTAATATATACAGTTTCATTTACTTCACAAAGGAGATATAAATTTGAGAATAAAATATTTGATGAATCTATAAAGTCTATATCTATTTGTAACCAATGTGGTAGAATTAAGATGTTAATTTGAAAAAAAAATTTCATTGAACACATACACATATTCAATTGTTTTTATATATATAAACAGCATTATTTATTTATGTAAATAAATGCATTGTCAGTAAAATCCATTTACTTATCAATCATAAGGGTAATGTTAAGTACTAAGAATAAGAAATATCTGAAAAGATAAGTGTTCAAGAGTGCAGTTTGTGGTAATTAATACAACATGATAGGCTCATAAAAAAGATATATTACTTGAACTTAAAAGCTTCTATAATTAAGCGATGACCACTTGAAATTTGTAATTAGTCTTGCTGCAGGTTTTCCTTGCACTTATTGCCCTTCCCCAGAAGTTCATTAAGAATTTCTGTGAATGTCCTTATGTTTAATCTCATTCATAGATTCCACTGCTGCTCACAAAACAAAGCCAAAAAGAGAGGTAACTCTATGTGGCACTCCATCCACAAGCAATACATTTATAAATAATTAAAAAGCTCTCTACTTCATTTGTTACACATTCAGCTGATAATTTAAAAGAGTAACTGAGGCCATTTTATCAGCACTTTTAATAGAATGCGACTCAGAAACTTCACAGTGTTATTTAAGAAGAAATGCTCATGTGTTAAGGTTTTTATTTTTTTTTAAATCAACAAAATAATTTTCAAATATTAAAAGCAAATGTCTCCTTTTCCTCCAAGTTTCCTTGCTATGTCAAAGTTATAAATAAATACATTACAATCGTATTTTGAGTCGTAGATAAAAACAAATGTTCTGAAACTGTCTGTGGGTTGAGTGTCCGGGTTAACTAGTATAAATATCTGAACTCAAGGTATTTAGACTGTATTAGATGGTTCTTTTAGACTATTTAAAAATACATGCTCAGATAATGACAACATTATTTTATTCATTTTAATAAATAAATTATTTTATTTTATTATGTTTAGATATTTATTTATTAAATTAATGATTTAATATTTAAAAATCTAAATTTGAAATATTTTAAATTCTAATAAATAGTTATTTAATCGATATATTTAATATAAATATTTAATAAATTATTTAATCATTATTATAATGATTATGCAATACATTATGTATTGTGTAATAATTGCATTTTAATAAATAAATAAATGTATTATTTACATTATTTTATTTTACTTTATTTTATTTAGTTGACAAAGAGAGGGAGAACGCAAGCAAAGGGAGCTGCAGGCAGAGGGAGAGGGAGAAGTAGGCTCCCAGCTGAGCAGAAAGTTCAAACTGGGGTTCCATCCCACGACCCTGGGATCACCACCTGAGTCGAAGGCAGATGCTTAACTGACTGAGCCATCCAGATGCCCAAGGCTTTGTATTCTTCGCTTCTAAACATTGATGCTGCTTCATCTCTGGAGTTAGTCCATTGATGCTGAGAATTCATATCAAAGAATTGATAGTAGCTGTTAAACAGAAACATGTAATTTAGGGGAAAAAAAAGAACAGAAGGAAGAGAAAGGCCAAAAGTCAAAAGCATATTAATATAAAATTTAATTAGATAAATAAAGCTGGTATTCCTGAAGGGGGCTAATAAAAGAGCTGCAAAGAGCTGATAGGATTAGGAAAATTGTCCACTCCTGGTCATTTCATAATTTTAAACTATTCCTTATTAATAAATATACTTAGTTCCAGAAACACAACCACATAAGGACATTTCCACCAAGTTTCCTCTAACAGCATTTACAAATAAGACGTTCAAACAATGTAGTTCGTTACATGTTGCATCTGTATCTTAAAGTTTAAACACTTTCTGTGACACATTTTCTAACAATGAAAATTTATATATAAGGTATATATATATATATATATATATATATATATATATATATATATACCTTATCCCTAAATGGAAAAAGAAATATATATATATATAGAAACCTTATCCCTAAATGAAACCTTTCTTTGTTTATTAGCTTAAATAGGTAAATTAGCAACAACAACAACAACAAACAGCTAATATTATAGAGGTAGGAACAATTTACCTTTTCATTCATTGCTATTTTCTAAAAATTCCTATTTTATTTTTTTCTCAAGTCTGTCATAATAATTTTCTAAATCTCCTGCCTTATTCAATTTTTTTCTTTTAGTGGAAATCTCTATTTCATATTTATTTTCTCTTCCTCCACTCTTTGCTCTAATAATTCAATGTGTTATTAGATTTTCTGTTTTTCTCTTTATCCAGATATATCTTTTCTTTCTTTCTTTCTTTTCTAAATAATTTCATTTGCTGGCATTTTACATCAGTACATGCTTTCTTATGGATGTTATAAATGTCTGTGGAACTACTAGAAGAAAAAACTTTTTTACCTTTAAGAAGTTTACAGTCTAGAGTGCCTGGGTGGCTCAGTTGGTTAAGTGTCTTCCTTCAGCTTAGGCCATGATGCCAGGGTACTAGGATCCAGTCCTGCATCAGCTGCCTGCTCAGCAAGGAGTCTGGTTCTTCCTCTCCCTCTGCCCCTCCCTCTCTCTTTCTAATAAATAAATAAAATCATTAAAAAAAAGACTTACTGAAATCTGAGACTGAATTACTAAATTCAGTCTTAATATAAGACAGCTAAACAAAGCAATGATCACAACTGGAAAATTTAGTCAGATCATGGTTTAACATTTTTGGTTGACACGGGACCTCTTTCAGTAACAACTTCCCTAAATATCAATTTCTTTTTAAGGCAAAAAATTTTGACAAGAAATCCAGATCCTTCTCATCATTTTCATATCAATTTAATGTGACATCCTCGGAGTATATAATCAAATATGTAATTATTCTATCTGTTGCCTTGTATATTGCCTGTATCTTTTTCAGACTCAAAGTTCCATTGAGGTAGAGTTTTTTTGTTTTGTTTTTAAAGCAGAGATTTTTAAAGTGTTTGATATATACAAGATGCTTAATAAGTGTTTACAAAACCTATGTATTTCAGAAGCCTTAAACAGGCTTTAAAATAATGTAGGTGATATTAGTAGTCATATCAAACAGTTTGTAGGTTTCAGTCATGTAAATAACTACATTTCTCAGAGACAGCAAAACATACAAATGATCTGGGTCCAGTAGGATAATGCTAGCATGTGTTGTAAATTCTCTTATATGACCTTATTCTTGCCAGAATTGGTTATGTGGCAGAAAAAAAGGTATCACTATCTTATACTTTATGATTTAAAGAGATTTATGGAAGTTGTTAATTTCTTACACTACCCCTTTGTTTCAGTGGACCCAATTTCCGTGGTGAGAGGAAAGTAGGCAATTTAGGCAGCAGCAAAAATCTCCTACAAGGCACTATAAAATAAGGCTTGTTCTAGATCATGGGTCTGTCCAAAGGGGAATGTTAAGGGGTAGAATGGATGATGGGTGCATTGTGGACTTATAACTATAAGATTAATACTGTTATGCCCCAATAATGGGTCTATAATTAAAGGAGCGAGACTGATGTAAAGCGAAGGTCAAGCAAAGCCTTATTTCATGCCAAGCATCAAGAATCTAACCGAACGTTCAGAGCCACACCTCTTATGAGAGAAGGCAACCCTTCACTGTTTCACAGTCTAGCTTTTAAGGGCAAAGGCCATGAAGTCAGGCCTGGCCACGCACAGGTGACCAATGAGATTTTAACACACACAGGAAACTCCACAGTGAGGCTAGGTGACCAATTGAGGTTCAATTTACCCTGGTATAGACATTTGACCCAGCCTATTACACCTTGATTAGGATTGGTGCCAAAACGGTTCCCAAAGGGCAGAGGAGTGGGGCATACTCCTTAGTATCTAGGGAGACAATATGCAAACACCACCCCCCCCTCCCGCTGATTGATGTCTCCACCTGGCCTGACCCACCCTTGTATATGGGCTTTGTTACCTGGAGCTGATTTCCAGGTCTTGTTTTTAAGTGAATTCCCTGGGGGAAGGGGAGCAAGGACAGTTTCAGGGTTAACCTCAATGAAAGCCTCTTGCTAAAATATAAAAATATAAAATAGGTCCTTACATTACAACAACTCAGTAGGGAAAGTCCCAGTGTGGTGATCAAAGAAGTGATGTAACTTGCATTGCGCATTTTATTTTTAAAACGTGTAAGTTGTATTTTTCCCTGCCATGACATCATACTTTATCTTCATCTCTGTCTACTAGTTTAAAACTAGTTAAACAAACTCGACAATTTTTTAAAAAATATTTTATTTATTTATTTAAGAGGAAAAGCCAGAGAGAGAGAGAGAGAGAGAGCATGAGCAATATGGGGCTCGATCCCAGGACTCTTGAGATCATGATCTGAGCCAAAGGCAGACACTTAACTGACTGAGCAAATGAGACTCCCACAAACTCAACAATTTTATAAAATTTTTATTTGTTGGGGTGCCTGGCTGGATCAGTGAGTAAAATATGTAACTCTTGATCTTGGGGTTGTACGTTTGAAAACCACCTTGGGTGTAGAGGTTTTTAAAAATAAAATCTTTTAAAATTTTTTTTCATTTTTTTATGTAAGCCATTGTATGGCAGTATTGATCACTATATTGTACACATGAAACTAATATTAACCTTATTTTAACTAACTGGAATTTAAACAAAAACTTTAAAAATAAAATAAAAATAATAATCATAAAAATAAAAAAGAGGAAAAATTATTTGGCAGGCAATATTCTTTTTTTTTTAAAGATTTAATTTATTAATTTAACAGAGAGAAATCACAAGTAGATGGAGAGGCAGCCAGAGAGAGAGAGAGAGGGAAGCAGGCTCTCTGCTCAGCGGGACTCGATCCCAGAACTCTGAGATCATGACCTGAGCCGAAGGCAGCGGCTTATCCCACTGAGCTACCCAGGCGCCTGGCAGGCAATTTTCTTAATTGCATGATTATTTATTATTATTTATTATTATCATAGTCTGTGTGTGTCGGTGGGAAGTGGCTGGTATTCCAGTGAGTTCCATATCTGTGTTACACTGAGGTCCATGTCTGTAGTCAGTCTTTTTTTTTCTTTTAATTTATTTTCAGTGATCTAAAATTCATTTTTTATGTACCACACCCAGTGCTTCATGTAATAAATTCCCTCCTTAATACCCACCACTGGGCTCACCCAACCACCTGCCACCCTCCTCTTCAAAACCCTCAGTTTGTTTCTCAGAGTCCACAGTCTCTCATGGTTTGTCTCTCCCTCCGATTTCCCCCAGCACACTTCTCTCCATCTCCCAGTGTCCTCCACGTTATTCCTTATGTATTGAGTCTTATAAAAACTTTTATTTCTTTCCCTATTCTGCTTTGCATATGCTTACCTTAGATGTTAAAATGTTATAAACCTCTCCTGCCTGGTCCATTTTCTCTCTCTTCTCTCATGATTTCTCATGCTCTCCCTGCCAACCCCACATGCCTTACAATATCTGGATATGACTAATTTCTTCCTGAGCTACTTTATTCTACTCTGCCTTATGGTTGCCCTTCCCTCTTCTGTACCATAACTCCTATCCCCTGCATTTGTGCTTTAACAATACCTAATTCTTTTCACTACATCTGTATCTTTGAGGTCAATACTCAGTAGTGCAATCGCTGGGTCATAGGCTAGCTCTATTTTACTGGAAAGAAGGGCCATATGCACCCCAGTGTTCATAGCAGCAATGTCCACAATAGCCATTCTGTTGAAAGAGCCAAGATCCCCTTCAACAGACAAACGGATAAAGAAGATGTGATCTATGGATACAATGGAATATCACTCAGCCATCAGAAAGGATGAATACCCAACTTTTGCATCAACATGGATGGGACTGGAGGAGATTATGTTAAGTGAAATAAGTCAAGTAGAGAAAGTCAATCATCATATGGTTTCACTTATTTGTGGAACCTAAGGAATAGCATGGAGGACATTAGGAGAAGGAAAGGAAAAATGAAGTGGGGGCATTGGAGGGGGAAATGAAACATGAAAAACTATGGACTCCAAGAAACAAACTGAGGGTTTTAAAGATGAGAAGGATGTGGGGATGGGTGAGCCTGGTGATGGGTATTAAGGAGGGCACATATTGCATGGGGCACTGGGTGTTTTACACGAACAATGAATCATGGAACACTACTTCAAAAACTAATGATGTATTGTATGGTAACTAACATAACATAATTAAAAAAAAAAAAAGGAGGGGAACAATACCTAACACTCAATCTTTGCTAGTTTCTTGTTTACCTCCTTTTAAAAGTAAGCTCATTAGTGGTTTTTTGTTTGTTTGTTTGTTTGTTTGTCTCAACTAAAAGAAGAAAAATAATACACATTATTTTGAAAACTTTTTGAACAGTGTACAAACGTTAGTCAAGTCCACAATGTCTCATCTCTTCTTCCTCCTAACATGGCTAAGTTGAAAAACCCTTTATCTGGGAAAAGATCATTCTCCTGCCACCTTGTGTAAGATTTTGGCTTTAGCTTAGATTATCCTTTCTTTCCTTTTCTGAAAATAAGTTGAAAATATTAATAGCCTCAGTTTCTTCTTCCAAAATATGACTGCTTCTTTATCAAGTGCAAAAGCAACCCATTTTGACCATAGTAAACAGCTTGGACCTACTTTTTTTGGCTCACTGTTTTAGTGAGACAAGTGGAGTGAAGATGACACACCATTTCCAAATGTATTCATAATTGGTAGACCATACTTCTAACTTGAAGTTTTGTTGCCATTAAACTACGACCAGACTCGCTATAATTACAGAGGTAAATTCTTTATATTTACTATATTTGAAATTACCATATAATACCAAAATAAAATTATGATTATGTGAAGAGTCTGTAATATTAAGAAGATGACTTTGAAATTATTGCTTATCTAAATGAAATTTCCCATTTTATAATCTTGTATAAGCTTCCGTTGTCATTTCCTATTTAAAATCTATTAGAAGGCACTCTTATTTTCCCTTAAGTGGGAATTCAAATGTGGAACAAATTCATCCCAAAGGAACAGATTCTATATTCCACTGAAGACCAGGTGGCTTCCATGTGGCATTTTGCCTCTTGCATATTGTTCATCTCCTACAACAAATGGGGGTATGCTCTTTAGTAAACTAATTCAACTCAATTAGAGACATTGTCTTCAAGGGATAACATCATAGAGACTAGAATCAGAATCATGCTTTTGGGAAAATTGGGCCTAGGTTTTTTGTTTTGCTTTGTTTTGTTTTAAGATTTTATTTATTTATTTGACAGACAGAGACCACAAGTTGGCAGAGAGGCAGAGAGAGAGGGGGAAGCAGGCTCCCTACTGAACAGAGAGCTTGATGCAGAGCTCAATCCCAGGACCCTGAGATCATGGCCTGAGCCAAAGGCAGAGGCTTAACCCACTGAGCTACCCAGGCGCCCCTGGGCCCAGGTTTTGATGGCTTCTTTCCTCAATCTTATAAAACCTATTTGAACTCTACTGGATGCCAGAACTTCTTAAAAATATTTGGTCCCTTGTAATTTTAACCTTCCAGTATTCAATGCACCTGATCCATGTAATATCCTATAGTATTTTTGTCAAATGAAGACTCTCAAAGTGTGTTTCTTGGGAGACACTTTTCAATTGGTTGCTTACATTTCTGCATTTATTATTTGTTCTAGACCATCCTTTGAAGATGGTTGTATTGAATAGACTTGGAAGACAGAAATAGTATCTTTTTTTTTTTAACTTAACCTGTTGTGTTTGCAAATATTATCTGCCTCTGTTTTGATTCTTCTTGTGGGAACTGAGGCTCAGAACTGATATATAACTCCCACCCCTACACACACACACACACACGCACACACACAAACACACAAACACACACACACACACACAAATACTGTTAATATTCTGGCTACTTCTATTGCTGTGAATAATAAACTATATTATTTCTGAACCATGATTCTGCGTCTTCTATCAACACCCAAGAAACCACGGCAGACTCATACACCAGCTTTCAAATAAGGGAAAATAATCTCAGATGCTTTATATTTTTTGATAGTGTTACCTACTTCTGAACATATGACTGAACACATATAAAGCTGGAGCCATGACCATTTAGAGCTTCTTCTGTGGAAGAACTATGCATTCACTAGTAAACAAAAGTAGTTTTATCTTTTTTTTTTTTCCTCCTGGACACCATTTCCTCTCTCACACTGTTGCTCAAATTGGATGGAGTCTAAGGTCCTTTGAGGAAATTTTTGTTTAATGACTCAAAATAAAATAGGAAGAGTCTAAAGTGCTAAATGTAATTCTAGATAAAAGGTATAAGATCATGCCTGAAAGGATAGTAATTTTATCTAACAACTGCCTGTTCACCCCTTATTTGATCATTAACTAATCTCCAAATTCCTGACTAAATCCCTTTTGTAAGCCAGAATGTGAGCTAAAAACTGGGATTTTAAAAAAGTTTTCATTTGAAATCCAGTTAGTTAACATATATGGTTGTATTAGTTTCATGTGTACAATATAACATCTAGCACTCGGTGCTCATCATGACAAGTGCTCTAATTAACCCCCATCACTTATTTAATCCATCACTCCTTTCAGATCCTCTCAAGTAACCATCAGTTTATTCTCCGTAATGAAATGTCTGTTTCTTGCTTTCTTTCTCTTTCTATGTCTTATTATTTCCCCCTTTGCTTGTTTGTTTTGTTTCTTTTATTCCATATATGAGTAAAGGTATTTGTCTTTCTCTGACTGACTTATTTCACTTTTAGCATTATACTGTCTAGTTCCAGCCATGTTATTGCAAATGGCAAGATTTCAGTCTTTTTTATGGCAGAATAATATTCCATTGTATATACATACCACTTATTCTTTATTTATTCATCAATTGATGGATACTTGGGCTCTTTCCATATCTTAGCTTTACAAATAATGCTACTATAAACATAGGGGTGCTAGCATCCCTTTGAATACGTTTTCTTATATTCATTGGTAAATACACACCAACAGGATTGTTGGATCACAAAGGACTTCTATTTTTAAATTTTATGGAAATTCCATACTGTTTTCAAATATGGCTGTATCAGTTTGCATCACCACTAACAGTTCACAATTGTTACTTTTTCTTTTTTTTTAAGATTTTATTCATCTGACAGAGAGAGATCACAAGTAGAGAGAGAGAGGAGGGAGCAGGCTCCATGCCTGGCAGAGAGCCCAATGTGGGACTTGATCCCAGGACCCTGAGATCATGACCTGAGCTGAAGGCAGAGGCTTAACCCACTGAGCCACCCAGGCAGCCCCCACAAGTGTTACTTTTTCACATCCTCTCCAACACCTTTTGTTTCTTGTAGTGTTGATTTTAGCCATTCTGACAGGTGTGAGGTGGTATCTCTTTCTAGTTTTGCTTTGCAATTTCCTGATGATACATGATGATGGACATCTTTTCATGTATCTACTGAACATTTGAATGTGTTCTTTGGGGAAACACTTGTTCATGTCTTCTATCCATGTTTTTATTGGATTATTTGTTTTTGGATGTTGACTAAAAACTGGATATTAAGTAACACACAAGACAGGTTTCCTTGAGCTTAAATTTTATTTGCATGAGTGTCATTAACAGGAAATAATATGCATATGTGTATGTACAAGTGTGTTTATGTATACATCTATCTATCTATCCTCTATCCCCTGTCTTCTAATTGTGGTAAATCTTGTAAAGTGGGAAATGGGATAGTCTGAAGAAATGTGCTGCTGGATATGTTGGGTAAGCAAATTTAATTGCACTCAGATGCATTGGATATAAGTGAATCACTCAAATGAGTTATTTAATATTATATAGAAACAAATTAAAATTTTATGTAGTTGAAAATAATAGGTGGTTAAAATAATTTTTGTTGTTTGTTGTTTTTGTGTCTTTTTTTTGTTTATATATACTATGGTGTGAATGTTTATGTCTCCCAAAATCATATTATGAAATCTAACTCTGGAAGTGATAGTATTAAAACATAGGGGCCTTTGGGAGGTGATTATGTCATAAGTGGGATTACAGTCCTTTTAAAGGAGACCCCAGAGCGTTCTCTTGATTCATTCATCATGTACGTTTACAGTGAGAAGATAGCCATCTATGAGGAAGTGGGCTCTCCCTGGATCTGCCCATTCCTTAATCTTGAACTTTTCAGTTCTAGAACTGTGAGAAATAAATTCTTGTTCTTTATAAGCTATTCAGTCTATATCATGTCCATTATAGCAGCCTGCATGCAGAAGAACACTATGACCTAAAACGAGAGCAATAAATATAAAGTTTCAGTAAAGTCAGTTGGTACAATGTTTTTTTACTTAGAGAAGACATGCTGCTTCATGTTAAACCTTGATATTGGATATGTTTCTTGAAGGGCCACTACTTACTCCTTTGCGTGTTTTCCACAAAGTCCAGGATGATGCCTTACATAAAGGTAATATTTTATAAATACTGTTGGAAATATATACTTCTCTAAAATCTTATTTTGCCTACAGATTACTTGGATCCACTTTGCCTTGTGTAGAATATTTGAAATATATTAAGAACAGAATGTCTCTCTAAATAACATTTAGAATCATCATTAGTTTATGACTCCTGACTCATTTGTTTATGCAGTGATGCTTACTGCAAGAACACTGAAGTTTGTAATATAATTTTTGAATTAATCACCAAGCTAGTTTATTATAACTTATGAAAAAATAATTTCTCATGTTGGTTTAATTCTGCTCTTATGTTATGGTCATGACATTTTCATTAAAATAAAGTAGAAAATAGAAGTAAATAATAAATGAAAAATAAAAAATAATAAATAAATAAATAAAAGTAAAACTCTTGTGAAATGTTAAACTTTTCTTACTTATTTTGTTTTGCTTTTCTTCTACGATGCTGGCAAAGCTGTATTTTGCAGATAGATTCAATTTTCTAGTTGCTAGGTTTGTTACTTTTGCTAAAATTTTCAAAATATAAGAAGTTGAATAGTCATGGATTGTTTATTAAACTCCTTATCTACACATATAAAAAAAAATGATGGTGACCTGGGTATTTCTAAAATTGTATTCTCTTTTTCCATATTGTGTTTTAAAATGTAATTAATAAAGATTTTGCATATATTAACACCCATCCCCTTCTATCTCATCTGTATGTCCATTACAGAGCATGTATGATTTCTATTCATTGCTATGTTGTGGTGAAGAGATTGTCTGAAGTAGTCCTATATTTATGCAGGTAGATCTTAAGCTACGGTGCTCTTGTTTATTTGCTTGTTCGTGATCAGTATGTCTGAAAGATGGTAACTATTGCATCAGGTATGACGATTAAAAAATATTATTGGTGCCTGATACACTGTGATGAAATAGGTAAGTCGATTCATAATTTGTTAATTAAATTAGAAAAAAATTCCTTTGGATTTGTCCTTTATTAAGAGTTTTTTTTTTTTTTCTTAACAAATTGCTTGGGATGTTTTTTGTGTAATATATATCACATGCCTCAACCTTTAAATTTGAATGTAGAAAAGAGTTATCAGAATGAGCCTAGAAAATATTGTTATGAAATATTTGTGTTCTGTTATATTATGTTAACTTAGGAAATAATGGTAGTTATTTTTATTAGCATTTCCTACTTTCCACATGCCCTTACAGATGAGATATCATGTTTTTCCTACTCTTTTTATCGTGGTTGTTATATTCTTCATGATCAATAACAATCAATGAAAATTCATAACATTAATTTTCTTTGGGAAAGTGATATTTTAGCAAGAATCCATGACCAAAAATTTTAGCTGTTGTTCTTCTAGGAGATGAGACTATCAATGTTCCCGAAATTTCAAGAAATAGAACTTATTAATTGTGTTGGTTGATGTTTATTGTTTCTGAACTTAGAGGTGCATAATTCAATTTAAAATTTATTTTGGGGGCGCCTGGGTGGCTCAGTGGGTTAAAGCCTCTGCCTTTGGCTCAGGTCATGATCCCAGGGTCCTGGGATCGAGCCCTGCATCGGGCTCTCTGCCTAGCAGGGAGCCTGCTTCCTCTTCCCTCTCTCTCTGCCTGCCTCTCTGCCTACTTGTGATCTCTATCTGTCAATTAAAATAAATAAAATCTTAAAAAAAATGGAGTGGACCTTACGGGGGTGCTTATCTGAAATTGAGGGACATTATAAAAAAAATAAAAAATAAAATTTATTTTGAATTGAAAACAAGATCTTACTGAAGTTTAGGCATCCCACTTTATATCAGGCCTCCAGTACATTATAATTTATTTATAGAAAATTTCATAAACATGAATGTCACTTTTCCTATTGCATTTATACTGAAACTGCAATGACTCAAAGATGTCAGATCTGAAAAGCACTACCTTTCTATAATTTCTGTTTCCTAGAAGGAATGGATATACCATTTTAGCACAATTATCCAACAGTATTCAAAACCACCATGAATTTTAAGACATAGTTTTTACACCCTAAAAATCAAGTATGAAAATGTATAAACAACCAAATCTCTATCTGTAAATGAAATACTCCCACACAGACGTGTTTTAAAACTTTCTAACTTAAGGGATTTGATAGCACAGACTCAGGGTAGTAGTTTCAGTGCCTACAGTATACTTTCAGGGAGAGAGTAATGTAGGCTCTGAGTCACTTTCTGCCTAGAGATGACCTAATAGTGGTTCTGCCATTGTTTGTTTGTTTTTGAAAATACGTCCCTGGGCGTCATTCAGAAAATGCAGAGTTTGGCAATCTATATAAATTAAGGATGATCTTTTTGAATGTTTGTCTTTCACTACATCAAATTAACATAATTGGACAGAAATTCCACTAAATTAAGCATTGTTAGGAAACGTGTAAATTGGAGCTGCTCAAATTAGTTGCTCTTTGAACTATGTGCTGTTGGTTCAGGATTAGATAAGGAGTTTGAAGGAAAACCTAAATCATTGCTTCCTTTTTTGAGAGAGTCTTAGCATATTTTCTTAAAATTAGCTGAAATAAACAATGTGTTTAGTCGCAAAGTGATTTGCATTTTTGCACAAACTCCCTATCTCCTTGAGAATTATAACAAATATTTCATGAAACATCATTGATCTTTACTTTGTGACACTGCTGTAAAGTACATTCAGAGTTGCCAGTTAAAAGTGTTAGTGTTGAGATGAAATGTCATGCATTTTTCTTCACTTCCATGCAAATGAACACAGTAATTTATTAAGACACAATGAAGAAAAAAAAATTGACAATGAGTTCCAGATTTTAAAAATCACTTGCCATTCAATCCAAATTGTGAGTTTGATCGGTTACCGAACACTTTATAATGCACCCCCGGTAATTTTACAGAGATTATTTTTTTCTTACCAATTCTTGATTATTCTGTCTTGCAATGCAGAGAAAGCTAACTAAATTAAAATAAACTTCCGTTAATTTTGATTGTTATAAACTTAAAACTGATTAATTTCCATATACAGAGTTTAAAATGTTCACAATTTACATTAAATATATATTCTGTGTGTACCTTGGAAAAATTATACTGAAAATTGAAATTAAAATGATGTTGTATATAGCTGCAAGAAGCCGCCTGTCCCATTTCATCTTACTATATAAGTTTTGTCAGGTAATTTATAAAATCCCTACTGCATAACAAGTCTATTTTTATTGGAATGGGTAGTAATGTTTCTTCTTATTTCTAAATAAGAGTTGGTCTATGAGTGCATCTGCAACTGTATTTTTCCTAAGTGGCTTCATGGTCTTGAACTGAGAAATCTCAGAACATTAAACATCAAAATAATATATTTTGACATAATTAGACATCAAGGAAATGCAATTAAAATGACACTGAGATATCACTACCCACTTACCAGAATGGCTAAAACTAAATATAATGACAAGACCAAAAGAAAAAATATACCATTTGATGATACACAATGGCAAGTTGTACCATAACTTAACCATCTCAGACTAGTGAAGTGTTAAATTTGTTTTTCTAAGCAATGTTTTGGGTCACTTACCACTTTTCAAGGATATAAAGTGCTACCATTTTACTTAAAACTGTGAAATTTGGTCAGATTTAAATTTCAATTTATGTTAAAACATTCTGTAAACTGTGTTAAACTTTGACATTTGTTCCCTCTGTTCAGTGAATAACACTATATCATATTCTGAAAAATACGCTAATTTTCATTTTGAAAAATATCCCTTTTTCCTCTTATGGTAATTATTAATATGAATTAATAGTAGAATTTGATATGGTTCCATATGCCCATAAATACTTTTATTGTATATTATCAAATTTAATAATGAATATAATGTACTTCTTTGGACAATTTTTAAAGACCAGTCTACTCTTAAAACAAAAAAATGGAGACGCACTTCTTTAGTTCACACAAATTTCATTTTATTATATATAACCTCAGATAAATTTCAACAAATCATAATTTATTAAAATTATGTCTACTTAAAAATCTCATAGAGAGTAAAACCATCAAAAATAAAAATAAACACACACAACACACACACATCACCCATGTATTGGCAAATTACAGTTGCTGTAACAATACATTAGGCATTCCACTGTTGAGGGCTATCATATCAAAATTTCCATCAGTGACAAGAAGATTTGTATCCAAATGGACTGATTTTCCAGAATCCAAGAAAAAGTCTCCTAGGGTTTATTTAAAGATAAATATTTGAACAAATACTTCTTAAATTTAGGAAATTCAGAACATACGATTAAGGAATATTTGCAGTGCAGACTATATTCAATCCTTCCTTCAAAATGTGCCTTTGAGTACATAATTCTGTTTTCTCTATCTAAATTGAGCTGTTCTCCAAGGAAGTTTTCTAAAATGTGTATCTCTCTGTGATAAATGTTCTAAGACCTAACATGCTTCATTGTATTTTTACTGTGCTCTCAAATTTAATCAATAATTTGGCTTGATGTATAATATCTAGTTTCAAATATCTTTTCCATCTATACAAACACCCAGCTGTCTCCTTTATATGCTATTACTATTGAGAATTCTGCTGTCAGTATTATTCTTGTACATTTTAGGTGATCTGTTCTTCTCTTGGGCATCATTTATGCTCTTCTCTGTTTTTGATATTCTTAAAACTCACCATAAAGTATATGAGTGGTTTTGTGTGTGTGTGGTTTTTGTTTTGTTTTGTTTCTGATTTCTCATGTTTGGCATCATTTTAAGTCTAGTATCTTTTATCTTTCTTTAATTCTCCAAAATTTATCTCAGTACTTATTTAAATATTTTCTTTATTTTTTTTTCTCTTCTGCTGCATTTGGGCAAAAGTCATTAATTTGTTTGTTTGTTTGTTTTTCCCAACTCATTTATTCATTTTACAGCTATATTCATCTTAGTCTCCATTTATTGTATTCTTTATTTCAACAATTTTCACTTAATTTATATTCACAGTATAGTATCTTTTCTTTGTATATGTATATCATTATTTTATCATATACTTTTAAGCTATTTTTAAAAATATTTTATTTATTTATTTGACCGTGAGAGATCACAAATAGGCAGAGAGGCGGGCAGTGAGAGAGGAAGGGAAGCAGGCTACCTGCTGAGCAGAAAGCCCGATGTGGGGCTTGATCCCAGGACCCTGAGATCATAACCTGAACCGAAGGCAGCGGCTTAACCCACTGAGCCACCCAGGCGCCCCTTTTAAGCTATTTTTTTAAAGTACAGTCATTCTTTTTTTTTTTTTAAGATTTTCTTTCTTTATTTATTTGACAGAGAGAGATCACAAGTAGACGAAGGGCAGGCAGAGAGAGAGAGAGAAAGAGAGAGAGAGGGAAGCTGACTCCCTGCTGAGCAGAGAGCCTGATACAGGACTTGAACCCAGGAACCTGAGATCATGACCTGAGCTGAAGGCAGTGGCTTAATCCACTGCGCCACCTAGGCGCCCCTAAGCTATTTTTTTAATTCCTGTTCCAATAACACTTGGATTGCCATATAAAGTTAACCACATCACCTTTTTTAGGTAAGTAATTGTACTTTTTATGTGCATAGTTATTTTGGTCCATGAGTTCAGCTCCTCTTAGGGTCATCAAATCTCTGTAAAGTCTGGGTATGCTAGGATTTTCTAAGCAACAATAAAATACATTGAAACCTGGTAGCTTAATTATAATAATGTTTTCTTTCTCAATCATTCACAATAGTATTACATTCTGAGTAGCTTCCTTCTATTTTGCAGCTATAGTGTTTGGAAAAACTTGAATTGTGATATCACTGTGATAATGTGAATTAGTCAGGGTTTTTTAGAGAATCGGGAAGATAAAAAAAGGAAGATATTCTCCAGGGCCAACTCTAGAAGTGACTATTAAAACATCTGTCCAAATTCAATTGAACAAAACTCAGAAATGCCATCTCCAGTGAAATACAAAGAAGATTATGTATAGTTCTGGGCACACACATCTCATTTGACCCAATGATGTATATCAATGAAAGACTGAAGGCCAATCACCACTCCATGGGAGAATTTAAAAATAAATTTACTAATGAGGCCAAGAATTCAGAATCACAAATAATTCAGAACTAATAATAACTGCCTTCACTCGATGTAAGATAAATCCTACGATCAAGTTTCAATTTTAAATTCTTACAATTTTAAATTCTTAAATCCTTATGAAGAAGCATCATTTGGAGGGAGCAGTTTTCATAATTTATCATCCATCAGCCTTTTTTTTAAGATTTTATTTATTTCTTGGACACAGAGAGAGAGAAAGAGAGAGAGAGAGAGAGAGATCACAAGTAAGCAGAGAGGCAGGCAAGCAGGGAAAGAAGCAGGCTTCCTTTTGAGCAGAGCCCGATGTGGGGCTGGTTCCCAGGACCCAGAGACCATGACTTGAGATGAAGGCAGAGGCTTAACCCACCACCCACGTGATGAGAGAGCCACTCAGGTGCCCCTCATCCATCAGTCTTAATTGATTGGAGGAAAATGTGTGGAGGAATAATGCCTTAGGGAGCTAATCTCTCTAAAGAATTTTCAAGTCTTTACCCCTTCAAGGTTTTTGTACAGTTCTGATAGCCTCTAAACATCCAGCTGATTTCTACAGTGACAGGCCTGTTAAAACCTGTCTTCAAACCAGGAATAGAGCTTGAAACATACCAGTCAAGAGCAACTTTGAGTCTTTTAAGGAATTTATCATCATTTCTTTGTTTTTGGTTAATATCTGAAATAGTTCCATATTACACTTGCATAATTTCTCCAGAGCTGACTTTGAAGGAGGCATTCAGTTCCAGCTAGTTCCATATTTTGGCAAGAACTATAATTCTATATATTAAAAAAAAACATATTTTAGGGTGCCTGGGTGGCTCAGTGGGTTAAAATCTCTGCCTTCGGCTCAGGTCATGATTCCAGGTTCCTGGGATTGAGTCCCACAGTGGGCTCTCTTCTCAGCAGGGAGCCTGCTTCCATTCCTCTCTCTCTGGCTGCCTCTCTGCCTTCCTGTGATCTCTGTCAAGTAAATAAATAAAATTTAAAAAAAAACATATTTTATACCAGTTATTCATGTTTATTAACAAAGATATCACAATACAAATAATACAAACAGTTGCTCTTTATTAATACCTTCAACCAAGATCAAAAAATATGTCATATTTTATACAAAAATTTTATATCATCTGATAGGTCAGATATATATAAAATTACTTTTAAAGTTTTAAAAATATCATCAAATATTTTCATTTAAATGCAAATTTGAAAAAAAAATCTACTTTTCCAAACACGACTTTTCATCCTATTTTTTTTGAATTTTGTCGACAATTAATAAAATGTTTAGCGAGACTATAAATGTTAGATCAAAAAAATGATTAATAGATGTAGGTTCAAATTATTATGTTCCATTAAAAATGATTTAGTCTTTGATGAACATCTGTTTGGTAATATGTTGTATCCAGATATAGTAAATTAATGATATATATAAAATTATAGGGAAATGACACCTTCCGTTCCATTATGAGTAGAGCTTTTAAAATGCTATTTGTCACAACCTGTCATCTTGTCATTATGTAGCATTATGTAGCATTTAAAAAATGTATACTCTTCACTTCGAAGTCTTTTAGAAATCTAAAATATGACTTTCTATGGTTTGTGTCCATATTCCTTTATTGCCAGTTTGAACAAATCCACATGCTTGGATTCAAAGGTAATAAATTCCTCTTATTTGGAAAAATGATGTTTATTTTTGTTCTCTCACCCTTCGCAGGTGGTTTCATTTTAGCACACTTCAGAGTTATAATTTCATGCTTATTAAAGACATTTATTATGATCTACATAGATGAATGAAACTTTTATTTTATTAAATTATTTGCCAAAAAATCTGTTATTTTTAAAAATGTATATCCTTTGAAGGGTTATTTTAGAGCGTTCAGAGAGGATCTAGGAGTGTGATATTATGCAATTTTTAAGCAGGTATGAAATGGTTATTTATATGACTGTTTTTTTAAGGCTTATGTATATTGTCCATTATATGCTATAAAATATTTTGAAAGTAAATTTAAAGTATGTTTTACATAGTTTATTTTTTTGGAAAAAATATTGAAATGACTTATGAAATTCAGTATACTCTCAACATTAATTTATTTTGAAATTTACCAGTTGTCTACTGAACCTATTATATGGCAGATATTACTTCAGACTACACTGGTAAATGAAATACTTGGCTTTGTAGAACTTTTATTTTCATGGGTGAGAAAATTAAAAGCTATAAACCTTAATAAAAATTGCATAGTGCATTCAAAAATGATGAGTAAAATGGGGAAAAAGAAAAATTAGATCAGGGTGAGAAAAATCAAGGTTGCTAGGCAGGGGATGGGAGTTAAAATTTTTAATAGGAAGATCAGGGTAGTTACAATGAAGCTGACAATTAAACAAAGGTATGGAAAGGTGATGAATTTGCCCAGAACTATTAGCAATAAGATCACTCCAGACAAAGGAATTGGCTATCTTGAAGGCCATAAGGTTGGATCATGCCTGGCATATCTGAGGAATAGCAAGGAGGCCACTGTGAGTGACTGAAGAGTAGCAGGGAAAGAGGTCACAGAGGTTAAATGAGTGGCTAGATCATGTAAAAGCTTAGAAGTCATTGTAAAACTCTGGCTTTTATATTTGGAAATTTACTGTGTGATAGAATTTATGCTAATAACTGAGAGTTCAAATGTCCATAAAATTTCAAGGATTCTTATTCTACTAAGACGGAATAAAGAAAAAGAGTTCATATTTTCACATGGTGTAACAAATGCTCGGAGATCCAAGTGTAGGAAGCTATGGGAGCACAGAAGAAGGCACTAAAATCACACCAATATATTTGATGACTGTGACTATATATAAATTTGTATTTTCTAGATTTTTTATAGTCATGGAATCACACAGTATATACTATTCATTGCCTGGCGTTTCTTTGAGAAAAGCATCATTACTTTGAGAATCTGCAATTGTAAATAGTTCATTTTGATGTTGAATAGTAATCTCTTTAATGAATAGATCATAATTTGTCTTTGCTCAATTGATGGATATTGATGAACATTTCCACTGTTTTCAATTCTTAAAGCTGCTATGAAATTCATATACAAGTCCTTGTATGAACATAGGGTTTGTTTCTCTTGGTTAAATGCCTAGAAGTAAAATGGCTATTTGTGTAACTGCAACATATTTTGCATTTAAAAAAATTTTCAAACTATTTTCCAAAGTGGTGGTATCATGATACATGCCAACAACAGTTTAGATTATTTGTTGCTTCTCAATCTAGCTCAGACGAAGTACAATTAGCCTTTATAATTTTAGCCATTCTAATAGATATGTAAGCATGTCTCCTTATGATTTTAGTTTGTATTTCTTTAATGTCTAAATGTTGAGAAATTTGTCATGTGCTTATAAGCCATCCATATCCTTTTGGTGACATGTCTCTTCAATAATTTTCTTCAAAATTGGATACTCTGTTTGGTTATTAGTAAGGTTTTTTATTTTTTTCAATTTTAATAATCAGAGTAGATGTCCATTATCAGATATATAATTTGCAAATCCATTCTTCATCTTTACGGTTTCTGAATGGAGCTTTGATAGCTGTGTCTTTCAAGAAAGTGCTACTTCTTTCCTGGTACACCAATGTATGACTAGAACATTATCAATGTTGACCTTTGCAAAGAATATCATGGCTTAAGATATATGTAGTCTGCGGTTGTTGGGAGTGTTCTGTAATATCAAGCATATCTAGTTAGTTGATAATTTTGTTCAAGTCTTACATATCTTACCAATTTGATGACCATTTGTCTATATAATCTTAAAATAAGGGTGTTGACATTTTTTCCATTTCTCTTCTAAGGTAGAAGTTATGATTTTTTCTTAGTTTTTCCCAATATATCCCCAAATCTGTTATTAAATATTAAAAGTCAAGAATTATTATACTCCCTGATGAATTCATCCTTTTACTCTTCTGTAATTTTGACTTGATCTTTATGTCTGATAATAAAATTTGCTTTAAAATCACTTTTCATTATCTTGATATAACCACCAAAGTTATAGTGTGATTAGTGTTAATATAGCATACTTTTTCTTTTACTTTTTAAAGCACTTCTATATTTAATCCTGACAAAGAAACAAAACAGATTTTTAACTCTGGAAGCATCTTTCTAAATTATCTTTTTTTTTTAAATAAAGCAGTAGCAATTTTTGTTAAGGGACCTAAAGTGAAAGTAGGATTAGAAATTTATTTATTTATTTAGTAAAAGATTTTATTTTGTTTATTGACAGCAAGAGAGAGAGAGAGAGAGAGAGAAGAAGAAGCTCACAAGCATGGGGAATCACGTGCAAAGGGAGAGGAAGAAGCAAGCTCCTTGTTGTGCAAGTAGTCCCATGCAGGGCTAGATCCCTGTACACTGGAATCATGACCTCAGCCAAAGGCAAACATCTGCTTAAACAACTGAGTCATCCAGGCACCCCTAGAAAATTAAAAAAAAAAAGACCTTTTAAAAACATTTTGTTTCTTTCTTGTATTTTTTAAATATTTTATTTATTTGACAGACAGAGAGATAGGAAGAGGAACTATAAGCAGGGCAGAGGGAAAAGGAGAAGCAGGTTTCCCACTGAGCAGAGAGCCTGATGTGGGGCTCCATCCCAGGACCCTGGGACCATGACCTGAAAAGAAGGGACATTTATGGAGGAAGCAACCCAGACACCTCTTTTCTTTGTTTTTAATATATGGCAACTGATGCTTCCCAGCCACGAGGAGCACATTACCCATTGATTAAATCTTTGATAACATCCTATTTAAAAAGGTGTGTAAATATATACTTACTCAGATTTATACACTTTGTGTTTTCTTCATAGTTTGGGGCTGGACCCCATGGTGACAACACTGCTTTCAGCCTTTGCCTTCCCATCTTTTGATACCAGGTATTTGGTCAGCAAAGCAAATTAGTATCAAAATTAATAAACCCTTGGCACCATATCTCTGGAGCAGGGGTTGCTCTTAGCCAAGGCCCAGAGCAGTTGACCTCCCCTCGCTAGTGCTATAGCCCCAAGGACTAGGTCCCTGCCACCAGAACTCAGTATTACATGTTATGCTAAGCAGACAAAACCAAAACAGGAAAGCTCCGACATCTTTCACTGGCATGCCTCATCTCCAACTCCCAACGACGTCCAGGCAGTACCAGATGCCAGGGAGGGGTCTTGGTCCAACATATGGGCGGAAAGGAAGTAGCCACGAGCTAGTACCTGCCTCTCTGTGCCTTTCTTTCATGAGCAGGTTGTTAGGAGGAGGAAGAGGAAGGGGAAGAGAGGTGAACTTCAGGGGGTGAAGGCCTCAGGTAGGCATCTGGCTACTGCCAGTAGGAAAGGGACAAAGGAGAAGGCAGTGAGTCTTGCAGGGAGGGTGGGGGGTAAGTGTTACAGCTTATGACAGAATCTGGACAGGAGTAATAGGGATACTAGTCATTTGAGTCCACCATTGGCAAGCTGGGCTGGGTGTCAGGGCAGATAGGCCTCCCTGGGCAATGGCACATGAGAGAAGGTGCTCTTCTCTGAGGAGCAGGTGGAGCTTCGGGTGTTGGGAAAGCATAGACAGTATTGTTCCAGGGCCAAGGACAGGTCCAGGTACTCCTGGTTGGAGGTCAAGGCCACAGTATGATCCAGGTCTTCTACCAGCAGCTTGAAGGTACCACATGCCAGCCACCCCTCATTATTGTGTATATCTCTCTGTTGCACTTATTGGCTTATCCATCAAATGACTCCTTCAGCAGCTTGAAAACCACCTCCACAGGCACTCCAGGATATGGGAGGCTTCCAGAGTGAAAATTTTGCACAGGATCACCCCAAAAGACCAGAAGTCACTCTGGTGGATGTAGATCTGGTCAAACATGGCCTTAGGGACCATCCACTTCACAGGCAGTCCACTGTTGGTTGTCTTTTTATAGTAACTGATGTGGTGATATCTCTGGCAAGTCTGAAGTCTGAGATCTTCATCATGTTGTCCTTTGTCACCAGCACATCCCTGGTGGCCAGGTCTTTGTGTATGCAATTCTTGGAGGTAAGGTACTCCATGCTTCAGGCTACCTGGTAGGCACAGGTCCTTGGAGGAGAGTTGCTCTGCTGCATTGTGGCTGATATTGTAACAGTACTCCAGGTCAGGAGGCCTCTGGGCCTGCAGGTACTCCTGTTGTTGTCTTTGGAGGCCTATTCCATGAGAGTGTACGAAGGACCATCCTGTGAGCAGGACCCAGCAGGTTGATGGTGTCCTTGTGCTGTCCAATCATCTTCATCATCTCCATTTCTGAGATTAGGTTAACAGGTCTTTCTCTGTTGCATCTGACTTCAACATCTTCACAGACACTTTAGTCAAATGGTTGGATTTGTCTTTGTCCAGCCCAATGGCCTCCTCCATCACCACCTGCCCAAAATAGGCCTGTCTTAGGGGTCTGCCTAAACTGCCTACAACCAGCCTGCCTCAAGGCAGTTATGAACTCTAGATTATCCTCAAAAACATTAAACCACAAGCTAAAAATTCTCTTCACTAGGTCTCTGTCGTAGGTCTAATTTTCCTATCGTTCATCATTTATCTTTTTCCTAATTCTTATTTTCAGTATAGTTTATTTTGCTTCCAGGTGTTTCCCCTGGTTTCTGGATGCTGTTTCATAGGGAAGAATTATCCTGTCATAAAATTATTTCTTGAGCATTCATTACATCTCTCAGTTAAAATGGGTTCTTTTATGGTATTGATTCATTTGAGTTTTCTCAAAATGGGAAGACTTTTCAAAATGGTGTTTTCCTCAAGGTTCAGAGTATGTCTTAGCCTCATCTTTACTCTTTTTGAAATTCACTTTTCAAATTCTTGTCCCTCTTTTTATCTTTTTAAATTAAAATATTTTATTTTTAATATTTTTTTATTTGAGTATAGTTGATATTCAGTGTTACATTGGTTTCAAGTTTTCAATATCTCCATACATTATTCTATGATCACTACAAATATAGCCACCATCTTTCACCATATAGCACTATTATAATATCATTGACTATATTCTCTACACTGTCCCATATCTCTTTTTAAAATCTCTGATTTTTATGTTTTCTGTTATTCCAATTTTCGACCATCTTTTTACTTGGTTACTTTAATAAAATATGCCTGATTACACACTCTTTGCTGAACACCATAGCATTTGATTTATAGTAGTCTTCTTTTTCTTCTTCTTTTTTTTAATTAACATATAATGTATTATTTTCCCCAGTGGTACAGGTCTGTGAATCGCCAGGTTTACACATTTCACAGCACTCACCACAGCACATACCCTCCCCAATGTTCATAACCCCACCACCCTCTCCCTACCCTCCCCACCCCCCCGGCAACTCTCAGTTTGTTTTGTGAGATGAAGAGTCTCTTATGGTTTGTCTCCCTCCTGATCCCATCTTGTTTCTTTTACTCTTTTCCTGTCCCCCAAACCCCCCACATTGCACCTCCATTTCCTCATATCAGGGAGATCATATGATAGTGTCTTTCTCTGGTTGACTTATTTTGCTAAGCATCATACCCTCTAGTTCCATCCATGGCAACACAAATGGCAAGATTTCATTTCTTTTGATGGCTGCATAGTATTCCATCATATATATATATATATATATATATATATATATATATATATATGATATATAGATATATATACCATTCATTTGTTGATGGACATCTAGGTTCTTTCCATAGTTTGGCTATTGTGGATATTACTGCAATAAACATTTGGTGCACGTGCCCCTTTGGATCATATAGCAGTTTTCTTTACCTGTATCAGAACTCCAAGAAGCTTTATTTATTTATTTACTCACATAAACAGATGATCCAATACAACGTTTTTTGATGTTCAAATGTATTATAATGTCTTACCGCTTAACACTATGCTTACTGTTCTCTTTCACTGTCTGACTAAATCCTCATCATCACTATGCCATTTAATGAGAAATAACATTTGAACTCAGAGTTCTCTCCATATCAGGGAATGAAGACTCCACCCTTCTGTTTGTGCAGGTAAAATAAATGTTGATATTGTCTGTCCTGCACATACCCCATCCTGTTCACCAGAATATTCACCATCAAAATATATACAAAATGAAAACCATACCTCACCACTTCTATTACCACCCAGCATGCTAAAAACACCATCATATGTTCCTGAATTATTGACTTGATCGATAGCCCCACTTCCACACATACTGCACTCCTTTCTCCCTGCAAATTTATTTTGGTACAGCAACTTAACGTAAAAATCAAGTCAGATGATTTTATTCTGCTGTTGAAAGTCTTTTGATATCTTCCCCTTTCATATTAAATAAAAACTGAAGGCGTTTCAATGTACTAGAAGGTCATACATCAATACGTTCTTCCTCTCTCCACCACTATGAACTCCTCATTGGCCTCCTTGCTTTTCCTCAAAAGTAACAGACAAGCTGTTCACACAAAGTCTATATACTTACTTGCTCTGCCTAGAGCAATCTTTTCCTTTAATATTTGTATAACACTCTCCTTCACTTCCTGGGTCTTTGTGCAAATAACATCTCCTAAATGAGATATAACTACCCAACACAAAATAAAATTAACTTTCATCCCAGCATTCTCCAATGGCTTTTACCTTTCTTGTATTTCTTTGTAACACTTATCGCCATCAACCATCAATCATTATTCTATTACTAGTTTATTTTCTTATTTGAGACAGAGAGAGAGAGAGAATTGGGAGGGTGCGCAGAGGAAAAAAAAAACACCCCACTGCCTAGAAAGCCTGCTGGGGAGTTACATCCCAGGACTCTGAGATCATGACCCAAGCCAAAGGCAGTCACTCAATGGACTGAGCCACCGAAGCGCCCCTCTATTATTGGTTTATTTCACTATTATATTTCAAAAGAATGTAAGCTCTTTGTGGTCAGGTATTTTATATGTTTTATTAATCGAATTATTCTCAGAAAGGTAGCTGGCAGATTGTAAGGGCTCACTAAACTGTATTTTGTTGTTATTATTGGGCTCCTTTATGGGCTTTACCTCTTACGCTAGAAGTCTATCCTTCAGATGTAAGCAATAAGAATAGAGCCCTGCTGCCTGTTCAAATGTGTAAAAAGCATGTATTAAGTCGATATTTTAAAAGCTAAATGAATGGCTTAATAGTTGTATATAGGGGGGAAGGGAACATATTTTCCACAGTTTAGAAGTGGAGTTCTTTTATACAGTTCTTGTACAAGCCTACACTCTTGAACGATAATTGGCAGTTGTACATTACAATTATACAAACACTTTGGTAATTTATATCCTTTTTTTGTAATTCATGACTGGATCATTTAATTCCTTAGGAGCATTATAGCATTTCAACTTGTCATGTTCAATAAACTTATTGGGGTTGCTACCTTTTTTATTCAAATGGAGAAATAGTCATGATTTAATCTAAATAAAGTGTTACTGATTGTCTTGTTTTCTAGGAATGAGTCGCACATGCTAGTTTAAAAGTTTTGTTAAATTCCCAAGTCTGTCACTGATAAAAGCCTTTTGTAGATTAGTAACTTGATCAAAACGGAAAAGTTATGTAACACCAATTGTTATACTATCTTTGTTTCCATCTTGCATTGTAATAACACCCATCTTAACTCTATTTAAGACAAATCATTGCCAGATGGATTTCTGGCATTGATGGCATGATATGAAATCTAGGATAACTAAAAGTTTTTGGTTTTAGTAGCATATAAATCAATTTAGAAAAATATATGTATTTGAATATAAGATAAAGTTTTAAATTATTGGCAATAGTAAACTAAACTTTTTTTTGTAAATTTTTATTTTCTAAAATTTCATTGAGCTCCTTTGCAATAAAAAACAAGTTACAAAAAATTAAGGTTTATTTACCCCAATTCAAAATTATTAGGAATATAATCATAGAGGTTGAAGTATTTAAAATATTGAACCCAAAATATTTTATTAGGTAAATTCATGAATGCTGAGCATTCACTGTTAAAATATACTAATACTATTGATAGATTGGTAGAAGCCTAAAATCAAATATTTATTAAATATTCATATCCATATCTTTTCATGGCTTGGTAATTCATTTCTCTAGCATTAAATAATATTCCATTGTTTGCATGTACTACACTTTTTATTTGACCTTTCACCTATGGAAGGATATCTTGGTTGCTTCCAAGCCTTTGTCAGTTATGAATAAAACTACTATAGACATCTTTGTGGGTATAGATTTCATCTTCTTTGGATGAATACCAAGAACTGCTACTGCTGAATCATTTGGCAAGAATATGTTTAGTTTTGTAAGAAATTGCCAAGTTGTTTTCCATACTTTATTCTCAATAGACATGGAAGAACATTCCTGTTGCTCCACGTCCTCACCAACATTTCATGTTCTGTTGTCAGTGCTCTGGGTTCTGGGAATGTACTGGTGTCTCTTTTTTGTTTTAATTTGCATTTTCCTGATGACTTATGATGTGAAGCATCTTTTTATATGCTCATTTGCCATCTGTAATATTTTCTTTTGTGAGGTATCTGCTAAGGTCTTTGGCTCATTTTTAATCAGGTTTTTCCCCCATTGTTGAGTTTTAAGGGGTCTCTGTGTATTTTTGATTAACAGTCCTTTGCCAGATGTGTATTTTGCAAATTTTTTCTCATAGCCTGTGCTTTGCCTTTTCATTCTCTTGGCATTGTGTTTCACAGAATAGACATTTTAAAATTCAGTGCTTGTGCTTTTGTAGCTAAAGTTATCGCCAAAACCAAGGTCATTTAAATTTTCTTCTATATTACCTTCTACATGTTTCATGTTCAGGTTTCTAATCCAATCTGAGTTAATTTTTGTGAAGAGTGTATGATATCTGCCTGATTTTATTTTATTTTATTATTTTATTTTATTTGATTTTATATTTTTACATTTAGCTTCACCATTACTCCAGAACCATTTGTTTAAAAGATTGTATTTTGCTCTCTTGTATTGCTTTTGCTTTTATATTAAATATAAAATATAATTGATAATATATATTCTGTTGCTTTAATCTAGTCTTTCTGTGGTATTACAATATCTTGCTTACAATTGTTGTTATGGTAAACTTTTTTAAAAGATTTTATTTATTTATTTGACAGAGAGAGAGATCACAAATAGGCAGAGACACAGACAGAGAGAGAGATGAGGAGAATCAGGCTCCCTGCTGAGCAGAGAGCCCAATGCAGGACTCGATCCCAGGCCCCTGGGATCATGACCTGAGCCGAAGGCAGAGGCTTAACCCACTGAGCCACCCAGCCGCCCCATCGTTATGGTAAACTTTGAAGTCAGTCCTCAGTCTTTGTTCTCCTTCAACACTATGTTGACTATTGTGAGTCTTGGCCTCTCCATATAAACTTTAAAATAAGTTTGTTAATATTAAAAAAAAAAGAACTTGCTGGAATGCATTAATTGTATAGATAAACTTGGAAACCAGTGACCTCTTGAGCTTAGCAGGAGATAGACCATGGACATCAGTTGTCACAGTGGTGCCTCTGGCAGAACCTATTGCAAATCCCTAGGCTAAATGAGACCTCAAGGATCTAAGAGAATGTCTAAGAAGTACTTGATACATCCCTTGGGTATGGTTTATTGAAGTGTCCACCTGTCTGAAAGCTGGGGAATCTAGATAAGGGAGGGAAAATTAGTTATGGTAAAACATATTAACAAACATCAATAAATTTTGTGAAACTAATTGTCATGGCTCATATACAATATGACCAACGAAGGGACCATCAGAAGGAAATCATCAGTTATGTTTATTGTGAAATTTTTATTCAAAATAAAGCAATGTGAGGGGAAGACACAATGAGAAAATTACCATTTTTTAAATGGTTAAACTTCTTACAAAATGGAATAGGTTTTATATTCTAAGTAGTATATTGAAAAGTAAAACTTTGGGGCACCTGGGTGGCTCAGTGGGTTGGGCTGTTGCCTTCGGCTCGGGTCATGATCTCAGGGTCCTGGGATTGAGCCCCGCATTGGGCTCTCTGCTCTGCAGGGAGCCTGCTTCCCTCTCTTTCTCTGCCTGCCTCTCTGCCTACTTGTGATCTCTGTCTGTCAAATAAATAAATAAAATCTTTAAAAAAGAAAAGTAAAACATTAAAATATAAAATTTCAATAAAAAATTATGTAATTTTAAAAAAAGGTTAAAAATAGCAGAACCATTTTTCTTATAACTGGAAAATACATTGTATATATATATCTATCAAAAATAACTCGTCATGGGGGCGCCTGGGTGGCTCAGTGGGTTAAAGCCTCTGCCTTCAGCTCAGATCATGATCCCAGGAACCTTGGATTGAGTCCCACATCGGGCTCTCAGCTCAGCAGGGAACCTGCTTCCTCCTCTCTCTCTCTTTGCCTGACTCTGCCTGCTTGTGGTCTCTGTCAAATAAATAAATAAAATCTTTTATAAAAAAATTTTTAAAAATAACTTGTCATGTCTGGAATCAGGAGCATATGGAAAAACATAATATCTGAAGACAATACTTCTGCCATGTTTTGTGCCTTGTTAATATTTTTAAACAGTCAGGCAACTTTTAGCTTTATTGAAATACCTGGTAAGATACCAGCAGTGCCTTTTGGAGCCCTATGACTATAAAAATTAATTGCAAATATTCAAAATGTTTACTATGGTGTCACTATTTAGGGCCACCACCAAGTATGTTTCAGAAGTAAGCATAACTGTTACTCTTCTGTAAGGCAAAAGGGCATATTTTCAGGAGTTCCATCTGCTGTACCAGGAGGTGAATCAAGTAATGATTTTTGTCTATAAAATAATTCACTTTTCAATCTAACATTCCTCATTCCACATTATAATAATAAAAACTAGGAGGAGACTAAAACAAACAAACAACTACAACTACAACAACCAGCTTTTCCTTCAGTGGAAAAGTAAATATAACCTTATGAGTAGCCTGAAATTTATTTTTAAATATTTTTAAGATAAACGTTTTTGTTAGAAAACCACATATTTTATATTACTAAGAAATACCAGGCAAAGTTTTATTAACTTCTAAAAAGTCTAGTTACTTCTATTTATCTATTAACTCATCTCTTTATGAAGTAGAACATGATCACACCTATTGTATCTACCCAAGGTTGTATGCTTTGGTTATTTTATGTTTGCTATTTCCTTGCTTAATTTTTACAATATTTGATACATAATAGTATCTTTAAGTCCATCTACGGATTCACAGAATTTGTTTGAACTTCATAAAAATGTACCAAACTTTTTGCACTGTCCTTGTTTTACTTCTCTATTAGCTTTGCAAGATTTATTCACTTTAGAGTGTGTATTTTATTTTTATTCCTCCATAATGCTATGTTTACAAATTTGTATTTATCTGTACTTTTAAAAATATCTTAATTATATACCATTTCTCATCTCACGTAACACTCATGTTACTTCTACACTTATCAGATATTATGTAACTGAAAACCACAACTCAGCAACAATAGAACACCATTTTTCAAAATTAAATGGCTTACCAGAATTCTTTAATTCTATCCTTTATTTGTATTAGATGACCCTTTATTCTGGTATTTGGCATTGTTCATTTGGAGGAAAGCTTATAAGTTGATATTCCATAAATAGAAGGATTATTTATGATTGATTAATTATTTTCATTTAGAATGCATAGAATATGGTTGATTTAATATTTCTTACTCTCTGCCTGGAACATAGTGCTATCTATGTAATAGCCACTAAAATATTAAGTTAATCACCTAGACTTTAAACTGCATATTAATAGGAATAACATACAGAACTCTTCTCAGATTGGGACACCTGGGTGGCTCAGTCATTTGAACGCCTGAGCCTTTAGCTCAGGTCATGATCTTAGGGTCCTGGGACTCAGTTCTGCAACAGATTCCCTGCTTAGCCAGGAGTTTGCTTCTCCCTCACCCTGCTGCTCCCCCTGCTTGTGCTCTCTCTCACTCTCTCTCTTACAAATAAATACAATTAAAAAAATAAATTCTTCTCAGATAGCTAATATAGAATATCGCCTTGTATTCATCAAAGGGAAAGTGCCGGGGCGCCTGGGTGGCCCAGTATTTAAGCCGCTGCCTTCGGCTCAGGTCATGATCCCAGGACCCTAGGATCGAGCCCCGCATCGGGCTCTCTGCTCAGCAGGGAGCCTGCTTCCTCCTCTCTCTCTCTGCCTGCCTCTCTGTCTACTTACAATCTCTGTCTGTCAAATAAATAAATAAAATCTAAAAAAAAAAAAAAAGGGAAAGTGCCATATAATAATGAAATTCAGACTACTTCAAATTCATTTTTTAACCAGTAAGAAAGTACTGGAAACAAGCCAAAAATGTCTTCAATGAATTAAAGAAATAGATTGATTTTCAATATCTTAATGTTTATAAAATAAATTGCAAGACTTTTATACTAGATATCAGTGTAAATATTCATTATACAAGGATATTCTAAAAATAAACCCGAGAAAACTACTTGACATATCTGATGACAAAATCGAGTTTGACAAAAGTCAGTTTGGGTAAAACTTACAACACCTACCACCTGAAACTCTTGTTCTATAATTTAATTATTTTAATGTACAGAAATACAAAAGTAATATATCAGAGAAAGTATATTGATAGCTTTGAAGGTATGCTCTGGTTGTGCCCTGTTTACTATTGAAAGGGGAATCCAATATGTGATGCTTATGGTGTGACTATATTAAAATTCAACAAGTTCAGAAGCATTCGAGGAATAGAATAAAGACAAAAGATGACCCTTACTTATCCTAAAGATAGACAATGGTATATATGTGCTAGTTGGGGAGAGAATCCAGTCAGTAGATGGAGGATGTGGTAGTGGAAAAAAAAAAGACACAACGTTTTCGTTGAAAGGCTAGCACTCTATTTAACAAAGTAAAATTGTGTGTTAATAGCCTTGAATAATATCCAAAAAATATTTTCAATTCATTGAAGATTATTTAGGAAAAACTTGAAAAATACAACTTGATAAGGATTCCAATAAAAGATTCATAAGCAATACAAGTTTCAGAATTTTTAGTATATTTTCCCTAAAAAGCCATTTGATTTAAATTAAAAAGAATTCTATTTACCTGCCACTTAAATAAGAGGAAATTATTTGGTTTTGTAATAAGTCAATAAAATAAATTAACATATCTTTAGAAAACAGATATGCACACTAATTTAAAAAGAATAGTGCTTAAGCTGTTCAGCAAACATTTGTAAAATTCCTTGCCATCAGCTAGCTCTGGAGTTCTGCTAGGTGAGTAAGGCCATGTATGTTACTGCTCAGAGTACTGACACAAAGCAATTGTCCCCTTCAAATCCATTTTGTGCTGTTGATATGTCATGCTATGTTGTTTAGAGATCCATAGATGGCCCTACATGAAGGCCTTTTTTTGTGTGTATATGGGTGACTGTGATTTAACTTTCAAATAAGATGGCTCCTGATTTACAATGATTCAACTTACGATATATTTGGCAATGATGTGAAAGTGAAAGTGATTCAGTAGAAACTGTACTTTGAATTTTGAATTTGGGTCTTTATTAAAAGGGCCAGTGACATGTGGTATGGTGCCATCTTGTGATGCTGGGCAGCGGCAGTGAGCCACAGCTCCCAGTAAGCTAGAAGATTGCAGGGGTGAACACCTGATATTCTTACAAGCATTCTATATATAACCATTCTTCTTTTTTTAGTGTAATATTTAATAAATTGCATGTGATATTTGATACTTTGTTATAAAATAGGCTTTGCTTAAGATGATTTTGCCCAAATGCAGGCAAATGTAAGTGCTCTGAGTATGTTTAAATAAGCTTAAGGTAAGCTATGATATTTGATAGTTTAGGGGTATTAAATGCATTTTCAATTTTTTTATGTGTGTCTCTGTACATAGCCCCCTTGTAAGCTGAGGAACATCTCTATATGTATATGTAGCCTTGGTATGGCTTACATATTATTGGCATGAAACATCTAGAACAGTATGTGTGCCATGTAATTGTCTACAACATCCAACAAGTTTCTTGAAAACTTGTGCCAAAGGGGTTATGTCTTTAAGGATTCTTATTTCAGAAGGGTTCTCTCAAACGTAAGATTTTTCAGAAGTTAAGTGAAAATCTGACCAAACTAAACATTTTTCCATTTTCCCTACTGAGCAAAGATAGCTAAAATCTATCTGCCATTTTCAACACTGTACTCAACGATTGTAATTCTAATTTAAGAACAGATGATTTATATCAAAACCACATGTTGGCCTAATCTTATACAATATTCATAAATCTCACTCAGAGCCTTGGACACTTTTATTTGTTGAGTCTATATGGTACTACGGACATTCATCTTTTTTGACCTCATAGCTTCATGTATGTCTATACTTTTGAAAATACATGCATCATAGTTCCATTGTAAAATGTCTGGGTTATAAAATGTGCTATGCTATCAAAATGGTAATAAGAACGTACAAATGACCTGATGTAATGAACTGGACCAGATTGCCAGATATCACATTTCATACCAGAAAGATTCAGTGGTAAGTTTTAAAATGGCCAGCTATACTTCGACTGAATTATAACTCATTTAACTTCTTTCTTTGTGTACAGTATTATACATTAGTCAGTATGATAGTAAATATGTACTTTGGACAGATGTAAATATGCTGTAATAAAAAAAGTTTTTCTTCTTTCTTTTAGTCCTTTTTACTTGTAAGACTAGCCACAAATACCATGCCTCCCCCCAAATAATTTGCAATCCAAATTTATCTCTAAATGAATTTATTGCACAGGAAAAAAAATATATATATATACACTTACAGTAGACATGTTCAAAAATAGTTACACAACAGCAGGGCCCTAAATGTAAGCAGTATAGTTGTTTTGTTTTGTTTTGTGCTTTAAAAATAAAAAGAGGTTATGTGAAATATTGGAATTTTATTTCGAGGTCTAGTATTTCAAGACAGTTAACCACACTTACGGTGTCAACAGCCTCTTGTTGGCAGTATGATTTTATTGGCTCCATGGAATAACAGCAAGAATTTACTATTGCTTCTTTCTTTTTTGACACACACAGAAAAAAAAATTGACACATTTGCTCAAGACCATCCAGAATCATTTTAACCTATCAAAATTGATGGGAGGCCTTCACTGCCAAAGTCACTGCTGGGTTTTCACAATTCATAGCAGACAATCTGCTACTCCCATTAGGATAAAGGAGAGAAGAGTCATAATCAGGGAAGAAAGGTAGATTAATACTTGTAATTATCATTGAATTATTTAGCCTGCTATAGGATTATTATTATTAGTGTCATTTGATAATTTTCTCTCATTTTATTAAACACAACTGTGAGTAATTACCCTACCTAATATTTCTCTATATTGGTTGACTAGCTAGCAAACATTCATGAAAATATCCATTAGCCACACATATAAAATGCTGCATTATGATGCTGTTGAATCAGAACATACCACTACCTGATCCTGTAGCTCTTTGAGGATTTGCAAATCAATTAATTATGTTTCTTGGATTCTTCCCATACAATTAGAAAATTTATAATAGAGTCCATGAACATTATTAGTTCTACCATTTTAAACCAGCAATCACACTTTGATTTTTACAACAAAAGCAGAAATATAAACACACACATTTGGGTCAGTTTTCTGTTAGTCTGTCTGGACTTCAAAATTCTATTCCTCAAGGTAATGCACACCAAAGTTCTGGATTAAACAAGAAATTAGATGGCACCTGAACACTTGGTTTAATATTCTCAAAAGGACTATGCAACCTATTTCTTACATTATGACATTGTTTTACAAAGATCCACACTTTTATAATGTACTAACATTATTTTTAATCATGATTAAAAATCAAACATAAAAATTTCTACTTTTTGCTTTTGCCCCCTCCATTTAGAACTTATTTATAGCCTGATAATTCAAAGGTCCCTATGTTTATGAAAATCTGGACAGAAATAGCTCTGAGATCCCATTCAGAACTTGATATTAATCTAAGTCTTTTGGCTCCATTTATCCTGAGAGCAAAGAGTAGGACAAAGGATTTGAGTACTGTTAGTTTATCTGGGAGATTATCCAAGGTAGAAAAGAATGGGAAAGTGATACAGTGAAGAAGCAACTTTGTCAAAGAGGTACATTGTTGATATAATTGTTGTGGATAGAAAATGAAGGCTTGCTTTTACTGAAAGGTCCTGAGAAACTTCTTTAAGTTGTCCTCATGAAGACCTGAAAACTGACAATTTTATCTATGGCTCTTATTTCCACTTCACTGAGAGCTGTCCTCAGAGGACATTAACTCTCCTACACTTTTGGGTTGTGTTGGAGACATTCTAAAATGAGAGAGAGAACATGAGATGCTATCAGTGTTAAGTAACTGCAATTTCCCATGGAACTATCCACCACAGGTTTGGCTATAATCAAGTGTTGGGCCTTGATATCAGAGGGATTTGAGGCAGTATCATTTTAGGTTAATCATTATATCTGAAATTTCCAAAACTTCAACTGATGAAACTTTGATTATAAATCTATAAATATAACAATAAATCTACAGTATTCAAATTATTATCATAGAAATACACAGACAAAGCATCAATTGATTAATATTTAAATGTTACAAAATACTGAACTGAAAGGATTTGGTCATAGAACAACGTGTAAGAAGTAGAACTTAGGTTTAGGTTAGAACTCAGGATGCATTTGAGACTCAGTTAAGAAATTGAATGGAGGGACGCCTGGGTGGCTCAGTGGGTTAAGCCACTGTCTTCGGCTCAGGTCATGATCCCAGGGTCCTGGGACCGAGCCCCAAGTCAGGCTCTCTACTCAGCAGGGAGCCTGCTTCCTCCTCTCTCTCTGCCTGCCTCTCTGCCTGCTTGTCATCTCTCTCTGTCAAATAAATAAATAAATAAAATCTTAAAAAAAAACAAATTGAATGGATGTCTGACTATCTTATAGGTTTGCTAAAAATCAGTGACTTTGTGTTCACGTGTGGCTATGCAGGAATTTTTAACTTTCTCTAAGAAGTTATTAGATTTGATTATATAATGGCAGTAAAGGATGGGGAAAAGCAAAGTACAAACCCCATAAAGACAAAGACACTGAGTATGAGAAAAGAGTAATAGATAAGACGAATCAATGCATTTGAGGAAAATGGGAATTGAAATACACAATGATTGTTGATTTTTTTAGATGGAGAAAACAAAACTAGCTTGCAAGAAGGAAATAACAGAAGACATGTTGTGATGTGACACAGAATCCTGGAAAAGGCAGTAACATGGAATAAAGGAGTAGGGAGAGCATATCAGGTAATTTGGATAGGAAGGAGTTAGGAGATAATTGCTTGATAAATTTTATATGGCCCACTTAAATGCACAGATTTCTCTTCTTTAATTTATATGGAGAACAGGGTGTCCTTTCTCTTCCCTTTCAGAGCACCAGAGGTGTACTCTTTCAGACTGAAAACCTGAAAAGCTCAGGACTCAGTTGCTTAAGCACAGCTAAGAGGACATATTTCAATTAAGATTTACATTTTGCTGTAGGTAGTAGACTGTCAAAAGTGTTTTAACCATATTTTTTCATTTAACAAGAAGACTACAGAGAGTGTTTTCTGGTGTTGGTTCAGCGTCTTAAGAAAGTGAAGTGAACTATCTTAGAGGTTTTTATGGCTTTTTATTCACAGTTGCAAAAATTGCTGTTGGAGTTCTCACTATTAAGCCCACATTTCTGGCAGAAAGATAGAGGAAAAGAGAATGATATCTTGTACGACTGATACTTTGTCATGTGGTTACAATATAAATAGAAAAGAGACAATAAAATATTTGATGTTGTTTTAAGTTTCCTTGTTGTCAATCCCTCAGTTCTTTCTGAGATTCAAGGAAAAAGTAAATGGATATTGACCTGGCAACTATCAACACCTGTCAGTCTCTCTTGGATAACCAATATCTCTATAATCTCTTCTTCCCAGTAAAAAAAAAAAATAAAATATATTCATAACCCACACTGTGCCATATCAAGTTACTGCACCAAGATAAAATTACAATGATTTTCAGTTGTTCCAAATGGACAGAATACCCTTCCTTATGATATCATGTCTTATAAGATAGATAATTGGCTTGCTACCAATATACCCAGATGTGACTGTGGAAGAGACAGGAAAAAAATAATAATATTTATTTATTCCTTGGGTTGACTCTGTTTACACAGATGCATTAGTATTAGAAAAGGTTGGTTTCGGACATTGGAATGAATTTACTTAATGGGTCTGTATGTCATTGTGTTGGAGGAAATTTTTAATTTCTACAAAAATTATTAGAATTCTATCTTATTCTCTTTTGTTAATTTTCACATGTTAACAAAGCCAACGTTTTTTCTAGCAGACAAGATCTTAAATCCTAACAAAACTCAATTTTTTCCTTTTTTTTTTTTTAAGTTTGAGAGCCTCATGTTCTCTCATGCTGCTTTAAATACAACTCAAAAAGAAAAAAGGAGCTAAATGGGGCAGTAAGACCAGACTTTTTATTTTATTTTATTTATCTTATTTTTAATTAAAAAATTAAAGATTGTATTTATTTATTTGAGAGAGAGAGAGAGCATGAGTGGGGCAGGGGGAGGTAGTGGCAGAGAGAGACTGAGAAGTATACTCCCTAATGAGCAAAAAGCCCGATATGGAGCTCGATCCCAGGATCCTGACTGAGATCATGACCAGAGACAAAGGCAGATACATGTGCAAAATCCCTTTTTTTCTGGGAAACAATACTTTACAAGAGATGTTTGAAAAAGTACTGGGGAATCAACTTTAATAGGAGATACAAAAATTTAATTGACTTTTGTAAAGCTACAGGGATCCAAATGATGGGAATCCCAGCCCGTTTAGGTTGTGGACCACAGAGTATTCCTCTCTGTAATATTTTATTTTCTTCCATGTCTACTAACTCCAGTCCAAGTTCACTGATCTCTTTTTAGATAGTGCAAAACATGGCAAAGAATACCAAACGAGTGCCCAATATTCTACATTTATTATATCATTTCTAACATATAGAAGTGTGTTATCAAGGCTGGTTCTGTGAACGAACCTAGTTACGCTAAAATGTGTTTTGTTCTCCAAGAAATTAAATGCATGATTATCACACAATTATAAAATACTTGTGTCAAGAATTTTTATTCAAAAATTAATAAGAAGCAGATATTAAAACTAGTTCACATGGTTATTTGGGATATAAGCAGAGTTGTGCAGCAGAAGTGCTCTGGGCCCATAATTTGGGTTATAGAATTTATGTTTTCTAATGAAATATCACTAACTTGCATTATTGTTAACAAGAATCTTGTGCATTACCATCAGTTTTCTACATTATAACCTCTTGCTCTACAGTTTGTAAATAACTTTGTCAATAGCAAGCTAGTAAACAGGGTGACTCCAATGAATTGAGATAATCTCCAGAGTTTCTGCTACATAATGCCCAGGACTCCATTGAAAGGATACTTAAGAATTTATTTTGCCCAAAACTTTGATCATTTTTTTCACTGTCCTTACCTATTTTCCAATCCTAGTCCTTTTGCTTCACCTTTCAGTCTACGGACAACCCTGTATCTGACTGACTTGTAAATTCTGGGAATGTCTTGCAGATTAATTTGCTTGCCAGAGGTGGTTCCTCTATTTGATGTCTAAGAACCCTAATTAGTTAAGAAAACTTTTTTTTAACATTTTCATTGCTATTTATTATTATTATTATTATTATTATTGCTAATATCTCTATTATAAATAATTCACAAGGGCATCTTTCTGACAAAAGACAAAGAGCTGGCTACTAGTAGAAAAAGTACATTTGAATCTGTCAGTGAAAGTGGTAAAGGGATTTGAGAAAATAAGGCAAAGCACTGGAATTATGTGTTAAAACTTTAAATATTATAGACCCATTTACTTAATTTCTAATACTGTTGTTGCTTATAATTAAATAAGATGTTTTTCATGAACCACGCATTACAGCAAATATATTGTTTATACAGATTAAATTTTCATCAAAAGGGATGCCAGGGCGGCTCAGTTGGTTAAGCAGCTGCCTTTGGCTCAGGTCATGATCCCAGCATCCTGGGATCGAGTCCCACATTGGGCTCCTTGCTCGGCCGGGAGCCTGCTTCTCCCTCTGCCTCTGCCTGCCATTCTGTCTGCCTGTGCTTGCTCTCTCGCCCACAATCTCTGATAAATAAATAAAATCTTATAAACATTCGGGTGCACGTGCCCCTTTGGATCACTACGTTTGTATCTTTAGGGTTGCAAGTTCTTTCAGTTGTTGTTTGTCCTGGAAGCTTTTAATCTCTCCTTCTATTTTCAATGATAGCCTAGTTGGATATAGTATTCTGGGCTGCATGTTTTTCTCGTTTAGTGCTCTAAAAATATCATGCCAGCTCTTTCTGGCCTGCCAGGTCTCTGTGGATAAGTCAGCTGCCAATCTAATATTTTTACCATTGTATGTTACAGACTTCTTTTCCCGGGCTGCTTTCAGGATTTTCTCTTTGTCACTGAGACTTGTAAATTTTACTATTAGGTGACGGGGTGTGGGCCTATTCTTATTGATTTTGAGGGGTGTTCTCTGAACCTCCTGAATTTTGATGCTCGTTCCCTTTGCCATATTGGGGAAATTCTCCCCAATAATTCTCTCCAGTATACCTTCTGCTCCCCTCTCTCTTTCTTCTTCTTCTGGAATCCCAATTATTCTAATGTTGTTTCGTCTTATGGTGTCACTTAATTCTCGAATTCTCCCCTCGTGGTCCAGTAGCTGTTTGTCCCTCTTTTGCTCAGCTTCTTTATTCTCTGTCATTTGGTCTTCTATATCACTAATTCTTTCTTCTGCCTCATTTACCTAGCAGTTAGAGCCTCCATTTTTGATTGCACCTCATTAATAGCTTTTTTTATTTCAACTTGGTTAGATTTTAGTTCTTTTATTTCTCCAGAAAGGGCTTTTATATCTCTCGAGAGGGTTTCTCTAATATCTTCCATGCCTTTTTCGAGCCAGGCTAGAACCTTGAGAATTGTCATTCTGAACTCTAGATCTGACATATTACCGATGTCTGTATTGATTAGGTCCCTAGCCTTCGGTACTGCCTCTTGTTCTTTTTTTTGCGTTGAATTTTTACGTCTTGTCATTTTGGCCAGATAAGAGTAAATGAAGGGGCAAGTAAAATACTAAAAGGGTGGCAACAACCCCAGGAAAATATGCTTTAACTAAATTAGAAGATATCCAAAATCGTGAGTGGGGAGAAAGGGGATAAAAAGAGGTTCAAAAAGAAAGAAAGAAAAAAAAAGAAAAGAAAAAAATTTTTTTTTTAAAAAAGAAAACACCTGAGAAAAATGTAAAAAAGAAAAAATATATATATTAGATAAACTAGTAAAAAATCGTTAAAAAAGAAAAAGGTAACCGTTAAAAAAAAAAAAAATTTTACCCGAAGGCGAGAAGAAAAAGAAAAAAAAAAAATGAAAAAGAAAAAATTAAATTAACTGCAAGACTAAAAAAAAATCACAGGAAAAAAGCCATGAGTTCGCTTTCTCCTCCTCTGGAATTCTGCTGCTCTCCTTGGTATTGAAACCGCACTCCTTGGTAGGTGAACTTGGTCTCGGCTGGATTTCTTGTTGATCTTCTGGGGGAGGGGCCTGTTGTAGTGATTCTCAAGTGTCTTTGCCCCAGGCGGAATTACACCTCCCTTACCCGGGGCCGGGGTGAGTAATCCGCTCGGGTTTGCTTTCAGGAGCTTTTGTTCCCTGAGCGCTTTCCGTAGAGTTCCGGAGGACGGGAACACAAATGGCGGCCTCCTGGTCTCCGGCCCGGAGGAGCCGAGAGCCCAGGGCCCCACTCCTCAGTGCGCCCTCAGAGAACAGCGCCCAGTTATTCCCGTCTGCCTGACCTCCGGCCGCGCTCCGAGCTCACCGAGCCTGTGATCGGTCAAGGTAACACCGAGCTGTGAGCTTACTGTCGGCTCTGTCTCTGTAGCCGGCTTTCCCGTTCCAATACCCGCAAGCTCTGCGACACTCAGACTCCCCCGATCCTTCTGTGACCCTGCGGGACCTGAGGCCACGCTGACCCCGCGTGGGCTTCACCCCGGTTTAGCCTCTGGAGTGATGTCCCTCAGCGGAACAGACTTTTAAAAGTCCTGATTTTGTGCGCGGTTGCTCCGCTGCTTGCCGGGAGCTGGCCCCTCCCCCCGGGGTCTATCTTCCCGTCGCTTTGGATTCACTTCTCCGTCGGTCCTACCTTTCAGAAAGTGGTTGTTTTTCTGTTTCCAGAATTGCTGTTCTTCTTCTCTTCGGTCTGCCGATGGATTTTCAGGTGTTTGCAATCTTTAGATAAGCTATCTAGCTGATCTCCGGCTAGCTGAAGCAGTCTCAGCTTGCTACTTCTCCGCCATCTTGACTCCTCCTATTTTGTATATATTTTGATGGTGAATATTCCAGTGAACAGGATGGGGTATGTGCAGGACAGACAATATCAACATTTATTTTACCTGCACAAACAGAAGGGTGGAGTCTTCATTCTCTGATATGGAGAGAACTCTGAGTTCAATTGTTCTTTGTCATTAAGTGGCATAGTGATGATGAGGATTTAGTCAGACAGTGAAAGAGAACAGTAAGCATAGTGTTAAGCGGTAAGACATTATAATACATTTGAACAACAAAAAACGTTGTGTTGGATCATGTGTTTATGTGAGTAAATAAATAAATAAAGCTTCCTGGGTTTCTGATAGAGGTAAAGAAGACTAGTATATGATACAAAGGGGCATGTGCACCAAATGTTTATAGCAGCAATATCCACAATAGCCAAACTATGGAAAGAACCTAGATGTCCATCAACAAATGAATGGTATATATATATACGATGGAATACTATGCAGCCATCAAAAGAAATGAAATCTTGCCATTTGCGATGACATGGATGGAACTAGAGGGTATTATGCTTAGCAAAATAAGTCAACCAGAGAAAGTCACTATCATATGATCTCTCTGATATGAGGAAATGGAGGTGCAATGTGGGTGCTTGGGGGACAGGAAAAGAGTAAATGAAACAAGATGGGATCAGGAGGGAGACAAACCATAGGAGACTCTTAATCTCACAAAACAAACTGAGAGTTGCCGGGGGGTGGGGAGGGTAGGGAGGGAGAGGGTGGTGGGGTTATGAACATTGGGGAGGGTAGGTGCTGTGGTGAGTGCTGTGAAGTGTGTAAACCTGGCGATTCACAGACCTGTACCCCTGGGGCTAATAATGCATTATATGTTAATTTTAAAAAAAAGAGGAAGAAGACTACTATAAATCAAATGCTATGGTTTTCAGCAAAGAGTGTGTAATCAGGCATATTTTATTAAAGTAACCATGTAAAATGATGGTTGAAAATTGGAATAACAGAAAACATAAAAATTAGAGATTTTAAAAAGAGATCTGGGACAGTGTAGAGAATATAATCAATGATATTATAATAGTGTTATATGGTGACAGATGGTGGCTATATTTATAGTGATCATAGAATAATGTATGGAGATATTGAAAACCTGAAACCAATGTAACACTGAATATCACTATACTCAAATAAAAAAATAGTAAAAATAAAACATTTTATTTTAAAAAGATAAAAAGAGGGACAAGAATTTGTAAAGTGAATTTCAAAAAGCTTAAAGATGAGGCAAAGACATACTCTGAACCTTGAGGAAAACACCATTTTGAAAATTCTTCCCATTTTGAGAAAACTCAAATGAATCAATACCATAAAAGAACCCATTTTAACTGAGAGATATAATGAATGCTCAAGAAATAATTTTATGACAGGATAATTCTTCCCTATGAAACAGCATACAGAAACCAGGGGAAACACCTGGAAGCAAAATAAACTATACTGAAAATAAGAATTAGGAAAAAGATAAATAATGAAAGATAAGAAAATTAGACCTGCGACAGAGACCTAGTGAAGAGAATTTTTAGCTTGTGGTTTAAAGTTTTTGAGGATAATCTAGAGTTCATAACTGCCTTGAGGCAGGCTGGTTGTAGGCAGTTTAGGCAGACCCCTAAGACAGGCCTACTTTGGGCAGGTGGTGTTGGAGGAAGCCATTGGGCTGGACAAAGACAAATCCAACCATTTGACTAAAGTTTCTGTGAAGATGTTGAAGTGAGATGCAACAGAGAAAGACCTGTCAAACCTAATCTCAGAAATGGAGATGATGAAGATGATTGGACAGCACAAGGACACCATCAACCTGCTGGGTTCTGCACACAGGATGGTCCTTCGTACACTCTCATGGAATATGCCTCCAAAGACAACATACAGGAGTACCTTCAGGCCCAGAGGCCTCCTGACCTGGAGTACTGTTACAATATCAGCCACAATGCAGCAGAGCAACTCTCCTCCAAGGACCTGGTATCCTGTGCCTATCAGGTAGCCTGAGGCATGAAGTACCTTGCCTCCAAGAAGTGCATACACCAAGACCTGGCACCAGGGAAGTGCTGGTGACAAAGGACAACATGATGAAGATCTCAGACTTCAGCCTTGCCAGAGATATCACCACATCAGTTACTATAAAAAGACAACCAACAGTGGACTGCCTGTGAAGTGGATGGTCCCTAAGGCCATGTTTGACCAGAGCTACATCCACCAGAGTGACTTCTGGTCTTTTGGGGTGATCCTGTGCAAAATCTTCAATCTGGAAGCCTCCCATATCCTGGAGTTCCTGTGGAGGTGGTTTTCAAGCTGCTGAAGGAGTCATTTGATGGATAAGCCAATAAGTGCAACAGAGAGTTATACACAATAATGAGGGGTGGCTGGCATGTGGTTCCTTCTAGCTGCTGGTAGAAGACCTGGATCATACTGTGGCCATGACCTCCAACCAGGAGTACCTGGACCTGTCCTTGGACCTGGAACAAAACTGTCTATGCTTTCCCAACACCTGAAGCTCAACCTGCTCCTCAGAGAAGAATTCCACCTTCTCTCATGTGCCATTGCCCAGGGAGGCCTATCTGCCCTGACACCCAGCCCAGCTTGCCAATGGTGGACTCAAATGACTAGTATCCCTATTACTCCTGTCCAGATTCCGTCATAAGCTGTAACCCTTACCCCCCACCCTCCCTGCAAGACTCACTGCCTTCTCCTTTGTCCCTTTCCTACTGGCAGGAGCCAGCTGCCTACCTGAGGCCTTCACCCCTTGAAGTTCACCTCTCCTTCCCTTCCTCTTCCTCCTCCTTACAACCTGGTCATGAAAGAAAGGCACAGAGAGGCAGGTACTTGCTCGTGGCTACTTCCTTTCCACCCATATGTTGGACCAAGACCCCTCCCTGGCATCTGGTACTGCCTGGACGTCGTTGGGAGTGGGAGATGAGGCATGCCAGTGAAAGGTGTCGGAGCTTTCCTGTTTTGGTTTTGTCTGCTTAGCATAACATGTAAGACTGAGTTCTGGTGGCAGGGACCTAGTCCTTGGGGCTATAGCACTAGCGAGGGGAGGTCAACTGCTCTGGGCCTTGGCTAAGAGCAACCCCTGCCAGAGATATGGTGCCAAGGGCTTATTAATTTTGATACTAATATGCTTTGCTGACCAAATACCTGGTATCAAAAGATGGGAAGGCAAAGGCTGAAAGCAGTGTTGTCACCATGGGGTCCAGCCCCAAACTATGAAGAAAACACAAAGTGTATAAATCTGAGTAAGTATATATTTACACACCTTTTTAAATAGGTTGTTATCAAAGATTTAATCAATGGGTAATGTGCTCCTCGTGGCTGGGAAGCATCAGTTGCCATATATTAAAAACAAAGAAAAGAGGTGTCTGGGTGGCTTCCTCCATAAGTGTCCCTTCTTTTCAGGTCATGATCCCAGGGTCCTGGGATGGAGCCCCACATCAGGCTCTCTGCTCAGTGGGAAACCTGCTTCTCCTTTTCCCTCTGCCCTGCTTATAGTTCCTCTTCCTATCTCTCTGTCTGTCAAATAAATAAAATATTTAAAAAAAAAAAGAAAGAAACAAAATGTTTTTAAAAGGTCTTTTTTTTTTTTAATTTTCTAGGGGTGCCTGGATGACTCAGTTGTTTAAGCAGATGTTTGCCTTTGGCTGAGGTCATGATTCCAGTGTACAGGGCTCCAGCCCTGCATGGGACCACTTGCACCCCAAGGAGCTTGCTTCTTCCTCTCCCTTTGCACGTGATTCTCCCCGCTTGTGCGCTTCCACTCTCTCTCTCTCTCTTTCTCTCTCTAGCTGTCAATAAACAAAATAAAATCTTTTCCTAAATAAATAAATAAATAAATTTCTAAACCTACTTTCACTTTAGGTCCCTTAACAAAAATTGCTACTGCTTCATTAAAAAAAAAAAAAGATAATTTAGAAATGTGCTTCCAGAGCTAAAAAGCTGTTTTGTTTTTTTGTCAGGATTAAATATAGAAGTGCTTTAAAAAGTAAAAGAAAAAATATGCTATATTAACACTAATCACACTATAACTTTGGTGGTTATATCAAGATAATGAAAAGTGATTTTAAAGCAAATTTCATTATCAGACATAAAGATCAAGTCAAAAACACAGAAGAGTAAAAGGATGAATTCATCAGGGAGTATAATAATTCTTGACTTTTAATACTTAATAACAGATTTGGGGATATATAGGGAAAAACTAAGAACAAAAATCATAACTTCTACCTTAGAAGAGAAATGGAAAAAAATTTCAACACCTTTATTTTAAGATTATATAGACAAATGGTCATCAAATTGGTAAGATATGTAAGACTTGAACAAAATTATCAACTAACTAGATATGCTTGATATTACAGAACACACCCAACAACCGCAGACTACATATATCTTAAGCCATGATTTTCTTTGCAAAGGTCAACATTGATAATGTTCTAGTCATTCCTCCGTGTACCAGGAATGAAGTAGCACTTTCTTGAAAGACACAGCTATCAAAGCTCCATTGAGAAACCGTAAAGATGGAGAAGGGATTTGCAAATTATATATCTGATAATGGACATCTACTCTGATTATTAAAAAATGAATAAAAATAAAAAACCTTACTAATAACCAGAGTATCCAATTTTACATGTGAAGGAAATAATGGAAGAGACATGTCACCAAAAGTATATGGATGGCTTATAAGCACATGACAAATTTCTCAACATTTAGACATTAAAGAAATACAAATTAAAATCATAATGAGGCATGCTTACATATCTATTAGAATGGCTAAAATTATAAAGGCTAATTGTACTTTGTCTGAGCTAGATTGAGAAGCAACAAAAAATCTAAACTGTTGTTGGCATATATCATGATACCACCACTTTGGAAAATATCTGCCATATAATAGGTTCAGTAGACAATTTGTAAATTTCAGAAAAAAATAATGTTGATAGTATACTGAATTTCATAAGTCATTTCAATATTTTTTTCCAAAAAATAAACTATGTAAAACATACCTTAAATTTACTTTCAAAATATTTTATAGCATATAATGGACAATATACATAAGCCTTAAAGAAACAATCATATAAATAACCATTTCATACCTACTTAAAAATTCCATAATACCACACTCCTAGATCCTCTCTGAATGCTCTAAAATAACCCTTCAAAGGAAATACATTTTTAAAAATAACAGATTTCTTGGCAAATAATTTAATAAATAAAAATTTCATTCATCTACGTAGATCATAATAAATGTTTTTAATAAGCATGAAATTATAACTCTGAAGTGTGCTAAAATGAAACCACCTGCTACGGGTGAGAGAACAAAAATAAACATCATTTTTCCAAATAAGAGGAATTTATTACCTTTGAATCCAAGCATGTGGATTTGTTCAAACTGGCAATAAAGGAATATGGACACACAAACCATAGAAAGTCATATTTTAGATTTCTGAAAGACTTCAAAGTGAAGAGTATACATTTTTTAAATGTTACATAATGCTACATAATGACAAGATGACAGGTTGTGACAAATAGCATTTTAAAAGCTCTACTCATAATGGAACGGAAGGTGTCATTTCCCTATAATTTTATATATGTCATTAATTTACTATATCTGGATACAACATATTACCAAACAGATGTTCATCAAAGACTAAATCATTTTTAATGGAACATAATAATTTGAACCTACATCTATTAATCATTTTTTTCAATCAAACATTTACAGTCTCACTAAACATTTTATCAGTTGTCGACAAAATTAAAAAACAATAGGATAAAAAGTCGTGTTTGGAAAAGTAGATTTTCTTTGAAATTTGCATTTAAATGAAAATATTTGCTGATATTTTTAAAACTTTAAATGTAATTTTATATATATCTGACCTATCAAATAATATAAAATTTTTGGAGACAATATAGTTTGGGGCACATGGTAAGCAATAATCAATTTTTTTGTTGATCCAAGTGTTCTTGTATTATTTTTCTTAATTATTCTAGTACCACAATTTATAGTTCTAAGATTTTTCCACCCCCCCCATTTTAATATCTCTTAAGGTGGCAATCACATTGCACTTGATGACATATCCTAGTTTAACTGACAGCATTTTACTTTCTAGTCGAACATAAACTATAGTGCATCTTACCCTTGATGAAAGCTAGGATGCAATTAAATACTCTATTATGGTTACGATTCTGATATGTGAAATCCTCCGGTAGCTCCCTGTGCCCCCACAGTGTAGTACCTCACCTCCTCGCCAAGTATACAAACCTTCTCACCCCCAGTGTTAACCCCGGGGCTCAGCCTCCATTCCCAGGTGATGCTGCCAGATCAGCTGTTGGTTGTCATGAACTTGCTGTAGTTTCCCGAATGCACTGTGCTGCCTCCTGACACTTTGAAACTTGACACACTCATCCTCATTCTTCGCTTTGGCCTTGTCTATCACCGCCGCTGAAAATCTGTTCCTAAGTGGCTTTTCCCAGCTCCCACCTACCCTTGGCAGTCTTTTATCTCCCTGTGGTAAAGCCTGTCACACTGCACCATGGACATGCCCGTTGTCCCCCTGAGAAGAGAAAAGGGACAGTGAGGGCCCCCAGCATTTGCAGCTATAGTGCAGAGCCCCATGCCTGGCTTGCAGGAAATGCCAGATCATGAAGACAAACAGAGATCATCCTCTGACTAAAACCAGCTCTTCTTTGCCTACCGCAGGATCTGGATCAATAAAGAGCAGCCAGTTATTATTGCTGTTTGTCTAGGGATTTTTTCCCCATATATTTCCCAGGTCTTTACTCTTTTTATAGCACTTTAATTCAGGCTTCAACCACTTCCTAGTCAGATCAGGTGAAATCATTTTCCTTCCCATACCCTCGATGTATTTCACATCTAGTAATTCTTTTTTTAAAGATCTTATTTACCCATTTGACAGACAGATCACAAGTAGGTAGAGAGGCAGGCAGAGCAAGAGGGGGGAAGCAGGCTCCCCGCTCAGCAGAGAACCCCATGTGGGGCTCCATCCCAGGACCCTGAAATCATGACCTGAGCCGACGGCAGAGGCCTAAACCACTGAGCCACGCAGGAGACCCCATATCTGGTAATTTTTAATCAACGTGGACTTGCTGCATCAAATACTTCCTTCTTCAAATATAAATATATAAATATATTGATCAAGTCACTCACATGTCTTAGGAGAATGTCATGCCTTTAGTAGCAAACTTGAAATCTTGGCCATTGGTTTTGATTTTTGATTTTTGTTTTGGTTAGATTTGGTGGGGTTTTTGTAATTTTAAAAATGCCTCCAGCCCTTGGCTCTGTCTGATGATTGCTTTCAGCTGTTTCTGCAACAAAAATGTCCCAGCAGCAAAAACACTCATTGTTTACAGTGGTGCCCCTTCTGAACACTTTGTTAATAAAAAGATTTTTTTTTTTTGGCTATGATAAATGTGCAACAATAATGAGGTATTTCAAAGAGGTGAACCACAGATAAATTTCTCTAAGGGTGGGGTGAGGGTTACTCAAAAAGGAACTTGACAAGGCTTTTAAAGATATCGACAATCATTATAACATAATGTGACTGATTGTTACCGTGCTCTTAACTGGGCAAACACTTGTTGGCTTCCAAGAAAGACTAACATCGTTGAGATGGTTCTAGCGGCCTTCTAGCACAGGGTCTCATGAGGCAGGGATTCTAGCCACTGGATGTGCAAGGCATGAGGCCTGTTAGTGATTCTATTTTTTCCTCTGCAGAATGGGTCTTTCTACATCCCAGGTCTTTTCGACCCCAATAAATAATGCGGCGATTCTCTCAGTGAGTTGTACTTTTGGTTTAAACAGCCAACTGTCTCTTAAAAAGGACTTTTGTTTAAATTCCTTTAAAAAAAAGTCTTTTTAAAAAAATCTTTTTTTTAATTTTTATTTTTGAATCCCATATGTATACTCTGATCATGGAACTTTGTCATTATGACCTTCTCGGCTGATTAAAATATTCATCATCAGCACCTACTGCTCTCCTCTCCTGGTGGTCTCTCCGGAAGGGGACTTCTCTAGCTCTTATAGCAGAAGATGGGCACTTCCCCTCTACCCCTATTGCCGGACGAGCCTTACCAATTTTGCAGGGTCAGGTCGTTCTGGCCTTTTATCTGTTGTTCTCTTCTGAGTGGTTAGTTTTTCATAGATACCGTGCTTTCCTTTTGTCAGGATTTACCCTGGACTATCAAAACCCTTTTCTTGTGCCAGTGAAGCCTAAGAAACAGTCCTGATGAGAGAACCAGGAACTCAAACAGATCATATTTATCCTGAATGTTCTGTCCAAAATGAAAAATACATTTCTGAGGAGCCTCAAGATCTCTGAGAAGGGAAGTTTCACCAACTCTGTCATGTAGGTGCATCAATTCCAATTCTGTGTCAATTTTCCTACTTTCCTAGCTAATAATTCTCTACCTCAGAAAGCCCACTCTCAACCGTTTCCTCTCTCAAAGGCAGTTGCTCTTAGAGTCTTCACATGGCACCTGGAACCTGCTGGTCGTTGGCTACTTCGCTCTGTACTTTGGGTCTAACAGCTGCGCGGCATCAGATGAGAACTTCTCTTGTTCTAAGACTTAATATAGTTTGGGGCACATGGTAAGCAATAATCACTTTTTTAGTTGATCCAAGTGTTCGAACTTTTCTCAATTATTCAAAGACCACAATTTACTTTTCTAAGATTTGCCCCCCCCCGTTTTACTATCTCTTAAGGTGGCACTCACCTTGCACTTGATGACATATCCTAGCTTAACTGACAGCATTTTTCTTTCTTAGTCGAACATAAACTATAGTGCATCTTACCCTTGATGAAAGCTAGGATGCAATTAAATACTCTATTATGGTTACGATTCTGATATTTATGTTTAGGTTCTGTTTTATGAGTAGGTTCAGGATCAGGGTTAGCTTTAGGGTTACGATTCTGTTCAGGATCACGGTTTGCGTCAGAGTTAGGTTTACAGTCTGGGTTAGGGTCAGTGTTAAGGTCAAGGCCAGAGTCAGGTTTAAGTTTAAGAAATGACAAAGGCAAATTTCAGAGTTAGGGTTATGATCATGGTCAGGGAGAGGTTTGGGATTATGGTTAAAGTGTGGTTAGGGTTAGGGTAGAGGTAGGTTGAGGGTTAGGGTTAGACCAGGTTAGGGTCAGTGTCAGGGATAATGTTAGAGGTTAGTTTTAGGGTTAGGTTCAGTGTTAGGTTTCGGGTCAGGGCCCGTGTTATTGTCAGGGAGGGTTAGGTTTAGGGTTAGAGTTAGGGTCAGGCTCACATTCAGTGTCAGGGTTAGTGTTAGGGTCAGGGTCAGGGTCACTTTTAGGTTCAGGGTTAGGTTTCTGGTGTTTGCCTGAGTCAGGGTCAGGGTGAAGTCTAGGGCCAGTGTCAGGTTTACGGTCAGGATCAGGTATTGGTTTAAAGTCCACATTAGTGTCAACGACAGGGTTATGTAGTAGTCAGTGTTAGAGTAATGGATTGGATTAGGATCGTAACCATAATAGAGTATTTAATTGCATCCTAGCTTTCATCAAGGGTAATATGCACTATAGTTTATGTTCGACGAAGAAAGACAAATGCTGTCAGTTAAACTAGGATATGTCATCAAGTGCAAGGTGAGTGCCACCTTAAGAGATATTAAAATGGGGGGGGGACAACTCTTAGAACAAGTCAATTGTGGTAGTAGAATAAATAAGAAAGGTCCCACACTTGGATCAACTAAAGAAGTAATTATTGCTTACCATGTGCCCCAAACTATATTAAGTCCTAGAACAAGAGACGTGCTCATCTTGATGCCCCGCAGCTGTTAGACCCAAGGTACAGAGGGCAGTAGCCAGTGACCAGCAGGCCCCCATTGCCATGTGCAGACTCTAAAAGCAACTGACTTTGAGAGAGGAAACGGTTGAGAGTGGGCTTTCTGAGGTAGAGAATTACTAGCTGGGAAAGTAGGACAATTGACAAGAATCGGAATTGATGCACCTACATGACAGAGTTGGTGAAACTTCCCTTCTCAGAAAACTTGAGGCTCCTCAGAAATGAATTTTTCATTTTGCACAGAACATTCAGGATAAATATGATCTGTTCGAGTTCCTGGTTCTCTCATCCGTACTGTTTCTTAAGCTTCACTGGCACAAGAAAAGGGTTTTGATAGTCCAGGGAAAATCCTGACAAAAGCAAAGCAAGGTATCTATGAAAAACTAACCACTGAGAAGAGAACAACAGATAAAGGACCAGGCTGACCTGACCCTACAGGATAGGTAAGGTTAGTCTGGCAACAGGGTTAGAGGGGAAGTGCCCATCTCCTGCTAGAAGAGCTAGAGAAGACCCGTTCCGGAGAGACCACCAGGAGAGGAGCCAGTAGGTGCTAATGATGAAGAATATTTTAATCAGCAGAGATGGTCAAAATGACAAAGTTCCATGATCAGAGTAAACATATGGGATTTAAAAATAAATAATAAAAAAAAAGATTTTTTTGTAAGGACTTTTTTTTTAAGGAATTTAAGCAAAAGTCCTTTTAAAGAGACAATTGGCTGTTTAAACCAATAGTACAACTCACTGAGAGAATCGCCGCATTATTTATTGGGGTAGAAATTACCTGGAATGTAGAAAGACCCATTCTGCAGAGGAAAAAATAGAATCACTAACAGGCCTCATGCCTTGCACAGCCAGTGGCTAGAATCCCTGCCTCATGAGACCCTGGCCAGAAGGCCGCTAGAACCATCTCAACGATGTTAGTCTTTCTTGGAAGCCAACAAGTGTTTGCCCGTAAGAGCACGGTAACAATCAGTCACGTTATGTTATAATGATTGTCGATATCTTTAAAAGCCTTGTCAAGTTCCTCTTTGAGTAACCCTCACCCCACCCTTAGAGAAATTTATCTGTGGTTCACCTCTTTGAATTACCTCATTGTTTTTCCACATTTACCATAGCAAAAAAACAAAAACAAAAAAAAATCTTTTTATTAACAAAGTGTTCAGAAGGGGCACCACTGTAAACAATGAGTGTTTTTGCTGCTGGGACATTTTTGTTGCAGAAACAGCTGAAAGCAATCAGGTCAGACAGAGCCAAGGGCTGGAGGGATTTTTAAAATTACAAAAACCGAACCAAATCTAACTATAACAAAAATCAAAACCAATGGCCAAGATTACAAGTTTGCTACTAAAGTATAACATTCTCGTAAGACATGCAAGTGACTTGATCAATATATTTATATATTTATATTTGAAGAAAAAGGAACTATGTGATGCAGCAAAACCACGTTGGTTAAAAATTACCAGATATGGGGGCTCCTGGGTGGCTCAGTGGTTTAGGCCTCTGCCTTCAGTTCAGGTCATGATTTCAGTGTCCTGGGATGGAGCCCCACATCGGGCTCTCTGCTGAGCGGAGAGCCTGCTTAGCCCCTCTCTCTCTGCCTCCCTCCCTACCTACTTGTGATCTGTCTGTCAAATGGGTAAATAAGATGTTTAAAAAAAGAATTACTAGATGTGAAATACATCGAGGGTATGGGAAGGAAAATGATTTAACCTGATCTGACTAGGAAGTGGTTGAAGCCTGAATTAAGTGTTACAAAAAGAGTAAAGACCTGGGAAATATATGGGGTAAAAATCCCTAGAAAAACAGCAATAATAACTGGCTGCTCTTTATTGATCCAGATCCTGCGGTAGGCAAAGAAGAGCTGGTTTTAGCCAGAGGATGATCTCCGTTTGTCTTCATGATCTGGCATTTCCTGCAAGCCAGGCATGGGGCTCTCCACTAGAGCTGCAAATGCTGGGGGCCCTCATTGTCCCTTTTCTCTTCTCAGGGGGACAACGGGCATATCCATGGTGCAGTGTGACAGGCTTTACCACAGGGAGATAATACATTGCCAAGGGTAGGTTGGACCTGGGAAAAGCCACTTAGGAACAGATTTTCAGGGGAGGTGATAGACAAGGGCAAAGAGAAGAATGAGGATGAGTGTGTCAAGTTTCAAAGTGCCAGGAGGCAGCACATGCATTCGGGAAACTACAGCAAGTTCATGACAACCGACAGCTGATCTGGCAGCATCCCCTGGGGATGGAGGCTGAGCCCCGGGGTTAACACTGGGGGTGAGAAGTTTTGTATCCTATGGTGAGGAGGTGAGGTACTACACTGTGGGGGCACAGGGAGCTACCGCAGGATTTCAAATATCAGAATCATAACCATAAAAGAGTATTTAATTGCATCCTAGCTTTCATCAAGGGTAAGATGCACTATAGTTTATGTTCGACTAAGAAAGAGAAATGCTGTCAATTAAACAAGGATATGTCATCAAGTGCAACGTGAGTGCCACCTTAAGAGATATTAAAAGGGGGGGGGACAAATCTTAGAACAAGTAAATTGTGGTAGTAGATAAATAAGAAAGATCCAACACTTGGTTCAACTAAAGAAGTGATTACTGCTTAACATGTGCCCCAAACTATATTAAGTCCTAGAACAAGAGACTTGCTCATCTTGATGCCCCGCAGCTTAGACCCAAGGTACAGAGGGCAGTAGCCAACGACCAGCAGGCCCCAAGTGCCATGTGCAGACTGTAAGAGCAACTGCCTTTGAGAGAGGAAACGGTAGAGAGTGGGCTTTCTGAGGTAGAGAATTACTAGCTGGAAAAGTAGGAAAATTGACACAGAATCGGAATTGATGCCCCTACATGACAGAGTTGGTGAAACTTCCCTTATCAGAGGTCTTGAGGCTCCTCAGAAATGTATTTTTCATTTTGGACAGAACATTCAGGACAAATATGTTCTGTTCGAGTTCCTGGTTCTCTCATCACGACTGTTTCTTAGGATTCACTGGCACCAGAAAAGGGTTTTGATAGTCCAGGGTAAGTCCTGACAAATGCAAAGCACGGTATCTATGAAAAACTAACCACTGAGAAGAGAACAACAGACAAAAAGCCAGGCCGACCTGACCCTGCAGGATAGGTAAGGCTGGTCTGGAAACATGGGTAGAGGGGAAGTGCCCATCTCCTGCTAGAAGACCTAGAGAAGACCCCATCCGGAGAGACCACCAGGAGAGGAGAGCAGTAGGTGCTGATGATGAAGAATATTTTAATCAGCAGAGAAGGTCAAAATGACAAAGTTCCACGATCAGAGTAAACATATGGGATTTAAAAATAAAAAATAGAAAAAAAAAAGATTTTTTTGAAAGGACTTTTTTTTAAAGGAATTTAAACAAAAGTCCTTTTAAAGAGACAGTTGGCTGTTTAAACCAATAGTACAACTCACTGAGAGAATCGCTGCTTTATTTATTGGTGTAGAAAGGACCTGGAATGTAGAAAGACCCATTCTGCAGAGGAAAAAATAGAATCACTAACAGGCCTCATGCCTTGCACAGCCAGTGGCTAGAATCCCTGCCTCATAAGACCCTGTGCTAGAAATCCCCTAGAACCATCTCAACTATGTTAGTCTATCTTGGAAGCCTACAAGTGTTGGCCCATTTAGCGCACGGTAACAATCAGTCACGTTATGTTATAATGATTGTCGATATCTTTAAAAGCCTTGTCAAGTTCCTTTTTGAGTAACCCTCACCCCACCCTTAGAGAAATTTATCTGTGGTTCACCTCTTTGAAATACCTCATTGTTGTTCCACATTTACTATAGTCCGAAAAAAAAAAAAAAAAAGCTTTTTATTAACAAAGTGTTTAGAAGGGGGCACCACTGTAAACAATGAGAGTTTTCGATGCCGGGTCATTTATGTTGCAGAAACCGCTGAAAGCAATCAGGTCAGACAGAGCCAAGGGCTGGAGGGATTTTTAAAATTACAAAAACCGAACCAAATCTAACCAATGTTATAAGTTTGCAATGTTATAAGAAATCATTTCTTAAATTTACAAATTATAATATGTCGATTTTTTTTCAATAAAGCTGGCAAAAACTTTTTGTAGAATTAATCTATTTTTCAAAAAAGGAATTAAGGAAGTAGAAACTGCAACTAACTCTGAAATAATAAATATAAAATCCATTTTCGTTATATACACTGTGACAAAAACTATTACTTAGTTTACAATGGAGTACTTATGAAGCATGAAGGATGGTCTATAAATAAGGCTGAAAGAGCTCAGTTTTAAGGTTTAAATTTAAAATCTTCTTTTGAAATACTAAACTGACCACACAGTTTTCCAAACATAAATGTCTTAACTGCATGAATTTATTTCATACAACTCTATAATCTAGTTTCGTAAGAAAGCAGCATGCAAATTTTGAATAAGACAGACTTGCTTAAGTTTCTTTATGTTCAACAGTAAAGGATACTTCCCTAAAAATAAATAGAAGAAAAATCAGCATATTTATTATGATAATTATTATTCATAATGAGATTCATATTGAATTAGGGAATATATATCCTCAGAGGGGGTAACGTAAAATGAAATTTATTTTGGTAAAAGTGTCTATGAATAGTCAATACAATGCCTCAATATAAATGAATATTACCATTTTGAACAATTTAATTACTATTATTAGAATTATTATAAGTATATTATAAGTATAAAAATAGCTATCGAGTCCCACATCGGACTCCTTGCTCAGCAGGGAGCCTGCTTCTCCCTCTGCCTCTGCCTGCCATTCTGTGTGCCTGTGCTCGCTCTCTCCCCCTCTCTCTCTCTGATAAATAAATAAAATCTTTAAAAAAAATAGCTATCATTTTAGCATGGAATATGAGACTCTCATGCTCCATGCTTCATCACATCCACACAACAACTCTGCATAATAAGTATTATCATCACCATTTCATGGGTGAAAAAACTGAGGCTAACACATTTAGATAACTGGTTTATGATTACATGGCTAGTAAAGATGCATCACACTAATTTAGGCTTTATGATTTCAGAATTGTACTCTTTCCACTGCACATTCTATTACTCTGTAAATACTTGGCCTGTTTTCATTTAATTCTTTAATTTTATTCATGTGGGATGGCTTAAAGCTTCATTTAAAGGAAGCTTAAAAAATTCATTTAACCAAAAGCTCCCAAGAATTAAAAATGTCATGGATCTAATGTAGACATGGATATCATTAGTTAATGGGTAACTATATATTTTCCACTCTAGTGAGATAACAATCAGAGTATTTTTCTAAGTTTTAGTCTCTCAGTTTTAAAAAGGACTTTGTTAAAATAGAAATATTTAGACAAAGGTGATCAAAAGTCTGGATCAGGTCACCTTAAGATAAATATTAGGAAACTGAGGAAACAAATGGAGATTTGAACACTGAGCTATGATATAATGAATGGTTTCAAGTATTTAGTAGAGTATAGAAAAGCCCTTTAAAGCCTGGTCTTAGCCCAACATTGCAGCTTCTGGGATATCTGTCTATCTATCATCTCTCTATCTAGATATAAATTTGAAAACTTTTTTAACTTAAAGATTTTGAGAAATAGAACATAATCAGCACCATAGAAGATCTGTTTATGATAACAACCTAGCCCCTCCTCCCAGTTTGTTAATATTCTCTCTTATTTAATGTAACATTGTGCAAATAGACCACTACTGATCTGCAGTTATGAATGAAATAGCTATAATCATCTGTTTGCATATCCTGGTGAAAATATTCATTTAGTTCCATGTTGTGTTTCTAGGAATGGACCAAATCTTTATTTTTATTTTTAAGTTTTCTAAATATTGTCCAACTTACCTCAAATGCTTTTATTATGGGCACTTTCATTCTTTCACATTCTTGCAAGACAATTTTACTGTTGCCCAATATGGTAAGTGTGTAATAGTATGTCATTTTAGGTTTTAATTTATTTTTAATTTAATTTAATTTAATTCCAGATTCATAATAAAGATAAACAGTTTTTATATATGAGTGGCCATTTGGATTACCCTTTCTGTAAAGTACATGCTCAAATCTTTTGATATCTTAACATTGTGTCATACTGACTTCTTTAATAGTAGATTTTCTGAATGAACTTTTAGCTGTGTAGGTCTTCTCTATTTTATTTAGAACTTGTTTTCATTTCAAAATCTTTATATTTATTTTCATAATCTGCTTTTATTTTGCTTTGTCTATTATCTATCTATCTATCTATCTATCTATCTATCTATCTATCTATCTATCATCTATTTGCAAGCAAGAGAGAGCGAGCAAGTGAGAGCGCAGGGAGAAAAAGAACGGAACAGAATCTTAAGCAGGCTCCAGGCTCAGCACAGAGCCCAACTCTGGGCTCTATTTCACAACCCTGACATCACGACCTGAGCCAAAATGAAAGAAATAAAATAAAATTAAGGTGTTAAAAAAAAAAAAAGGAACAAGAATTGTAGGTTTAATTAAGTGAGCCACCCAGGCACCCCTGTGGTATCTTAAATTAGCAGTCATATCCTTAAAGTTCTAGAGTATCCATTTGGTTCATTTATAAAACCTTTCTCAATATCATTTTTAGTTTCAGTTTTTGTTCAATTTGCTTCCCCTCTCATTTCTTTGAGCAGAGTACTCAAGCCATTTTACAATCTTTATTGATCATTTTAACATCATACTTAATCCCATGTTGTCTATCAAATCTTGTTAATGGTTTTTCTTTGTGCGCTTTGTTACATTTTTGCTATGTTCAAGACATTATATTTGAAACTCTTATTGAGTAGGGATAATTAAGAGCTATAATAATAGTATGGTCCTCCTTGGCAGGATTTTCTCTTATATCTGAGACTCTACAAGATAATCATACTCCAAATTCAGTGATTGACTTTCTCAGTTTACACAGAAGGCAAGGTAGGCTATAGTCTTATTTCTGCTTCTCCTTGTGCTTTGGGGATCTCAACTTAAATTTGGGTTGTACCAAAGTCCTCAAATTTGATTGCTGCTGGATTTTGAATTTTGTTTCTCTAGTATCAAGTGTCTATTAACAACACAGCTCAGTGTGTTTTAGCCGTTTCAAATGCTCTCATAGCTAAAATGGCTTCAGGGCATATATCTCTAGGCTCTCATTGTATTTCGTATTTAGGCCCAGTAATCTCACACTTAATTTTTATAATCATACTGATATTTTTAATTTTAAAAGCTATTTTGTCTGTATTTTTAGTTGTCTTAAGTAGGAGTTTTTAGATCACCATTACTAGAAGCAACAACAAATATACATGAAAATGTCTGCAGTAGTTTATCACATTTTTATGGCTTTGAAATTCCATAAGCTGAGGCATCCTTCTCTAATCACTTAGGCAAACTCCAATTTACCCTTAAAAACAACACAAGAATTGCTTCATTTAAGAACATGTTCAGGGATGACTCTTCCCCACTGTTCTTACCAACATTCCCACACACTCTTTGCTACCCACACCTTTTTTTTGAACTTTCATTAGGTATATCAGCGTGACCAGAATTTTGCTCTATTGTATTTTAGTCCTTTAGAGCTTTAATTAAATATGAATTCCATAGAAAGTCTGTCCCTTTTCTTTCAAACCTGGGTTAGTTATTTCTTCTCATTCTTTGTCAGAAGTTACTTTATTAGAGAAACTTATAGCTCTATTGTGACTTTGGAGCCTTTATAGTTTTTTGACTGGAAAAATCACCCATCCCTGAGATTTTTACGCAGCTTCCTGGCTGATATTATTCAGAAATCTGTTCAAAACAGACTTTTTCAGGGAGGCCCTTTCAGACCACTCAGTTAAAAAGCCTCTTCTCAATCACTGCTCTTTTTAAAATGTGCTTATTTAGTTCAAATATGCATCACTATTAAAGAAAAACCAGTACGATTTTTTTTTTAAGTTGGCTTACCTATTATCTATCTCTCCCATTAAAATGATTCCTCTGTGCTGGGGTTTTGTTGTGCTCATCTTAGGCCAGGCACTCAATAAATTGTCTCTGAATGATTGAATTGTTTGACTCCCTTGCTAGATTCTCAAATTTATGAGGACAAGGATTGTTCTATTCAGTCCTTCTTTATCCTCAATGTCTGTTATATTGCAGTTACTTACGTGACTAATGGGAAAATCACAGAAAGAAAGAGTTAAAACTACAGAAAAACCCTGTAGGGTCAATAACACAAAGCTTTCTAAAATTATTTAGCCCAGGAATTGAATACTCGCTGCACTTTTGATTTGTTTTTAAATTGTATTGAATTTAATTTAAATGGAAATACTTGAATGGTAGAATAATAAAAAAAAATTATAAAAGCAACTTGCTCCATAAAGTACGAATTATACATGGCATCTCTTCTAGAAGCAAAATTTTCAAATGTCAAACATCTGAAAGCATAGAAGGAGAAGTAAGAGTGTGAATTGTACTTCAATGTTCTTTTCTTTATATTCAGCAAACAGCTTCATTCACACCTTTCCAATTTTTTCAACTCTTTTGACAAAGCCTTCAGAGGAGTTACTGCTGATGACAATCATCACAGCCTAACAGGAGAAATTTTTATAAAGAAAAATATTAGCATGTTTTCCCCAAGTTGTTAAGGATATGGTGAAGCTCTGTTGGATTCAAAGGAGGAATGTGCAATTCCATGCTATATATCATAATAACTTATTTTAATAGTGGTTTGCAATTTTTCAGATATATCCATTTACTGAAACCACTATCAAATAAACAAAAACAAACAAATTAACAGGGGTTCTAGACAGAAGTTATCTAATCTAAAATTAGCACATGTTCACAGAATACACAACACATATCCCAAGTACTACTATAGGTTTCAAGTAATAGTCAAAACAATAGTAAAAATGATTCAGACCCTACCAGTCAAATCATAAATGGGACGTTAACTGTAAATCCTTATCTTTAGATCAAAGCGGGTAATTGGGTGCTGAAGATACATTCTAGAACTAATATGTTATAGAACTCCTCTGAAATGAGTCATTTATTCCATCACTTTTCCTGCACAGCTGCTGACCCATGTTTTGGTTCCTGGAAATAGCTGCTACCCTGTCATACTTCTTAAAAGCACATATATTGATAACTCTACTCATTCCTCCATTCCTCTGTGACTGTCACTGTGTTAAAATGTGGAGTCAGGGGCGCCTGGGTGGCTCAGTGGGTTAAGCCGCTGCCTTCGGCTCAGGTCATGATCTCAGGGTCCTGGGATTGAGTCCCGCATCGGGCTCTCTGCTCAGCGGGGAGCCTGCTTCCTCCTCTCTCTCTCTGCCTGCCTCTCTGCCTACTTGTAATCTCTCTCTGTCAAATAAATAAATAAAATCTTTAAAAAAAAATGTGGAGTCAGCTGACTCACTTGTGGTGGTAATAAAGTAGATGAGTTTGCAAAGTATTTTGTTATTTCTAAAAATGCAAAAACCAAATTACATTGAAATCATAAAGGGTGTTTCAGGGAGAGCTGTAGGATGTGGTTTCTTGTGTAATCCACAGAGATTAGCTCCAACACATATTTAAACTCTCCTCTAGGAGCAACCTTAGTGGTAAAGCAAGAAGATAAACAGATGTATACACACCCTGGCACAAAAGTATCACTTATGTTTGGCTTCCTAGTCTCCTCGTGTTCCTTATTTATCTTAACTTCTCTCTGAAATCAGGGAACACAGAATCTCAATCAGTTGACATTTTTCTACTGAATTACCCAATAGTCTGATCATACCCCTAAGAATTTTTAAATTATTTCACTCATAATCCCAAATCTGCTTTGCTTCCTCATCTTAGTACACTGTAATTTGATTTCAAAATGAGGACAGTTGTCAGTAATGCCACATTCATTAATCTATTTTACAATTCCATGTACTTATAACTATGAAGATATGTTAATAACATCCATTCCAATAAGCCACCCTAAATTGATTATCATGAAACAAGACCTCAAGAAAGAGAATTCAAAATCATCCATGTATTTGCAACTTATTGCAATAAAGCCTTTATCAATAGACTTCCCTGTGCACATGGTGGTCAAATTGCTGGTGAAAACCAGCCAGATCTATTACAAGCTTTCTCATGGCTTCTAGGTAACCCAAGTGAGCCTTTATTGATACTGGGAAGGGATAAAGCAGGGAAGGGATAAACAGTGATGTAAGAATTGGCTAGACAAAAGTAATGACTCTCATTACAAAGTGAGTATTTTAAAGCAAAAGAGCCTGTTGGGAATATTGTTTTATAAAATAGTGGGTTTTTTTAATTAACTTTTTAAAATTCAATTAGTTAACATATAGTGTACCATTAGTTTCAAATGTAGATTTCAGTTATTCATCCATAGCATATAATAGCTAATGCTCAGTACTTACTGTTATAGCTTCTTGAAAGCAGAATTTTAACCCACTGAGCCACCCAGGCGCCCTTGAAAGCACACTTTTAGATCACTTTTTCTGATTACTTCCATGTAGTACAACACTTTCCTGCTAGCAACCTTCAAAACATACTGTTAGAGGAATTTCTTTAATAATAAATAAATAGGAATTTATTTAAATTTATAAATATATATAAATATATATAAATTTATAAAAAATATATAAAATAAATAAGAATTTATTTAAATTTATTTAAATATTGCACACTGTTTCATTGTTCATAAATAAGGTGATGATATTATAGCCATTAGTTGGTAGCACTGATATATCACTTTCTTTTTACTTCTCAGTGCATTCTCTTTACACAAAATAGATATATATTTTAAAAGAATCTGAATCTGTGGCAAACTTTTAAAAAACCCTCTATAGTAAAGTTTATCATTTTAATTAATCTCAATTATCTTCCTCAATTGTGATAGTATATCCTTCTATCTAGGCCAGATATTGTATGAGGGATTTGAAGAGACATACTTTTCTGATTTCACTTTTCTCATCTGCAAAATGCTTATCAGGATCCTGCAATAAAATACACTTACTATTTTTTGATGAAAATTTATTTATTTATTTTAAGATTTTATTTCTTTATCAGAGAGAGTGGGCGAGAGAGCAAGCACAGGCAGACAGAATGGCAGGCAGAGGCAGAGGGAGAAGCAGGCTCCCGGCGGAGCAAGGAGCCCGATGCGGGACTCGATTCCTGGACGCTGGGATCATGACCTGAGCCAAAGGCAGCTGCTTCACCAACTGAGCCACCCAGGCATCCCTTTTGATGAAAATTTAATCTGTATAAACAATATATTTGCTGTAATGCGTGGTTCATGGAAAACATCTTATTTAATTATAAGCAACAACAGTATTAGAAATTAAGTAAATGGGTCTATAATATTTAAAGTTTTAACACATAATTCCAGTGCTTTCCCTTATTTTCTCAAATCCCTTTACCACTTTCACTGACAGAGTCAACTGTACTTTTTCTACTAATAGCCAGCTCTTTGTCTTTTGTCAGAAAGATGCCCTTGTGAATTATTTATAATAGAGATATTAGCAATAATAATAATAATAATAATAATAAGTAGCAATGAAAATGTTAAAAAAAAGTTTTCTTAACTAATTAGGGTTCTTAGACATCAATTAGAGGAACCACCTCTGTCAAGCAAATTAACCTGCAAAACATTCCCAGAATTAACAAGTCAGTCAGATAGATACAGGGTTGTCCATAGACTGAAAGGTGAAGCAAAAGGACTAGGATTGGAAAATAGGTAAGGGCAGTGAAAAAAATGATCAAAGTTTTGGGCAAAATAAATTCTTAGGTGTCCTTTCAATGGAGTCCTGGGCATTATGTAGCAGAAAATCTGGAGATTATCTCAATCCATTGGAGTCACCCCGTTTATTAGCTTGCTATTGACAAAGTTATTTACAAACTGTAGAGCAAGAGGTTGTAATGTAGAAAACTGATGGTAATGCACAAGATTCTTGTTAACAATAATGTAAGTTAGTGATTTTCATTAGAGAACATAAATTCTATAACCCAAATTATGGGCCCAGAGCACTTCTGCTGCACAACTCTGCTTATATCCCAAATAACCATGTGAACTAGTTTTAATATCTGATTCTCTTATTAATTTTTGAATAAAAATTCTTGACACAAGTATTTTATAATTGTGTGATAATCATGCATTTAATTTCTTGGAGAACAAAACACACTTTAGCGTAACTAGGTTTGTTCACAGAACCAGCCTTGATAACACACTTCTATATGTTAGAAATGATGTAATAAATGTAGAATATTGGGCACTTGTTTGGTATTCTTTGCCATGTTTTGCACTATCTAAAAAGAGATCAGTGAATTTGGACTGGAGTTAGTAGACATGGAAGAAAATAAAATATTACAGAGAAGAATACTCTGTGGTCCACAACCTAAACAGGCTGGGATTCCCATCATTTGGATCCCTGTAGCTTTACAAAAGTCAATTAAATTTTTGTATCTCCAATTAAAGTTGATCCCCCAGTACTTTTCCAAACATCTATTGTAAAGTATTGTTTCCCAGAAAAAAAGGGATTTTGCACATGTATCTGCCTTTGTCTCTGGTCATGATCTCAGTCAGGATCCTGGGATCGAGCCCCATATCGGGCTTCCTGCTCATTAGGGAGTATACTTCTCAGTCTCTCTCTGCCACTACATCCCCCTGCCCCACTCATGCTCTCTCTCTCTCTCTCAAATAAATAAATACAATCTTTAATTTTTTAATTAAAAATAAGATAAATAAAATAAAATAAAAAGTCTGGTCTTACTGCCCCATTTAGCTCCTTTTTTCTTTTTGAGTTGTATTTAAAGCAGCATGAGAGAACATGAGGCTCTCAAACTTAAAAATAAGAGGAAAAAATTGAGTTTTGTTAGGATTTAAGATCTTGTCTGCTAGACAAAAATGTTGGCTTTGTTAACATGTAAAAATTAACAAAAGAGAATAAGATAGAATTCTAATAATTTTTGTAGAAATTAAAAATTTCCTCCAACCCAATTACATACTAACCCAATAAGTAAATTCATACCAATGTCCCAAACCAACCTTTTCTAATAGTAATGCATCTGTGTAAACAGGGTCAACCCAAGGAATAAATAAATATTATTATTTTTTTCCTGTCTCTTCCACAGTCACATCTGGGTATATTGGTAGCAAGCCAATTATCTATCTTATAAGACATGATATCATAAGGAAGGGTATTCTGTCCATTTGGAACAACTAAAAATCATTGTAATTTTATCTTGGTGCAGTAACTTGAGATGGCACAGTGTGGGTTATGAATATATATATATATATTTTTTTTTTTTTTACTGGGAAGAAGAGATTATAGAGATATTGGTTACCCAAGAGAGACTGACAGGTGTTGATAGTTGCCAGGTCAATATCCATCTACTTTTTCCTTTAATATCAGAAAGCACTGAGGGATTGACAACAAGGAAACTTAAAACAACATCAAATATTTTATTGTCTCTTTTCTAGTTACATTGTAACCATATGACAAAGTATCAGTCATACAAGATATCATTCTCTTTTACCTCTATCTTTCTGCCAGAAATGTGGGCTCAAAAGTGAGAGCTCCAACAGCAATTTTTGCAACTGTGAATAAAAAGCCATGAAAACCTCTAAGATAGTTCACTTGACTTTCTTAACGACTCTGAACCAACACCAGAAAACACTCTCTGTAGTCTTCTTGTTAAATGAAAAAATATGGTTAAACCACTTTTGACAGTCTACTACCTACAGCAAAATGTAAATCATAATTGAAATATGTCCTCTCAGCTGTGCTTAAGCAACTGAGTCCTGAGCTTTTCAGGTTTTCAGTCTGAAAGAGTACACCTCTGGTGCTCTGAAAGGGAAGAGAAAGGACACCCTGTTCTCCATATAAATTAAAGAAGAGAAATCTGTGCATTTAAGTGGGCCATATAAAATTTATCAAGCAATTATCTCCTAACTCCTTCCTATCCAAATTACCTGATATGCTCTCCCTACTCCTTTATTCCATGTGACTGCCTTTTCCAGGATTCTGTGTCACATCACAACATGTCTTCTGTTATTTCCTTCTTGCAAGCTAGTTTTGTTTTCTCCATCTAAAAAAATCAACAATCATTGTGTATTTCAATTCCCATTTTCCTCAAATGCATTGATTCGTCTTATCTATTACTCTTTTCTCATACTCAGTGTCTTTGTCTTTATGGGGTTTGTACTTTGCTTTTCCCCATCCTTTACTGCCATTATATAATCAAATCTAATAACTTCTTAAGGAAAGTTAAAAATTCCTGCATAGCCACACGTGAACACAAAGTCACTGATTTTTAGCAAACCTATAAGATAGTCAGACATCCATTCAATTTGTTTTTTTTTAAGATTTTATTTATTTATTTATTTGACAGAGAGAGATGACAAGCAGGCAGAGAGGCAGGCAGAGAGAGAGGAGGAAGCAGGCTCCCTGCTGAGCAGAGAGCCTGACTTGGGGCTCGGTCCCAGGACCCTGGGATCATGACCTGAGCCGAAGACAGTGGCTTAACCCACTGAGCCACCCAGGCGTCCTTCCATTCAATTTCTTAACTGAGTCTCAAATGCATCCTGAGTTCTAACCTAAACCTATGTTCTACTTCTTACACGTTGTTCTATGACCAAATCCTTTCAGTTCAGTATTCTGTAACATTTAAATATTAATCAATTGATGCTTTGTTTGTGTATTTCTATGAAAATAATTTGAATACTGTAGATTTATTGTTATATTTATAGATTTATAATCAAAGTTTCATCAGTTGAAGTTTTTGGAAATTTCAGATATAATGATTAACCTAAAATGATACTGCCTCAAATCCCTCTGATATCAAGGCCCAACACCTGATTATAGCCAAACCTGTGGTGGATAGTTCCATGGGAAATTGCAGTTACTTAACACTGATAGCATCTCATGTTCTCTCTCTCATTTTAGAATGTCTCCAACACAACCCAAAAGTGTAGGAGAGTTAATGTCCTCTGAGGACAGCACTCAGTGAAGTGGAAATAAGAACCATAGGTAAAATTGTCAGTTTTCAGGTCTTCATGAGGACAACTTAAAGAAGTTTCTCAGGACCTTTCAGTAAAAGCAAGCCTTCATTTTCTATCCACAACAATTATATCAACAATGTACCTCTTTGACAAAGTTGCTTCATTATCTGGGTAATCTCCCAGATAAACTAACAGTACTCAAATCCTTTGTCCTACTCTTTGCTCCCAGGATGAATGGAGCCTAAAGGTTTAGATTAATATCAAGTTCTGAATGGGATCTTAGAGCTATTTCTGTCCAGACTTTCATAAACATAGGGACCTTTGAATTATCAGGCTATAAATAAGTTCTAAATGGAGAGGGCAAAAGCAAAAAGTAGAAATTTTTATGTTTGATTTTTAATCATGATTAATTGACTTTATTGATTATTAAAAATACTAACATTATAAAAGTGTGGATCTTTGTAAAACAATGTCATAATGTAAGAAATAAGTTGCATAGTCCTTTGGAGAATATTAAACCAAGTGTTCAGGTGCCATCTAATTTCTTGTTTAATCCAGAACTTTGGTGTGCATTATCTTGAGGAATAGGATTTTGAAGTCCAGACAGACTAACAGAAAACTGGTCCAAATGTGTGTGTTTATATTTCTGCTTTTGTTGTAAAAATCAAAGTGTGATTGCTGGTTTAAAATGGTAAAACTAATAATGTTCATGGACTCTATTATAAATTTTCTAATTGTATGGGAAGAATCCAAGAAACATATAATTAATTGATTTGCAAATCCTCAAAGAGCTACAGAATCAGGTAGTGGTATGTTCTGATTCAACAGCATCATAATGCAGCATTTTATGTGTGTGGCTAATGGATATTTTCATGAATGTTTGCTAGCTAGTCAGCCAATACAGAGAAATACTAGGTAGGGTAATTACTCACAGTTGTGTTTAATAAAATGAGAGAAAATGATCAAATGACACTAATAATAATAATCCTATAGCAGGCTAAATAATTCAATGATAATTACAAGTATAAATCCAGCTTTCTTCCCTGATTATGACTCTTCTCTCCTTTATCCTAATGGGAGTAGCAGATTGTCTGCTATGAATTGTGAAAACCCAGCAGTGACTTTGGCAGTGAAGGCTTCCCATCAATTTTGATAGGTTAAAATAATTCTGGTTTGTCTTGAGCAAATGTGTCAATTTTTTTTTCTGTGTGTGTCATAAAAGAAAGAAGCAATAGTATATTCTTGCTGTTATTCCATGGAGCCGATAAAATCATACTGCCAACAAGAGGCTGTTGACACCGTAAGTGTAGTTAACTGTCTTGAAATACTAGGCCTGGAAATAAAATTCCAATATTTCACATAACCTCTTTTTATTTTTTAAAGAAAAAAACAAAACAAAACAAAACAACTATACTGCTTACATATAGGGCCCTGCTGTTGTGTAACTATTTTTGAACATATCTACTGTAAGTGTATATATATATATTTTTTTTTTCTGTGCAATAAATTCATTTAGAGATAAATTTGGATTGAAAATTATTTTGGGGGAGGCATGGTATTTGTGGCTAGTCTTACAAGTAAAAAGGACTAAAGGAAAGAAGAAAAACATTGTTTATTACAGCATATTTACATCTGTCCAAAGTACTTATTTACTATCATACTGACTAATGTATAATACTGTACACAAAGAAAGAAGTTAAATGAGTTATAATTCAGTCGAAGTATAGCTGGCCATTTTAAAACTTACCACTGAATCTTTCTGGTATGAAATGTGATATCTGGCAATCTGGTCCAGTTCATTACATCAGGTCATTTGTACGTTCTTATTACCATTTTGATAGCATAGCACATTTTATAACCCAGACATTTTACAATGGAACTATGATGCATGTATTTTCAAAAGTATAGACATACATGAAGCTATGAGGTCAAAAAAGATGAATGTCCGTAGTACCATATAGACTCAACAAATAAAAGTGTCCAAGGCTCTGAGTGAGATTTATGTATATTGTATAAGATTAGGCCAACATGTGGTTTTGATATAAATCATCTGTTCTTAAATTAGAATTACAATCGTTGAGTACAGTGTTGAAAATGGCAGATAGATTTTAGCTATCTTTGCTCAGTAGGGAAAATGGAAAAATGTTTAGTTTGGTCAGATTTTCACTTAACTTCTGAAAAATCTTACGTTTGAGAGAACCCTTCTGAAATAAGAATCCTTAAAGACATAACCCCTTTGGCACAGGTTTTCAAGAAACTTGTTGGATGTTGTAGACAATTATATGGCACACATACTGTTCTAGATGTTTCATGCCAATAATATGTAAGCCATACCAAGGCTACATATACATATAGAGATGTTCCTCAGCTTACAAGGGGGCTATGTACAGAGACACACATAAAAAAATTGAAAATGCATTTAATACCCCTAAACTATCAAATATCATAGCTTACCTTAAGCTTATTTAAACATACTCAGAGCACTTACATTTGCCTGCATTTGGGCAAAATCATCTTAAGCAAAGCCTATTTTATAACAAAGTATCAAATATCACATGCAATTTATTAAATATTACACTAAAAAAAGAAGAATGGTTATATATAGAATGCTTGTAAGAATATCAGGTGTTCACCCCTGCAATCTTCTAGCTTACTGGGAGCTGTGGCTCACTGCCGCTGCCCAGCATCACAAGATGGCACCATACCACATGTCACTGGCCCTTTTTATAAAGACCCAAATTCAAAATTCAAAGTACAGTTTCTACTGAATCACTTTCACTTTCACATCATTGCCAAATATATCGTAAGTTGAATCATTGTAAATCAGGAACCATCTTATTTGAAAGTTAAATCACAGTCACCCATATACACACAAAAAAAGGCCTTCATGTAGGGCCATCTATGGATCTCTAAACAACATAGCATGACATATCAACAGCAAAAAATGGATGTGAAGGGGACAATTGCTTTGTGTCAGTACTCTGAGCAGTAACATACATGGCCTTACTCACCTAGCAGAACTCCAGAGCTAGCTGATGGCAGGGAATTTTACAAATGTTTGCTGAACAGATTAAGCACGATTCTTTTTAAATTAGTGTGCATATCTGTTTTCTAAAGATATGTTAATTTATTTTATTGACTTATTACAAAACCAAATAATTTCCTCTTATTTAAGTGGCAGGTAAATAGAATTCTTTTTAATTTAAATCAAATGGCTTTTTAGGGAAAATATACTAAAAATTCTGAAACTTGTATTGCTTATGAATCTTTTATTGGAATCCTTATCAAGTTGTATTTTTCAAGTTTTTCCTAAATAATCTTCAATGAATTGAAAATATTTTTTGGATATTATTCAAGGCTATTAACACACAATTTTACTTTGTTAAATAGAGTGCTAGCCTTTCAACCAAAACGTTGTGTCTTTTTTTTTTTCCACTACCACATCCTCCATCTACTGACTGGATTCTCTCCCCAACTAGCACATATATACCATTGTCTATCTTTAGGATAAGTAAGGGTCATCTTTTGTCTTTATTCTATTCCTCGCATGCTTCTGAACTTGTTGAATTTTAATATAGTCACACCATAAGCATCACATATTGGATTCCCCTTTCAATAGTAAACAGGGCACAACCAGAGCATACCTTCAAAGCTATCAATATACTTTCTCTGATATATTACTTTTGTATTTCTGTACATTAAAATAATTAAATTATAGAACAAGAGTTTCAGGTGGTAGGTGTTGTAAGTTTTACCCAAACTGACTTTTGTCAAACTCGATTTTGTCATCATATATGTCAAGTAGTTTTCTCGGGTTTATTTTTAGAATATCCTTGTATAATGAATATTTACACTGATATCTAGTATAAAAGTCTTGCAATTTATTTTATAAACATTAAGATATTGAAAATCAATCTATTTCTTTAATTCATTGAAGACATTTTTGGCTTGTTTCCAGTACTTTCTTACTGGTTAAAAAATGAATTTGAAGTAGTCTGAATTTCATTATTATATGGCACTTTCCCTTTTTTTTTTTTTAGATTTTATTTATTTATTTGACAGACAGAGATTGTAAGTAGACAGAGAGGCAGGCAGAGAGAGTGAGGAGGAAGCAGGCTCCCTGCTGAGCAGAGAGCCCGATGCGGGGCTGGATCCCAGGGTCCTGGGATCATGACCTGAGCCGAAGGCAGCGGCTTAAATACTGAGCCACCCAGGCGCCCCGGCACTTTCCCTTTGATGAATACAAGGCGATATTCTATATTAGCTATCTGAGAAGAATTTATTTTTTTAATTGTATTTATTTGTAAGAGAGAGAGTGAGAGAGAGCACAAGCAGGGGGAGCAGCAGGGTGAGGGAGAAGCAAACTCCTGGCTAAGCAGGGAATCTGTTGCAGAACTGAGTCCCAGGACCCTAAGATCATGACCTGAGCTAAAGGCTCAGGCGTTCAAATGACTGAGCCACCCAGGTGTCCCAATCTGAGAAGAGTTCTGTATGTTATTCCTATTAATATGCAGTTTAAAGTCTAGGTGATTAACTTAATATTTTAGTGGCTATTACATAGATAGCACTATGTTCCAGGCAGAGAGTAAGAAATATTAAATCAACCATATTCTATGCATTCTAAATGAAAATAATTAATCAATCATAAATAATCCTTCTATTTATGGAATATCAACTTATAAGCTTTCCTCCAAATGAACAATGCCAAATACCAGAATAAAGGGTCATCTAATACAAATAAAGGATAGAATTAAAGAATTCTGGTAAGCCATTTAATTTTGAAAAATGGTGTTCTATTGTTGCTGAGTTGTGGTTTTCAGTTACATAATATCTGATAAGTGTAGAAGTAACATGAGTGTTATGTGAGATGAGAAATGGTATATAATTAAGATATTTTTAAAAGTACAGATAAATACAAATTTGTAAACATAGCATTATGGAGGAATAAAAATAAAATACACACTCTAAAGTGAATAAATCTTGCAAAGCTAATAGAGAAGTAAAACAAGGACAGTGCAAAAAGTTTGGTACATTTTTATGAAGTTCAAACAAATTCTGTGAATCCGTAGATGGACTTAAAGATACTATTATGTATCAAATATTGTAAAAATTAAGCAAGGAAATAGCAAACATAAAATAACCAAAGCATACAACCTTGGGTAGATACAATAGGTGTGATCATGTTCTACTTCATAAAGAGATGAGTTAATAGATAAATAGAAGTAACTAGACTTTTTAGAAGTTAATAAAACTTTGCCTGGTATTTCTTAGTAATATAAAATATGTGGTTTTCTAACAAAAACGTTTATCTTAAAAATATTTAAAAATAAATTTCAGGCTACTCATAAGGTTATATTTACTTTTCCACTGAAGGCAAAGCTGGTTGTTGTAGTTGTAGTTGTTTGTTTGTTTTAGTCTCCTCCTAGTTTTTATTATTATAATGTGGAATGAGGAATGTTAGATTGAAAAGTGAATTATTTTATAGACAAAAATCATTACTTGATTCACCTCCTGGTACAGCAGATGGAACTCCTGAAAATATGCCCTTTTGCCTTACAGAAGAGTAACAGTTATGCTTACTTCTGAAACATACTTGGTGGTGGCCCTAAATAGTGACACCATAGTAAACATTTTGAATATTTGCAATTAATTTTTATAGTCATAGGGCTCCAAAAGGCACTGCTGGTATCTTAGCAGGTATTTCAATAAAGCTAAAAGTTGCCTGACTGTTTAAAAATATTAACAAGGCACAAAACATGGCAGAAGTATTGTCTTCAGATATTATTTTTATCCATATGCTCCTGATTCCAGACATGACAAGTTATTTTTAAAAAATTTTTTTATAAAAGGTTTTATTTATTTATTTGACAGAGACCACAAGTAGGCAGAGTCAGGCAGAGAGAGAGAGAGGAGGAAGCAGGTTCCCTGCTGAGCTGAGAGCCCGATGTGGGACTCAATCCAAGGTTCCTGGGATCATGATCTGAGCTGAAGGCAGAGGCTTTAACCCACTGAGCCACCCAGGCGCCCCCATGACGAGTTATTTTTGATAGATATATATATACAATGTATTTTCCAGTTATAAGAAAAATGGTTCTGCTATTTTTAACCTTTTTTTAAAATTACATAATTTTTAATTGAAATTTTATTTTTTAATGTTTTACTTTTCTTTTTTAAAGATTTTATTTATTTATTTGACAGACAGAGATCACAAGTAGGCAGAGAGGCAGGCAGAGAAAGAGAGGGAAGCAGGCTCCCTGCAGAGCTGAGAGCCCAATGCGGGGCTCAATCCCAGGACCCTGAGATCATGACCCGAGCCGAAGGCAACAGCCCAACCCACTGAGCCACCCAGGTACCCCAATGTTTTACTTTTCAATATACTACTTAGAATATAAAACCTATTCCATTTTGTAAGAAGTTTAACCATTTAAAAAATGGTAATTTTCTCATTGTGTCTTCCCCTCACATTGCTTTATTTTGAATAAAAATTTCACAATAAACATAACTGATGATTTCCTTCTGATGGTCCCTTCGTTGGTCATATTGTATATGAGCCATGACAATTAGTTTCACAAAATTTATTGATGTTTGTTAATATGTTTTATCATAACTAATTTTCCCTCCCTTATCTAGATTCCCCAGCTTTCAGACAGGTGGACACTTCAATAAACCATACCCAAGGGATGTATCAAGTACTTCTTAGACATTCTCTTAGATCCTTGAGGTCTCATTTAGCCTAGGGATTTGCAATAGGTTCTGCCAGAGGCACCACTGTGACAACTGATGTCCATGGTCTATCTCCTGCTAAGCTCAAGAGGTCACTGGTTTCCAAGTTTATCTATACAATTAATGCATTCCAGCAAGTTCTTTTTTTTTTAATATTAACAAACTTATTTTAAAGTTTATATGGAGAGGCCAAGACTCACAATAGTCAACATAGTGTTGAAGGAGAACAAAGACTGAGGACTGACTTCAAAGTTTACCATAACGATGGGGCGGCTGGGTGGCTCAGTGGGTTATGCCTCTGCCTTCGGCTCAGGTCATGATCCCAGGGGCCTGGGATCGAGTCCTGCATTGGGCTCTCTGCTCAGCAGGGAGCCTGATTCTCCTCATCTCTCTCTCTGTCTGTGTCTCTGCCTATTTGTGATCTCTCTCTCTGTCAAATAAATAAATAAAATCTTTTAAAAAAGTTTACCATAACAACAATTGTAAGCAAGATATTGTAATACCACAGAAAGACTAGATTAAAGCAACAGAATATATATTATCAATTATATTTTATATTTAATATAAAAGCAAAAGCAATACAAGAGAGCAAAATACAATCTTTTAAACAAATGGTTCTGGAGTAATGGTGAAGCTAAATGTAAAAATATAAAATCAAATCAAATAAAATAATAAAATAAAATAAATTCAGGCAGATATCATACACTCTTCACAAAAATTAACTCAGATTGGATTATAAACCTAAACATGAAACATGTAGAAGGTAATATAGAAGAAAATTTAAATGACCTTGGTTTTGGCGATAACTTTAGCTACAAAAGCACAAGCACTGAATTTTAAAATGTCTATTCTGTGAAACACAATGCCAAGAGAATGAAAAGGCAAAGCACAGGCTATGAGAAAAAATTTGCAAAATACACATCTGGCAAAGGACTGTTAATCAAAAATACACAGAGACCCCTTAAAACTCAACAATGGGGGAAAAACCTGATTAAAAATGAGCCAAAGACCTTAGCAGATACCTCACAAAAGAAAATATTACAGATGGCAAATGAGCATATAAAAAGATGCTTCACATCATAAGTCATCAGGAAAATGCAAATTAAAACAAAAAAGCGACACCAGTACATTCCCAGAACCCAGAGCACTGAAAACAGAACACAAAATGTTGGTGAGGACGTGGAGCAACAGGAATGTTCTTCCATGTCTATTGAGAATAAAGTATGGAAAACAACTTGGCAATTTCTTACAAAACTAAACATATTCTTGCCAAATGATTCAGCAGTAGCAGTTCTTGGTATTCATCCAAAGAAAATGAAATCTATACCCACAAAGATGTCTATAGTAGTTTTATTCATAACTGACAAAGGCTTGGAAGCAACCAAGATATCCTTCCATAGGTGAAAGGTCAAATAAAAAGTGTAGTACATGCAAAAAATGGAATATTATTTAATGCTAGAGAAATGAATTACCAAGCCATGAAAAGATATGGATATGAATATTTAATAAATATTTGATTTTAGGCTTCTACCAATCTATCAATAGTATTAGTATATTTTAACAGTGAATGCTCAGCATTCATGAATTTACCTAATAAAATATTTTGGGTTCAATATTTTAAATACTTCAACCTCTATGATTATATTCCTAATAATTTTGAATTGGGGTAAATAAACCTTAATTTTTTGTAACTTGTTTCTTATTGCAAAAGAGCTCAATGAAATTTTAGAAAATAAAAATTTACAAAAAAAGTTTAGTTTACTATTGCCAAATAATTTAAAACTTTATCTTATATCAAATACATATATTTTTCTAAATTGATTTATATGCTACTAAAACCAAAAACTTTTAGTTATACTAGATTTCATATCATGCCATCAATGCCAGAAATCCATCTGGCAATGATTTGTCTTAAATAGAGTTAAGATGGGTGTTATTACAATGCAAGATGGAAACAAAGATAGTATAACAATTGGTGTTACATAACTTTTCCGTTTTGATCAAGTTACTAATCTACAAAAGGCTTTTATCAGTGACAGACTTGGGAATTTAACAAAACTTTTAAACTAGCATGTGCGACTCATTCCTAGAAAACAAGACAATCAGTAACACTTTATTTAGATTAAATCATGACTATTTCTCCATTTGAATAAAAAGGTAGCAACCCCAATAAGTTTATTGAACGTGAAAAGTTGAAATGCTATAATGCTCCTAAGGAATTAAATGATCCAGTCATGAATTACAAAAAAAGGATATAAATTACCAAAGTGTTTGTATAATTGTAATGTACAACTGCCCATTATCGTTCAAGAGTGTAGGCTTGTACAAGAACTGTATAAAAGAACTCCACTTCTAAACTGTGGAAAATATGTTCCCTTCCCCCCTATATACAACTATTAAGCCATTCATTTAGCTTTTAAAATATCGACTTAATACATGCTTTTTACACATTTGAACAGGCAGCAGGGCTCTATTCTTATTGCTTACATCTGAAGGATAGACTTCTAGCGTAAGAGGTAAAGCCCATAAAGGAGCCCAATAATAACAACAAAATACAGTTTAGTGAGCCCTTACAATCTGCCAGCTACCTTTCTGAGAATAATTCGATTAATAAAACATATAAAATACCTGACCACAAAGAGCTTACATTCTTTTGAAATATAATAGTGAAATAAACCAATAATAGAGGGGCACCTCGGTGGCTCAGTCCATTGAGTGACTGCCTTTGGCTTGGGTCATGATCTCAGAGTCCTGGGATGTAACTCCCCAGCAGGCTTTCTAGGCAGTGGGGTGTTTTCTTCTTCTTCTGCGGACCCTCCCAATTCTCTCTCTCTCTCTGTCTCAAATAAGAAAATAAACCAGTAATAGAATAATGATTGATGGTTGATGGCGATAAGTGTTACAAAGAAATACAAGAAAGGTAAAAGCCATTGGAGAATGCTGGGATGAAAGTTAATTTTATTTTGTGTTGGGTAGTTATATCTCATTTAGGAGATGTTATTTGCACAAAGACCCAGGAAGTGAAGGAGAGTGTTATACAAATATTAAAGGAAAAGATTGCTCTAGGCAGAGCAAGTAAGTATATAGACTTTGTGTGAACAGCTTGTCTGTTACTTTTGAGGAAAAGCAAGGAGGCCAATGAGGAGTTCATAGTGGTGGAGAGAGGAAGAACGTATTGATGTATGACCTTCTAGTACATTGAAACGCCTTCAGTTTTTATTTAATATGAAAGGGGAAGATACCAAAAGACTTTCAACAGCAGAATAAAATCATCTGACTTGATTTTTAGGTTAAGTTGCTGTACCAAAATAAATTTGCAGGGAGAAAGGAGTGCAGTATGTGTGGAAGTGGGGCTATCAATCAAGTCAATAATTCAGGAACATATGATGGTGTTTTTAGCATGTTGGGTGGTAATAGAAGTGGTGAGGTATGGTTTTCATTTTGTATATATTTTGATGGTGAATATTCTGGTGAACAGGATGGGGTATGTGCAGGACAGACAATATCAACATTTATTTTACCTGCACAAACAGAAGGGTGGAGTCTTCATTCCCTGATATGGAGAGAACTCTGAGTTCAAATGTCATTTCTCATTAAATGGCATAGTGATGATGAGGATTTAGTCAGACAGTGAAAGAGAACAGTAAGCATAGTGTTAAGCGGTAAGACATTATAATACATTTGAACATCAAAAAACGTTGTGTTGGATCATCTGTTTATGTGAGTAAATAAATAAATAAAGCTTCTTGGGGTTCTGATACAGGTAAAGAAGACTGCTATATGATCCAAAGGGGCACGTGCACCAAATGTTTATTGCAGTAATATCCACAATAGCCAAACTATGGAAAGAACCTAGATGTCCATCAACAAATGAATGGTATATATATATATATATGATGGAATACTATGCAGCCATCAAAAGAAATGAAATCTTGCCATTTGCGTTGCCATGGATGGAACTAGAGGGTATTATGCTTAGCAAAATAAGTCAACCAGAGAAAGACACTATCATATGATCTCCCTGATATGAGGAAATGTTGGTGCAATGTGGGGGGTTTGGGGGACAGGAAAAGAGTAAAAGAAACAAGATGGGATCAGGAGGGAGACAAACCATAAGAGACTCTTCATCTCACAAAACAAACTGAGAGTTGCCGGGGGGGTGGGGAGGGTAGGGAGAGGGTGGTGGGGTTATGAACATTGGGGAGGGTATGTGCTGTGGTGAGTGCTGTGAAATGTGTAAACCTGGCGATTCACAGACCTGTACCACTGGGGCAAATAATACATTATATGTTAATTAAAAAAAAGAAGAAGAAAAAGAAGACTACTATAAATCAAATGCTATGGTGTTCAGCAAAGAGTGTGTAATCAGGCATATTTTATTAAAGTAACCAAGTAAAATGATGGTCGAAAATTGGAATAACAGAAAACATAAAAATCAGAGATTTTAAAAAGAGATATGGGACAGTGTAGAGAATATAGTCAATGATATTATAATAGTGTTATATGGTGAAAGATGGTGGCTATATTTGTAGTGATCATAGAATAATGTATGGAGATATTAAAAACCTGAAACCAATGTAACACTGAATATCAACTATACTCAAATAAAAAAATAGTAAAAATAAAACATTTTAATTTAAAAAGATAAAAAGAGGGACAAGAATTTGAAAAGTGAATTTCAAAAAGAGTAAAGATGAGGCTAAGACATACTCTGAACCTTGAGGAAAACACCATTTTGAAAAGTCTTCCCATTTTGAGAAAACTCAAATGAATCAATACCATAAAAGAACCCATTTTAACTGAGAGATGTAATGAATGCTCAAGAAATAATTTTATGACAGGATAATTCTTCCCTATGAAACAGCATCCAGAAACCAGGGGAAACACCTGGAAGCAAAATAAACTATACTGAAAATAAGAATTAGGAAAAAGATAAATGATGAACGATAGGAAAATTAGACCTACGACAGAGACCTAGTGAAGAGAATTTTTAGCTTGTGGTTTAATGTTTTTGAGGATAATCTAGAGTTCATAACTGCCTTGAGGCAGGCTGGTTGTAGGCAGTTTAGGCAGACCCCTAAGACAGGCCTATTTTGGGCAGGTGGTGATGGAGGAGGCCATTGGGCTGGACAAAGACAAATCCAACCATTTGACTAAAGTGTCTGTGAAGATGTTGAAGTCAGATGCAACAGAGAAAGACCTGTTAACCTAATCTCAGAAATGGAGATGATGAAGATGATTGGAAAGCACAAGGACACCATCAACCTGCTGGGTCCTGCTCACAGGATGGTCCTTCGTACACTCTCATGGAATAGGCCTCCAAAGACAACATACAGGAGTACCTGCAGGCCCAGAGGCCTCCTGACCTGGAGTACTGTTACAATATCAGCCACAATGCAGCAGAGCAACTGTCCTCCAAGGACCTGGTATCCTGTGCCTACCAGGTAGCCTGAAGCATGGACTACCTTACCTCCAAGAAGTGCATACACCAAGACCTGGCCACCAGGGATGTGCTGGTGACAAAGGACAACATGATGAAGATCTCAGACTTCAGACTTGCCAGAGATATCACCACATCAGTTACTATAAAAAGACAACCAACAGTGGACTGCCGGTGAAGTGGATGGTCCCTAAGGCCATGTTTGACCAGATCTACATCCACCAGAGTGACTTCTGGTCTTTTGGGATGATCCTGTGCAAAATTTTCACTCTGGAAGCCTCCCATATCCTGGAGTGCCTGTGGAGGTGGTTTTCAAGCTGCTGAAGGAGTCATTTGATGGATAAGCCAATAAGTGCAACAGAGAGATATACACAATAATGAGGGGTGGCTGGCATGTGGTACCTTCAAGCTGCTGGTAGAAGACCTGGATCATACTGTGGCCATGACCTCCAACCAGGAGTACCTGGACCTGTCCTTGGCCCTGGAACAATACTGTCTATGCTTTCCCAACACCCGAAGCTCCACCTGCTCCTCAGAGAAGAGCACCTTCTCTCATGTGCCATTGCCCAGGGAGGCCTATCTGCCCTGACACCCAGCCCAGCTTGCCAATGGTGGACTCAAATGACTAGTATCCCTATTACTCCTGTCCAGATTCCGTCATAAGCTGTAACCCTTACCCCCCACCCTCCCTGCAAGACTCACTGCCTTCTCCTTTGTCCCTTTCCTACTGGCAGGAGCCAGATGCCTACCTGAGGCCTTCACCCCCTGAAGTTCACCTCTCTTCCCCTTCCTCTTCCTCCTCCTTACAACCTGCTCATGAAAGAAAGGCACAGAGAGGCAGGTACTTGCTCGTGGCTACTTCCTTCCTGCCCATATGTTGGACCAAGACCCCTCCCTGGCATCTGGTACTGCCTGGACGTCGTTGGGAGTTGGAGATGAGGCATGCAGGTGAAAGATGTCGGAGCTTTCCTGTTTTGGTTTTGTCTGCTTAGCATAACATGTAAGACTGAGTTCTGGTGGCAGGGACCTAGTCCTTGGGGCTATAGCACTAGCGAGGGGAGGTCAACTGCTCTGGGCCTTGGCTAAGAGCAACCCCTGCTCCAGAGATATGGTGCCAAAGGCTTATTAATTTTGATACTAATTTGCTTTGCTGACCAAATACCTGGTATCAAAAGATGGGAAGGCAAAGGCTGAAAGCAGTGTTGTCACCATGGGGTCCAGCCCCAAACTATGAAGAAAACACAAAGTGTATAAATCTGAGTAAGTATATATTTACACACCTTTTTAAATAGGTTGTTATCAAAGATTTAATCAATGGGTAATATGCTCCTCGTGGCTGGGAAGCATCAGTTGCCATATATTAAAAACAAAGAAAAGAGGTGTCTGGATTGCTTCCTCCATAAGTGTTCCTTCTTTTCAGGTCATGATCCCAGGGTCCTGTGATGGAGCCCCACATCAGGCTCTCTGCTCAGTGGGAAACCTGCTTCTCCTTTTCCCTCTGCCCTGCTTATAGTTCCTCTTCCTATCTCTCTGTCTGTCAAATAAATAAAATATTAAAAAAAATACAAGAAAGAAACAAAATGTTTTTAAAAGGTCTTTTTTTTTAATTTTCTAGGGGTGCCTGGATGACTCAGTTGTTTAAGCAGATGTTTGCCTTTGGCTGAGGTCATGATTCCAGTGTACAGGGATCTAGCCCTGCATGGGACTACTTGCACCACAAGGAGCTTGCTTCTTCCTCTCCCTTTGCACGTGATTCCCCATGCTTGTGAGCTTCTTCTTCTCTATCTCTCTCTCTCTCTCTTGCTGTCAATAAACAAAATAAAATCTTTTACTAAATAAATAAATAAATTTCTAATCCTACTTTCACTTTAGGTCCCTTAACAAAAATTGCTACTGCTTTATTTAAAAAAAAAAAAGATAATTTAGAAAGATGCTTCCAGAATTAAAAATCTGTTTTGTTTCTTTGTCAGGATTAAATATAGAAGTGCTTTTAAAAGTAAAAGAAAAAGTATGCTATATTAACACTAATCACACTATATCTTTGGTGGTTATATCAAGATTATGAAAAGTGATTTTAAAGCAAATTTTATTATCAGACATAAAGATCAAGTCAAAATTACAGAAGAGTAAAAGGATGAATTCATCAGGGAGTATAATAATTCTTGACTTTTAATATTTAATAACAGATTTGGGGATATATTGGGAAAAACTAAGAAAAAATCATAACATCTACCTTAGAAGAGAAATGGAAAAAAATGTCAACACCCTTATTTTAAGATTATATAGACAAATGGTCATCAAATTGGTAAGATATGTAAGACTTGAACAAAATTATCAACTAACTAGATATGCTTGATATTACAGAACACTCCAAACAACCGCATACTACATATATCTTAAGCCATGATATTCTTTGCAAAGGTCAACATTGATAATGTTCTAGTCATACATTGGTGTACCAGGAAAGAAGTAGCACTTTCTTGAAAGACACAGCTATCAAAGCTCCATTCAGAAACCGTAAAGATGAAGAATGGATTTGCAAATTATATATCTGATAATGGACATCTACTCTGATTATTAAAAAATGAAAAAAATTAAAAACCTTACTAATAACCAAACAGAGTATCCAATTTTGAAGAAAATTATTGAAGAGATATGTCACCAAAAGAATATGGATGGCTTATAAGCACATGACAAATTTCTCAACATTTAGACATTAAAGAAATACAAACTAAAATCATAAGGAGACATGCTTACATATCTATTAGAATGGCTAAAATTATAAAGGCTAATTGTACTTCGTCTGAGCTAGATTGAGAAGCAACAAATAATCTAAACTGTTGTTGGCATATATCATGATACCACCACTTTGGAAAATAGTTTGAAAATTTTTTTTAAATGCAAAATATGTTGCAGTTACACAAATAGCCATTTTACTTCTAGGCATTTAACCAAGAGAAACAAACCCTATGTTCATACAAGGACTTGTATATGAATTTCATAGCAGCTTTAAGAATTGAAAACAGTGGAAATGTTCATCAATATCCATCAATTGAGCAAAGACAAATTATGATCTATTCATTAAAGAGATTACTATTCAACATCAAAATGAACTATTTACAATTGCAGATTCTCAAAGTAATGATGCTTTTCTCAAAGAAAAGCCAGGCAATGAATAGTATATACTGTGTGATTCCATGACTATAAAAAATCTAGAAAATACAAATTTATATATAGTCACAGTCATCTAATATATTGGTGTGATTTTAGTGCCTTCTTCTGTGCTCCCATAGCTTCCTACACTTGGATCTCCGAGCATTTGTTACACCATGTGAAAATATGAACTCTTTTTCTTTATTCCGTCTTAGTAGAATAAGAATCCTTGAAATTTTATGGACATTTGAACTCTCAGTTATTAGCAGAAATTCTATCACACAGTAAGTTTCCAAATATAAAAGCCAGAGTTTTACAATGACTTCTAAGCTTTTACATGATCTAGCCACTCATTTAACCTCTGTGACCTCTTTCCCTGCTACTCTTCAGTCACTCACAGTGGCCTCCTTGCTATTCCTCAGATATGTCAGGCATGATCCAACCTTATCGCCTTCAAGATAGCCAATTCCTTTGTCTGGAGTGATCTTATTGCTAATAGTTCTGGGCAAATTCATCACCTTTCCATACCTTTGTTCAATTGTCAGCTTCATTGTAACTACCCTGATCTTCCTATTAAAAATTTTAACTCTCATACCCTGCCTAGCAACCTTGATTTTTCTCACCCTGATCGAATTTTTCTTTTTCCCCATTTTACTCATCATTTTTGAATGCACTATGCAATTTTTATTAAGGTTTATAGCTTTTAATTGTCTCACCCATGAAAATAAAAGTTCTACAAAGCCAAGTATTTCATTTACCAGTGTAGTCTGAAGTAATATCTGCCATATAATAGGTTCAGTAGACAACTGGTAAATTTCAAAATAAATTAATGTTGAGAGTATACTGAATTTCATAAGTCATTTCAATATTTTTTCCAAAAAATAAACTATGTAAAACATACTTTAAATTTACTTTCAAAATATATTATAGCATATAATGGACAATATACATAAGCCTTAAAGAAACAATCACATAAATAACCATTTCATACCTGCTTAAAAACTGCATAATATCACACTACTAGATCCTCTCTGAACGCTCTAAAATAACCCTTCAAAGGATATACATTTTTAAAAATAACAGATTTTTTGGCAAATAATTTAATAAAATAAAAGTTTCATTCATCTATGTAGATCATAATAAATGTCTTTAATAAGCATGAAATTATAACTCTGAAGTGTGCTAAAATGAAACCACCTGCGAAGGGTGAGAGAACAAAAATAAACATCATTTTTCCAAATAAGAGGAATTTATTACCTTTGAATCCAAGCATGTGGATTTGTTCAAACTGGCAATAAAGGAATATGGACACAAACCATAGAAAGTCATATTTTAGATTTCTAAAAGACTTCGAAGTGAAGAGTATACATTTTTTAAATGCTACATAATGCTACATAATGAAAAGATGACAGGTTGTGACAAATAGCATTTTAAAAGCTCTACTCATAATTAAACGGAAGGTGTCATTTCCCTATAATTTTATATATATCATTAATTTACTATATCTGGATACAACATATTACCAAGCAGATGTTCAACAAAGACTAAATCATTATTAATGGAACATAATAATTTGAACCTACATCTATTAATCATTTTTTTTGATCTAACATTTATAGTCTCGCTAAACATTTTATCAATTGTCGACAAAATTCAAAAAAAATAGGATGAAAAGTCGTGTTTGGAAAAGTAGATTTTTTTTCAAATTTGCATTTAAATGAAAATATTTGATGATATTTTTAAAACTTTAAAAGTAATTTTATATATATCTGACCTATCAGATGATATAAAATTTTTGTATAAAATATGACATATTTTTTGATCTTGGTTGAAGGTATTAATAAAGAGCAACTGTTTGTATTATTTGTATTGTGATATCTTCGTTAATAAACATGAATAACTGGTATAAAATATGTTTTTTTAAAAATTTTATTTATTTACTTGACAGAGATCACAGGAAGGCAGAGAGGCAGCCAGAGAGAGAGGAATGGAAGCAGGCTCCCTGCTGAGAAGAGAGCCCACTGTGGGACTCAATCCCAGGAACCTGGAATCATGACCTGAGCCGAAGGCAGAGATTTTAACCCACTGAGCCACCCAGGCACCCTAAAATATGTTTTTTTTTTTATATATAGAATTATAGTTCTTGCCAAAATATGGAACTAGCTGGAACTGAATGCCTCCTTCAAAGTCAGCTCTGGAGAAATTATGCAAGTGTAATATGGAACTATTTCAGATATTAACCAAAAACAAAGAAATGATGAT